>NC_080784.1:16695000-17307500 GCF_028018385.1 Neofelis nebulosa
GACCCTCCCCCGTTCATGCTCTGTCTCTCTCTGTCTCAAAAATAAATGTTAAAAAAAAAAAAAAAATTTAAAAAAAAATTTTTTAATACTAAATCTTAGAAATCTGGTATTGCACACTTACATAACATTCCAATTCTGGCCTAAAAGTAAGAATAAGTAACCAGAAAACATGATTTCCTTGGAATCTCTGATTCTTTTATTACATGTGCTCAGTAACTACAGGTAACACTACTGGTTAGTGCAACTATAACTGCTCTTACTTTCTGTCCCGAGGCGGGGTAGTATTAGATATGTGGGTTCTGGAAACAGCCAGTCTGGGTTTCCATCCTGGATCCACCACTGCTAACTGAATGACAAAGAGCAACTCACTTTCTGTGCCAGAGGTTTCTTACATGTAAAATCTTTAATGGGGTTATTTCAAGAATGAAATGAGTTAATATTTAGTGCCTGACAAGTACTAGGTGTTAAATGTTAGCTATTGTTATTGCTTTTGTCATAGAACACATAGGAACAAATTCTTTTTTTTTTTTTTTTTTTTTAACGTTTATTTATTTTTGAGACAGAGAGAGACAGAGCATGAACGAGGGAGGGTCAGAGAGAGGGAGACACAGAATCTGAAACAGGCTCCAGGTTCTGAGCTGTCAGCACAGAGCCCAACGCGGGGCTCGAACTCAGGGACCGCGAGATCGTGACCTGAGCCGAAGTCGGCCGCTTAACCGACTGAGCCACCCAGGCACCCCAACAAATTCTTATTTGTATCCTCCACCCAGTGAAATTTATAAGAAACCAAACACATTAGATCTATTACAGGGTTTGTTATGTGTTGAACTGTCCCCGCCCGTAAGATATACTGAAGTCCTAAATACCCCAGTACTTCAGAACTGAACCTTATTTGGAAATAGGGTAGTTGGAGATTTAATCAGTTAAAATGAAGTCACATTGGTTTTTTATATCTTGGTCCTTAACACATTATGACTTGTGCCCTTATAAGAAGAAGAAAGGCCATGGGGCGCCTGGGTGGCGCAGTCGGTTGAGCGTCCGACTTCAGCCAGGTCACGATCTCGCGGTCCGTGAGTTCGAGCCCCGCGTCAGGCTCTGGGCTGATGGCTCAGAGCCTGGAGCCTGTTTCCGATTCTGTGTCTCCCTCTCTCTCTGCCCCTCCCCCGTTCATGCTCTGTCTCTCTCTGTCCCAAAAATAAATTAAAAAAAAAAAAAAAAAAAAAAAAACGTTAAAGAAGAAGAAAGGCCTTGGAAACAGAGACATACAGGGAGAAGAACATCATGTGACAAGAAAGCCAGAGATTGAGGTGATTCGGCTGTAAGACAAGGAATGTCAAGGATGGCCAGTCACCATCAGGAACTAGGAAGAAGCAAGGTGGGATTCTACCCAGAGTCTCAGAGAGAACATGGCCCTGCTGACACTATGATTTTGACCTTCTAGCATTCAGAACTATGAGAGAACAAATTTTTGTTGTTTTAAGCCATCCCGTTTGTGGTACTTTGTTACAGCAGCCCCAGGAAACTAATACAGAATTCCTCACCCAGAAGGAAGCACTCCGTCCTACAAACAGCCAAGGTTTGGATGACTGACAACTAGGCAACTGCAAAGTCTCCCAGAGTTAGTGGAGCTTTTATAAAGTCTGGACAATCCCATCTTCCCAAGGGCTCTTAGGCTGGTCCTTAACTCCGTACATATACTTTGGAAGGAGAATCCTGCCTTTAGCAAGGGTATCTTAGTGAAACAGCTGCCTGTAAAATGATTGAGCTAAGTCACAAACCCAGAGAAACAATGCCATTGGTTCCTTGGGAATTACACTGGTGTGAGCAGGTCATAAAAGTTACCATTTTTTTAAGTTGAAGTATAGTTGACATATAATGTTTCATTTGTTTCAGGTGTACAACATAGGGACTCAATAATTCTATTCCTTACTCAGTGCTCACGATGATAGTGTAGTCAACATCTGTCACCATACAACATTATTACAATGTTACTGACTATACTCTCTCTGCTGTACTTTTCATCTCTATGACTTATTTATTTTATAAATGGAAGTCTCTACCATTTTTGTTTTTAAAGGACTTGGTCCCTTTTAGGCCACATTTTTTTCCCCTAACACGCTATTGTGATCAAAATCTACTAAATTTAATTGGTTTCTTTAAGAAGTTTTCCTGCATATCCTTAAAAACTAGGCACTAACAGTGGAGCACACAAAGGAGGAAAATAAAAATAATCTGGGGGCCCCTGGGCGGCTAAGTCGGTTAAGTGTCCAACTCCTGGTTTCAGCTCAGATTTCAGCTCATGGTTTGTGGGTTTGAGCCCCACACTGGGCTCTGCGCTGACAGAGCAGAGCCTGCTTGGGATTCTCATTCTCATTCTCTCTCTCTCTCTCTCTCTCTCTCTCTCTCAAAAATAAAGAAAACTTAAAAAAAAACTCAAGTGAATAATTTTGTTTTTAATACTAGCACTGTTAACTGTTCTATGTGCTAATTTCTACAGTCTTCATCCTCCTAAATTAACAGCTATGTTCCTTTTCTTCCCAAATATACACTTAAAAAATGAAGTTCTCAATCACATATGCAGATTTTGTGACAAATTTAACAAAGAAATAATTTCTCTAAAAGAAATACCTGTTTTCCTGAGTCAGAAATGCCTGGCTGACTGGAAACACAGAAAATATTCAGTGTCTACTAGACTGATTTTAATCTGATGATCCTAAAACACTTTTATTTCGGTGAAAACATGTTTCTCCTATAGCATTCACTATGTAAGTATATTAGATACCCCCTTCAAATTTCTATTAATATTTACAAGAATATACACTGCTTCAAGTAGAACTTTAGACCTAGAGAGAATCTTGGAGACGTTTCCACTTTACAGATAAGACAACCAGAGCAAAGGAATGCTAAACACTCGACCAAGGTCACGGAGTTATCAAATGGAAGTGAATTTAAGTGGAATTTAGAAAAACAATCTTTCCGTTAAATGAGATAATGCATGTAAAGGTCTCAGCCGGTGCGGACCTATTTTAACTCCTTGTTAAATGGAACTACTCCTGGCGTTGCATAACTCAGAGCTGCGATGTGGAGTCCCGGAAAGGCCGTGGACTTTCATATCAGATGCACCGGGGTTCTACCGGTAGTGCTCCGTCAGCGGCTTAAGTCATCCGGGCAAATCACTTAAACTTTCTATACATCTGCTTTCTCCCAAGCAAAATGGGGATGACAAAGCGATAAAGCGTATCAGATAAGCAGAGGCGTTTGTTAATACCAGCAATGAAATTATAGTCCGTTCTTTGGTACCCTGAATCAAGAATATAAAGAATTAAAAGAGCGGTCTCCTGTCATGAACACGTATCCCCTAAAACTGAAGGGAGGAGACCAAGCCCACGTCAAGTCCACCCGCAGCACTCCTACACCTGGCTCACTGGCCACCTCACACCGTTCCCGGGGCACTGACGCTTCAGCCTGCGTGCCCTTACCCTGCTGCCTCCTGGGTGTTCGGAAACTCCCCTTGGAGCACCCTGCTTATGTCTTTTTCTCTCTAGGCTCCCCTGTTTTTAAAAACTCTCCCTTCGTGCACCTCATTCTCTCAAGCATCTGATTCTGACTTTATAAGGTAAAGACTACTTAGCAGATTAACTTACCTAAGGTAGCACTCCCAAATCCTGTTCTGTGGAACCCTAGCCTCCAAGACGCTCCATGGGAAAAGGTCAAATAACTTTGAGAAACGCTACAGACTAAATCCCACTGCGGCAGACGCCCGCCTGTAGATAAGGCCGACCAGTGTCTCCTCAGCGCTCCTGGTTCCCTTTTACACTAAGGGCTTCCTCCCACAAGCACCTACGCCTCGGCCTGAGAACATTCTGACCGGGAGCTCACTCTGCCAGCCTCTGGACACAGTCACAGGACTTACGCTGCCAAGAGGAGCCGCAGCCAATGGCAGGTGAGAGCTGACAGGTGTATCTACTCCAGCTTCCTTGTCCTCGACTGGCACAGCCCTGAGATGGATTCTACACAGTCTCCCAGAGGTCCTTGGCAGGAGAGCACCCCAGACACCCATAGCAATGGCTTCCTCGTTAATGCATCCTATTTATATTGGCTTTTCCCCCTTCTGTCTGATCTCCCTAATACCTTACTAGAATTTCATAGGACTGTCTTTGAAATAAACCACTTGTCTTAGGATCTGCTTTTCTTCCTTCGAGATTCATGACACACACTAGCAATATTAAAGACTATGGGAAATCTTTGGGGGAAAGGAATTCATTTACTATATTTCATCAGAAATTTTATTTAATAAGTTTTCCAAACTTATTTGGCCATGGGAACCTTTTTATTTATTCCTTCCTTCCTTCATGTATTTATGTAGATTCCACGGGACCCTATTTATTTATTTATTCCTTCAAGTAGGTTCCATGCCTAATGTGGGGCTTGAACTCACGTCCTCGTGATCAAGAGTTGCATGCTCTACCATCTGAGTCAACCAGATGTCCCACGGGAACCTTTTTAAAAGGGTGAGAGTTTTGATCCTGTGAAACTAGTGTTCCTCTTTGGTATATACTTTGGGAAACACTGACTGAAGCATTAATGACTGACAGAGTATTATCCCTCTCAGAGATAATCAGTATCTTAACAGCTTCTGCAAATCAGTACTTTCTCACTCAAAGAACTGGATCCCTTTAGATGAGAAGGTCAGGCTCCATGGTAGATGTGATGGAAAATAATTTGGAAGCGCGTGTCTTATGTCAAGCCCTTCAAATCAGGTCAGGTTGGTAACTGTCTACTCTGCTATCAAGAGCTAACAGGAAATTATGGGTAGGTTTCTTGGTTCAAGAGTGTAGTCCTGAGACTTGGAGGACAGTGCAGGAGGTATATGGGATGATGACTGTTATTTTCTGAAATTGCTCTGGAGAAAAGAAATATCTTTAGGAAGAAGGAGCTCACTTTCAGTGGTCTCAGCCCCAAACAATCAGATGCCCAGGACTGCAATATTCCTTAAGATATCTGAAGAATAAAATAGTCGATAGTGATCAGAATTTTAAATAGTTAAGCCTTGAATTACTCTTTAAACTCCATGAAAAGAGGTTCTATGATAGAGAAATACAGATTGGGAATACTCTGCATAGCAGTCTTGCTCTGCCCTTAACACAACCATTGGCAATAGCAGGGTACTCGCTCTACTGTCCAGGCTGGACCCCCCTGGAAGAAAGTGGTAAGAAGCCTTGTGAATGGACAGTACCTGGGAGGTGAGTGAGGGTGTAAAAGGTCAGCGTGGTAAGAGCATGTTTAGAGCAAGTTGGGACAGTTCATCTCCAGGACCTGATTTCTGCCATCGTACAGCAGTTTTCTTCCCAACTCTGCAACACAATTTTACACTATCTCCTTTGTCATCACGCTGTCCCCTCTCATGGCCATTTTCCAGAGGTTGAGATAGTAAATATTTCAAAATGAATTGCCATGGATCAGCATTAAAGCATGCCACATTTTGGGTCAACATGGCTATTTTGAAAATCTCACTCATAAAATGTTAATAAATGAGATACAAATCAATAAAGAGAAATTTCAAATAATCCTAATTCTTCTAGTGGTTCATTCTCTGTATTAAAAACAACAAGAACAGAAAACCAGTGCGGAGTGACAAAATGTGGAAAAGGAGTACCGAGAATCAAACATGGCCGTGAACTGGAGGTATCTGACATTTCCATCTTCATCAAGGGGGATTCTGTCAAGTAACAACTCAAACTCTCCACCAGTAATCTCCACACCAAACCTGAAACGAATAGCATTTAGCGTCAGTCACCCCCCAAGTTCACATCTGGGTCACCCGTACCCACAATACCCTAAGCATATGGCTGCCATTACCGCTTTGTTATTGCTGCAGTCCTCAAGATCAAGAGCACCACGTGAATATCAGAGGTTAATCAGGGTGTTGATCGCTTCAGCTTTCTCAAAGAAAGAGATTCTACCACAGAATCCCTGCATTGGTGGTGCACAGAAATAGAAATACCGGCATGTTGAATTGTGTGTGATTGTCTTCTGTAAAAAGTTATTCATTACGCTAAAACACTGGTATTGCTTAAACAAGTTAACTCTGAAAGGCCTTTCAATTGGACTGCTTAGCATGAAAGAAAAGGTAGAGAAAAAAAGTGCCTTTCGAAAAACAGCTTCCTAATGCTCTTGCAAAGCATTTCATAATGGCTTTAAAGACATTTTGCATACAAATATTTAAAAAGTGGCAGTGTTTATTCATCAGCAAGAAAGTGTTTTCATCTCCCAAGAACAATCAAAACATAATCCTTGAATTACTGGCATAAATAAGAATGACTTAAGCAATAATAATGAACAAGGCATTCATTCATCATTCTGCAAAGCTGATAAGACCCAGCTGACTTTTGGAAAAGAGGAGGAATAGATTTTCTTTGGGCAATGCTATGAAAGAATAACATGAGAAAGGTTTTTTTTTTTTTTCTATTTTCATTATGACTTCCTTGATAATTATAAAACAAAACATATACACCAACAAGAATAACAAACAAAAATGGCTTTTTCATAGGCTACAAAGAATTGAGTTATCACATATTCGTATTTCAGAAGTACTTGAATATGTATAGTGTCTCAGAGGCTTTGCAGTTGGATGTCCTTTTTTCACTTGCACCAAATTAGGAAAAAAAGGATAGAATCAATTATTTAACATAACACATCACACTATATCTTATTCCTCGCTTTTCTCTCTTCTTTTTCATTTCTTTAGCAATGATGTTACCGGTACGAATGAACAAATCTTTGGCATTTTCCTGAGAAGTTAAAATTAACTCTCAGGTTTTATTTGGACTTAAATTCCTGAAGTCAGTACTTAGAAAAGAAAATAAACAGGTTTTCCCTAGGAAATTTTTACCGGTATTTCTTACTGAAAAAATACCAGACCAAAACTCAAGAGAACTGGATCTATTCTGTTCACAGTTATGTACTCAACGGCAAAAACACTAGACTTGTCATATTTCAGTTTTCTCAACTCTCAAGTGGTCTGTAAGTTCTCTGTATCTTACTCAGTGGCCACAGGATTAGGAGAGAATGAAAATAAAGGTGCCTTGAAAAACGAGAATATCATAAAAATACTGTGTATTGTAAAAGAAATATATTGTGTATTGTGTATTATTATTACTGATAGAGAGTACAGTTTTAAAAATCTTCAAAAAAATACTAGAATATAGTGCTTAAACCTAACAGTGACACAAAAAGCCCTTTTTCTCCAGAGGTTTTCCTTCTGAGTGGAATACATCGTGGAAAAAGCGTGGGCTTCAGATTAACTGAACCAACATTCGAATCCTGCTCTGCCATTTAGCTGTATGTAGCCTTGGGAAATTTACTTAATTCCCAGAGCCTCGGTTTCTGTACCTATAAAAAGAAAGGTTACTTAGAAAATTGAAAAATTTAATACATATAATATGCACATACTCTCTTTAATGAGAAGTGTATTTGGGGCAGGTTGGGGGAGGGGAATCTGTATTTTCTTAAATTACCTTCCTTTTTTTGATGGATAAAATGAGGCTTTCTCTAACCGCTTACCTTCAGTCCCACCTCAGCGACCTAGTTACTATTATACCATGCCTTTTTTATTATTATTTTCCTTATCCTTTGCTTTAAAAATAGGTACCCTGCCTGCCATGTGTTTCACTGTATCCCTAGAACTTCTAACAATGCTCAGTAAATATTTAATTTACTCAGTAAATATTTAATAGTGCTCAGTAAATATTTAATAAATGAATGAATGAATAACTCATGTCTCCTATAAGAGGATATATGTTCATAAAAAGAGGAACCTTTAAAAGCTACCATTCCATTCTCCATCCTAATAGAAGGTAGCTGGATGGCCCACAACAGTAAAAAATTAAAGTCAGACATGTTTGCTTTGGAATACATTTTATGCTCCCCATTAAGCGTGGATATCCTATATTAACAAATTTAAACAGACTTCTAATAAAATAATAAAGCTGAATTTATTCATCCTTCTGGTTATTCAACAAATATTTTGGGACCACCTACTATGTGTTAGGCAATATATTAAATGCTTGGAATACAGTGGTAAGACATACCTTGCTGTAGAGCAAGGAAAACAGTAAATGAGTATTACTTATAAAACATGATTATGATAGAAGAAATACAGGATTTTAAGGGAGCTTTTAACAACATGACCTAACTCAGACTAAAGATGAGGAAAGGCTTCCAGAGGAAAAGATGAGCTGAGAGTTACCTAGGCAGAGAAGGAGAAAGAGCACTATAGGTAGAGAATAGGCATTTTCTGGACATGAAAGGATCTCAATCTTACTAAAGCCTGGAGTTTAGGTGAGAGAAGGGAGAGAGACCAGGTTTGGAGAGGGGCCCCAGAATTCCAGCCTGCCCTTCCTGAGAGCCTGCCTTACGGCGTTTAGACTTGCCTAGCCAGCCTCGACCAGGGTAAACCAAATCCTTGAAACAAATCTTTTAATATACATCTCCTGTTGTTTCTGCTGGTCTGGTTGAACCCTAACTAATATATCATTAAAGGATTTAAAGCATATAGTGAAACCAAATTTGTGTTTTTAAAAGCACTCTGTCTGAAATGAGAGGGATTTGAGGGAGAGTAATACTTGAACCAAATAGACACTTCAGAAGGAAGCTGTTGAAACAATCCCCATTAGAGAGGATGGGAGCTTGATTAAGATAGTAAAAGTATGAATGAGAGAAAAAATGGGCTGGGGATATTCTAGAAGTAAAAGATGCAAGATTTTGGGAATGCAAGCTGGTGCAGCCACTCTGGAAAACAGTATGGAGGTTCCTCAAAAAACTAAAAATAGAACTACCCTACGACCCAGCAATTGCACTACTAGGCATTTATCCACGGGATACAGGTGTGCTGTTTTGAAGGGATATATGCACCCCCATGTTTATAGCAGCACTATCGACAACAGCCAAAGTATGGAAAGAGCCCAAATGTTCATCGATGGATGAACGGATAAAGAAGATGTGGTATATATATACAATGGAGTATGACTCGGCAATCAGAAAGAGTGAAATCTTGCCATTTGCAACTAGGTGGATGGAACTGGAGGGTATCATGCTAAGTGAAATTAGTCAGAGAAAGACAAAAATCATATGACTTCACTCATATGAGCACTTTAAGAGACAAAACAGACGAACATAAGGGAAGGGAAACAAAAATAATATAAAAACAGGGAGGGGGACAAAACAGAAGAGACTCATAAATATGGAGAACAAACAGAGGGTTGCTGGAAGGGGTGTGGGGGGGGGGATGGGCTAAATGGGTAAGGGGCATTAAGGAATCTACTCCTGAAATCACTGTTTCACTTTATGCTAACTAATTTGAATGTAAGTTAAAAAAATAAAATCAAGAAAAAAGAAGATACAAGATTTTATGTTTTTAATGCTAAGAATTGGTAGAAAGTGAAGGAGAAGTCCAGGATAATTCCTAGGTTTCTGGCTTGGATGACTGGGTAGCTGGGGGGTCATTAACTGAGACGAAGGAACACTGGAAGAGAAACAGGTTGTGATGGTGCAAGGGAAGGTCACGAGTTCAGTTTTAAACATGCTGAGTTGGGACTGTGAGATATCCAACACGAAGTGTCCAATAAGCAGGTAGAAGCAGGCCTGAAGCTCAGGAAAGCCATTGGCTGTAAATCTAAATTTGAGAGTCACCTGTATATAAAGGTGATCTGAGGCTAGAGGATTAGATGGCATTACAAAGGCAAATACATACAGTGAGTTGAGAAAAGCACACAGAACAGAGACCCTACTTAAGGAAAGAACAGAGGAAGAGAATCTGCAACAGAATCTAAGGAGTCATGGGAAAAAAATGGCAGAAAGGAAGCCAAGGGAAATGATAACAGGAGCCAAGAACACGGAGGCTTCGAAAAGGAGACTGCGATCAGTCGTTTCAAAAGCAGTCAAGAAATCAAGCAAATTAAATTTCTACTGAATTTGGAAGTAAGAAGCCAATGACCTGGTGAGAGCTGCTGGTAGAGTGATGGGGTTCAGGAGCAAGTGGAACATGAGGGAAGACAGACAGAATGCACACCTCCTTCAAGAAGCTTAGGTAGGAAGGGAAGGTAGAGTCAAGGGAGCTGTTTTTTTAAAGATGAGTAATATGAGGGGCACCTGGGTGGCTCAGTCGGTTAAGCGTCCAACTTCAGCTCAGGTCAGATCTCGCGGTTTGTGGGGTCCAGCCCCGCGTCGGGCTCGGTGCTGACAGCTGGGAGCCTGGAGCCCGCTTCGGATTCTGCGTCTCCCTCTCTCTGCCCCTCCCCAGCTTGGGCTCTGTCTCTCTCTTTCCCTCTCTCTCAAAAATAAATAAACATTAAAAAAAAAAAAAAAAAGAAAAAGAAGATGAGTACCGTGAGCACTGTTAAATACCGACGGGGGCAGTATCAAGGCAAAGGTTAAAAACAGAGAGGGAATCATTGATGGATTCCATGAAAGATCAAAGACCACAGGTGGACTGGAGAAAGAATACCTCTTTCACTGAAACAGGGGGAAATAAGGAAACAATATGTTTACAGGATTTGAAGTATCAGGAGTTCCTCCTTTTCTAATTTTACTGTGGAGATGCAAGGCTACTTTACTGAGAGTGGGGCAGGGGAGGAAGGTAAGTGAAAGGGCATGTGTTTTGAAGAAATTGAAAAAGGTTTGAAATATGCAGAGCGGAGACTGGGATACAGAGCTGACTGAGAGAACATAGTAGGCAGTGACAGAGAAGTTGAGAGCCCAGCTGAGGTTGGTGACAATGAATTTATCGTGATATAAATCTACTCAGTAGTATGATTGTCCCCAGTAACCTGCGTGCGCAGGTGAAGACGGAATGGACAGTTGGGTTCATCCACATTTGGGAATCTGCCACATAGATGTGAATAAAAGATGGCTTATGATATTGACAAGAAAATGTCTACCATGTGGGAAAACAGATTTTAAGCTGTGCTCTAGCTCAGACAGGGTGGTCAATGGACTAGATAGGAGATACTGATCAGAAATAGGCTGAAAGTGTGATCTCATAGGTATAGCTATTTTGGATGATGACACACTTTGTTGGGAGAGTCAGGTAGATGTAAGGGTAAAAACTAAAATTTACTGAGAATTTAGTATGTTTCTTAGCATCCTGAAACCAATAACACACTGTATGTTGACTAACCTGAATTTAAGTAAATAAATAATTGTAAAAGATACATTCTTAGCACTGTGATGAGCATTTTACATGCATTGTCCCCATATAATCCCTGCAACCGTCAATTAAGTATTATTATCATTGCCAACACTGTCCTGGCAGTAACAGTGAGATCCCTGAGGTGTCTAAAGAGGGCAGGAGAGAAATGTGTCTGGAAATGACACTGAAGAATGAGGACGATGGGCTCTCGTCAGGGCTTCCAGGAAGCAATGTCCTTAGCAGAGAGCCAGATTTGGTTAAACTAGATTGTAATATTTCAAAGAAGTTAAAAACGTAGTAGACCGTACTCCTCCTGGATTGGAGCTTCCGTCAGGCACAGTGGGAGAATGTTAGGAGGACAGGAGTGAGAGTGTGAAAGAGGGAACGAGAAACCCAGATCAACCTTAGGCTAAGAGAACACGGAGAGGGTACATAGGTTAGACAGTTGAGAGGTTCACATCATGGGTAGTATGACAACAAAAATGCATGTGAGGCCACATGGATTTAGAATCCAGAAGAAGCCTTCAAACATAACCATCCAGCCCCTATGTTCATCTCATCACTCATTCTGTCCCTACACGCAGTGGGTAAGTAACTTAAATTCTCAGACTGTAGTAGTAGCCAATATTCATTGACCTCTTACCACTTGTCAGACGTTACACGTACTAATTTCCTTAATCCTCACAGCGATAATATGAAGTACTGGGGTGCCTGGGTGGCTCAATCTGTGACGTATCTGACGTCAGCTCAGGTCACGATCTCAGGGCTCATGAGTTCGAGTCCCGCATGGGGCTCTCTGCTGTCAGCACAGAACCCGCTTTGGATCCTGTGTCCACCTCTCTCTCTGCCCCTCATGCTCCCCCATGCATGCATGCATGCACTCTCTCAAAAATAAATAAACATTTTAAAAAAGCAGTACATACGATTATCATCTGCATTGTACAGTGAAACCTTACACAGGTAGCATCTGTTAGAGCTTGAACTTGAGCCCCGCTGACTGACTTGGAGCCCTAAAGCTTGCCATGTTGCCATTCTCACTGCCTGAGTAGGGCTGTCATTCCTCTCCCCACAACTGTCTTTCCTACACCACACGCTTTCTCTAGCAGAAAAAGGTCTCTCCACAATCCTTCCCGAGAAACTTAAATGTCAATGTATGATAAGCTTATGATAATGTCAGTACATCCATAGCTAACCTTTAACACCATACTCTAGCAATGGATCTTGAAATAAGGACAATTCATCTTGGACTTTATCCGAGAGAACTTCCATTTTTAACTACCCAAAAGACCTCCTTTACTTACAGGGCAGGCTTAAGGCATACAGCTCAAAGATAGTATTTTAGCAGCAATCTAGTGTGTTTTAAAAAATTTATCACACAATAACTTTATTCTGTTGTCAGGGTGGAAACTGGTTTCTGATATTTCTCCCTGAGCACAAAGCACAAGTTACTGTCAGGTTTATTGTTTCAAGCTCCATAACAGATAATATCTGAGGGATGTTTTTAGCTCCATACATGTTTCAGCATATAGTAAACAATCAAAGTAGCTTTCATACATATAAAGTAAGCAGAAATCCCATTATATAAATTCCCCCTTTCTGTTATTTAACCGTTTTAAAATATCAAAGTACAGTATCTGTGTATAGAATGCACGAAGTAATAAAACTTAAAAACCCAGCAAAGGAACAAACCATAGTTGGATTCTATCTTAATACTGATTTAGCAGTCAGATTTTGCTTTTAATGTGTGACATTTCCAAAAAACCGAAAAGACTTAAATAAAAAAGATGTGGTATAAGGAAGGCCTCACATTTAATGAAGGCCTTTTATTTACTCCAACAGTTAACTACAATAGGAAGGCTTTACTTAAAACTGAAGTGTTGGGGCGCCTGGGTGGCTCAGTCGGTTGAGCGTCCGACTTCAGCTCAGGTCACGATCTCACGGTCTGTGAGTTCGAGCCCCGCATCGGGCTCTGGGCTGACGGCTCAGAGCCTGGAGCCTGCTTCCGATTCTGTGTCTCCCTCTCTCTCTGCCCCTGCCCCGTTCATGCTCTGTCTCTCTCTGTCTCAAAAATAAATAAACGTTAAAAAAAAAAAAAAATTAAAACTGAAGTGTTTATATATATATTATTTTTTAGCTCTTTACCAAGGACTTTGTAAATGGGATTCTTCAGAAACAAAAAAAAAAAAAAACAAAAAACTTTCTATATTAGCTAAATATTTCAAAATAGAGATAATACTATGTCTGTTATCATAAATTTGGGTTTGTTTCATGGCATTTTAGCATTGATTCTTCAGCCAAATCCCTAGAGATAGGACCATATATTTTCCTGATCAATCCATGTTTAATTGGATACTTAGATTATTTGTGTTATTAAATTATATTTAATATTCAGAAAAAGCATTTAAAGATGATACTCTTTTCTCTAAAGAAGTATTTGGGGCTAGGGGCACCTGGATGGCTCAGTCATTGAGCATTCGACTTCAGCTCAGGTCACGATCTCATAGTTCATGAGTTCGAGCCCCATGTCGGGCTCTATGCTGACAGCTCAGAGCCTGCAGCCTGCTTTGGATTCTGTGTCTCCCTCTCTCTCTGCCCCTCCCCTGCTCACACTCTATCTCTCTATCAAAAAATAAATAAACGTTAAAAAAAATTTTTTTAAGAAGTATTTGGGGCTTGTTTTAAGTCTTTAATTTCTTACGTTAAGCTTTTTTTCCATTCAGACCACTATATATTTAAAATATAGACAAGGATATACGGTTCAGGAAAAAAATATTTTTCATCACCTCTGTTTCCTTCATATTGTCGAAATCTTTACTACTACGCTCTCTCAGAAAACATCCAGATGCTATTGTAAAATAAATTCCAGGCTCTGAAAAAAGTACCTTCAGCCTTTATTTTAAAATGGAGAAGGGAACCTCCGTGGCTCAGTCGGTTAAGCATTTGACTCAGGTCATGATCACAAGGTTTGTGGGTTCAAACCCCGTGTCAGGCTCTGAGCTGTCAGCACAGATTCTGAAGCTGAGCTGCTTCTGATTCTGTGTCTCCCTCTCTCTCTCTGCCCCTCCTCTGCTCGTGCTCGCTCTCAAAAATAAATAAACATTTAAAAAAATTCAAAATGGAGAAATAATTTAAGCTAATGTTGTTGTTTTTTATTTTTTAATTAGTTATCCTTAAAAACAGAAGGATATTTGATATTATAGAGTAGTCCTTTACTTATGCTAACCAAGATGAACATAAGAAAAGAGCTTTGGAAAGTGGATTTTTTTTTTTTTTTTAAAGAATCTCTTAGCACAGGTAATAAAGTGCAAGTCCTGGGTTTGAGTCCTCACTTCTGCCATTTACTAGACGTGAGACTTTAGTAACTCTCTTAATCTCTCATAGATTATTCCTTCATCTGTAAAACGAGCAAGATAATCACATTTAACCTGCAGGATTCCTTCCGGGGTCAAGTTGCTTAATAAACACAAAAACTGCTACAGATAAATTCTAAGGCAGTCTCTTGGTGTCAGACATACATAATGTTAACAATACAATTGGGTAAAGTCTGCATTCACTTCAACTTAACGGGGAAAAAAGTGGGTGGCTGGTTTCCTCACACTCCCTTTGCATTCCTTGCTCCTCCAGACCTAGTAAACTCCGTTTCTGCCGAATACGATTTAATTTGGGTCAGCGGGAAACCAAGCAATTAGACGATGACTAATAGCCCAGACAGGAGGATACAGCTGAAGGTTTGTGCAAAAGAATGATGGGGAAAGGTTTGATCCTGTGCAGGTGTTCTCCCTAGATTGTCTAACGTGGGGTCGATGGACTTTGGGAACTACGGCTTGTTCCCAGGTGGGTGAGCCTTAGGGCCACTGGTTTTTCGAGATTTGGAAGGTCTCCTGAGGTCCTGCGGGAGGAGGTTAGGGGGGTTTTCCAACCATTAAGGCGGAGATCTCACCTTGAGAAAGTCTCGTTACCGCCCACGAGCCCTCTTCCTGAACTAAGAGTCCGAGACTCCAGCCTGTGTTTGAGCCCTGGCCCGGGACTATGAACCGCACAGGCCTCTGGGAGAGCCTGCTGTGGGCGTGGCAGTGGGGCGTGCCGGGATGGGAAGGGCACGCTGGGAAGGAGGGCTCTTGGGGCCCTGGGGCCTCTTGGGAAGAAGGACGGCCCTGGTTGCGGGTTTTCGGTTATCTCGGAAGTGAAGTTGCCCTGGTAGTGTCCATTTTAGAGCTGTTCCTACAAGGCAAGGCAGCTTGGATGCTTTTCAACCAGCGTCTCTTCTCCAGTCAAAGATGCGTTTTCCCTGTTGGGTTCTCCGAAGTTCCTCCGCTTGGTCCAGATGGCCTGAAGGGGTGTGTTTCCTGGGGTCTCTCCCCACGTTCCCCAGTGTTAACGATCCCCACCTGTGCTGACTTCCTCATCCTGGCCCTTTAAGTCTTCTCTGCCTGGGCTCTGACTTTTTACAGCCCTGCAGGGAGAAAGGCCTCTGAAGTTTTACTTTTCTTCCACCTGGTGTAAATAATACAGGCCCTCCAAAGTGTCCAAAATCGTATTTCAAATC
Organism: Neofelis nebulosa; assembly: GCF_028018385.1. NCBI lineage: Eukaryota > Metazoa > Chordata > Mammalia > Carnivora > Felidae > Neofelis > Neofelis nebulosa. The sequence goes on from NC_080784.1 coordinate 16,710,735, forward strand.
CCAGTGTTACCTTTTTTTTTTTTTTTCCATCTTAGACAAGTTCATTTTATGCTTGCGTTAATTTGGGAGAGCCCCAGGCCTATGTGAGTGGATTATGGATGAAATCCCACTAAACAGAACTCTGACCTGACCATGACACCCATATTGGAATATGTGCTTCTGCGTCATTTTGAACACAACAAAGGATTTATACTTTCTCTCCACTCCCCCACCCTGTCCCCCACTCTCTTGGGTATGACCGGCTGAGATTTGACAATGCACTAGATAGATTCTTGGTCTGATTTCACACTAGAGGTTTTCCTAAGTGATAAGTGGAAGAATATCCTTAACTCCCGGGTGAAATCATCATCATTACTCTTTTTTTCATATGTAACCTAATCTAGCTCAAAATTTAGGGCAATCAGGTCCATCTGTGCAAACCATTACACTCCAATCCTGCTATTTTCTAAAAGTCTGATTTAAAATACTCTGTTAGGTGTATTGTAGGATATTTGTGAAATCTTCTTGTTCTCCCTTTCCTGTCAGTGCTTTGTGATTCTCTCGTGGAAAAGACTGTCTGTAAATCAAAAGCAATTGGAGTTGCCTTATGAGATTTACAAAATAGAAGAGCTGAAGGGAATATTTCAAGGTAATCAAAGGAAAACATTCAATCGTTGGAAAAAATATTAATTATGTCAATATGTAAGTTCTGTTGTTATTATGGATCATGTTTAATATTCCATTTTTGAGCAAATACAGTATATTATAGAACACGTTTATGACCATAATCATCACCTGTTAAGTCTGTCACTTGCATCACTTTAACAGACATTTTATTTTATTTATTTTATTTTTTTTTTAATGTTTTTAAAATAGCATCAAAATGTGTAATCTAAAACATAACCCCCTCCCACAATAACTGCTCCCCCCTCCCCCTAAAATAACTACCTTTGGCAGTTTGAGGCTTCATCCTTTAGATTTTTTTTAATGCATCCATATACTAATATATATCATTATTTTACAGCAAAAGTTTATTTGAACAGTTACTCTGTCATTTTATTTTTTCACTAAGTTGATCTCAGATAAGCTGTGCTAATATTGGTATACTTAATTCTTTTTAAAAGCTATATGGTATTCCATTGTGTGGATTGATATACCACTTAAATTGCCAACCTCTTACCAATGTATATATTGGTTTGGTCTGATTTCTCCTTACAGTTTTGCCACCTGAACTGTCTTTGTTTTTTTCTTGTCGTTGCATCTCTACCACCTCCTGTCACCACTAGTTTGGTGCTTTCTAGTGACCCAGGGCCACTTTACTCCTTTTTCATTTAGCCTGTTTTCTGAAATGTTTTTCTGACTGGTCCTTTCCTTTTGAATCTTCTCTTTTCATTCTCCTATTTTCTTCTCGTTAAGGACAAAGGTCCTCTGACACAAAATCTCTCCCCTCTGGTACAAGTGTGCACCCCTCACACTCTGTCCAACCCCAGCGGTGACGAGAAAGAGGCACTGAGTATTGGGTTTCTGGTAAGAAACAAGAGACGGCTACTGGCAGGGAGCCTTGTCAAGATCTCCCTCATTCTGAGCACTCCATTCCCACGTGAACAACAATGAATGGAGATTTCGCCCGCCCACCCCACATTGTTCAAGTTGTCCTTTGCCCTTTCTGTCAAATCTTGGCACCCAGGAGACAGCAGAACATGTTCTGAATTCAACCCTGGGGAGCCACCGATCAATATCACTTGACTCTTCTTACCCATTAGTTGTTCTCTTTCTATGCCTGACGTGGAGTGATGCCTAAGCTATTCTTTGTCATGGCCCCTTCTCAGTTGGCCCAGCTAACCCCTATAGGGTGGGATGGCGCTCTCCGTCCCCTAGGCAGAGTGCCACAGGGGGGGAGCAGAGCGTGGACGAAGTTCGAGGCGGGGTCTTAGGACGTGGGTTCTCTTACCACTTCAGCTGCAGGCTCCGAGGCTGTGGAGAAAGTCAGTATGTTTTACCTCTTTGTGATCTTGATTACCAAATCCCAAGAGTATTAACTGTCCACTTAGCTCATGGAATACTATAAAAATGAAAATCTATAAAACGCTTTGAAAGTCAGATTCCAGAGAAATGGAGTTTACTATTTTACATGTCTCCTCTCCCTTTTTTGGTACATACAATTTTAATTGGTTTCCCTTTTCTTCCTGTTCTCATTTCTAGTTTTTTTCTGCCATGCCTACCTATTCCTTCTCATGAGTTAATTCTCATTTATGGAATACATACAATATATTTGTCTCCACTGAGAGCTTCTTTCGGCAGAGGTGTTTTTGTTTTGTTGTTGTTGTTGTTGTTGTTGTTGTTGTTGTTGTTTTGAGGAGGTGGGGTGGGCTCAGGGAGGGAGAAAGACACGACCGTTGTCATTTTCTTAAACCCTAATTTTTTTATGTTGCCCAAATTTCTTTTGTACCCGAAGCATTCTCTGGAATGCTTTTATGACGATTGAGGTCTTAATTCTAAGTGGCAACATTCAAATAAGCACAAAAACTTTAAAGGGAGACTGTATTCTTGCCTGATTTTAAGTGCTTCGGAAGTTAGGGTAATTCCTCCAAGCCATAGATAAACCGGTCAGGAAAACCAAATCAAATCCCTAAATCAACTCATTATTGGATTGACTCTGACCAGTGTCTTAATCTCTCTGTATTTGAATCTTCCAACTTTAATATTGGTGGAACTTCGATGCCAAATGCCAATTCTCTTCTAATAATCAGATAGCAGATTCTGGGTCGATTAAAACCAATCTAACCATGACACTAAACTCCTCGGGAGGAAGATGTTTTAGAGTTTTTCAGGTTTAAAACTAAGAAACATGTTAGGAGCTTAAGTGGGACAAATTTTCAGAAAATTGCAGATCTCATCTCCTGTTAGAGTTTATGGTGAATGAAAAGCCTGAGAAATCCTATTTTAATGGTCATGAAAATATTTTCTCAATGATAAAAAGAGCCTTGGCCAATGTATAACGGTTCTTTTTTTTCTCAGTTGAAAATGGCCCATTTCTAACCACATATTACTATCCCTTCCTCTCCAAATTAGTTCTTCGTTCCCAAATGCATTTTAATGCCATACCAATGAATTGCAAAACTAAATTATTTTGGCCCTTGATTCCTGAGGAAGGGGAAAAAAATGCAAAATTCTTTTTTTATTTATAAGACCATAACTTCTTTTTTTTTTTTAACGTTTATTTATTTTTTGAGACAGAGAGAGACAGAGCATGAACAGGGGAGGAGCAGAGAGAGAGGGAGACACAGAACCTGAAGCAGGCTCCAGGCTCTGGGCCATCAGCCCAGAGCCCGACGCGGGGCTCGAACTCACAGACCGTGAGATCGTGACCTGAGCTGAAATCAGACGCTTAACCAACTGAGCCACCCAGGCGCCCCTATAAGACCATAACTTCTATAGATTATACACAATCTCATGACTCACAACAGTCTGAATATTCAACATCATTTGGATTTTCAAATACAACCCTTCACTGTAATAAAAGAAAGCCTAAAGACTCAGAATTCAGTAGAATTAGCCCATAGTGGACATGATCATGCTGATTAAAGTGATTATAATTTAACGATCTCGCTGAGCATTTCATCTTTGCTGTATAAATGACAGAGCTTCAGCCCATCAAGTAGAAGGAAAGAGCATAGAATGTGTGACTAGTAATTGACGCTTCCAACGTCCCAAACTTACAGCCTAACTTAACTAAAAGCACTTTATGCCCACCACGTTGGAAAATAACAGTGTGTTAAAGATTTCAGAAGGGAGTTGAGTGTAAACACTGTTAACCACTAGGATAAAGTTCCAAATAACTACATGGCTTTATTGAGGAGATCTGACAGAAGTCGTACCGACAAAAGTATTGATTACTTGTAAAATTATAGAGCAAGCCTTCGCGTAATTGAAGTTTGAGGAAGTCACTCTAACATTTTGTAACAGAAGGAGGATCTTCTAAAATGCTGGCACAGTCATGCGGTAAGCCAAATGGCTTGCTAACCGGTTGGATTCCCTGATTTGTATTTATGTTGGTCCAATTTGGCCTGATTACCCTGGACTGTATAAAGTTACAGTCCAGTATAAAGTTACCCAGTCTGTATAGGGAATTAGGAACTGGAAGCATGAACAGCCACCGCCCAAATAAGTCCCAGACCCGATCTCTTTCCCCCATGCCCTTCCCCCAGCCTCTGCTCTCTCCATAACCTGCCAATATCTATATTCAATATATCTAAAAGCAGATGAGTCCAGAACATGTACAGAGAAGTAATGAAGAACATGAGTTTCAGAGTTAGACAAACCTAGTCTGGAAGCTCAGCTCAGCCACTTACTAGCCATGCGATCTTGGTCAAGATCTTTAATTTCTCTGAACCTCACTTTCCTCACCTGAATATGCGAATAATAAGGATGAAAATATCTATTTTGCATGGTCACCACGAGGATTAATTATTTTTGGCCCAGGGTCTGAATGTAGCCGCCCAAAGAAAGTACCAGTATTATTACTGTTAATTTCTTGAATAGTGTCTATTTGTCTGATATGTTAAGAAAAACCAAACGGGAAGGTAGAACTAATACCTAATTCTCAGAGAGTATCCACCCTTCCTACCAAAGGACTTTGTTGATGATGACATATGAAATACTGTGTAATATTACTATTACCACCTTACTTCATTTTAGAAAAAGGCTTTGTAAGTGGATACATCCCCCAAATTCATCAGTTGCCAGTTCGATAGCATTTGTAGAATTTGGGGATGGCAGCCAAATAGCCATAAAAATAGTTGGAGTTCACAGCACTTTTTAAAAATGTGTTCTTCTCAGTTTCATGAAAGTTAAAACTTTACTTTTCGGAAGATATCCTTAAGAAATGGAAAAGCAAGCCACAAACACACATGTCTGAAAAAGGACTTATATTTAAAATATGTAAAGAAGCCTTATATGTCAATTAGAAGATAGACAATCCAATTAAAAATAGGCAAAATATGGGGCACCTGGGTAGCTCAGTCGGTTAAGCCTCCAACTCTTGGTTTTGGCTCAAGTCGTGATCTCACGGTTTCATGAGTTCAAACTCCATGCCAGGCTCTGCACTGGCAGCATGGAGCCTGCTTGGGATTCTCTCTCTTTCCCTCCCTCTCTGCCCCTCCCCCACTCCCACTATCTCTGTCTCTCTCAAAATAAATAATTTTTTTTAATGGGCAAAATATTTTATCAGATGCAGAAAAGAAGACATATGAATGGCCAATAAACTCATGAAAAGACATTCAACTTCCTAAGTCATCAGGAAAATGCAAATTAAAACCATAATGAGTAACTACTCTCCACAACCATTAAAATGGTTAAAATCAGAAAGACTGACAATACCAAGAGACGCTGTGAGGCAATTGGATTCTCACACACTGCTGGTAGGGATGTAAGATATCATGACCATTTTGGAAAACAGCTTGGCAGTTTCTTATAAAATAAACTGATGCTTCTCATCCAACCCTACAATTCTACTCCTATGTATTTACCCAAAAGACAGGAAAATACATGTCTACACAGAGATCTTTATACACAAAGACCACCAGCTTTATCCACAACAGCCCCAAACTGGAAACAACCCGAATACTCATCAACAGGTGAATAGGTAGACAAATTGTGGCATATGCAAAGAGTGGGATACTAGCCAGTATTAAAAAACTACTAACACACGATGGGTAAATCTCCAAAGCCTACTAGTGAAAGAAGACAGACACCAAGTAAAACATACTGTATGATTCACATATATGTATGAAATGCTAAAAATAGGAAATCAGCTGGGGGAGAGGGAATTGACTGCAAGGAAACATGAGGGAACTTTCTAGAGTGATGGAAATGTCCTCTATCTTGATTGTGGTTACACAGATGTACCATTGTCAAAATTCACTGAACTATAATATACTTCAAATGGGTGCCTTTTATTGTATATATGCATATCTGTATGGTAAAGAATTTAACTTCACCCAAAAAGGGGTCTGGACTTCTCCCTCAGCCTCCGGGATGTAACCTCTAAACCCTTGGAATGTCATGTGTGATAAGAGTGTCTTTGTTTATTTGGGATCTTGGATTCTGCCAGTAGTCTAATAATGTGATAGAGTGTTGGAGCAGACCACGTCAGAAAGCATTTAGGAAGCATTTAGAAAGACCAACAATTTGAACTAGGATAGGGGCTCTGGGTCACACAATAGCAGCCTGAGCAAAGGAGAGTGGAGAATGAAGGAGAATGGAGCCTGGAGAGTAAAATTAGCACGTAGGCAACTAATAATGTGTACAAAATGGAGCCTCAATAAAACCCTGAACCTGAAGGCATAGCTGTACTGCTCTAGCTGTCAATATTCTATGATCCAGACACAGATAGGAGGAAAATAATACATCCAAGGCTCCATGGGGGGAGGACAATGGAAGTTCCGTATTTAGTTCTTTTCCTGGATTCTGTTCTGTGAAATTTTTCCTTAGCTTCTTTTATTCTGTACCCTTTCCCATAGTAGAGCATAACTGTGAGTAAACAACTTTCAGTGTGTTCTGTGAGTCTGTTAGCAAATGATCAAGCCTGAGGGTCGTTTTGGGAACTCCCCTGAACGTGCAATTGGTGTCAGAAGTGAGAGTGGTCTTGTGGAGAACTGTGTCCGCACTAACTCTCCTTGGGAGTTAGCTCTAAATGTTGGCAATGTCATATCTCAGTAAATATATATTTTTTTAATGTGGTCTTTTGCCCCCATCTATGTATTTTGAGGTTACCTATGTATGTACACATATGGATATGTTTGTATACACATACATCTCCAATGAAACACTGCTTTTAATGCTAGGAAAGAAAGAATCTCTTAAAAATTTTGAAAGCCTGCTAATATTTTGTGCTCCAAATTTTAAAGGCATAGACAGCATCTTTATATGAAAGAACAGACCTCAACTCACAGTGGTTATCTAGTAGGAAGTGGGAAGAGATAAGCAAACCAAGGGTTGTCATTTACTATTTTCTATAAATATTATTCAAGTGGTACAACTAATAGTTATTTGGGGGGCTCCTGGGGGACTCGGTCAGTTAAGCATCTGACTCTGGCTCAGGTCATGATCTCATGGTTCATGGGTTCAAGCCCTGCGCTCTGTGCTAACCGCTCAGAGCCTGGAGCCTGCTTCTGATTCTGTGTCTCCCTCTCTCTCTGCCCTTCCCCCATTCGCACTCTGTCTCTCTCTCACTCTCTGTCTCAAAAACAAATAAACATTTTTTAAAAAGAATCATTTTTGTCTCTTAATATTTTTCAGGATTTTTCAAATTCATGAAAAATAAATGTATACCGGGCAAATTTTAGAAATATATACTAATATATATTAGAAATTCAGAAATATAAAAATGTGACACATAGAACCTTACAGTCACAGGAAATACAAAACACCTCGTTTCGTGTATGCACATACTCTTGTTGCAGAGGAGAAGAATAATATGGTCAAAGCTTTTAACCCTAAAACTTACAATAGTATAAAATTCTATAGAGGAAATAAAATGGAAAGTAAGATGTCACAGAAAACAAAGGAGAAATGTAAAGTATCCAACTATAAAGGATGAGCTTGTCTTGAAATTTTTAAAATAGATGATGGTGGCTATCAAATCCCTGTGGTATTTTGCATTCAATTAGATTCATTTAAGAGCGATATAATAATTTTATTTTAAAATTTCACTCTTCCCACTATGCAGAAATTACATCTCTTCTGTTACGTACACTTTTGTTGAATAATTTTACACATAAAGTTGAAAGTTTGGGGGGCATGCCTACGTTTTCAGAATTATTTTAGGGTCACATGAGCCAAAGGTTTGAAAGCCACTCACATTAGCTATAGACTACGTTTGGCAATCAGTGGGAAAAATGCAATATTCAATCTAAGCCGAGGGCACTCTGCCACCTGGTGGCTTAGAAATTTTCATGGTCACTAAGCAGAAATAAAAGCCTCTTCTCACATCAGGGATGATGATGAACTCATTCATAATAAATAGAATTAGGGACGTGACTTATTTGATTACAAGATGTACGGGTACAGAGGAATAAATAAAGTGGTTCACTCTGAATATTACCATTGGAAATCCAGGAACTTATCATTGGTAGTTTTTTTTTACTGGGTAGGAAAATATCTAAAGTTTCTCACCTAAGATCCACTCGTTTATGTAGTTTTCTTTTGTGAACTTAAATGAAAGCAACTTTTCGTTGTTATTTTAACATGAAAAAAAAAATTGATCCACTATGTGCAGTGTAGAAGTGAAATCACCAAAGATTCCATCATGCACAGTACTTTACTGAGAAAGCATATATGTAAATCTGTTATCTGCTTTCAATGGCCAATTGAAATTCCTGTTGACTAATGACATGTTCTCTTAACTTGTCCATCTCTCTGTCAAAAATAAGCGAAAAATAAGAAAATGTAGAGCTAGTCATAGTAAATCCGGTAGCTGTATTTCTAACTTCCCGAAAATCATTCGACAAGTCCTCAAACTTACAAGGTGATAGCATTTTAAAATGGCCCCATTTCCAGGATGTGTGATTTGAACTTCTATGGGTATTCTTCTACCACATTCCCTAGATAACTTGGAACAGACAGAAAAGAAAATATAGTCTCAGGATGCAGCTTCACAATCTTCGGAGTTATTGATAACACACAAATCAAACTGCAGATGATTTCAGAGCTCTCAGTCCCTTTCACAGAAGTGCCAGCTGAAGTATATTTCTCTCACATCCCTGTCCAAAACCAGATTCCGTTTACTAGGTACTGTAAACATGGCTGGCTTTGCAACGTCCTTCAGAGGAGAAAGTCACCAATACAGAAACAAAAAAACCAAAGTGGAACATCCACCTTGAGTAAAATCTTACTTGAAAGTAGTCAAGAGTAAGAGAAAACCAATGTGAAACAAATTTGCCAATTTGACTTCAATTCCAATTAAAGTGGAGCCGAATCCTCTCTAGTCACAAAATCTATTTTTTTTTCAACGTTTTTTTTTTTTTAATTTTTTTTTTCAACGTTTTTTTATTTATTTTTGGACAGAGAGAGACAGAGCATGAACGGGGGAGGGGCAGAGAGAGAGGGAGACACAGAATCGGAAACAGGCTCCAGGCTCCGAGCCATCAGCCCAGAGCCTGACGCGGGGCTCGAACTCACGGACCGCGAGATCGTGACCTGGCTGAAGTCGGACGCTTAACCGACTGCGCCACCCAGGCGCCCCTTCAACGTTTTTTAAAATTTATTTTTGGGACAGAGAGAGACAGAGCATGAACGGGGGAGGGGCAGAGAGAGAGGGAGACACAGAATCGGAAACAGGCTCCAGGCTCCGAGCCATCAGCCCAGAGCCTGACGCGGGGCTCGAACTCACGGACCGCGAGATCGTGACCTGGCTGAAGTCGGACGCTTAACCGACTGCGCCACCCAGGCGCCCCCAAAATCTATTTTTAAAAATGTAACATAAAGAGGCTCAGTCTGTTGAGCGGACCAGGTCTTGATATTGGCTCAGGTCATGATTGGCTCACGATTCGTGAGTTCAAGCCCCGTGTCCAACTCTGCATTGACTGTGCGGAGCCTGGTTGGGATTCTGCCTCCCTCTCTCTGCTCCTCTCCTCCCTCAAAATAAATAAAAATAAACTTCAGAAATATAACATAAAAATTATCATCATGTCTTAAGTTGAAAAGGGATATGGTATCAGGAACCCAGTGTCAGTCAGCTGACGCTGACAAAAAGGACAGAGACGAGATGTGCTCCACCCTGAGCCTTTGAACGAGCCTGTCTGATGACGTGATGCCCAGAGCAGCTGTGACCCTGAAGTGATGAGACCGAAGGTGACAAGTCAGCTTGCAGATGGCAGGTCACAAGGGTCTGGGGCCCCCGGTGGCATAATGGCGTGGCCAAAACAACTCTGGAACCCTTAGCTCCCAGAGAGTTTTTATCTTGCAAGATTACTAAATGTCTTCATTGCTTAAGCCACATGTAGTTGGATGTCACAGGTAGCCAAAATCATTCCAGCTTCTACGTTACAGAAGGATGTTCCTGACACCAGAATCATTCAGACCCCCATCTGTCCCTTGGGTATAATCAGCATCCTGGCCCAGAGGGCCTATATGCGCACTGGGTCCCCTCACAGAGTAAAGAAGATGCCGGCTCTATCAGTGACAGTCGGACCACGTTGTGTTTGTCTTTTACCACGTGACGTCTGGTGGGGGTACAGATAACGGTGGGGTCAGAGGGAGGGGTGGATCCCCTCCATAACTGCCCTGTCTGGGTTCTGGGAGGGTGCACCCTCATGGGGCAGGGTAAACTTCATTATGCGTCGTGGTCAGGTGGGAGGTTTAACCCAAGCCCTAGCTTTCCTGAGCCACGTGTGCTAGGTCTCGTGTGCTGCCAGGCCCCAGAAGTAACCAAGAACCCCGGTGAGGAAGTTTCCCCAGAGGTGGCTGCCATACCATGGGCAAAACGGCTCTGTGGAGAAACACTAGCTGGGCAGGGTTGAATGGGCATGTCAGCCAAATCCTGCAGGGTGACAGCCATCAGACGCTGGGTTGAGCTCACGTCAGCCAGGGACAACCGCCAGGAGCACGGCACCAACAACACGCCCTGACTGTCCACACTCGTCTCTGCACCAGAGACCTGCAGGGCATCCCTGACCAGATGGCTGAAGAACACTGCCCAGAGGCCAGAGGACAGCAGACACACGCTAAGCGGGCGAGAGAATATTGGCTGCAGGTCACATAAGCTGCACTCCTTCCCTCCCTCTCCTTTGTTGTTGAAAGGAGCAGGCCCGGAGGACAGAATCTCTGGGAGACTGACCCTTTCATCCAAGTCAGCCTGAATACCTCCCTAAAAGAGACAACCTACCAGGTAGACTAAGGTTTAAACAAGCCTGGGAGCGCCTGGGTGGCTCAGTCGGTTAAGCTTCTGACTCTTGACTTCAGCTCAGGTCATGATCCCAGGATTGTGGGACTGAGCCTCACGCCGGGCTCTAGCACTGAGCGTGCAGCCTGCTTGAGATTTTGTCTCTCTCTCCCTCTGCCTGCCTCCCCCACTCATACCCTCTTTCTCTCTCTAAAATAAAAAAAATTTTTTTAAACAAGACTGGAAACTGTTCATTTTTGCCATCAGCCTGTGAGCAGGGGTGATGGAGAGGAGTTGGGGGCAGGGCTGGAAGGAAGGCTGGACTCATTATAGACAAAAAGAGCATACGTTTTAGCAGCACACATAAGTTGTAATGTGAGTTCAATTTATAACCTTGCTACACACACTATTTCATAAGGAAAGTGATGGCGTTTGGCCTGGGTGTTGGATGAGGGAGGGTCCTGGGGACAGACTGGGAGACTGGGAGTCTGGAGGTAGGTTTGCTTTCTGTGGATACCTTTTATAGTCTGAATATCTTACCATGAGTACAGATTACTTCTTCAATTTAAAAAAAGTGGCTGGTTGGGGCACCTGGATGGCTCAGTCGGTGGGGAAGGTGTCTGTTTCTTAACCTTGGCTCAGGTCATGGTTTCACGGGTTCATGAATTTGAGCTCTGCATCAGGCTATGGATGGACTATTAGTGTGGAGCCTACTTGGGATTCTCTCTCTCCCTTTCTCTCTCTGTCCCTCCTCTGCTCTCTGTCTCTCCCTCTCAGAATAAATAAATAAACTTAAAAAGAGAAGTAGTAAAAAACCAATGAAAGTAAATGGCATGAAAACTGTAAATAAATAAAAGATAATTTTTTGAAGACACAGTGGGCCAGCCAAGAGACAGCACACCTCGAAAGCCGTATTTAGCAGGTAACACTGAAGAGGAGGGGAGGCAAAGGAGAACACCATACGGCCTCCTCGAGTCACCCAGGCACGGGGAGGGGCTCCCGCTGACCAGGCACAAAGCTGGATAATCGCTACTGGGAGCAGCAAATCTAACTGTGACAGGCTAGTGGCAAAGTGAGGCAGTGCAGCCCAGAGGTTACAGAAATGAGCTGTAGCACCAGGCTGGTTTGAGTCTGGGCTGCATTTACTAGCTGATGACTTTGGGCAGATTCTTTACCCTCTCCTTGCCTCAGTTCCTTTGTATGCCAGTTGAGAAGAACAACTCATTTTTTGTCAGACGACGCTGTCATAAAGATTAAGTGTAAACACTCAGAATTGTTCCTGGTGCACAGTAAATGCACAGCTACTACTGTTATTTCTGGAATTGACCGAGAGGAAAAAAAAGGCACCAAGCCTTTCAAATTCTAAGCTCGGAGAACCACTGTCTCTTGGGGCCAGTCAACAGCACAGGCATCGACACCCTCCTCTTTCCTCAACTCTGGCCCCAGTCAATATGACAGTGGATCCAGATCAGGAAAAGTTTGATGGTCACGAAGAAAGTCAATCCCTGTCACTCATTTCACCTGCCCAGCAGGGAGGGGGCAGTTGCGTGGGAAGGCGGCCAAGAAAACAACACGTCAAGCTGTGGAGGTCCAGAAGCACGGGATGCTGACATCTCATTTCCTGGTTACAAGCTGCTTGACATTGGAACATGTCAGGGAAGGGAGGAGATGACATGGTGAGACAATTTGGGGGAGGAGAGCAGGACACACAACTCCCGGCTCTGAGGAATGGAACACGGGCCCTGGTCATGCCTCCAGACCCCATACCTGGGAACCACAGAAAGTAAGTAAAATTAGGAGCATAATCACCCCGCGTGATAGATGAATATGCTAAATAAGTTGGAAACATTTGTAAATCCAATGTAAACACACCAGGCCAAAAATGCATTCAGTCTTTAAGGAGTTTACAATGCAGACACAATTATAATGGAATATACAGTAGGTTTTATGAGACAGTTATAAGAACACAGAGGAGGGCATCTAAATCAGATGGGAGGCTCCAAGAAGGCTTCCTGGAGGAGGTGACCCTTCGACTGAATTTAAAGGATGAATATTAACTAATTAGAAACAAAGCGGGAGCACCTGGGTGGCTCAGTCACTTAAGTGTCTGACTTCGGCTCAGGTCATGATCTCGTGGTCTGTGAGTTCGAGCCCTGCATCGGGCTCTGTGCTGACAGCTCTGAGCCTGGAGCCTGTTTCGGATCCTGTGTCTCCCTCTCTCTGCCCCTCCCCAGCTCATGCTTTGTCTGCCTCTCTCTCTCTCTCTCAAAAATAAAAATAAAATAAAATAAAATAAAATAAAATAAAATAAAATAAAATTAAATTAAAAAAGAAACAAAGGGGATGAGGAGAGTATTTCAAGATCAACACACAAGAAGTGGAGGTAAAAAATCATGCAATTCACACACACTGTGGAGCGGCTGAGACGGAGGAGGATGTGTGTGTGTGTGGGTGGGGGGGTGATAGCAGATGAGGCAAGAGAGAAAGGCCATATCCAGAAAATGCAAGACCTGGCATGCAAAACCGGAAGGATTTTACTTTAATCTTACGTCAGGGGAACGACAGGTGGTACACGGGAAAGTGACATGATGACATTTGCAGTTTAGAAGGGTCATCCACATAGCAGTGTGTGCCGGTCCAGGAAGAGGTGGGCAGACTGGAGGCAGGTGGACCAGCTCCGAGGGCCTACTGCAATCTAGGAGAGGAGAAACAATGTCTGATCAAAGGCAGAGAGGACGGAGAAGGTGGGTGAGATGACCAGGAAGTAGTCTCTACATTTCTTGGTGACCAGTTAAGTGCGAGACGAGGAAGAATGGGAATGTAGGATGCTTTTTAGTTTTATCTGATTTGGACAGACGCCGAGAGAGAGACAGGAGACCTGGGAGGTGGAGCAGGCATTGAAAGTAGTAAGTTTGAGGGGCGCCTGGGTGGCGCAGTCGGTTAAGCGTCCGACTTCAGCCAGGTCGCGATCTCGCGGTCCGTGAGTTCGAGCCCCGCGTCAGGCTCTGGGCTGATGGCTCGGAGCCTGGAGCCTGTTTCCGATTCTGTGTCTCCCTCTCTCTCTGCCCCTCCCCCGTTCATGCTCTGTCTCTCTCTGTCCCAAAAATAAATAAAAAAAAAAAAAAAAAAAAAAAAAAAAAAAAAAAAAAAGAAAGTAGTAAGTTTGAGGTGAAGCTTATAATACACGTATGCGTCTGACACTCAAGCAAAAGAGGTCTGAGCTAGCCAGGTAGATATGAGAGTCACCAGCACAGAAGTGACATTGAAGCTACGCGTGTGTGTGAACGCGCTTCTAAGAACGTATAAATGAGAATAGCATCTGGTAACGGATGAGAAGCTAGAACCCACCAAGGAACCTATAAAGAAGCAGCTGGAGAGGAGAGTGGAAAACCAAAAGAATGTGACGTCGTACAGTAAAGCCAAGAGTAAATACAGATTTAGGAAGAAGTGGGTGTTCGGTAGAGGTAAATGTTCCAGAGAAGTCATATAAACCAGGGACTGGAGAACATGCCTTTTGTTTGGCATCGTGGAGCGTGGAGGTCCCAGGAGACCTCGGCAAGAGTAACTCCAAGGGGAAGGAGAACCAAAGCGGGTGGATTGTGTCGCGAATGAGAGAGTGGAGAGCAAATGGCACTTCAGAAAGAGTCTGCCAGGGACACAGAAGGTAGAAAGATGCTGGAAGAGAATCTAAGTTTGCAGGAAAGGTTTTCGCCATGTTCACCCAGGAGTCTGGAAATAAGCAAACACAGCAGGGTGCAATCGCCCAAGTAAATTACATTGAAGTTGAATTCTGGTTTAAAATTGAGAGGTAGATTGTTATGCTAAGTGAAATAAGTCCTACAAGAGAAAGACAGATACCATATGTTTTCACTCTTATGTGGATCCTGAGAAACTTAACAGAAGACCATGGGGGAGGGGAAGGAAAAAAAAAAGTTAGGGAGGGAGCCAAACCATAAGAGACTCTTAAAACTGAGAATAAACTGAGGGTTCTTGGAGGGTGGGAGGGAGGGGGGTGGGGGATGGGCATTGAAGAGAGCACGTGTTGGGATGAGCACTGGGTGTTGTATGGAAGCCAGTTTGACAATAAATTTCATATAAATAAATAAATAAATAAATAAATAAATAAAATTGAGAGGTAGAAAGTAAGTGCTGGCCAAGATGCCCCACTCCTTTGAGGTCACCAATCAGAAATATTTGACAACTGGGGCGCCTGGGTGGCTCAGTCGGTTGGGCGTCCGACTTCGGCTTAGGTCCTGGTCTCACTGTTCGTGAGTTCGAGCCTCGCATTGGGTTCTGTGCTGACAGCTCAGAGCCCGGAGCCTCCCTCAGATTCTGTGTCTCCCCCTCTCTCTGCCCCTCCTATGCTCATGCTCTGTCTCTCTATGTCTCTCTATAATAAATATAAATGTTTAAAAAAAATTTTTAACAAAAAAAAAAAGAGAACTATTTGACAATTAGTCTTCCAGGAACACCTATTGAAAGAGCCTTGGTCATTCGCTTCCAGACCTATTGCTCAAGCACCGCAGCTTGGTTGGTTGATTTTTCACTGAGTTTGCCTGAGTGGGTTTCCCACTCTCCGTGTTGTGAGAAGATCCACATCAGCTTTTATCTCTGAAGAGAGAACAGTCCAGCAAACAGGGACCTGATGTGCACCTAATGTAGTATGAAATCAATCTGTTGACCACCAGACGGAGAAATGCAGGACTTCTGATCATCTACGTGTTGGGAGGCAACACAGAGAGAATTTCTGCCCAATGGAGAAGAATATTCTAGGTGATTCTGAACCTACGTCTGTTGAGGGATTGTGGAAGATGTCAGGGACCCAGGAGCACTGAGTCCTGTCAATGGCTTGTATTACTTTAAGTACCTAGATCTATAGTACTTCACAGGACAATATTTAACAAATGTCACAGTATATGTTTCCTTAAGTTAATTTACATAAATGTAAACACATTCCACATTACTACAAATATTCTGCATTTAGCTATAGCTTAGGGGTATTTTTTGGTTCAAAGAATATTATTTGGTCTCTTGGAACCCTACAGAACAAAGTACCATAATGATATAAACTTTTTCCTACCTTTCAGAGAAGTGCAATTCTTTATTTACACATACACTCACTAAGTTTCACATCAGTAAAATAAACTGATAAAATAGTATGAAGCGTTAAGCATTCTACCATTTAACAAAACTTCCTAAAGTTATTTTCACAGTGTTTGAGAGGACTCTAAGGGCAAATCACAGTAAAACATTCGGGAGTCTTTTTCCTCTCAAATCCTAACATCAAATGTGGTGTTTATGTTAGAAAGACTGCCAAAGCAGACTGCAACCTTACACTTAGACATAAATGAACTCCTCTCTTCCAGTCATAAACAAAACCGAAAGCTTCAAGCCAAAGATCCCTCCCAAAGCAGGCTTTAGTCATTCTTTCCCAAAAACCTAGGCACGTACATTATATATCACAGGGCCTAGTCTCAGCTGGGGTTTGGAATTTCCTTTCTTGGTTCTACCAATTGGAGTGAAGAAAACTAATCCCTTCAGTGTTGGAACACACTGTCAAGCTATTCTAAATCACTATGGGCTAGAAATCTCCTGAGTTTTCTTCTCATGATTCAAAACCAGTGCAGATATCAAGACCGGGCTAAAAATCATGTTGACAAGTAAATTAGGAAGAAAGAATAAAATGTTAATGGAAAGCGAGCTGAGTGAGAGTCTCTGTGTCCCTCTTATATCAAGCCCACGTATATAGTCCAAGAGCTTGTGATGTCCTCCTCTGGCCCGGTGGTCAGAAATAGGCATCTGAAATTCTAGTATGTGACTCACTAGCTGTTTCACTCTGGGTCCCTCTCTGGGCTTCTGTGTCTCACACACAGAATGAGGGGATTTGCCTGCAGCATTGCTAAGAGGTCTTTGCCTTAACTTTGAAAATCGCTGGGTTTTTTTTCACTAGTTAATATGTATCTTAAACATGCCTCTAAGTCACAACAGGGCACCTGGTGGACTCATAATACATGTTCTTTAAACTAATTAACTAGTTTGGATACTAAGAACAAGAGGCTTTTTGGGAATTATATGATAAAGTATAGCTTATGAGATCTTTTTCTTTCAGAGTAGGAGAGAAAGTCACACAGTGGCAAGCAGCTGGACTAAAATATTTCTAAAATATTTCTGGTGACTCCAGCTCTGTTCGATCTGCGTGGCTCAAATATCAAAGTCTCTCAGAAACCTAAAGAATTCCTTTTACTCATAAATGCCCAACAGGATCTGCATGCCCCAAATGCAAAATCTGGACCACCTGGGGAATGCATTTTACAGACAAAATTGCAGAAGTGTAATCCCAAACAAAGAGAACTGTAGTGGGCCTTCCAAACATAGAAATAACCTGGGCAGCTGTGATTTTCACTTCAAATATACAATGGAATAATAGAAAATAAAATTATACTTAAGCAGCTATGTGCAGAAAATAAAACAGGACACGCTGTAAACAGTGTAAAAGAACTAAACGCCTACCTCTATTACTTATTTTTACATTTGTCGAGCTCAGTTTTGCCATTATGGAACCTTTCACCTTGGACAAGTTAGCTTTCTATTTTTGGATTTCTCCTCTAGAAAAAAGTAAAGTTTGGGGTGTGGAAAAAGGGCCCAGATAAATTTGAGAGTCACCTTTAGCTCCTATAATTCTCCATAATACTGCTTTTCTGGTTACAGAGGTCACAGAGTTCATATCACAAATTTGTTTTAACATGGATGCTAATGAGGACATTATGCTAAAGCAAAAGAAGCCAGGCATGGAAGGACAAATGCAGGATGATTCCTCTCATGTGAAGCATCTAAAATCATTGAAACAGAAAGTAGAAAAGTAATCATCGAGTGTGGTGGAAAGGGGCGGGAGGCGGGGTGGTTAGTGCTTAGTGGATACAGGGTTTCAGTTTTGCAAGATGAAATGTTTTAGTTGCACAGCAATGCAATTACACTTAACACTACTGAATTGTACACTGGAAAATTGTGAACATGGTTAATTCAATGGTATGCATTTTTTTACCACAATAAAAAATAATTTTGTCTTAGTATAAAGAGAAAGAAATTTAAAGCCATCCAAAATTCAACCACTGAAGGAAAAATTTCTATTAACCAGTTGATGCTTGTCCGCCAGATATGTTCACTATTATTTGCTTCAATGTTTATTTATTCGTTTTGAGAGACAGAGAGCAAGAGAGGGGCAGAGAGAGAGTGAATCCCAAGCAGGCTCCACACTGTCAGCACAGAGCCAGATGCGGGGATCAGTTTCACCAACTGTGAGTTCATGACCTGAGCCAATTTCAAGAGTCAGACGCTTAACCAACCGAGTCACCCAGGGACCGACCCCTCAACATTATTTTTTTTTTTAACAGCTAACGAGTGCCTACCCTGTGGTTCTGTCTGCTGGAAACAAAATAATGGGCATGACATAGACCCAGCCTTCACGGGTAAGGAAGTGGCAATTACAGTAAAGGGTAGTAATAAGTTCTACACTAAGGGGACACACAGAGAGTAATGGAAGCATAGAGAAGGAGCAAGCAAACCAGGGTAGGGATGAGGAAAAGCTTCCCATCTGAGATGTAAAAGATGAGAAGATATCAAGGCAAAAAGAAGGCAACAGCACTCTGGCCAGAAAGCACAGATGGAAGAAGTCTGGTCAAAGCCAAGCATGTTACTACAGATGGGGACAGAGGACCTTCAGAGATGAGGTGCCAAAGAGCAGCAGGGGCAGGATTACAAGGGGCTCTGGACCCTGTGTTCATGAGTCCGAACGTCTTCTTTTTTTCTTTCCTTTTTTTAAATGTTTATTTATTTTTGAGAGAGAGAGAGAGAGAGAGAGAGTGAGTGGAGGAAGGGCAGAGAGAGAGAGGGAGATACAATCTGAAGCAGGCTCCAAGCTCTGAGCTGTCAGCACAGAGCCCGATGTGGGGCTGGAACCTACGAACCATGAGATCATGACCTGAGCCGAAGTCCGGCGCTTAACCATCTGAGCCACCCAGTCGCCCCAAGCCCGAACATTTTCTAAATGCTGTTGCTCTGATGGTTGGAGAGCGGTCAGTGTGGCATGGACAAGATTAGATTTGAATTTTGAAAGACCTCTGGGCTTGGCTGCAGAGAATGGACGGTAGGGGTCACGCTCAGTCGAGGGAGGCCGTTTAGGTGGTGGTGAGCCAGCATGATGAGACAGGTAAAGGCACAGCCACGGTCATGCTGCATTTGCAGTTTGGGACTTAAGTTTTTTCACTTAGTATTCCATAATTAGCATTTTCCCATTTCAGTAAAAAAATTGTGGTAATCCTTTCTGATGGCTGCATGGTATTTCATGGTATGGAAATTCTATGATTGATTTAACTACTCGTCTATGTTTGAATGTTGTTTCCAAGTTTTTGTTATTCTTTTTACTTTTTATTAAAAAGATATTTTAAGTTTATTTATTTATTTTGAGAGAGACAGAGACAGCGCAAGTGGGGAGGGGCAGAGAGAGAGGGAGACAGAAAATCCCAAGCAGGTTCTGTGCTGCCAGGGCAGAACCTGACGCAGGGCTTCAACCCGTGAAACTGAGAGATCATGACCTGAGCTGAAACCAAGAGTCAGATGCTTAACGGACTGAGCCATCCAGGCACCCCTAAGTTTTTGTTATTCTAAAACAAGAGGGATGATTATTTTGGTACAAGATCCTTATCTACATTTAAAAAATATTTTCATAAAAGTTCAGATTATATAATGCCTTGCAGCAATGGCAGAAGATATGTAAAAGAAATTATTATAATCCAGGCATGGAAGGCAATGTTACCAAAGGGGTGTGTGTGTGTGTGTGTGTGTGTGTGTACACAGCTTTACTTTGTCCTAAAAGGCCATTCTGGATGCCAGACCTTCCAAAGAAGGTATAATATAACATCCTCCATATTGCACAGGACAGGGGAGACTGTGGGTTTGACCTCCACAGTACGTTGCTCTATCCAGGCAAAAGGTCAAGTGCTGCAGAAGGCCAAAGCTAAAAATAAAGTGTGGCACTGGGAACATTAAGGAGCTGTTTCAGGGAACATTAAGGGGGAAGTGAATCATCCTAAATTCGCACATGTGTATCCTCCCAAGACACTGTGTAACCTCCACAGCCAGGGAAAGTAGACCAATTCTTACTGGAAACTAATTTTAATAATAATTCTAATAATTTTAGTAACAAGACAGAGTAGTTTCATTCCTGTCGCACTCTGTTCCCAAAGGCCAAATTCTCACGAACCATCTATGGACCGGGCTGGCCCATGTCCATGAACACGGGTCCTGAGAGAGATACGGCACCACGAAGGTGAGGAATCTGAGTCTCCCTGAAAGTTTACCCATGGTTAGCGGACTAGAAGACTCTCGTAGCCATGTGGAGGGTCCGTACAAAGTGTGCATGGACTTGGAGAGGATTTTGATCCCTTCATCACTGTCCTGGAGGTTCCGCAGGAACTCCAGATAACTACAGCCAGTTGCACTGCGTATAAGATTGCGTCTCTTCAGGAAATCATTAAAGGATTCCTCCTTCAGATGCGAGTCAAATTTTTTCAGGACTGAAAAGAAATCTTCTTTTCCAATGTCTGAGAGAAAGAGAGAGACAGAGGGACAGAGCAGAGAGACAAGAGGCAGAGAGGGCTCGAACACCACTACTTTACAGGGTTTCCATGTGAATCATAGATTTGGGTTTTTAAATTTTTTCTCCTTACTAAGAGTCATGAGGAAGATGGTGGAGAACAATTTGGGGAATTTATTCAGCATATTTTTTAGAACATCTACAATAAGTATAAAATACAATGGGGTTTTAAAGTCATAGTGACTGTCTTCTTATGGCTTACAATATAATTGCAGAGCTAAAACTCCACGATAACAATTATTACAAGTATGCAAAGTAACGATTACCTATCAGGTGCTACAACAGCCCCCAAGAGGCGGGGCTCACTCCCTGCTGGGACATCCAGGAAGAAGAAGATAGCAGGGCAATTTTTTTTTTTTTAACGTTTATTTATTTTTGAGACAGAAAGGCAGAGCATGAACGGGGGAGGGGCAGAGAGAGAGGGAGACACAGAATCGGAAACAGGCTCCAGGCTCCGAGCAGTCAGCACAGAGCCCGACGCGGGGCTCGAACTCACGGACCGCGAGATCATGACCTGAGCCGAAGTCGGACGCTTAACTGACTGAGCCACCCAGGCGCCCCAGCAGGGAAATTTTTTAATGAAAGGTTATTTCTTTCTAATTAGAGCCTGTATATTTAAGACTAACAATTTACAATTTTATAAAATTATATCATTCATACAATGATAAAAGGAATATATAAAAAATGCTCCACACTTAGATCACATAACTTTTCTGATTAGATAACTTAATCTATAGGTTCATTCTCAGACTTCATTTAACTCAGCTGATTCATCCCCTTTGGCAGAACTAAAAATCCAAGCGAATTAGGTCGATTTTGTATTTTGCTTACAGAGTGTCCCCACCTTGACTAGATATACTGGGATTTCTAAGGATCCAGGAAATGCTTTTCAGAGACTCACAGCAAAAGGGGAAGAAAAGCAGAGAGCTTTGATAAAAATGCAAACTGGATAATAGAGTCAGGGAACTATTTACATGAATAACAACTATGTGCCTAATAAATCTTGAAATTAATAAAAACAACTTTAAAAAGTATTTTGGCAATACAAGGTCAAACCAGGCAAAGTCTACAGAACCTACTGGCTTCTTTGTCTTCAAGTTGGTTTAAAAAATGCAATTCCAATGGTAAGCATTTACTAAATGCTAACTATGGTTTCCCAGTGGCGGTTATAAAGGTTAGTAAGACAAAGGCCCAGACTTCAGGAACTACTGTCTAGTAGGGAAAATGGACATGCCAATACAGGTTAAATAACATAATAACATTTACAAACATTCAATTGATTTTTAAAACCATTAAGATTGATAAATCCAAGTGTTGGCAAGTAAGTATTAGAGGCTGAAAGAGGCTGAATTGTGTTCCCCTAAAATTCACATATTGATATTCTAACCCCCAGGATAACTCAGAACGTGACTGTATTTGGAAATAGGACTGTTTAAAAGGTAATTAAGGGAAAATGAGGTCAAAAGAGTGAGCCCTAATCCAATATGACCAGTGTTCTTATAAGAAGAAGAGGGGTGCCTGGGTGGCTCAGGCCACAAAAAAAATGTTTAGGTTGGTGCTTGGCTCATAGTAAATGCTCAATATATATTAGCTTACTGGGTAAAATACTAATTTAGTAAATAAACACGTTCAACTATACAGGTAATCAAATGCAAACAAAGTAAAATAAAATTGAGTGGTTATTTTTGGCCAAGCTTTATCTTGAAATGAAAATACTGTATTATGACAGGTGGGCACCTGGGTGGCTCAGTCGGTTAAGCATATGACTTCAGCTCAGGTTATCTCATGGTTTGTAAGTTTGAGTCCCACATTGGGTGAACTCGTGCCCCGCTTTGGGTGAAAATGAGCCTCACTTCAGGTGAGACATGCTTCTCTCTCCCTGTCTCTCTCTCCCCCTCTCTCTCTCTGCCCCTCACTCACTTGCGCCCTCTATCTCCCTGTCTTAAAAAAAACAAAAAAAAGAGGGGCACCTGGGTGGCTCAGTCGGTTGAGTGTCTGACTTCGGCTCATGTCATGGTCTTGTGGTTTGTGAGTTCAAGCCCCACATTGGGCTCACTGCTATCAATGAAGACCATGCTTCAGATCCTCTGTTCCTCTCTCTCTGCCCCTCCCTGGCTTGCACTATCTCAAAAATAAACATTAAAAAAGAAAGAAAGAAAGAAAGAAAGAAAGAAAGAAAGAAAGAAAGAAAGAAAGAAAGAAAGAAAGAAAGAAAGGAAGGAAGGAAGAAAGAAAGAAAGGAAGAAAGAAAGAAAGAAAATATTATGATAGGCAATGTACTGTGATAGGCAATCTCTAGACCTTGGTACATGCACCCTTGAATAATGCCCTCCGCCTGAGTGTGGCCTGCATCTACTGACTTGCTGTAACAGAATATGGCAACATCATGGGACGTTGCTTCCAAAATGAAGTTATAAAAAGAGCGAGGCTTCCTTCTCAGGCACTCTCTTTCTCTTGCTTACTTGTTCTGAGGCAAGCCAGCTGCTTGCTATGTTGTGAACTGCCCTATAAAGTGGCCCGTGTGCCAAGGAACAAATGTGTCTGGTCATCAGCCAGTGAGCGAACTTAAATGTGGCTCCTCCCCAAGTTGAGCCTTGATTCATCACTCCTGGCCAACAGCTGAACTGCAGTCTCATGAGATCCTTTGAGCCAGAAACACCCAGACCAGATCCCTGACCAACAGAAACTGTGAGATAATAAATCTTATTGTTTTCAGCTGACAAATTTTGAGGACTACTCTGTTAATGTGCACTAGATAACTAATACACCCAATTTAGGCCAGGGTGAAAGCTAATGCTATGCACATAGATAGTGTTAGTAAGAATGTGAATGGGTATAAATTTCTTGAGAGCAATTTTGGCACTATTCCTGAAGATATTTAAATTCTTTTCACCCTAAAAATGAAAATTTGCGCTAAGGAAATACGATCACAAAAACTGAGGTATATTTTGTAAAGTATTCAATGTACTAAATAAAACAGTGAATAACTGGTAACAACCTATATGCCCAACACTGATTGGGAAATTGTGATATAATAAGAAATACAGATTTTAGTCTTTAACTCTGGCTCCTGGCCAGAGCTCCTAAAACTTTTGGCATTTCCTAAGTGATAAAGGTTCTAGGAGAATCTTTTGTTCTAACGTTTGGTCTTTGACTCCAGTTCCTGCCCCAGAGTTCCAAAATCCCTTAAAATTTCCCAGGTGATACTTGCGTCTCCTGTTCTAATGAGGCAAATCTTGGTGGGCTCCTGGACAGCTTCAGGATAGGGGCTGGTCACCAGAAAGACCAAGCTTAAAATGTCCAGGCCCATCTCCCATCCTTGGGCTAGGGCCTGGGGATTGAGTTAATAATCCATCCTGCACATATTACAAAGCTTCCATAAATATTTCTAAAGTATGGGGTTTGGAGAGCCTCTGAGTTGGTAAACATGTGTTGGTGTTGGGAGGGGGGCATGCCCAGAGACAGCATGGAAGCTCTGAATCCCTTCCCCACTACTCCCATTCCTTGTCTTATGCATTTCTTCCATCTGCCTGTTTCTGAGTTGTATCCTTTTATAATAAACCAGTAATCTAGTAAGTAAACTGTTTTCCTGAGGTCTGTGGGCCATTCTAGAAAGCTACTAAACACAAGGAGGGGTCATGACTTATAGCTGATTGATCAGAAGCACAAGTGACAACTTGGGGTCGGTGTCTGGAGTTGGGGATGAGGGCAGTCTTGTGTGACTGAGGTCTTAACCTGTAGGATCTGATGCTAACTCCAAGTAGGAAAATTTAATTAAATGGCAGGACACCCAGTTGGTGGTGTCCACAGAGAACTGGAGAATTGCTTGGCACCACACACATTTGGTGACCGGATGTGAAGTATTGAGTGGAGAATGTTGAGAATAAAGTTGAAAAAATGGAAATTTTTCCTTTCAGGAATGGGAAATAAGTTATGGTATATCATTTGATAAAATCTTAAGCATACATGAAAATCATGCTAAAGTTCTAGTTAATGATTTGTTGAAATATCCACAATCTAATAATAACTATGTTCACAAAATAAAAATAATTGGGGTAATCCTAATTTTTTATTTATTTAATTTTTAAAAGACTAAATATGTACCATCATGATCATAGCAAAGATCTCGAGTGATTAAGTTATTAGGTGATTTACATTTTCTTGGCTATATTTTTCCATAGGTTCAAATTTTTATATAATGAATATGTACTATTTTTTTAATTTGGAAAATCTTTAAGTGTAAAATAATTAAATATGGAACTATTATAATTCTTAAAATACATTTACCTTGCCTATTTTTTCTGGATCATATTTTTCAAATTATCTCATGTTCCTGAATCCCTCTCTGAACTTGTCTTTCAGCCACTTTTTTAATCAAGTAAATCTTCTTGTTCTTCCTCTATTTTTGGTATTTTTCTGACATGGCTTCCAGATATCACTGAAAAGGAAAGACGCCAAAGTAAATTTTGACTAAAGTTGCAGGATATAAAATTAATATATAGAAATGCATTTCTATACACTAACTTCAAAGTAGCAGAAAGAGTAATTAAGAAAACAATCCCATTTACAATTGCACCCAAAAGAATACATTTCTACACACTAACTTCAAGTAGCAGAAAGAGTAATCAAGAAAACAATCCCATTTACAATTGCACCCAGAAGAATAAAATACCTTGGAATAAACTTAACCAAAGAGATGAAAGACCTGTACTCTTAAAACTATAAGACACTGATGAAAGAAATGAAGATGACACAAACAAATGGAAAGATATACCATGCTCATGGATTGGAAGAATTCATATTGTTAAAATGTCCATACTACACAAAGCAATCTACAGATTCAACGCAATCCCTATCAAAACATCAATAGTATTTTTATATAACTAGAACAAATAATCCTAACATTTGTATGGAACCACAAAAGACTCCAGATAGCCGAGTAATCTTGAGAAAGAAGAACAAAGCTGGTGGTATCAGATTCTAGATTCCAAGATATGCTACAAAGCTAGAGTCATCAATAAAAGATTGATACTGGCATAAAAATAGACATATAGATCAATGGGACAGTCAACTAATGTATGGCAAAGGAGGCAATAATAAACAACAGGAAAAAGACAATCTTTTCCATAAATGATGTTGAGAAAACTGGACAGCTATATATGCAAAAGAATGAAATTGGACCACTTTCTTTCACCATACACAAAAATAAACTGAAAATGGATTAAATACCTAACTGTGAGACCTGAAACCATAAAACTCCTAAAAGAAAACATAGGCAGTAATCTCTTGGGCATCACCCTAAGCAACCTATTCATGGATCTGTCTCTTCAGGCGAGGGAAACAAAGGCAAAAATAAACTATTGGAACTACACCAAAATAAAAAGCTTTTGCACAGCTAAGGAAACCATGAACAAAATGAAAAGGCAATGTAGTGAATGGGAGAAGATATATGCAAATATCAGATATATCCAATAAGGGATTAATATTCAATGTATATAAAGAACTTTACAACCCCCCCCCAAAATAAGTGTAGTAAAAAATAGGTAGAGGACCTGAATAGACATTTTTTTCAGTGAAGACATACAGATGGCCAACAGACACATGAGAAGATGCTCAACATCACTCATCATCAGGAAACTAAAAGTCAAAACCACAGTGAGCTATCACCTCATACCAGTCATTATGGCTAGTATCAAAAAGACAAACAAACAAGCGTTGGCAAGGATGTGGAGAAAAGGCAACAGTTGTGCACTATTGGTGGGGATGTAAATTGGTGCCACCACTGTAGAAACAGTATAGAGGTCCTCAAAAAATTAAAAATAGAGGGGTGTCTGGGTGGTTCAGTCAGTTAAGCATCGAACTCTAGGTTTTGGTTCAGGTCATGATTTCACATTTTGTGAGATTGAGCCCCATGTTAGGCTCTGTGCTAAAAGCACTTAGGATTCTCTCTCTCCCACTCTCTCTCTCTGCCCCTCCCCAGCTCATGTACAGTCATACCTGCACATGCTCTCTATCTCAAAATAAATAAACACAAACAAACAAACAAACAAAAGTTATTTAAAAATTAAAAACAGAAAAACCACATGATCCAGTAATTCCTTTACTGGGTATTTACCCAAGGAAAATGAAAAAATTAATTGAAAAAAGATATATTCACTCCTATGTTTATTGCAGCATTAGGTACAATGGCCAAGATACGGAAGCAACCCAACTGTCCATCAACAGATGAATGGATAAAGAAGAGGTATGTGTATACACACACACACACACACACACACACATATACACCATTTGCGACAACATGGATGGATATATATATATATATTATATATATATGTATATTCCATTATATATATGTATATACATGTATATGTATAATGGAATATTACTCAGCCATAAAAAAGAATGAAATCTTACCATTTGCGACAACATGGATGGACCTGGAAGGTATTAAACCAAGTGAAATAAGTCAGACAGAGCAAGACAAATGCCATGTGATTTCACTTACATGTGGAATCTAAAAAACAAAACAAGCAAACAAACAGACTCTTAAATACAGAAAACTAATTAGTGGGGGGGTTGGGGGGAGGGAGTGGGGGGATGGACAAAATAGGTGAAGAGAATTGAGAGGTACAAACTTCTGGTCATAAAATAAGTAAGTCATGAAGATAAAATGTACAGCAGAAGGAATATAGCCAATAACGTTGTAATAATGTTGAATGGTGACAGATGATAATTACGCTTATCGTGGTGAGCAGTGAGTGATGTATAGTATTGTCGAATCACTATCTGTACACCTTAAATATAACATTGTATGTCAGCCATACTTCAATAGTAAAGTTTTTTTTAATCATATAAAATCTGAAAAAGGTAATTAGGTTTCAAAAGTAATATAAAAACAGGGAGGGGGACAAAACATAAGAGACTCTTCAATATGGAGAACAAACAGAGGGTTACTGGAGGGGTTGTGGGAAGGGGGAAGGGCTAAATAGGTAAGGGGCATTAAGGAATCTACTCCTGAAATTATTGTTGCACTATACGATAACTAACTTGAATGTGAATTAAAAAAAATAAATTTAAAAAAAGGTAATTAGGTTTGACCCTTTGCATGCAGTATCATTTTACTTCAGGAAATTAAAGATTTAAATAAGCTTACATAAAATCCAAAATGTATTTATTTGGGCCAGAATTTCTTTCCCCAGGGTCCGTGAACATCTGGGGCTCACAAATGTGTTTCAAGTTGCAATTCATGAAACTGTATGCAAAATATCAAGTGTATGTGGATCTTCATAGAAAGTGAATGCACAGTTTAATCAGGTTCTCAGTCAGGTCTGTAATTGCGGTGACAACTATCCTGGCTTACCCACTACTGTGGCTTTTAGCACATAAAGACCCGAGTCCTGAGAGTTCCTCAGTCTCAGACAAAAAAATGGAACAGGTGGTCACCCTTCCGCAATCCAAGAAAGATTGATAAAAAGTAATCGATTAAAAATAATTCAAAGATTTATTTTCATTTCAGTTGAAGGTACGAGTAAAACTTAGAAGATTACTTCTCAAGTCATAGAATGCTGCTCTTTCTTCTTATTTAACCCATGTCCTGAGAATGACTTTGTATATAAACCAAAACTACTGGGATCCTTCCTAGTTTCTAGGCTAACTGCGATTTGTCAATGACCCCCTCGTTACCATGAACCCTTACCTTTCATACGTGTATTTTACTAGACTGAGATGTGATTACCTGGCAAGGTCACTACCCCAGATCAATCCAAAAGGAAAAACACGTTATCACGTAAGAATCCTGATCTATGGCGTGATAGGGAACTCGGGGGCTCTCAGTTGGTTGAGGTGTCAGAGAGACTGCTTCCAAATCGTGTAAGTTAAGCTAATTTCTGCCCTCATCGGAGGCAGGCTAGAAGTCAGGAGAACCATCCCGGGAGAGGCCTCTCCATGTTCCCACCACTGCGTGTGGGGAAGGATGGGGCCTGTGCACTCCTGGGAGAGGCCTGGTCTCATAAGGCATACTCAAATTACAGTATCTTTTTTGATTTCTACTTTTAATCCACTAGCCTTTGGTAAGGTCTTCTTGAACAGCCTACTTTGTCTCAGTGGTGTCTCAGAGAATCTTAGGAAGACCTTTAGGCCACCACCGGGGGGGGGCAGTCCTTCTGAGGGGGATTTTCCAGTCCAGCTGACTCAACCAGGACATTCTCTTTTCAGTGCTCACCCTGGACATTCTGGTTTTGTTCTCCGAAGAAAGGTGACTTTTGTCACATGCACACACTTTACGATGTCAAAGTATAAACATAGGTGGCTTTCTCCATCTGTTTAGTTTTTACCTGAAACTTTTATGTTTTTCCATGATCCATCGTGATCCTCAATCCCCAGTTTTTTAAGAGTTACACCTATTCCGTTACCATCATACCTGCATTAGTTGAAATGACGCATATAATTTAATATGTAAGTTTTATGAAACCGTAAGTACATTATCTCAAGATGGCAAATGTCAGACATTTGGGCCACCACTTTCCCCTTGAGGATTCAAATCAGATACCACTATTAATCACAGTGTTCTTTTTGTTAAGCCTAAACTCAGCCTCGGAAATTTTCTCAACTTCTACCAGACGTCTGGCAATGGTATATATACAGCATGGTATATATTTATTTCTGTATATATGTGTGTGTGTGTGTGTGTGTGTGTGTACATACATATGTATACACACAGACATAAACACATATACACATACTTAGTAGATATGTCTATTCTTATCATTTTTATTTTATTTTATTTTTAATATTTTTAACGTTTATTTATTTTTGAGACAGAGCATGAACAGGGGAGGGGCAGAGAGAGAGGGAGACACAGAATCGGAAGCAGGCTCCAGGCTCTGAGCCGTCAGCCCAGAGCCCGACGCGGGGCTTAAACTCACGGACCGGGAGATCGTGACCTGAGCTGAAGTCGGACGCTTAACCGACTGAACCACCCAGGCGCCCCTATTCTTACCATTTTTAAAATGAACAATTGTTTAAAAATTCTATGCCAGGCATGTGTCCTGATTTTGAGTTAAAAAAAATATCATCACTGTATGCACACCACATATACCCCTACATACATAATTATGGAGAAATATATCCACAATGCTTTGCCCTCAGAGAATGACCATAAACTTTTGGCTTATTAACAGGTTCATCTTACCCTTCCTGATATCCAATATACGAGAATCATCCTGAACTCGAGGTAAAGATCAGAAATAAAGAATACAAGTGAAGCAGCACACACATGATGGGTCAATGGCACAGGCTCTGGAGTTCAACACTGAGTAGGCTCTGAGTCTAGGTCCTGACTCAGCAGCTTGTAAGTTCTTCTCATTTTCTCTCGAGTCTCAGTCTCTTCACTTATGAAATGGAGAGAATAATCCCTACTTCACAGGGTTGTTAAGAAGTAAAGGAACTTTGTGGGGCGCCTGGGTGGCTCAGCCGGTTAAGCGTCCGACCTTGGCTCAGGTCATGATCTC
Source organism: Neofelis nebulosa (assembly GCF_028018385.1). Classification (NCBI taxonomy): domain Eukaryota; kingdom Metazoa; phylum Chordata; class Mammalia; order Carnivora; family Felidae; genus Neofelis; species Neofelis nebulosa. The sequence goes on from NC_080784.1 coordinate 16,740,760, forward strand.
ACGGTTTATGGGTTCGAGCCCCACATCGAGCTCTGTGCTGACAGCTCGGAGCCTGGAGCCTGCTTGGGATTCTGTGTCTCCCTCTCTCTCTGCCCTTCTCCTGCTCGTGCTCTGTCTCTCCCCCTATCTCTCAAAAATAAATAAACATTAAAAAATTTTAAAAAATCAAGATGAAAGTTACCATTGCCAGTTTTCAAACCCCATTTCCTTCATATGAAAACCTAGTTTGTTAGGAATTTCCTTAGATTCTTGCCCGAGTATTGTTCTTCTTTCTTCTGTGTTTTTCCGTGGTGTGAGATCCAGGAAAACCTGTTTTTAACAAAAGGAACAATGGGTTGGTTAAAATGTGAAATACATTCCACTACAGATACCTCTATATAGACTCCCAGGGTCTTGGTCCTTTGAACTGTATTATTTAGGTTGTTAATGTGAAAGAGAGAAGAAATAACCAATAAAATCATGCATGTCCAAGACAAATGTAAAACAATTAACCCTATAAATTCTGATATGAGCTCTTGGACATTTTTAGTTTGCTTGCATGCATGAATTAGAGGCATGCACTGATTTGTTCATCAGGCCAAGAGCAGAGAGAAGTGTCCACCTTTTGAGGGCTTTTCCTTTGAGGTCAACATGGACCTGTGAGGGTGTCATCAGCGCCCCCTGCCTTCTGGGTCAAACCAGGTAGGAATTCCTGAAGGAATGGGTTCCTGAGCTGCTGTGTAGAACTCGTCGAAACTTATCATGATCTAGTCTTGGAGTTTCAGCCTGTAAGAAATTAAGAACATAAGGGAAAGGAAAAGGAGAAACATTGAGACATATTCGATATACAAACATAAGATCAGAGTTCTATTCCAGCAGACATAAAAACCAGGTCCCTTCCCAAAACTTTTACCCCTTTTAGCTCAGACATTACATTGTAGCTTTTAAAGTGTTGTTTTGAATTTTATGATTTTATCCAAGTGGGTATGGAAGAGAACTAGTAATTTAAATTAAAAAGTAAAATGAGGACAGAAGACTTTGAAACAGGATTACCAGTCAAAGAGCAATTTCTTCATAAATATATATGTTGTGTGTATATGTATGTGTGTGAGGGAAGAAAAGGGGGGGGGTGAGAGAGAGAGAGAGAGAGAGAGAAAGGCAGGACTGATTATAATCCTGCTTGCTTATATGGCAGGATTGGGCTTTGTGTTTTCCTACGGTAGAAATGGGACTGCAGAAGACGGAAAGAAAGCCTGACAACAGAGAAGCATTCCTAATCCCTCTGATGCTTGCCCAGCTGAACCAGCCTCCAGTGTTCCCCCCACTACACAACCCTCAGTCCACCCTACCTGTGCTCTGGTTCTGTGTGGACTAAATGACCTGTCCTCGTCAAAGGCCCTATGCCAGGTGACATACCTGTGCAGGGGCTGTTGATGCTCCTTGGGACTGATCTATCTCCTCAGAAATTGAGATAACACCATGAGAAGCACATCTCTGTAAGCATTAAAGAATCTATAGGAACAAAAATAAGATATGGTGATAAGCAAAGAAGAAAGGCTGGCATTGTTGATCACAGACGGGATTGGGATTTGTTTCCAGCATAGAAATGGTATTACCTCAAACTCTCCTCCTTCCAGATCCTATGTAAATAATTCAGAAATTCAATAAAAATTTATTGAGAACTGAATGCTTTGCAAACACTGGGGATCTAAAGGTCATTAAGACATGGTCTCTGCATCAAGAATGTTGGTCTAGGGGCGCTTAGGTGGCTCAGTCGGTTAAGCATCCGACTTGGGTTCAGGTCATGATCTTAACAGTTCGTGAGTTCAAGCCCCATGTTGGGCTCTGTGCTGACAGCTCAGAGGCTGGAGCCTGCTTCAGCTTCTGTGTCTCCCTCTCTCTCGAGCCCTCCCCAACTTGCTCTCTCTCTCTCTCTCTCCCAAAAAATACATAAACATTGAAAAAATTAAAAAACAAAAAGAATGTTGGTCTAGTTGGAGACAGCTGAGTATATCATCATTAGTGCTGACAGCAGAGTACAGAAGCTTGTAGGATCCTAATACCAGCCACTTGAATCAGGATGAAGGGTTGGGGTGAAGAATGTGTGTCAGGGAAGGTTACCCAGCAAAGACACTCTTGGGGTGAATTTTGAAGGAGGAACAGCAGTTCAGCAGTTGACTGGGCAAAAAGTGTGTGTGTGTCTGTGTGTGTGTGTGTCTGCAAATGGGAGTGAGCAGGCGGTAGGGAGTTGGACAGAAGTCACGTCAGGAAACAGCTGAAGAAGAAAGTGAGAGAAAGCGTTGCAGGGGTTTGCGGGTGAATCCGTAGGGCTGCGGTGGAAGATGCAGGGAGGTGTGGGGAGAGACTGGAGAGAAACGAGGCCAGAGAGGTGGGTGGGATCAGGTTGACAGAGACCTTAAGTAGCAGCCACAGGAACAGAAGCAGGTAAGGAACTGCTTCTTACCCCCAAAGCTGGGGAGCACCACAGAAGGAGGAGCAGCGGAGAAGCAAAATCAGGTTGATGTCACAGAAAGATGGCTTTGGCTGCAGCGAAGTCACTGGCCTAGCAAAGAGCCAGGCCAGAGGCAGGCAAATAGCTGGGAGTTATTGACATAACCTAGGTGAGAGCTGACAAGTGGTGGCGTAGAGAGGAGGGGACGGACACAGCAGGGCTAAGTGAAAATGTGAAAGAATTTCTCTCCACTTTCCTTCATGGAACCCACCCGCCTCCAGCACAGTCAAGGAGCTTTGGCCCTTTTAGAGTCTGAGAAATATACTTTTCAAGCAGAGTGAGGCAATATACCCTAAGTGCTTGAGTGTGACTTCAGCTCCTGACTGGTCTCGTTGGCTTGCTTTTTTTTTTTTTTTTTAATGGATCAACATTAAATCCTTGCCAGGTTTCCAAACCACCCCCCTCCCCCACCCCCACCACTTCTCCTCCCCTCAGGAGCTTGGTCATCTTGCCTGGCATAAGAGCCAGGAGGACCTACTTTGAGTCTTTAATGATCTGAGTACCTTCTGAGAATATCAGCAGGAAACTACAGAGACAGGTCCTAGCCCCTTATGCCCTATACCATTTTGGAAGCTCTTTCTCTCAGCCGGGCCCAGACACAATTTGCAATCCTTACAGAAAAGTGTTAATATTTTAAAAATAAGAACTAATTTAATTAAAAGAAGGAGAAAAGTAATTAATATAATTATACTGCCCAAAGATCATCGCTGCTAACATTTTGGTGTTAGCATTCCTGTTTTTTCTGTGTGTATTATTAACAGTTGAGGTTATTATTATATAGTTTTATGCAGATAGATAGATCCTAATATCTTGTTCTTTTCACTTAACCTTATTATATGAACCTTTCTCATGTGATTACAAACTTTGGGGGGAGGGCTATTTTACTGGCTGTGTAATATTCCATCAAGTGAAAGTTCCACACTTTACTTTTATTTAGCCACTTCCCGAATGTTGGTTGTTAGAGTCATTCCAAGTTCTGTCTATTATGAATAACTCTCTAATGAGGAATTTTACACAACCAGCTTTTCTCTGTATTCTCAATTATCTTCTTAAAATTACATTAGTAGAATAATTGAATCAAAGAAAATATTTAACCTTCTTGACAAAAGTACCTTCCCCAACAACGTATAAGAGTGCCAAGATATGAACTTGAAACTAATTCTACTTCTTATTGACTGAATTATTTGGGGGCAGTTATTTAACCTCTCTGAGCCTCAGCTTTGTTAACTGTAGAATGGAGGTGCCCACCTCACAGAATTATGAAATTTAAAAGATGTAATGTGTAATTTGGCACACGTTATGGTGCATAGGAGGTGTTCAACCCAAATATTAGTTCCTTCTTCCCTTCTGCTATTCCTTTTTCCAGTGTTTTTATTTTATTTAAAAAATTGTTTTATCCTTTATTTATTATTGAGAGACAGAGGGAGACAGAGCATGAGCTGGGGAGGACCAGAGAGAGGGAGACACAGAATCCAAAGCAGGCTCCAGGCTCGGAGCTGTCAGCACAGAGCCTAACGCGGGGCGCAAACACATGAACCGCGAGACCATGATTTCAGCCAAAGTCGGACACTAACCAACTGAGCCACTCAGGTGCCCCTCCACTGTTGAATAAAATAGACTTCAGGTTTGTTGCATTTCCTATTAGTCAGGCATTTGGTCATGGTTGAAACATCTTAACCACGAGGCCTGTGAAGTGGGTAACTGTACCATCCAGGCACGTTGTTTGTATTTGGCTTCTAGAACTCACTAGATACTATGTAATCGAATCAGTAGTAGATATTTGGTGCATTTGTTACTGTTACCGCATTTCTGAACAGGGCTAGTGTTTTATATAGTTTTCTATTTTCTCCTTATGCAAATTATTTACCATCTCTGTTCGCAGCTTCCCCATCAGAAAAAATAAGGATAATACATACCCGTCCTATCTTACTTGGGTAATGAAAGCATTTCTCGCTACCAAGCTTTTAACTCACAGACTAACTACACACACACTGAGCAAGATATGGGTAGAATTAGCCACACATAAGAGAGACATAGAAGGAAAGAGGCAAGAAGACACTAACCTTTACCCAAAGCCTGTATTTTACACGTATTAATTATACGCACGCACACACACACACACACACACACACACTAGCATGAGGTGCTTCACAGATATTCAGATTTCACAGACAAGGAGGGGAAGCAATGTCCTCGAGTTGCCAAGACACAATTCAAATACTAAACTGTATCGTCACATGCAGGAGGACACTTTTCTGTTTTTGGGGGGGCTTAGTCATTATTAAAACTATTTATGAGGTTGAACAGTTAATTGTTTTTACTAACTTGCACTTTGCTACTTAGAGAGAAAAGCACAACATGGTGAATTCATCTGGGCAATTTATTTTATTGCTTCTGTTCAAAGGATCCCCTGAAAGGAAGCTGCATTGATAACCACCAGACATCAGCGAAACCAGAGGAAACTATGATGTGTGTGCATGATGAGGGGGCAGGAAGAGTGGAAGAGATTTCATGATCCCTTAGTTTCGTTTGTTTTCAGGTTATAAAACATAAACGAACTTCAGCTGGAAGACAGTTCAATTAATATGTTAAGGATCGAGTACGAGCTCTGTGCTGGCTGCTCGTGCCTGTAACCACCTGTAACAAGCATGAAGGACAGTACGTGCACCTCTTGGAAAGGAGAGGCACAAAATGAAAAGGCTTTTCGGGGCTCCTGGGTGGCTCAGTCGGTTAAGCATCTGACTTCGGCTCAGGTCATGATCTCACGGTCCGTGAGTTCGAGCCCCGCATTGGGCTGTGGGCTGATGGCTCAGAGCCTGGAGGCTGTTTCAGATTCTGTGTCTCCCTCTCTCTCTGACCCTCCCCCGTTCATGCTCTGTCCCTCTCTGTCTCAAAAATAAATAAACATTTTAAAAAAAGAAAAGACTTCTTATATTACTGAGGGCTCCTCTCACAAAAAAAAATTTCTTAGGACAGGTCAGAGTGATATCTCCACCCTACCCCCCCAAGAGAAATAAATATGTAGGGAAAAAAAAAAAAAACAAAAAAAACCTGGTCAAGAGTGTATACTAAAAAAACTGATATGTCCATTGGGTGAAACCACATGAAACTGCAGTTTTGTAGGCCAAAATCAGTCAAATATCATCATTTTCATATGGCTGAGTTTATACAAATGGCATTGTTCCGTAAGTCTAGAGAGAGTTGTTTCCAGGAACTGACTTCAAAAGTGACACTTGGTAGTTAGGATTTGGGTGAGCTATTGCCTCTAAATTATATTCATCACTTTTAAAATGGAACTCAAATTTATATTTATATAAATATGCATTTTTTTTATTTGAGAGAGAAAGAAAGTGTGTGCAAGCAGGGGAGAGGGGCAGAAAGAGAGAGAGAGAGAGAGAGAGAGAGAGAGAGAGAGAGAGAGAGAGAATCTCAAGCAGGCTCCACACGGGGCTCAATCTCACGACCCTGGATCATGACCTGAACCCAAATCAAGAGCCGGATGCTCAACCGACTGAGCCACCCAGGCGCCCCAAGGAACTCTGAAACATTTTGACAGATATTTCAAACTACACAAAAGAAAAATAACTTAGTTACAACAGAATCTCCAAGTCCTGTGCTTCTTTCCTTTCTTCACCTGAAAAATCACCTGAATAATAGGTCGAGTAGCTTTGTGTATATTTTGATGGCTGCATGCACAATACTTTGAAGGAATATCTACGTTGCCCCCAGCACGGGAGAGGGCATGAAATAAGGAATTAGGAGGCCTGCTGCCTTCCAGTTGTGTGCAAAGCTTGGGCAAAGCTACTCGCCATCACGGCTTTGGTTTACATCTGCATGAAACAGAGATAATAACTTGCCTCGTGGAGTAATTTGTGAGCATGACACGAAATGTAATAAAGTGAGAGACCTTTATAATGACCAAGTGTTACACAATTAGAAAAGCTGGTTTCTATACGTTAATAAAGATTAATGCTGCGGATCACTGAGCATTCTACAACCAGAAACTTAAATCGATTGTTTTCCGTTACCTCTTGCAGGGTAAGGAGAGAGAGAGCCAACTGTCGTGGCTTCGGCTTGGTCCCAGCACAACGCCAAGGGCCACATGTCTGTTCTCTTCTTGACCAGTTCACGTGGCTGGTGTAGACAGATCCCGTGTCCTAGCTGGGGCCCTCAAAGATTATTTTGTGGGCTTAACTGATGCAGATAGGCTTCACGCACGGATCGGATTGAGTGGGGAATTGCAAAGTGCCCATTTTATGATCCCGGTGGTGGGGAGACACAGTTGGAGACAACCTGGTTTCCTAGATTGTGCCGATTTGCAGGCTTAGTGCATTCCTGCAATATCACTTCGGTAAGTAGCAAGCATTCTTACAAGATCTGCTTGAGCGCAGCAAAGATGTGGCCACTGTCCTCCAGGGCCTCGCACCGGAGCCTGGGGTCAGACAGGTGACTTAACAACAGCACTGCGGTAGACATCAGAATAGACCAAAAAGGCGACGGGGAAACCGAGCAGGGAGAGATCAGTTCTAACAGGCAGTTTAGGACGCTTCGTTGAGAAGGAGGAATTAAGTCAAATTGGGTGGCTAGGAAGGAAGGAAAAGAATTCAAGCGGACGAATAGTTTGATGCAAGAAACCAGGGGTCCACGCGGCAGTTCAGGTGCAAGCTACGTGGGGCTGGAGATCGGGGAGGGGTGAGAGGGCTTTGAACACCTGCCAGGAGCTGAGGCATTAGGCCTTTATTCTGTGGGAAGCAGGGAGACGTCCTAAAGGCCTCCGAGCAAGAAAGTAACGCCTGGAAGTCCCACAAACCAAGAAGGAGGTCAATTCTCCAATGGAAGGGTGGGTGGGGAGATAAAGGAGCCTTTCAGTTCGCAGTGACACAGGAGCCCTGAAACGCAGACATCCTTCAAAGGAGATACATTGAGTTACACTGTAGGCTCCCTGAAGGCAGGGTCAGGGGCTTAGCCATTTTTGTTTCCTTCTTGTCAAGCACAGTTCGCGGTGGTTAAAAAAAGACAGGAAGGAGGCAGGGAGCGAGGACGAAACTTTGCTGAATGAACCAAACTCACGTAGGAATGGTGCGGCTGTTTGTTTTGTTTTTCACTTTTATTTTTTTTTTATTTATTTATTTATTTATTTTTTTTTTTACATTTTTTATTTATTTTTGGGACAGAGAGAGACAGAGCATGAACGGGGGAGGGGCAGAGAGAGAGGGAGACACAGAAGCGGAAACAGGCTCCAGGCTCCGAGCCATCAGCCCAGAGCCTGACGCGGGGCTCGAACTCACGGACCGCGAGATCGTGACCTGGCTGAAGTCGGACGCTTAACCGACTGCGCCACCCAGGCGCCCCTTGTTTTTCACTTTTAACGTTTATTTTTTGGGGGAGAGCGCGAGCGAGCGTGGGGGAGGAGCAGAGAGCAAGACACTGAACCTCCACTGCGGGGCTCGAACCCACGCACCGTGAGGTCCTGACCTGAGCCTGAACCCACTGAGCCACCCAGGCGAACGGTGGGGCTTTAAACGGCTGCACCCCCGCGAAGGCTGAGCGCAGGCCCCGGGGGTGGGGGGGTGGGGGGGGACTGGTCCCAGGCCCCCCCCCTCCCCCCAGCCGGGGGGAGGTCGGACGGGCCTCCGCGCAGCCCAGAGAGTCGCTCTCCGGAGGGAGGAAAGGGCGCCTACCTCGGCTCCGCCGGGAGAACCGAACGCGCCCACCCAGGCCGAGGGCGTAGCCCGGGCAGCCGCGCGAAGCGGTCGCTGAACTCAGTCTGCGGGAGGCGTGAGGCCTTCGGCGCGGCGGACTCACAAAGCGAACGAAGGCGCCTCTGGGGCGGGTGAGGCGCCGGGAGGGCTCGCCCGGGACGTCGTCTCTCCCCGCGGAGCCGGAGGGCGACCGTCCCCGGCGGGAAGGGGGCGCGCCCGGTCCCACCCGGCGGCCGGGAGGACCTGCGCGAGGCCGCGCCCCGCTTTCGGGGTTGCCGCGGCGGCGGTTTGGCGGTGCTGCGGCTTGAGAAGGGGGCACCGAGAATGCAGAGGGCTCTGATCAGAGCCGGCGCCCCTGCCGGCCTGCCCTCGACCGCCGCCGCCCCGAGTCCAGGGCCCTCGTCTGCGCCACCGCAGCCGCGCAGCCTGGGCCGCTGTCCCCGGAGACTTGTGTCCCGGCACGCGGCAGGCCCTCCCCGCGGCGCGTCTCCGGAAGCCGAGGGAAGAGCCCTCGAACGCGGGCGGCGCGGGGCTGAGCGGAGGAGACCGACCGCCGCCGCGCCCCGGGGAGTGTGTGCCGCCGCAGGGCCCGAGCTACCCCCGGAGGCGCCGCAGGGCGCAGCGGTGGCGCAGCGCGGTCGGTGGCCCGGGTGGGGGACTGCGCCTGGGGCGCCTGCCGACGCACGGAGGTCCGGGTTCTCTCAGCCCTAAGAATGGGCCTGGCAGGAGAGGGTACCTGCAAGAAAGGAATTAATCTGCAGGTAGCTACGTTCTTTCTGTATTAAGACAAAGCACTGCGCTCCCCTCTGGATAAATCAGAAAAATAACAGTCAAGCTTGACGGAGGGTTAGGCAGAGGGTCCCGAGGCAGAAACCCTTTCTACCGCCTCCCCTAGCTGTCTGTGTTTCCTCAAAACAAAAACTACCGTGTACCTGTCTACATAGCGTCTTCCGGAAGATTAGGATAAAGAGATCTTTTCCTTTCCAGGAGAGTCTGCTAGCATCCTATGTTCTTTGCATTTCCACGTAAATTTTAGAATCCGTTTGTCAATTTCTGCCCCCCCCCCCAAAGAGCTTGCGCAGACTTTGATCAGCGTTGTATTGGACCTATTTTGTCAAATTTATTCCTAAATATTTCATGTTTTTGTAAATTTAGTAAAAATTTGATGCTATTGTAAATGTTATTTCTTAATTCAATTTCCAAGTGTTTTTTGCCAGTAGAGAGAAATCCAGTTGGGGCGCCTGGGTGGCTCAGTCGGTTGAGCATCCGACTTCGGCTTAGGTCATGGTCCCCGGGTTTGTGCGTTGGAGCCCTGGCTCGGGCTCTGTGATGACAGCTCGGAGCCTGGAGCCTGCTTGGGATTCTGTATCTCCCTCTTTCTCTCTGCCTCTCCCCTCTCTGCCTCTCCCCTCTCTGCCTCTCCCCTCTCTGCCTCTCACCTGCTGGTACTCTGTCTCTCTCTGTCTCTCTGTCTCTCTCCCTCTCAGAGATAAATAAACACTTAAGAATTAAAAAAAAAAAAAAAGAAATACAGTTAATTTTTGTACACTGATCTTTTATTCTGCTAAACCTTAATATTGGATTTTTAGCTTCCAGAACTGTGAGAGAATAAAGTTCTGCTGTGTTAAAACACCCAGTTTGTGGAAATGTGTTACAGCAGCCCTAGGAAATGAATACAGAGATGTTGGATTCCCAAACCCTAATTGTGGATTTATCTATTTCTCCTTGCAATTATATCAATTTTTGTTTCGTGTATCTTCAAGCTCTGTGTTTAAACATACAGAATTGTTATGTCCTCTTGAGACACCAACCCCTTTCTCCTTATAAAATGATCTTTTTCATTCCTGATAACACTCTCTCTGTTACACCTTTCCCTATCTTTTTATTTTTTAACCTATTTGTATCCTGTGTGCACAGTGCATTTCTTCTGGCAGGCACGTACTTGGGTCTTGCTTTCTTTTCCCATATGACAGTCACTGCTTTGACTTCATTATTTTTGCCTACTATTTTGAGACTTCACTTGCATGCCTTTTGAAAAGTAGGGAGGGTTTTTTCCCCTTAGTTTCTCCTTAGTGAACTATTGACAGGTTTTTAGTAAAAATTGGAGACCTCGAATGGGTACTCTTTTGAGAATAGCTACATGTGATCTCCCCCTAGTGGCCACGTTGAATAATGTTATGAAATTCAATCATTTTATCCCAGAGCACAACTTCTCCATGGCAAGCTATGTGTATTTGACGGCTGGGTCAATTCCTTGTCCACTTGACTTTAGTGCTTCCCATAGCAGTGAATAACCTGCCTCATGGTCCCAAGAGACGCCCAGTGCCAAAATAAGCTAAGAAAGGAAACTTGGCAATCTTGAAACCTGACAAAATAATAGCCACCCCAAGTAATTAATAACAATGATGGTGTTATGAATACCGTAATAAGTAACTCAGAAACACATAAAATGGTTGATGTAGGATAGTCATGGAAAGTAAGTAATGTAAATGTTGACTTTCAAAAGCGTTCAGAAGGAAGACGAATAGAAAGCATAAAATAAAGTGACAGAAATAAAAATTTTAAATATGTATAGTAGTTTCTTTGCAACTTCCTTTGAATCTACAATTACTTCAACATAAAATTTAAAACATATCAGTTGTCATGATAAGTGGAAACGGATCCAAACTCTCTAGCGAAAAGAATAAAAGTATTAACTTTGTTTTTTAAGGAAAAAAATAACATATAGAACTTTACAGGGAACACACATAAAACACACAGAACTCTGAAATAAATAAAATACTCTGAACTCAGAGTAAAGGGTTAGAAAAAGATAAACTAGGAAAATGCAGACCAAATGACAGCAGGTATTGCCCTGTTCCTTTAGAGGGAAAAGACTTTAAGGCAAAAACATCACTGCAGATAAAAAGGACCACAACTTAATGATAAAAAGTTAAACTTACCAGGAAAGCATAACAATTCAAATCTTGTATTCCTTTAAAATTAAAGCCTAAAATACGTAAAGGAAAATTTGCTAGAGCTACAAGGAGAGATTGATAAGCCAACTATTAAAGTGGCTCTGTGTTTTATATGGCAGACCATTATTACAATAATATTTCTGCTAGTATAATTACTCCTACTTTATATGATGAAATTCCATATGCCTATATTTCATAGCGCTCCACAAAAATTATGGCGGGTTACATGTGCTCCGCTTCTGCAAAAGTTGAGAACTATTGCACTAGAAATCGAGGCACATCATTTCTTATTCATTCAACAGCATTTACGGAACAACTATTATGTTGACGGTATCATGGAACATATATGCTCCAAGAGTAAGTTGTACCTATTTAGTTTAGCCATTTAAATAATGCATAAGCTGGAGTTTCATAGAACTTCAAAAGGAGAACTGTAGTTTTCCATAACTATAGTTATAGCCCTGAAGTCCCTCCACCGCCATTCTCTCTCTCTCTCACTTTCTGTCAATTAAGTCTGTATCTCCTTCTTAAATAAATGTGCTTGATGGAACAAGCAACAGTAAAGAATTTCCAAAATTATGATATGTCTTCAATATATTTTCTTTTAAAACTAAGAAAATACTATAGCAAATACAAATACTGGCCTAGAAACTCAACTGTATGAGGCAACTTAATCTCTATTAAGAGACTCCATTCTGCCAAGTGGTGAAAACAATTGGGGTCCCCTTCTCTCTCCCCTTTTTGCAGTGATTTACATCTAAATTCCAGGGATTTCTGGAGTACTAAGGGTAGGAAGGGGGGAGCATATGGTCTGATCTTCACCTACCCATGCTGGCATCAGAGGCCAGGTCCTCAAGGTCACTTTTGCACATTTGCCTCATTTCCAACCATGAAGCTCTTCAGGACTGGCTTGTTTTCAGCTAACCTTGTTGTCCTTGGGTACAAAATGTTATTCTGCTGCTCCCACACCTCCTGGGGCAGGAGAAACTTCATGGGGGCTATCTGGGGCCCTTCACACTGGGAGACTAACCTACAGGGGCTGGGATTTGTATAATTTTTTTTTTTTTTAACGTTTATTTATTTTTGAGACAGAGAGAGACAGAGCATGAACGGGGAGGGTCAGAGAAAGAGGGAGACACAGAATCGGAAACAGGCTCCAGGCTCTGAGCTGTCAGCACAGAGCCCGATGCGGGGCTGGAACTCACGGACCGCGAGGTCATGACCTGAGCCGAAGTCGGACGCTTAACCGACTGCTAGGGGCTGGGATTTGTTCACCTCCTCCCTTACGCTACTTGGATAGACGTGCGTACTAAAACATCACCCGGCCTTTTCTCTCCTGCTTCTTGCTGCCTCTCTGAGCTGCGGGGGAGAGTACAGAGCCCCTGTTTCTCAAGGACCCCCACTAACATCTTGCTCCTTGCTTCCTCTCTAACATAACCTCCTTTCTCCCCAGGCTTGGGAAAATTTGATATACTCTTTAGAAGGATGGGGTGGGCAGGAAAATTCACTTTCCTTTAGGTATTCTCCCAAATCCACTGTTTATACTTGAAATCTTTCTCTTCTTTTGGAAATTCTAATGCCAAGAATTGTTTTTATTTTCTCTCTGCTTTCTGAGTGTTTTCTTTTTTCTGAGGCAACAACACAGAATATCTATCTATCTGCATGAGAAAAGGGTCATGGGCTAAAAGAAGCATATAGGGGGGAAAACCCTTATGCGTTAAAATAGCAAAATATTGTTATTCAACAGTACAGAGCAAAAATGGCCTCTCTGATAACATTGATTTTAATAGTAACAGGGATTGTCCTGTTGATGAAGTGAAAGCAGATGAGCCCCTAAATCATAAAAAAGATGGCATGCCATTTTAGTATACAGGTCAGAGACAGACTTACAGAATTCACTGAAATGTTTTTAAAAATGATTTGTCGGGGGTGCCTGGGTGGCTCAGTCGGTTAAGAGTCCGACTTCAGCTCAGGTCACGATCTCACGGTCCGTGAGTTTGAGCCCTGCGTCCGGCTCTGGGCTGATGGCTCAGAGCCTGGAGCCTGCTTCCGATTCTGTGTCTCCTTCTCTCTCTGCCCCTCCCCCGTTCATGCTCTGTCTCTCTCTGTCCCCAAAATAAATAAACGTTAAAAAAAAAATTAAAAAAAAAAGATTTGTAAGGGGGGGGGGAGGTGCCTGGCTGACTCTGTAGGAATAGTGAGGGACTCTTGATCTTGGAGTCACGAATTCAAGCCCCACGTTGGGTGTGGAGGTTACTCAAACAAAAACTTTTAAAAAACACAGTTGGTAGGTTGTATGAAACACTAACTACTAGGGAAGCCAGTTCAAAACGTACTTAAAAATCAACTCCCAGTGAATAATGGCTTTATTCACAGAGAATGCAAGTCAGAAACGAGAGAAGTGTCCACATGGAAGGTAAATAGATACTTATAGTCGGAGGTGTTATTACTATCCATACAATTAAGCTTACTTGCGCCATAAAATACTGAATATGCTTGTTGGAGTCTTGGATAAAGTAAGGAGGGGTGCTAAGATTATGAATGGGAGAGAAGTTATGGAATTTTCTTTAGGAAGGAGGGGATCTGCCTGTGTTAGTTGGGGAGTGGGGTGCCAGGCTCCCCTGCCTCCAGCAGCCCAGTGAGCGAACTCTCCAGGGATAAGGGCTTTCCAGGAAAACAAGTCCCTCTGACCATTTATTTATTTTATGATTCAGGGGCTCCTCTGCCCCCAGAAATCATAGCCTTTAAATAATGGTGCCTAAAATCTTTCTAACAAAGCTTTTTGTTTCAGAAGCATTCATACGCTGTTAAAAACACAAACTCTGAGGTGCCACATTGAAAGTTATTCACTGGGAAGACAACCGGGGCCCTCGTTGGACCCTGTCACCCCTTGCACTGGAATGGCCTTGTAGACACCACACTCTTACCTTTCTGATTTTCATATCACCAGTACCCTACAAAGTTTTGGGTGTCTGAAGTGAGGATCTGATAACGTTTGTTGAGAGATGAAAAAAGAAAAAAAGTAAATGAATGAGTGAATCAATTGGGTGCTAATGGTTCCGATCATTTCTATTTTGGTGTGGGAGAGTAGGAGGAAAACGCATACCCTAACGAGTGGACCACTAAAGGGTAAAAAGCTTCTAGAATGAACAGTGGGTTTAAAAAAAAAAAAAGACACATTTTGTAGTTTCATAATTTTCCCTGGCATTAGCTACAATAGGGACTAGTAGTTGAAGCATTTTGTAGGAATACCCACTACTTACAAAGGTATGTGGTGTGTGTGTGTGTGTGTGTGTGTGTGTGCTTTGATAAGGACTTTACTCTAATGGCACCTGGTTATAAAGGATTTGTTAATTAAGGCATTGTTCTCACTTGATAAGCTAATGAGCAAGAATGGCAGAGAAATATTGCATTTCTTTTCTTTTGCCTTTTTGGAAGCAATGCATCAGTGTGAATACTTTTGAGTGAAATTCAGAAATTTATATGTGGTCTTATGCCATCAAAACAATAAGTTCTCAGAATTAATTCCTCTTTGCTTAATGGGGAAATTTACCATTAACAAATAGTAATGGTATGTACTAATTATTAACAGTTTTAGATATATACCTACACACGGGCATTGCATTATCACCACGATCAGCAAACCCTTAAGTGTTTTTCTTTATTTCCTGTACCTTTTCCTCTTTAGCAGCTCCCGTTCTCTATTCCAAGTCTGGTAAAATATCAAAGATTCCTTAAAGTTTCCACTAAAAAAAAGCCAAAAAGATGGGGCGCCTGGGTGGCTCAGTTGGTTAAGCTTCCAACTCCTGATTTTGGCACAGGTTATGATCTCACAGTTCGTGAAATCAAGCTCCACGGGGGGCTCTGTGCTTATGGTGCAGAGCCTGCTTGGGATTCTCTCTATCCCTCTCTCTCTTTCTCTCTCTGCCCCTCCCCTGCTCATGCTCACTCTCTCTCTATCTCTCAAAATAAAATAAATAAACATGAATTTAAAAATTCAAATTCAAATTCAAAAGAGACTAGCTCAATACCTTGCTCTCATTTCTATATAGCCCTGTCCCCCCACCCGCCAGCCTCCAGGACTCTATGCCACATTTGAAGGCAGAGTTGTCTCTCTTATCTCCTAGATACCTTGGCCATTCTCATGCTGGCAGAAAGCCACAGAGTGCTGGGACTGGCAGGTGGACACATGTTCTGCTGGGTGCCATTCTCTGCCCTGCCTGTGTAAGTGATACATGGATCTTGTGATCGCGGGCAGCTCATGCTCCTGAGGACATCTGAGGCCTCTCTTTTCTGAGAAAGCCCGTGGAGGGAGAGGACAGTGTATGAATTTCCGTGGAAAACCTCTTGTCAAGGATTCCAGCTATAGGTCACCTGACACGACAGGATAATTGGACAGAAGCCAAGGAGAAATGCGATACCTTCCATTTAGAAAACATAAAAAACTGTGACTAGTAAAATCAAGTGTAAAAAGATGATAATACTTCCTGAGTGAATATGTTAATATTTCATTTTAATATCTATTAAAAATTGTCTAGTGATATTTAAATAATTGAATACCTTGATAGGAAAAACAAATCCAGACATATAGGCAGACAAAACTTTCTGTTTTTTAAGTGGTTGTAGAATCACATATAAGTTGTCTTATTTTTTTGAAGATCGGTGATCAAATAAGTCACGATGTGGTGATTTCATTCATTAAAACTACTTAAGAACTTCATATATGACAAACTAGCATTAGTAATCTAAGACAAATAATGGAGAAAAGGAGATATCTACTTAAGATTTAGTGTTGGGATACCCGAGAATGGTACAGTATGAGATGAGATCAAAAGAAGTAGAAGGAAATAGGCTAGTAGGACAGATAGACTAATCTGCGAAAGAGATACATTTATATCAGAACATGAAGTATATCATTGTAACAGGGATCTGCTTGTATTTAAATATATAGCACTGTTAAATCAATGTAATAAAAAGTATCAAAAGAAAAAAAAAAAGTAAATCAAAGCGCCTGGGTGGCTCAGTCGGTTAAGCATCCGACGTTGGATGTCACGATCTCACAGTTCATGGGTTCAAGCTCCATGTAGGGCTCTGTGCTGACAGCTCAGAGCCTGCAGCCTGCTTGGGATTCTGTGTCTCCCTCTCTCTCAGCCCCTCTCCTGCTCACCCTCTGTCTCTCTCTCTCAAAAATAAACACTAAAACAATTTTTTTTAAGTATCAAAAGAAAACAAAATGAACACTGCTCAACACATATTTATTGCTCCAAATATATAAAGAATTATAAATACAGATACATACTCTGCTTTCACGCCATAGGCAGTCACCGAAGATTAAAAATTTACAAAAAAAGGGAAGCAAAAATAATATAAAAACAGGGAGCAGGACCAAAGCATAAGAGACTCATAAATATGGAGAACAAACAGAGGGTTCCTGGAGGGGGTGTGGGAGGGGGGATAGGCTAAATGGGTAAGGGGCATTATGGAATCTACTGCTGAAATCATTATTGCACTGTATGTTAACTAACTTGGATGTAAATTAAAAAATAAATAAATAAATAAATAAATAAAGTAAAAAAAAAGGTTAAAAAGTTTTTAATTAAAAAAAATTTATACAAAAGGAAAACCCTGACAAACTAAATGGAATCACATGGAGTATGTGCAGTTCCATAGCAAAGGTGTGCAAATTAGAACTAATTAAATGGCACAAATAACTAAAAGATGCTTTTTTTTTTTAAGACAGTGTTGGAGGAGGATCCATAACCTATTGACCCTGCTGGCGGGCTGCATCATTTCTGAAGAGCAACTTCTCAATATGTAGCAAGAGCTAAAAATCTTTTAAGGCATTTAATCTGTTCCACTTTAGGAAAGAGAAAAGAGAAGGAAAAATCACAAAGGGGAAAATGAACTTTGTGCAAGTATGTAACAGCATTATTTTTCATAGTGAAAATAAGAAACATCTCTAATGCATAAGGAAAATGGTTTAGGCAACTGCTCAATGTTAGCAGAATGGAACCCAGTACACTATTATGTGCATTTTGTTGATCCATGAAAATCTGTATGTGAAGCTGTACCAAATAAAGCTCAACAAGGGATAAATATGTCCACTGCTAAACTGTTAGTTTCTTGGGAGACTGAACCATCTCATAGTGAATGCACAGGGCCAAACTTTGTTCCTGGTACACGATAAATGCTCGTGACTGTTGAATGAATGCATAAATGGCTTTTCCGTTTATGCTGAATTCTTAACCTTCTGCCTGCTCTGACCTTGGTAAGCGTGCATTTGCTAGCCTTCATACTGCTCACCTAGATTTCTGGACTCTTGCCTGCCCGACCTCAGATAAATGCATACCCTTTGTGGTCCCGGCACCCAACCAGTGACCTCTCTCTGCTGAAGTTTCCATACCCAGGGCGTCACACAGCTGAGTTCAATTACCTAACATGAGGTCTGCATTCATCAGCAAGCTTGTGAAAAAATGCATAAACTTTGTCAAATGTACAAACATGGGAAGAAACTTGAGTGAAGCGTTTACAGTTAAAAGCCAATCGCAATCATTCTAGGGGAAGGAACAGCTGTATTTGAAAACCTGCATGATTATATGAATGGCCTACAAAAAAAAAAAAAAAAGGAAAATCAAAGTTCATAGTAATACATTAAAAATAAAAAAAAAAAAAACCAACAACCCGACACGAAGTTGCAATCAGTTTCCTAAGACTAGAGAGCATATGTCCCAGGCGCCTATTAAAAAGGGGGCAAATACAGTCAAGGATTCGACCTTCTCTTACTCGATACCACACTCACCCAGCAACTCCAATGGAAAGGCTAACAGCAGTGACCCTCAAGAAGCCGACAGCTGCCTGAGAACATTCTGCCCAGAAAATGTCCTGAGATTCCGTTGACAGCAAAACAGCACATTAAGCCCTTAAGGGATTTTCAAAAGAAGTGTCCTGTAAGGCCCCCGTTCTTGGAGTCCCCCCTGCACTCGACCTTTCCTGGTGGCATTGAATGCCAGGACGTAAGTATTTCATGGTAGGATCAATGACTGAATGACTGAATGGAGGGAAGAGGGGATTCGGCAGGTTGCCAGATTATGAGGTAATCACAGCATCAAGCGACGTTAGCATTTATTTTGGAGGATCTTGATTTATTTTCGAGAGCACGCAACTCCGAAGGGGCCCAAATCCAAGCAGTGAGCCTGGTGAGGGAAACCGTTAGGAGGAAGGGGGCGGGGGGGGAAACCCAGCCTGAAATCCCTTGGCCAGGAGGGGGTCCCGTGCAGGCCCGAGGTTAAAGCAAGCCCTGCTGGAGGCGTCGGTCCCCAGGTCGGCCCCAGCCTAAGCCTCCTTGTGCTATAAATACAGCGGCCCACATGCTGCGGAGACACGGTGTTCCCTCCGCTCGCCGGGACAGATAACATGAATTTGCCCTTTAAACGTCCCAAGCCGAAGGCACAGCCCCCGGCCCACCCCTGCCTCCCGGAAGCGCCTTCGCCCCGGTTGCCCTCTGCCGAGGAGGGGGACGGCGAGGGGGTGTCCAGGCACCTGCCCAGCCAATGCGCACGGCGCGCACGGCCCCGGGGTCCCTCCTCCTCTCGCGAGAGACTGGGCGGGGGATATAAGGCGGGCTGCGGGGCGACGCGAGCGGCCCCTTCGCGTCGCGCAGGGACGGAGAGCGGGCGGCCGTGCCTGGCCGGGCGGAGGCGAGAGCGAGAGCGCGGCTCCCGGAGGCTGTGTGCGCCCGGCAGTCACCATGACTGATCACGCCTTGAGCTTCCTGAAGGATTTCCTGGCCGGCGGCGTCGCCGCTGCCGTGTCCAAGACCGCGGTCGCCCCAATCGAGAGGGTCAAACTGCTGCTGCAGGTAAGGACGGCGCGGGCGCGGCGCGGCCAGCCTGGTGCGGGCCCGGCGGGGCGCGCGGGGCGCGGGCGAGCTGCAGCGGCGCGGGGGCGCGCGGGCGCGGGGCCGGGCCGGCCGCCGCAAATCTGTGCTAGGCCACAGGCCCCGCCGCCCGGCCTACTGGAAGGGGAAGGTGCCCTCTGCGTAGAGACAGGTCCAGCGTCAGTAGCAGATTCCTGGTGTCGGGTGGCGCCCTGCGTTCGGGTGTCTATATATGGAAAGCCACCCCGAGTGGGTTACCGCCAGCCAGATCCTGCTCCTGGGACGGCACTGACGCTCCGCTTAGGCCTCATAGGTCGGCCTCACCTTTTGATTTTCAGTGTTCGTTGCACCTTTTCCCCCGTGCATCCACCGTCTACAATAAAAACCTCAAAATAATTGTTACTCAAAAGCCAGCTTACTGTGACCCACGCACTAACGCTGTAGGCTGACATATATATTATTTATCTTTGCATAACCTCTGTAAGGAATTTTCTCCCGTTTCGCAGCGGAAGAAACAGGTTTTGACAGATTAAGTAGCAGTTTTTAGAGTAAATTCAGATTGTCTTACCCTGTCCCCAAATCTTTTCCTCTGCAGCCTGATCTCTGGTTTATCATCATCTCCATCGTGTTTTTCTCTACTTGCCCCGAAGGCAGGGGCCCCTCAATGAGAAACTGGGCCTCCTCAGTTTGGGAGTCAAAATTATCATAAAGAAAAACCCCAACAAATTGCTCACTTGCAAACAGCAACAGACCCCTCAATAATTAGTTACTTGCATAATCTGCTTGCAATTTTTCACGCTCTAATATCTGGT
The DNA here is from genome assembly GCF_028018385.1 of Neofelis nebulosa. Lineage (NCBI taxonomy): Eukaryota > Metazoa > Chordata > Mammalia > Carnivora > Felidae > Neofelis > Neofelis nebulosa. The sequence continues at coordinate 16,760,598 of NC_080784.1, forward strand.
GGATTTATTCTCCTCCTTCTGTTAGAGCATCTAGTACTCAGAGATCCTGGTCTCCAGGGAGACTCCGTGAAATTGAAGAATCATTAGCTCCTGCCCATCCTGTCTGTTAAATTAGAGCAGGGGCCCTTTAGGGCAGGGCCCTTTACCTCCCTTTCAGCCCCCAGTACAGTTCTGGAACCTAGGGAAAATGTAGTGCATACATGACTCTGTTTACAATGAAATATTTTCAGTTTATTTGGGGAAGAACCGTTTCTCTCAAATGCCCTGATAAGTGGGGCAATATTGGATTTTTTTGGCTTGTTATCCAACTAGCCGACATATTTATTTGGACTTGATATCTGATTTCCCCATTTATTTAAGAAAGAAAATCAGGGAGTGGTAAGCATTCATTTTCCTCCTATCCTCTTTCCATTCCCCCCCCCCCCCCCCCCCCCCCCCCCCCCCCCCCCCCCGCTCTGGCCGTCCTCACCCAATTCCTTCCGCCCTCCCCTCTCCTCCCCCCACAGGTCCAGCATGCCAGCAAACAGATCAGTGCTGAGAAGCAGTACAAAGGGATCATTGATTGTGTGGTGAGAATCCCCAAGGAGCAGGGCTTTCTCTCCTTCTGGAGGGGTAACCTGGCCAACGTGATCCGTTACTTCCCCACCCAAGCTCTCAACTTCGCCTTCAAGGACAAGTACAAGCAGATCTTCCTGGGGGGCGTGGACCGGCATAAGCAATTCTGGCGCTACTTTGCCGGTAACCTGGCTTCCGGTGGGGCAGCTGGGGCCACCTCCCTCTGCTTTGTCTACCCACTGGACTTTGCTAGGACCAGGTTGGCTGCCGACGTGGGCAAGGGTGCTGCCCAGCGTGAGTTCAGTGGTCTGGGCGACTGTCTCACCAAGATCTTCAAGTCTGATGGCCTGAAGGGTCTCTACCAGGGTTTCAGCGTCTCTGTCCAGGGCATCATTATCTACAGAGCTGCCTACTTTGGAGTTTATGATACTGCCAAGGGTGAGAGAGGGGCCTCAGGGGGTGCGGAGTGGGGAGGAGGAAGGTCCCTAGGGGTCTGTCACTCACAGAGGACCTTCTATTTATTAATCTTGGGTTTTTTCTCCCCTAGCCCCTGGGCTATACTGAAGCTTCTGAATGAGGTGGTACGGTGTGGATAAATGGCTAAAGGGCTCTCCTTGTCCTCTACTGAAATAAACTCTGGCCTGGAGTTACTCAGAGAGGGAGAAGGGGAGCCTGCTTCCCCCTTGCCACAGCTCTGTCACTCACGACTTGGAACTCGGGGATCTCCTTCACATGCCCTGTTCCTTGGGCAGAACTCGGGGTTCCCTGGATCCCGAGGGCAGCCCCCAGCTTTGGCTGGCTGCCTGGTTATTTGTGAGGCGCCCCACAAAGGTCAGGTCCTTCCAGAAGGGTAGGGCATGGAGTTGGAGGCATGGTAGCCTCTTCTCCATCCCTTCCTGCTTTTTGCTGAGCTGCTGAGAGAAATCACTTCATAGCCATTTGGCTTCTTGCCTCTGCACACAGGGATGTTGCCTGACCCCAAGAATGTGCACATTATTGTGAGCTGGATGATTGCCCAGAGCGTGACAGCGGTCGCGGGGCTGGTGTCCTACCCCTTTGACACTGTCCGCCGTAGGATGATGATGCAGTCTGGCCGGAAAGGGGGTAAGCTTGACACCTGTGGGTCTCTTATTTCTCTGCCCAAGGAGAACCGCAGTCAGTGCTCCTTCCAGTCTTCACTATTCTCCTTGTTAAAATGATGTGATAAGGACTTAGGAAAGAAAACTTATGATCAGTCTCCCCTCGCACGGTCAGCTGGTCCTTTAGAGAAGAGAATTTGCTTCTATCAAAGGGATAAGAACATCAAAAATGAGATGTCGAGATGTGACTCGACTAGTATTACAGAGGCCTTAGGCCCTTTTCCCTTAGGGCCGGGGTACAGAAACACAGAAAATGAATTAATTCGTTTACTTAAAAATAATTCTTGCTTCTGTCATCTTGCTACTCTAGGTGTTAGTGGGAGAGGATGTCTTTGTTGGGTGAGATGGCCTGGAGCGGTTTTGGCTGCCATAGATCGAAACATAGGAAATTGCCATTTTTGAGGTCAAAAAGTCAAACCTTAGTGCCATATGGTTCAGCTTAATAGCTGTGTCTCTTTTAACGGTGTCCTCTTGGGCAGCAGAATCTGAGACTCCACCTGTTTTCTCACCCATAAGAAAGGGGACCGTCTAGCTTAATACTTCCCGCTCCACCCGATCCCCTGATTGTACAGCTTGACCACGTGTGGGTGAGCTGGTTAACCGCCCCAGTTCTTCACTTGATCTTGGGTTGAAGGAGTGGGCTTGACAAAAGATGCTGCCTGCTAGTTATGCAAGGAAGGGGGTGTTTAGCAGGATGCCTAGAGCTGAAGTGACTGACTTTTCTAACTGTGCAGATGTCTTTCAGAGGAAAAGCCTCTTTCCTCTAGAATTCTGGAGCCCTTACCGACATTTGTTTCCACAGCGGATATTATGTACACTGGGACGGTGGACTGCTGGAGGAAGATTGCAAAAGATGAAGGAGCCAAGGCTTTCTTCAAAGGTGCCTGGTCCAATGTGTTGAGAGGCATGGGCGGAGCTTTCGTATTGGTATTGTATGATGAGATCAAAAAATACGTCTAATGTAATCAAAACTCAAGTTCATTGGTTCCAGATCCATTGTGTGGTTTAATAGACTTTTCCTATGGGAAGTAAAAAAGATAGATCTGGGATAAAACCAGACTGAAAGGAATACCTCAGAAAAAAATGCTTCATTGAGTGTTCATTAAACCACAGATGTATTTTGTATTTATTTTACATTTAAATTCCCACGTCAGATATGAAATAACTTATCATACTTGTACAATTAACTGAAGAACTGATAATGAAGAAGATAACCTAATGTGACACCCCAATAAAGACCACTTAACACACCTTGTTTTACTGAGTTCTTACTAACTGCTGTGTGGATTTAAAAATAAGACCAGCAATGCAGATCTTCTAGCAGGACTCATTTATAACTCTGTGGCCCAGCTTCTGAATGTCAGATATCATACTGTGTATCTTGTGAGTACCTACAATGCTTCAAGTTGGGCTTTCACACTTTACGTTTATGCACTTTTCTGTCTTACCTCATACCATGGTGCTTGAGGCTCCAACATGGCGGCATGGATCATAGCTTTCGTAATCCCACCTTATTTTATGTGCTTTCGTGCAATCTGCAGGGACTCTGAGGGTACACGGAGCAGTTTCAAGAATTTTGTGAGATTAGGGAATGTTCTTAGTGCCTTTAGAGAACTGTGATGCTTCAGTCTCACAAGCGGACACCATTGGTTGAGAGTCAGTTAACAGGTTAGTATTTAATACCTGTTAGGCTCTGTGGAAGACGGGAATTCATTCTGAAAGAAGCTTAAATGCGGGTAGGGAGAGGAGTGAAATGGCCATTACTAAATAATGTAATGTCTACTATAATCTTGGTTGAGTAGGACTAGAAGGGGGCAGATGAAATGTGGGGAGTGGCAGGAGATGTGGGCCTGAAAGAAAACAGCTAGAGTTAGATACACGGGTATAGAAAGGACCCGCCAGCAGTCTTCTCTGTGACAACTTAGCAAGACCTGGAGGCAAAGACAGTTTTGCATTTGACTCTCATAAATTGGTGAGCAAGAGAAAAGTCAGGACAATTTCCAGTTGGAAAGTACTTTTGGTTCTGAAGTCCAAATAGTTGATGCAGCTCTAGCTTGTTAGCCATTCGTTGGAAACCAGTCCCTGCGTCCTAGGCCAAGCTTGGAAGGCAGGCACACGTCTCGTGTATCTTTCCTGGGGGGTGGTTTGAGGGGGGTGCGCCTCTGCACCTTCTGTTCTTTACCCTCCTTCCCAAGCTCTTGTGCCTACTCACTCTTCCCTCCCAAGGAGAAAAACTCACTGCTTGTTTTGCCACGGTAGCCAAGGTTACATCTGTCCTAATGTAGCAGATATCTATGCCGATGGAAACAGGCTAAGGAACTACAAAGAAAGTCTCTCGATCCCATTTCAAGGCCAGGTCACAAACATGTAGCGTTAGGGGCCTTCTGGATACGTTATCCTCATGTTGTTTTCATCCTTAGGATATGAATGGTCCAAATTCTGGTGCTGATCAGGCCAGGCTAGTAGGGCAGATACTTTTGTGGAGTGTTATCTTCAAGTAAGGCCAGCAGCCCTTGCAGTATTTTGAAACCTAAGAATAGGTGACGGAGGAGCCATGAAACACAGCTGGGAACTGAAAGCAAGGAATGATCAATGAGTCTTCATAGACCAACCAAGGACTGAAATTGTTTTCCAGTCTTTAACTGGGTCCTCCCTGGCATGGGACGGGAGATGGAGAAGAGGAATCCCATTTATTAAATAGTAACACGTTATCTGCCTTCTGCACGTGACCCAGGTGTCAGCTCTACCCCCCCCCCCCCCCCTCTTTTTTTGCTAAAGTTATCTCTGCTGCCCTGGGGGAAAGAAGATCTGCTTAAAGAGAAGAGCCAGAGCACACTGACTCAGTTCCTCCTTCCAGCTACTCCATTCACCAGGAACTCCCAGAACTAAGCCTCTGTCAGAATTGCTGTCATCTGGTTGGGGACATCCTGTCTTTACAAATCCTCTCACTGCACTGTCACTGGGCAAAGCTGTCACACTTGAAAGTCTGAGAAGATGAAAAGGGTTTACATTAAACTAACAACTCAGAATTGAGTGTCCTGCCCCCAGGAATTTCTTACTAGCCCCCTTTCCTGCAAAACTTCCTAAATGCAGCCCTCCTTTTACCTACCACCCACGCCCCAGTGCCAAAAAAAAAGCACTTTTCCTTTTTAATGTATTTTCTCCTTTACAGGCTCACCTATAGGCATCTTCTTTTTAGCCACCTTATTTTATATTTTGAGTCTAGGAGAAAAACCATGGAAGATGACAGAGGTTAGCCCATGATGGTAACATTTACAAACTTGCCTCAACTGTTCTGTGTTTAAATCTCAACGGTTTCCTTTCCATTTTACTTTGTATAAAATAACGCAGCACAGCTTGTGCTGAGGCAAAATTTACAAACACCTACGACGTGCAGGGCTAGGAGGGAATGGAAGCTCTCTCCTAGGGCAGTGATCCTTATTTTTTTCGCTGCCACGTGCCTGGAGCCTTGAAGGGTGCCTGGCAACAGACACTGTTTAGTGTTTGTTGAATGCAAGAGTGAGGAAAACATGCACCTAAAACCCACAGACAAAGAACCAGCAGAATATCTGGGGAAGGGCAAGTCCTCCAGTTTGGGGGAATCCTCAACATGTATAGCAAGGGGACAAGCATGTGGGGGCATATAATGGATGGAAATTTCTGGCTGCCTTACATTCAATTTCCAAGTCTTTAAAAATACATTTTTACAAAGTTCATGCCATGAATTCCTTTTAAAAGTTTTGTTTCTCTTGAGTGTCAGTTTTTAATCACTCCATGATAAAGTACAGTTGACCCTCATCAAAGATCATGTATTTGCAAACTGGCCTCCTCCTAAAATTCTATTTCTAACCTCTCTGTGTTCATTCTTGGGTATGCACCGAGTGGCGAAAAACGGGTCAAACAAGGCCAGATAGGATCTGCCCTCTAGTTTCAGCTGTCATACTCTTAAGAAAGAGGCCTTTACATTTCTGTGTTTTGTCGATGATTTCACTGTTTAAAATGGCCCCCCAGCACAGTACTGAAGTGATGTCTTGGGTTCCTAAGTACAAGAAGGCAGTGATGTTCCTTATGGAGAAAATGTGTGTGTTGGCTAAGCTTCCTTCAGGCATGATATATACACAACAATCTATAAAGAGCCACTGAAGGGGGACACCTGGGTGGCTCAGGTGGTAGAGCACATGACTCAATCTCAGGATCTCGAGTTCAAGCCCCTTGTTGGATGTGGAGCCTACTTGAAAAAAAAAAAAAAAGAGCCGCTGAGCTTTTTGTGCAGGGAAGTGACATGATCAAATTTCCATTGCAGCACTTTGGCAGCAGTGTAGACAATGACTTGGGGGACAAGGAGATAGTAGCAGAAACAAAAGAGTAACATAACAGCAGGGCTAAGGGGCTTGGAGTGCTGGTTAAAAGAAGCCAGAGGGAAGAGGCTAGACTCACCCTCAGGCTTCTGTCATGGGTATGAAAAGACAATAGGATCATGTTAATCACCATCCCCAACCCTGGAAAGGACACAGTGGGGGAAAAGAAAATTGGGCTGCTTCATTAGACAGCGGGCCAAACACCTTCAGGTTCAAGATCAGCACAACTCATTTGTCAGTTTCACCGTAAGATCTAAGAATTTTCTTCAAAAACAAGTGAGTTTGTGGTTTATAAAGGTTTCCATATTGGCAGACTAGGTAAGTGCAAACCAATGCTCCCTCTGAAAACTACTAGAAAAGGGATTCAAACTAATATTTAAAATAAAAATCTGCTCGAAGTCACTGGAGAATAAGGCATGTGATATTATGGGGCCAACGCCAAGATCTGAACCCACAGAAGTGAGCCTAGTATTTGGGGGTCAGTTTACCCCATGGAGTATCTTCAAATTGTGGAAAACATAGCTGCAGTGCTGAGGAACTAGAAACAATTTGATAGACCTCTTGAGGGAAAAGGGACAAAAACCAGAACCCAGGGCCTTCCAAGAAAGGGGAGCCCTAGATAAACACCCATTTGGACTGGGACCCCCGAAGGGTGACACTGTGACAATAAGGGAACTGGAAGCCTGCAGTCACTGATGCCGATTCAATCTCTGTTTTAATGCGATTTGCGACTTCGAGCACCCTGCTGCCTGCCAGAAGCAAAAGTAAATCCTGTCTGGAAGAAAACACCATTCAGAGCAGGGGTCAACAAACTCTTTCTCTGAAAGACAAGGCAGTAAATATTTTAGGCTTTGTTGGCCAGATGGTCTTTGACACATTGGCTTTGCTGTATTGCAAGAGCAGCCTTGGACGAGAAAATGAATAACCATGGCTGTGTTCCATAAAAGTTATGTACACACGCTGAAATGTGAATTGCATAATATTCACGTTACAAATATTCTTCTGATTAATAAAAAAAACATTTAAAAAGGTAAAAGCCTTTTAAACCTGGCTGGCTCAGAGGCTTTAAACTTGCAGACCCCTGATGTAGAGTTTTAAGATCTTTCTACAATTTTTCATATAAACCAAAAACACAAACGTAACTTTAAAACATCCTATTAAAAATATATTCTAGGAGCACCTGGGTAGCTCAGTCAGTTAAGACACTGACTCTTGATTTTGGCTCAGGTCATGAGCTCACAGTTCGTGCGATGGAACCCTGCCACATGTTGGTCTCTGAGCTGGGCACGGAGCCTTCTTAAGATTCTCAGTCTCTCAGTCTCTCTGTCTCTGTCTCTCTCTCCCCCCTCGTCCTCTGCCCCTCCTCCACTTGTGCGCCTGTGCACTCTATCTTAAATAGATAAATAAAAATAAAAATAAAAATATATTCTAAAGAGCCCATGGGTTAAAAAGTAGAAATCACAATGGAAACTCAAAAATATTTTGAACTTAATGAAAATAAAAAAGGATGTGGGCACCTGGCTGACTCAGAAGAGCATGTGACTCTTGATCTGGGGGTTGTGAGTTCAAGCCCCACACTGGGCACAGAGTTTACTTAAAAAAAGAAAAAAAAAAAAAAAGCCTGAATATCAGTGAACTACACATCCATTTCAAGGAATTAGAAAAATAATGGCAAATTAAACCTAAAGAATAAAGCTGGAAGCCGATAATTAAGGTAACAGAATTCTTTCTTGAAAAAGAGACAACAATGCCAAATGAACTGCATGACTAAAAGTGAAAGGTAAGGAGCACCTGGGTGGCTCAGTCAGTTGAGTGTCTGACTGGGGCTCAGGTGATGATCCCGCAGTCCATGAGTTTGGGCCCCGCATCAGGCTCTGTGCCGACAGCCTGGAGCCTGCCTTGGATTCTAGGTCTCTTTCTCTCTCTCTTTGCCTCTCTCTCTCTCTCTCTCTCTCTCTCTCTCTCTCTCTCAAAAATAAACATTGAAAAATTTTTTATTTTAAATGTGAAAGGTCAAACTTTTGGAAAATAATAGAGCAGAATATCTTCATGTGTTTGGTTAAATGAAAATTTCATAAAATCCAACATTTTAAAAGAGCACTAACTATAAAAGACTGATAAAATGGACTGAAGTAAAATTAAGCACTTCTGTTCACAGACATCATTTATAGTGAAAAAGCAAGCCAGAGGGGCGCCTGGGTGGCGCAGTCGGTTAAGCGTCCGACTTCAGCCAGGTCACGATCTTGCGGTCTGTTGAGTTCGAGCCCCGCGTCGGGCTCTGGGCTGATGGCTCGGAGCCTGGAGCCCGTTTCCGATTCTGTGTCTCCCTCTCTCTCTGCCCCTCCCCCATTCATGCTCTGTCTCTCTCTGTCCCAAAAATAAATAAAAAACGTTGAAAAAAAAAATTTAAAAAAAAAAAAAAAAGAAAAAGCAAGCCAGACTGGGAGAAAATATTTGCAGTATACCTCACACTGGGACTGTATTGTATCCAGAACACATAACTCCTACAAATCAACAAGAAAATGACATTCAACCTATAGGAAAACAGGCAAAAAACTGTGAAAAGGGACTTCACAAAAGATATCCCAATGGCCAATAAACATGAAAGTGTTCAATCTTATTAGTCATCAAAGTAGTGCGAGTAAATCATGGCATAACACTATATACACACCTAACTGGTTATATAAGTGAGGCTATGGGACAACAGGAACTAATATACTTCTGGCTGGAGAGAAAACTGGTACACTCACTCTGGAAAACTCAAAATCTTACCCAGCGACTCCACTCTGAAGTATATGCCAACCAAATGCATGCATATGTAATCAAGATATGTCTACAAAAAACTTCACATTAGCATGATTTGTAATAACCAAAAACCTGGAAACCACCTCAAATGTCTATCAACCACAGAATGGATAAAAAAAATCACGGTACAGTCACACGCTAGAATATTATACAGAAATGAGAACAAATGAATTACAGCTGCATGCAACATGAAAGAATGTCAGAAACATGAATGCGTACAGCAAAAGAAGGCAGACACAAAAGAATCTAATTCCATTCGTAGGACATTCAAAAATGGGCAAAACTACACAACAGTCTTGAAAGCTAAGATGGCAGTTACCTTTTGGCAGGAAAAGAGTGTCGTGACTCGTAGGGAGCCCCAAGGGATCTCACGAGTTCTGGCATATTCCAACTCTGGATCTGGTTATTGGTGACACGGGTATTTGCGTTCTAACAATACATGAGGTGTACATTTATGTTTGGTGCCCCTTTCTGTATTTCTGTAGCATTTACATAAATGGTTAACAAAATCTTTATGTCATGCTCACATCCCTCTCACATTCCCCAAAATATTATTAAAAATTAAATCTTCTTAAATTAATGGTAAAATTAGGTGCTTCTAGTTAGTATACACAACTACATGCAAAGAAGATATATTTACTTAATACTAGGTATTTTCTTCATGAAATAAAAAATTCTCAGAATGAAATAAAGAAAACAAAGCTTACTTCAAACTTGGAGATTGGCGATAATTCCCAAACACATGAAATAAGTGTGTGATTTTTGGTGAAGACTATCATTGTAATGAAAATACTGTAAGAATTTGGAACTATAGTTTTTAATAGTTTTTTGGTAGCTATCTACCTACATTCTTTTACCATTTTATAATAGTGGATGTCAAATTAGGTTCGTAGGAAAAAATCCTGTGTCTCATTATAGTAAATTAATGACAGGTTACCTCGTAAGTTTACTTTGTGAAACAAGAAAACCTTAAAAAACGTCATCTAGAACAAATACTGCAACTTACCTGAACTTACAAACCGAGGCACAGAACATTTAAGACTGTATCATGGAGCCTCCAGAAATATCTCAGTGGCTTAAAAATCTGTCACCAGAATTTTAAAATCAAATAAAACTTTCTGCTACGATGTAATCTTATTTGCTGTAAGCATCCTTGAACTTTGTAGTTGGGAGCTCACATATACTACTGCTGGAACTACTCAGCGATTTATTCCAATGGCATCATTATTATTAACCCTCGTCAAAAAAATTCCTAAATTGAAGCTTTAGCAGCAAGTTTTAAAAAGAGTATTTCTTATCACTCATAATGCACGTGAAATGTTGCTGTGGACGCTTAAAAAAAAACAAAACAAAACATTCTATCAGGCTATAAGGTGTTGCAGCATCTTAACAATTTTACGGAACAAATTAGATGATGTGGTTTAAAGAGGCGACCGGCAAGGCAATTTTAAGCAAACTCTTTCCCACGTAAATGTCGTACTTTCGAAGATATAAATAACTAATACCCTCCTTCCAACCTCATTTTAATTCTTAGACTTGTAAGGCACATAAAAGTTATTATTCTCGGGGCACCTGGGTGGCTCAGTCGGTTGGGCGTTTGGGCGTCCGACTTCCACTCAGGTCATGATCTCACAGTTTATGAGTTCGAGCCCTGCATCGGGTTCTGGGCTGACAGCTCAGAGCCTGGGCCTGATTCAGATTCTGCGTGTGTCTCTCTCTCTACTCCTCCCCTGCTTGCACTCTGTCTCTCTCTCCCCCAAAATAGATAAACATTAAAATTTTTTTTAAAAAAAGTTATTATTCTCATTTTTCAAATGGGAACAAGAAAATACATTTGCCACATATGAATTTATGGGGGAAAAAAGAAAATATATTTGAGAGATGGGCACAGGATCAACACTCAGTTATCTTTTGTTCTTTCTTTCTTCACTATGTCAAGCTAATTCTTCAGGCTTAACACACGTAACAGATTGGGAAATTAAAAAAAGATGTTGATTTTTAAGTTTATTACTAATCTTTATTCATGGAAATAAAGTAGCCATTAGCATTAAGCACATTTCCTAGGATGGTATACAATCATTTATAGGTTAAGATTTTGGCGTTTAAGATATTAAACATCTTATAAATTTAATTATTAAAATATAATAAATTCAACTGTGTCTCCGACTTATACTGGCCATAACACTCTGCATAGTGTGCAGTGCCTGAATCTGAACAGGAGAAGCGCACAAGTATCACGATGACCTCTTTCTAAAGTTGCTCCCGTACCATTTTTGGACACTGGGTTAATGGTTTGAGAACTGCATTACACTACATTTATAAGCAAACCAGAAAACGTTTATTCGGAGTAGTAGCTAAGAAAGCAGCTTTTTAATGGAGACTGAACAAAGTAGGGAAAGTGTGAGATAAAATAGGTATCCCTTAGGAAATAATCTCAATAGTTCAAAATCTCTCATAAAATCTTGTTAAAATGGAGGGAAAATTAGTTGAACATTGACAGATATGAAAATAACTCTCAATAAGAATCTTGCCTGATAATTTTAGATTCTGGATTATAACTTCCAGTTGCAGACGTAAATTTCCAAAGTATATATATTAGGTCCAAGTGAACCTAATATGTAGTGGTGCTAGGTGATCCTTCACCTTTTAGAAGTTCTTGAAAATAAAAACAGTATACTTACGATTCCTTCATAAAAGTGTCCCTTAAACCTTCGAAGTAGCTTGGCTTATATCAGAAGATAGTATATTCTTCCACTCCTATCCTTCTATTTTTACTTATTGTATATAAGTACTTATGACGACAGACCTGTGAATTCTGCTTTGAAAGGACGAACATTGCTGCTCGGAATTCCCAACTTTTACTCCAAGTTGGATCCCAGCTATCAGCAATACTTTGATGAACCCGCCGTCAAAGCAGTAAAAACTGAAGGCATGAAATTAGTATCTAAAATCCAAGTATTGGGGCGCCTGGGTGGCGCAGTCGGTTAAGCGGCCGACTTCAGCCAGGTCACGATCTCGCGTCTGTGAGTTCGAGCCCCGCGTCGGGCTCTGTGCTGACAGCTCGGAGCCTGGAGCCTGTTTCCAATTCTGTGTCTCCCTCTCTCTCTGCCCCTCCCCCGTTCATGCTCTGTGTCTCTCTGTCCCAAAAATAAATAAAAAAAAAAAAAAAACATTGAAAAAAAAAAAAATTTAAAAAAAAAAAAAAATAAAATAAAATCCAAGTATAGCTTGATCTATAAAAATTATGTGTTGTAATCCTGACCTATGACAGCAAAGGCCATATAAAATATATTCAGAGACTAATGTCATGAACATAAAAGGTTTATATTTTTATATATCTATATATAGATATCTATATCTATCTTCTATATCTATATCTAGATATCTAGATATCTAGATATAGATATATATAGATAGATTTTCCCTAACAACTTAAAAATCAATTTCTAAAAACTGGCTTACCATATCAGGCGGGTGTCCAAATTCAGCATTACCTTATCTCTTCTTAAAGGTAAGTTGTTATACAAACATTAAAAGTGCAGTAAGCTAAACACAAAAGAAAGCAAAACACCCCTGGTTTAGCAGAGCTAAAGTTAATAAATAAAGTAGAGTGCTAAATGATGTAAAAACGTGGGCACCAGAAGAGAGCTTCAAATAACAATGAATGAACATTATAGCCCAAAGAAAGAAGCAGAAAAATCTGTCAGGTTGTGTTCACGTGATTTTTTTTCAACACCACTGTTGCCACACTTCACAGGCCCTATCTTCTGACAAAATCTATCAATGCCAACTTAAGACCAAGAAATTCTGAATAGATATTTAGCAACATGACGTTTGGCTTACTGCCCAAGGTGGTTAGAAAAGTAAGTTCAGTCCACATGCTACAAAAGCTTGAGTTAACTTGGAAAAACAAACAACAAATATTATCGTGGCTACAGAGCAAGAATTCACATTAAAAAAAGAAAGATTTGGCATTTATTATGGAAACTTCCCAGTACATCCTAAAGGCATACTGAACAGGCCAGTAAAGAAAAAGTGATGATGCATCAGTGATGACCGAGACAGAAGAAGCGGCCATGACCGAGATGTACTCGGCTATATGAAATGAGAGCCCACAGATCGACAGAGAAATATTCTGATTTGTCAACTATATGACACCCTATTTGCCCTTACTAATTCCATTAAGATTACCAGGATTTGCAAAGTGGGACTGGCAAAAATGGTTCTGCCAGAATTCAACTCAAAAGCCCCAACCAAACAAGAAAATTAGCTGACATTTAAGGTAGCCTCAACAAAATGTGTGCGATTTCTCCTCTACCATTCATATTTTAATTTTTTTCTCAGTCCTTAAAAATAGTAGCTGGAATTTCCAAAGCTTTAAGACCACACATTTCTTATTTATCTCCTCTCTGAATACAGTAAACACTGAAACGTAACACAACTTGTTAACAGTATCACTTAAAACACTGTTCTGACACAACTCAGGATCTGGTTCTTGCCTTTTCAAACTGGTGGTGCTATTGTGCTCGACAAATAGTTGCTTTTGCTTGTGGTGATCTGGTCCTTGGACAACCTATTCACAACGTAGCGGACTGTGACTCTAAAGTCTACCTCATTTCTCAGAATCGTCAGTGGTACTTTACCTGAATGTGTAAGAACGTGGAAGAGAAGGAGCTTGCTTCCAAGATGAACTTTCTAATACTCACAGTTTGAAACGGTTTGGAATGGTTGAGCACATTTTTAAGATCTAACTCCGCACACTCACTCATATGGAGGTAGTAGATGCCTTTGGTGAATCACAAGGGCTGCCCTAGTACACGCTTCTCTCAGTCTGCTCACCAAATCTAAATCAGCTCCACCAATGGAAACAAATTTCAAGTTTCGGTTCACAGTAAGTATACAATCAAGTCTTACAATCAAATTAAGAGTTATACCACCTGAATTCTGGAGCAAAGAGAAAACAAAGTTATATTTAGGAGCTACGATCATGGTTTAAAACTTATGAAAAAATTAAAAAAAAAACAAACAAACAAGAACAATGTAGTTAACATCTTGGGTCCGACGTACAGTGTGATATTATCACAACTGTTCTGTCAGTGTAAGAGCTGAATCATTTTCTATGTTGAGAAAATATACATACATATTACCATTTTTCTATCAAAGACATATACCTCTCATAGAAATACATCCTCACAGGAAACACTGATTTTACATTAAACTGGTTTTTTTTAAACAATTTTGCATTGAATTACAATAAAATTACAACTCATTGTTGTAAATTTTAAATCACAGACGTTTACACAGAGAATTATACTAATATACAAGAGCACTTCAATAAGAACTGGATGAACAACGTTTAAAGTAAAAAGAGTTTTTATAACCAAGCTGTACGAACATTAGGGGGCTTAGGTCTTAGCAACAGGCCACTGGATGTGTCAAAAACTGGTCGCTCACTCTTACAACTGAGACCACTGGTAGCACTGGATGTTCTAGAAGCTCCTCCTGAAAATATATGAAGAACAAGAAATAATTTTATTTAAACTAAATACATCCATTAACCCTTGACAAACTTCCTCTCCTAATTTAAAGTTCAGAATAAATTTTTCTTCCCTATCTCACATGAATTTTTAGTAGTTTAGTATGATTCTCAAACAGGAATGCACTTCAGAACTCCCTGTGGAAATTAAAAATAATAATAAACACGCCCGGACTCTACATTGGGGGGGTTCGGATTCAACAGATTTGGGATGGGAATACATGTTTTAAAAAGCTGCTCAAATGATTCAAGCGATAAAAGAAGCCACTTTATGTAACTATTTACAAATTTGTTCAAGAAATAATTAACCATGTTCAAGGCATAATGCCGAGTATGAATTACTGGATTAAGACCCTATGTCAGTCAATGACTATAGCAAGGAAGTGACGCTTGAAGAATGAGATGAATGAATGGACTCACCAGTCATTTGAGTGTTTAAGACTCACAAGAGCACTGGGAAGTTGGGATGTCATAGGTGGTTACAGCTCTCTTCTAACATTGGCTTCCCTCTCACTTTTTTTTTTTTTTTTTTTTTTTAAATTTTTTTTAACATTTATTTTTGAAGGACACAGAGTGTGAGCAGGGCAGGGGCAGAGAGGGAAGGAGACACAGAATCTGAAGCAGGCTCCGGGCTCTGAGCTGTCAGCACAGAGCCTGACCTGGGGCTGGAATTCACGAACAGTGAGATCATGACCTGAGCTGAAGCCGGGTGCTTAACCCAATGAGTCCCCCAGGTGCCTCGGCTTCTTTTTTTATGGTTTAGAATGCACACATGGAGCGACAGCATAAACTTCCTGTGTCACACACCCTAGCACGAGGTGGCCACTCCATGCTACATTCTGTGGGACGCACCACTAGCTGGGTGTGTGCTGATCACAGGTCAAGCATTAGGACGGATTATATGTGATGACTCTACAGACTGCTGATTCCTGTTTTAGTTAACCAGTGAGGAAGACAAAGCACATATAGGGGCTGGAGGATATTACCAATAATCCTTAGCTCGTTAGGGGGAATGTCTCAGCCACTTTTAAACAGCGTTATCTATTCATTTCTTCCTCTAACAGATGTAATAAAATGTTTACTACTGAAGACAGTATTGATATTTTCAACCGTTTTTCCTGTTTCTTTCCTGTGCTACCATTACATGCTGTGAGTGAAACCTGAAGTTGAGTGAACTAACACAAGAGAAGAGCATACTAGTGAAAAATAATACAATGCCTTCCAGAAGTCAGCCATTTTCAAACTCCATCCAAGAACATAAGTTATATTTTTTAAAAAGGATAAAATATACACACAAGAACAAAATAACTCTGAGCATGCTTACTTAACGGGCTATACTGGCCAAGAGTTGATCTCACTCGTCTGGTGGATGGTGATGAGCTGAGATAACCCATATTGCGATGATAGTCCATCAGTTGTTCAGAGCGTTTCATACCAACTGTTGGTTTCACAGATTCAAGTCTTTTCAATAAAGCCTTCATTTAAAGACAATCAATTCAAAAGTCAATGTTAGATAGAAGTAAGTGATAGCAATAACTCAGGAAAACAACAGCAATAAGTTTTTAAAAAGGCACTTTAAAATATTTAATTCCAGCACAGTTAACATAAAGTGTTGTATTAGTTTCAGGTGTAGAATATAGTGATTCACCAATTCTGTTATTTGGTGCTCATTATGATAAACGTACTGTTAATCCCCTTCACCTATTTCACCTGTCCCCCCACCTCCCCTCTGGCAACCATCAGTTTGTTCTCTATAGTTAAGAGTCTGCTTTTTTGTTTGTCTCTTTTTCCCCCCTTTGTTTGGTTTCTTAAATCCCACATGGAAGTGAAATCATATGGTATTTGTTTTTATCTGACACACTCAGCATAATACTCCCTAGCTCTATCCACGTTACAAATGGTAAGATTTCATTATTTTTAATGGTTAAGTAATATTCCATTGTATATATACCACGCCTTTCTTATCCATTCATCTATTGATGGACCCTTAAGCTGCTTCCATAGTTTGGCTATTGTAAATAATGCTGCAATAAATATAGGGGTACAGATATCTCTTCAAATTAGTGTTAAATCAGTAAATACTTAATAGAAATTTATGAAATAAAGATTTTAAAATCACTTTTGAGATGCTATGTGAAAAAATATTTCAAATAATATACTTTCAGGAAAATCTAAGGGTTTGGGGCACCTGGGTGGCTCAGTTGGTTAAGCCTCTGACGTCAGCTCAGGTCATGATCTCATGGTTTGTGGGTTTGAGCCCCGCATCGGGCTCTGTGCTGACAGCTCAGAGCCTGGAGCCTGCTTTGGATTCCATGTCTCCCTCTCTCTCTAACCCCTCCCCTGCTCATGTTCTGCTCTCTCTCTCTCTCTCTCTCTCCAAAATAAATAAACATTAAAAAAATTTTTTTAGGAAAATCCAAGGGTTTCACCTATCCTATAAAACCAGTATGGTTTTAACAACTGATCACAGGCACATCTCTCTTTTATGTCAGGTTACAATGTTTGGAAAGGTGCTATAAATGGAAATGCATGAAATGTGATTTTCTCAGAGAATGGACAAAATGCTAAAAGCCCAGTGTGTTCGTTCAACCTAGACATCACCACAAACCTATCTAAGCTACTATCAATTCTATATATGACTTTAGAGCACTGGCTTTCTAGCTGTTTACTTTCCAGTTGTGCCCCAACTGGACACTGAGGAGAGACCAAGGGGGTGGCCTCTCAGGTCTCCCGCTCCCAGTTTCTACCGGTCCATCTGTGCTCTCCATGTTGCCTGTTTCATATACTAAATATTCTGCATAAAATCTAGTTTGGAAGAAAAAAGTTTTTACTCTTAAGTTTGAAAATCATCTACTATAACTTTTAAATCGATATATAAACCAACTAGCCAAGGCAACATAATATCCAGTAACATTGTATTTTAATATGATTCCGTAACAGAATCTAATGTGTAAACATTTCTAATTTTATTTTCTTTCCTCATATTTTAAAAGGTAGAAAGTTTGTTTCATTTTCAAAGGTATGGTAGAGAAGGGAATATCTGAGCAGACCAAATGGATCAAGGAACTGATCTATGATTGTTTTATTATCTCTTTATCGAGTTAAACTATTTCTGTAGCAAGTTGATCTTTATTTGAAAAGAGAATGCTTGTTCAGCACTCAGATTCCCATTAAAAAACCAGCCTCTTGAATTCAGTCACAGGACAAATTTTTTTCTGCACGCCTTGTTTTTCCTTCTGCCTCAACGCTGTTTTCTTTTTATTATGGCAAAGAATACATAAAATTTACCATTTTTACCATTTTATCAATTTACCATTTTAAGCTTACAGTTCAGTGGCATTTAGTATATTCACATCACCGTGAACCATGACCACCAACCATATCCAGAACTTTTTCTCAACTTTGTGTTTGCTCTCATCAGCTTCACCCTCACCCTTCTATTCTGACTGGTGTTCTGAGTAATTCCAGAGAAGTGATAGATGGTAGTAGAACAAGTCAAAATACTCCAGAGAGCTGTTTAGAAAAGGGAGAAGGAAGGTGTTACAGAAATAAATGGAACCTGGAGACAAACGGCAGCGACCTAGAGCACATGAAGCAGGACACCGACCAAATGAGAGATCTCGGCCTGCCAGCTCTTTGTGGCACGAAGTGGCCTTTCTCAGTTTTTACCTTCTAAGGCTAGAGCACACCTAACTCCCTCGGGAAGCCAGACTCAACTAGAGTAACGGTTTTCTCTGCTGAGCCCAGACTTACAATTTAAACATGGTTCCGTCTGTAAAGTCTATGGCCTTGCCATCACAAGACCATATGTGGTCTTCTTCTCACCGTACATAGTGAGGCTGTATATTTCAAGGGCAAAACCTCCTAGGATTATACCTTTTCTACCTACAGTTTGTAACTGCTCTGAGTTGTGTAAGACACTGGAAGGAACAGAAGAAAAAATATAAAATATTGCCCTGTCATTTATAGTTTGCATAAGAAGAGAATACTCTTGCATGGCCGAGTGAGACATTTATAAGTGAGTAAGAAACTTCCTACGTATCACACCATGTACTCTGCGAGGCAGGGCATCATTTGCCATGTCATCTGATTATCCTATTAACTACCCTCTGGGCTGTGGGGGGGACAGGACAGAAAATTTATTTTCAGTTAACTATTAATTTTGGTTTTTTGCTAGTAGAAGCCTCACTATTTTTTGGATAAACTAATTTCCTAAATTTGTTTATTTGGCTAGCTAGGTTTTTCTTTTTTAAATTTTAAGAAAACTGTGACGCTTATTCATCAGATATAAAACATATAAAGCAATATAATCAAAATCAATTCTGAAATAATTTGACAATAAGGCAAAGAATAAACTCATTTTGTTGTCCTGATAGGTCACTTATCAAGTTTACAGGCAGAAACTTTGGAAAATGAGAGAGAGATCAGCTATCTAAATTACACGGAACTATATCATTTGTATGTCATGAATAAGTTAAGCAGAAGTTAAAGGGATGATTTCTACTAGAAACAGCTCTTGCTTATAGAAACTATCAAAATATGAAGTACTGATTACTGTATAAAGTGTAAAATCAAAAGTAGATACATTTTAATCTAGTGAATAATTTAGTACTTCTGGGTAAAACTTAAAAAATGACAGTTCAAAATATTTTAACATTTGCATCAGAGTGAACAAAAATGTAAGCTATCTAGTCAGAAAAACGTGCATTT
The DNA here is from genome assembly GCF_028018385.1 of Neofelis nebulosa. Classification (NCBI taxonomy): domain Eukaryota; kingdom Metazoa; phylum Chordata; class Mammalia; order Carnivora; family Felidae; genus Neofelis; species Neofelis nebulosa. Next base: position 16,779,701 of record NC_080784.1, read on the forward strand.
AAATCCTGGCTCTTCCAATGATTATATGACCATATGACTTGATGTGGGTATTAATGAAATAATCTCCAAGAGTCAGTTTTAAGCAGTTAATTGAGATAATGCATCTAGAATGCTCACAGCAGTCCCTGGCATTTGGTACAGAGTTATCAAACATTAATGCTACCATTCATACTGCTTTGTATTATTTTCTAGTTTTTTGACATGCACTAACTAGTATTACCTTCCTAGCTATGTTATATATTATATGACAGGACAGTATTTTACAGACATTTTTATATTCCTTCAGTGTCTTACACAGATCACAGCAGACACTAAATAAATATGTTTCATGAATTGAGAAATGACAAGAATGGATACTTATATTCCAATTTGTGGTTTACAAAATCCTAGTATTTTCAATCTTAGAATCTGCTACTCAAATCAAATTCTAATAATGAATCCCAAATAGTTTGTCCAAATATTTGTTTTTCTATTTAGGAAGTATTCTTTTTGGAAGGAAAACTAACCCAACCTGAATGCTGTCCATCTCTGGAAACAGAAAAGTTAAAACAAATGAATGACTAATGTGTTAATGATTTCTGCAGTTGTCAGCAGAGGGGAGGTGCTTCATTGTTTCTAAAGTGATAAAGCAAAGACCCCGAAGGACATTAAAGAGTAACAAGCATCCTACAGTCAGGGAAAACCAGGATTGTTCTTCCTATTTTTCTATAACTGAAGCCACCCTTAGTTATCATTAACTTTCTTTCTTGTATGAAAGGAGACACAGACAATAACCAGAGAAGGAAGAAAATCAGACAGAATGAACTATAAATTATTTCAAGATCTTACGAATCACACTTGAATTCTTATACTAGGTATGAGCTTTACCATAAAAAAATTTTTTAATGTTAATTTTTGATGGAGAGAGAGACAGAGCATGAGTGGGGGAGGGGCAGAGAGAGAGGGAGGCACAGAATCTGAAACAGGCTCCGGGCTCCGAGCTGTCCGCACAGAGCCCGACGCAGGGCTTGAACTCACAGACCATGAGATCACGACCATGAGCCGAAGTCGGACACTCAACCAACTGAGCCACGCAGGCGCCCCTATATGAGCTTTACCATAAATCCTCATCTTTGTGACAACGTATCACTCTCCCCTTGATAGTTTTCACATTCTATCTAAGAGGTCTAAAATTCCTCCTCTGGGGCGCCTGGGTGGCTCAGTCGGTTGAGTGGCCAACTTCGGCTCAGGTCATGATCTCGCGGCCCGTGAGTTTGAGCCCCGCGTCGGGCTCTGTGCTGACCGCTCAGAGCCTGGAGCCTGTTTCCGATTCTGTGTCTCCCTCCCTCTCTGACCCTCCCCCGTTCATGTTCTGTCTCTGTCTCAAATTTTTAAATTTTTAAAAAACATAAAATAAAATAAAATAAAATAAAATAAAATAAAATAAAATAAAATAAAATAAAATTCCTCCTCTGGACTAGCAAAGAACAGAAGATGGAAGGAGGACTCTACCTTTCATTTAATGTTTTTAAGAATGACCTGCATTTTCTGAATTTGTATATGCATTACTTTTATTTTAAAAATATTTTAACAAAAAAAAATATTTTAACAGAATTCCTGAATGGAAGATTATGTTCTACTTTACTGCCTACTTTCTCTGGATTTAAAACTAATTACATACATATGTATGTGTGTGTGTATTCTCAGAAAGTTAAAAAAAAGAAAAACAAGTTAATTCCATTTGAACTCTAGGCTCTAATCCTTATCTATTCCTTACGGAATCTTACTTCTTCCCTAATCTTGCTTCGAATACTCATCTCCCCTCATCCTCTTCTTTCACATACAAAGAAGGGAACTGACATACATTTAAATAATGAAATAATCTCCAGGTGCCTGGGTGGCTCAGTCCTGACTTGGGCTAGGGTCGTGATCTCACGGTTCACGAGTTTGAGCCCCACATGGGGCTCTGTGCTAACATCTCAGAGCCTGGAGTCTGCTTCAGATTCTGCCTCTCTCTCTCTCTCTCTCTCTCTCTCTCTCTCTGCCTCTCCCCTGCTCACGGTCTGTCTCTCTCTGTCTCTTAATAATTAATAAGTGTTAAGAAAAAAAATGAAATAATCTCATTTCTTTTAGACAGCAAAGCGAAATATAAATACCCTTACTCACCTGATCACCCTCTCCTTCTGCTAAGATTATTGTGGTACTCTTTCATAAAAATAGGATTCATATTATACTCAAATGAATTAAGGAAATATGGCTTAATGAGAGTATTTCAAAATCCACGAATTTAAAAATGAGACCCATTTTTGGAAATTCACAAATTTTAATTGAGTCTATGTAGGGTAGCAAGCATGCCCTCTACTAGATAAAATTACTTTTTATTATTCCTTTTATTTGTTTCCTTTTTGAACGAGAAGGAAAGGTAATATTTGCCTCCTGAAACATAATGAAAATTGTGAACTTCACCAGAAGGATTAACAGTATGCTTTTAACTCTGAAGCACAGGACTCGATTTTATACAGGATCTCTGCCTTCCTGTTCTACCCACTCAGCACAGCACTATTTCTTTGTTTTGGATTATGTCACTCTAAACAGCCTCTGGACTACCAGCAAGCTAAAGTACTGGAACAGAACTCTTCAGTCATCATGCCTGTTGGCCGTCTGATTGGTCTCTGTCACTGGAGATACAGGAATGAAGGAAATACAAATCATAAACATTTAGAGGTAATGGACCCTGCCTGTGCACTACATCTGGCACAGAAATAACTACGAGCGTGTGTGGGTGTGTACACGTGTGTATGCATGCATGTATTTTGATTATGAAGAGGCTAGCAAACAGATTAAAAAATATACCAGCTCACACAGAGGAACTATTAGAGCTAATGCAGATCTAAAGAAGCATTTGGAAGGTGGCAGATTATAAAAGACATAGGCAAAAATAAACAGTTTACAAGAGCAAACAGAAAATGTAATAAAAAAATTCATGCACAGGGTCTTCTGGGTGGCTCAGTCGGTTAAGACTCTTGATTTTGGCTCAGGTCATGATCTCACAGTTCCTGAGTTTGACGTGCCACATCGGGCTCTGCATTGACAGTGTGGAGCTTGCTTGGGATTCTCTCTCTCTGCCCCTCCCCTGCTCCCTCGCTTTCTCAAAAAATAAATAACCTAAAAAAAAAAAAAAATTAAAATTTCATGTACCAAAGCACAGAAATACACAGTTTTGAAGAAAACCACAAAACTTTACTAAGGAAGGGGCACCTGAGTAGCTCAGTCGGTTAAGCATCCGACTTCAGCTCAAGTCATGATCTCATGGTCTATGAATTCAAGCCCTGCATCAGGCTCAGTGCTGACAGCTCGGAGCCTGGAGCCTGCTTCAGATTCTGTGTCTCCCTCTCTCTCTCTGCCCCTCCCCTGCTCACACTCTCTCTCAAAAATAAACATACATTTTTTTTTTTTTTAATTTACTAAGGTAGAATAGAAGAAAGCTTGAATAAATGGAAAGACATACCATAAGAAGATAATATTTTAAGACCGCCAAACACTCTCCAACTAAAACATAAATTTGACATACTTCTAATGGAAATTTACAATAGAATTAAAAAAAAATTTTAAGTTTGTTTTTTTATTTAGAGAGACAGAGACAGCATGAGTGAGGGAGGAGCACAGAGGGGGAGAGAGAATCCCAAGCAGGCTCCATGCTGCCAGCACAGAGACTTATATGGGGCTTGAACTCATGAAATCACAAGATCATGACCTGAGCTGAAACCAAGAGTCGGATGCTTAACCGACGGAGCCATCCAGGTACCCCTAGAATTTTTTTAAAAAAAGAAAAAATAAACAGTCATTATGAGGAATAACTGTAGAAACAGTCAAGAAAAGTTTTGTTTTGGTTTAGAGAATGAAGTGTTAAACATAAATGTAGATGATAAACTCTCCAAACAATAACATAATAAATGATATTTTATAATGAATTGTTTATTTTCCTATTCAGCTTGAAGTTACTTTTTTCACTTCTGCATGAATTAGTATTTGATTTAGAGCTAAATGTCCAAGGCCACTAACCACTGTGAGGCTACACAGCATTTGAAATATGGCCAGACTGAGATGAGCGCTCAATGGAAAATGTATAACAGATTTCAAAGACTTGGTACACAAAAAAGAAAAAAAATATCTCATCCTTAATTTTTTTACATTGGTTACATACTTTAAAATGTAGTATTTTGAATTTACTCAGTAAATAAAATAGTTTATCAGAATCTCATCTGTTTCTTTTGACCTTCTTAATATGACTACTAGAAAATTGTGAACGATTCACGCGGCCCACATTTTGTTTCTACTGTTCTCAAGTATACTAGTAAGATCTTACTATCAAATGGGACAAAAATATTGCTCACATATACAAACTACTAAGTGTATGTAAAAAGAGTAAAACTGGCAATTTTCCACTGTTTATTAAAATAGCTGTAATGTACAACTGATTTCAGGGATGGCCGAAGCTGTAAAGAGAGGCTGCTGATGGTTTTCATCCTAGTCATACACGGAATTGTCACTCTACACAAATGGTTTCAACTGTTCAAAAGTAAACCCGGGTTCTGCAAAAAGATAAACACAGAACTGCCATATGATTCAGCAATTCCACTCTTAGGTATATGCTCAAAGGAACTGAAAGCAGAGACTTGAACAGACATTTATATATCAGTATTCGCTACAAAATTACTCACAAACAGCCAAAAGGAGGAAATAACCCAAGTGTCCATCAACATGTGAACGGATATTCAAACTGCGGTGCACACACACAATGGAATATTATTCAGCCAGAAAAAGGAATGAAGCTCTGGCACGTGCTACACCATGGACGGACCTTAAAAACATTATTCTGAGTGAAATAAGCCAGACACAAAACCATGAATATTGTCTTATTGCATTTACATGAAATGCAGATTAGGCAAATACAGAGAGACAGAAAGTAGATTAGAGGTTACTTGAAGGGAAGGGGGAAAAGAGGGTTATTAATAGGTACAGGGTTTCTTTTTTTTTTTTTTTTTTTTTCAACGTTTTTAATTTATTTTTGGGACAGAGAGAGACAGAGCATGAACGGGGGAGGGGCAGAGAGAGAGGGAGACACAGAATCGGAAACAGGCTCCAGGCTCCGAGCCGTCAGCCCAGAGCCTGACGCGGGGCTCGAACTCACGGACCGCGAGATCGTGACCTGGCTGAAGTTGGACGCTTAACCGACTGCGCCACCCAGGCGCCCCAATAGGTACAGGGTTTCTATATGGACGACAATAAAGGTTTTGGCAGCAGTGGTAGTTCCACTGAACTGACCACAAAAATGAGTTAAAATGGCACATTTTATATCTGTTTTACTACAACTTAAAAGAATTGGTAAGACACCAGAACCCATTGAATTGTGCCCTAAATGATTATAGTATACGCACTGTATCTCAAAAAGCTGTTAGAAAAAAAAAAAAAAAGTAACCCCAAAGCTAGGTAACTCGCATATGATTCTGCTACCTGCCTGACCTTGAACAATCCCAACGTCCCAATCAGAGTCTCATTTGCTCCTCCACAACAACAGTAACTATGTCATTAGGGCGCTGTGAGGATGAAATGACCTAACTTTGTAAAACAGGATACACTAGGAACTACGTGTGAAAGAGGCGCCAGAGTCATGCAGGAGAGTCAAAATAAACAAAAAAGGCAAACCCAAATGTTCAGGACATCATTTCAAATCTTCCTAAGTCATGGATGAATCTTAAACAATTGCCACGGCCACGTGCACAGAGTTGGCATGTAGCTCACTGCCCACAGCCTCATTTCAGCTTGCTCTGTGGCCACCTACCTGTTGCCACATGCCCGTGAGGGTTTAAGACTTTACTGGTTTTTGTAAATACACCATCCCAGCTCCCCGGCTCTTGAGATTAGTGACAACAGTAAAAATTTCTACAAGTGTTAGTACAAGTTCAGGTAAGCACATGGTCAAACAGAACCGTATGGGTGACGAAATACAATGAGGATGAATTCTGGAAACAATAATAGCTTTATCAATTATCTTAGCTCTGAATTTATGTGCCCATTAGGGTCTAATTTTGGTTTAAGACACTACCTGTATTTAAAATCTTGGCTCAGCCATTTACTCACCAGCTCTGTGTCCCTGGGCTAATTATTTAATCCCTTTAGATCTCTGTCATGTCATCAGTAAAATGTGAACAAAAACAGTACCTACCTGAAAGATTACTGTTAGGATTCAATAAGCTTATATTTGGAGACACTTAGAGCAATGGCCGGCATTTAGGTAAGAGCCCAGTAAACACCAACAATTGTTATGAATGGAGTTTTATGAAGAAAATGATATGAGTAATAGTTTTTAATGTGAAGATTTTCAACAGTCCCTATATTCCTTGGAACATCACAGTTTAGTTATCTGATTCTTAATTCAAGGAGCAGATCACCAAAATCTGACCTCTTTGAGATGTATTTATCCTTTAAAATAAATAATATGTAAATTGTTTCGGCCTTCAAGGATACAATAAAGTAAAACAGATTTGGCTAGTGACTGAATACTTCACAAAAGATATGTGTATCTGACCCCTGGAATGCCATTTCCTACACTACTGTAGAGATTTAACACACCTGGCCAAATAATACAGCTTTCAGTAATTTCATCTAACGTTCCCTCAAAATCTAGCTTGATGACCAAAAAAACCAACAAAAAACACCTACCGTACCTTCCAGCTCGTGGCTCATTATGTATTTCACACCATACACATCCATACTTACTTTTATGTAATTATGAAAATGTGGGTGTATCTGATTTCCTGTCAGTTGGCCTTATAAATCATTACCATTTATTTTCTTTGATGACTAAAAAATTTTAGTTACTTACCAAATTTTCTCTTTCAATCCTTTGTTGTTCCCTCTGCCTGTTGAGGGCACTGTGATATAACTTAGGGGGATGAACAATGGATCTTCTAGGAATCGTACTTCTGCTTCCTGATTTTTCAGCCTGTCTTGAGAGTTCTTTCAAAAGCCTCTGATTTTCCCTATCAATCTGTCTCACCTCCTCTCTTGTGAAAGAGTAGTTTTTCCTTGGTGCTACTGAAGGCTGATCAAAGTGGTGTCTTTGCGGTCCTTTTTTATCTAATTGCAGAAAAGCTAGAGAAGCGAACAAGACAAGGAAAGATAACTGAACAAGGCACATGGCAACGTGACGGCACAAACTGACGCTTCAGCTCTTAGAAATGGAGACTATGTCAAGTCATGAAAAGGCATGTATGAAATAATGACATCCATGCTACAACTATGTAGGAAAAAAATCAGAGGCAGCCTAGAGTTTCACATTTGGTTGGGTTCTTTGGGAGTAAAAACTATACATTCAACCGTAAAAATATTTTAATAAGAAATGTAGACGTCTCCCTAAGGCAGCCTAGTAGCTGGGGGAGTTAGAAACCTCTGGTTGAGTGCACCAAATACACAAATGTAATACAATACTTCAATTGAGACAGTTTGTGAGTTGGAGGGCATACTTAGAAAATAAAATGTTCTCGGGGTGCCTGGCTGGCTCAACATGTAGACAGGATGCGACTCTTGATCTTGGGGTCATGAGATGAAGCACCACACTGGGTGCAGAGATTATTCAAATAAGCAAATAATCTTAAAAATAAATAAATAAATAAATAAAGTCCTCAGCAATGACTGATGGAAACAATGGCTAACAACTGGCAAAAAACAAACCCAGAATATTCTGAAACTTTCAACTTAATCTGAAAATACTTTATGGTCTTAATATTGACATTAAAACAAATACTTCTACAGTAAAAATCAAACATTTTATTTCTAATTAAACATAAGTCAAAATGAATACATTATATAAAAGGAGTTTTTAACCAATAAAAATATTTTGCATACTATTGTTATCAAATGAAATTTTACCAACATGCTTAATTCTTAAATTTCACCAATTTTCAGTAAGTGACAATTATTACGAAACACTTGTTAAAAGTTTCTAAAAATACTAAGCTTGCTAAATGTTTCAACTTAACTCTGCACTACCAATGAGTACACTGTATCAGATTAACTGACTGGAACATGTGATTTGTTTTTTACAATATTTTTTTAAAGTAGCTGTTATTTGTTTTTACTCGAGTACCTTTAATTCTTTAACTTCCTCAGCATTTTACACTGTTAAATACACTGTTAAATCCACAGAGACATTTTTTAATCCCCATTTTAAAATGTGACTGGTGCAGAAAAGTCAAATCATTTGAACATGGTCAAAAGAACCAGAAGTCTACCCCCCTATGTTTAAACCAAAGACTATCAAAGATTACAGAAATTAAAAAAAAAAAAAAAAAAAAAAAAAAAAAAAATATTAACAGTGGCTTTCTGATAGAAAATAAATGAGGGAATTAAAGGTTGGTAATTTGCTGAAAATCATACCAAGTTAATGGTAAAACCCGAAGAACACATTTAGAAAGATATAGGTGCGCTGTTCATAATTATCTTCCTTCCAAGAAATGCACGTTTTGTAGAATTTAATAAGGTTTCTAGATTAATTCTCCCACATATGAAAGCTTTTAAAATTAAATCTTAAAGGGAATTAAAAGCTATTTTCTGAATGGCATTTAAAAAAAAAAGTTTTTAGGGGGCACCTGGGTGGCTCAGTCAGTTAAGCAACCGACTTCAGCTCAGGTCATGATCTCATGGTTCATGGGTTCCAGCCCCACATTGGGCTCTGCTGACAGCGTGGAACCTGTTTCAGATCTCTCTCTCTCTCTCTCTCTCTCTCTCTCTCTGCCCCTCCCCCACTTGTGGGTGCATGCGCACGCTCTCTCTCTCTCTCTCTCTCTCTCTGAAAAATAAATAAATGTAAACAAAAACAAAAACATCCTGTAGGGATATTCATGATCCCTATTAAAAAAACCAATGGTATTTTCTTTTTAAAGTTATTTTTTAGGGATGCCTGGGTGGCTCAGTCGGTTAAGCATCTGACTTTGGCTCATGTCATGATCTCAACAGTTCGCAAGTTTGAGTACCACATCGGGCTCCACACTCATGTTGTGGAGCCTGCTTTATATTCTCTCTCTCCCTCTCTCTCCACCCTTCCCTGCATGTGAGCAATCTCTCTTTCAAAATAAATAAACCTAAAAACATAAAGTTATTTTTAAAGGTTTAAAGAAAAAAAATCAACACCTGTAGCTGAGAGGTCTCAATGCAAGGAATAACAACTGAATTTATTAAATTTGTCTTCTTCATGAACTTGTCAGATGAGAAATTCTGTGACATTCTTCCCACCCCCTTCCTTTGAATCTGGGCAGGCTTGAAACTGTGTGGACCAAAACAATATAGCCAAAAGTGTGACTTTCAAGGCTAGGCAAAGGAGGAGATGCACCCCCTATAGCCCCCCAACCTTGTTTGCTGGAATACTTGCACTTGGGCCCCTGAGCCACCCTGTGTCTGACTAGCCTGAAGCTGCCATGTTGTGAGGAAATTGAACCACATAAAGGGGCCACGTGCAGGCATTACGATCCTAGTCTTTCGAGTCATCCTAGGTTGCTGCTCTTACACATCTAAGTTTTGTGTTTTGTTAGCAAAGCAACAATAACTAACAAAACTGGGTACCAGTAATTGGAGTACTACTGCAATAAACACCTAAAATACTAGCTTTGAGACCAGAGCTGGAAGGGTCTGGAGGAGACTGCTGATGTAGAGGATGAAGTGACAGAATTTTAGCAAAACTGTTGCCAGTGGGGACTAGGAAAATGGAAAAAATACCCGCCACTGGTGGATTTTGCTAAGTAGACCCCCGTGCAGGATGCTGAGAGTTATTAAAGGTTGACTGTATCCATAATGAAAAAGGAGAGAGAGGAGCTAAAAACAAGAACCGATCAGTTTTCAGTTAACACACGGAATACAGAAGAACTAGGACTTACGGGGTTCAAAAATATAACTACTACGCCTTCCTCATCTCTCCTGGCAGAAGCCTGTCCCAGGACTCAAAGAGATATGACCGAGGACCCACGAGTGAGGTTCAGCTGCACTTAGACCTGATTTAGACCCTTGATGTCAAGGTTGGGGGTGGGGGATCTTTGAAAAGGGGAATGTATTTTTTGCGTTTGAATGAATGTAAAGCAGTATGTTGGACTAAAGAGGTTTTGAAACATGTCCATAAGCTACCTGACAGTCCCCCACTTAGGATGGAGGGTATATGTCCCTCCCTCTTAAATCTGGGAAGGTTTATAACCATTTAAACTAAAGGAATGTGGAAGAAATGATGCTATAGGACTAGCATGATCACAGTCTGAGGCTAGGTCATAAAAGGGATGAGGTTACTGCCTTGTTTCCTTCAACACTGTACGTGGAGCCCTGAGCCACCGTGTTAAGAATAAGAAATCCAGCTACACCGAGGCCACCATATGTGAAGAAGTCGGGACCCATGCAAAGTCTGGTCTTTAAGTCATCGCAAGCCCAGACACCTGACAAATCAATAAATCAGCACCCAGCTGATTCCAGTCCCCAGCCATCAAGTCACCCTACCCTGGGGTCTCTCCACACCCCAGTGCTGGGCTAATTGGTTATGTAGCAACAGTAACTGGCATTTCATCACTTTAAATATTGTGTAACAGACAACACACATGTGGACGACATTTATCCCATAAGCAAGCAGTTAAGTTTTCTCTGTGTATGATGTAATCAATCAATCAGTCTTCCCCAGCGATTACGGCTCCGTCCATTTCATGATCTAGTTCTGTTTTGCTTTTTATCAATCCCTGTGGTAGATTTGTGGTCAGTTTATTAACGTAAAATACTTCTCTGTCCCTTTAGTGGGACAAATTCACTTCTTGAATTCTATTTTGCATGCTGTTAGGATTGATACTTCTATTTTCTCCTTGTTAATACCTGCCTAAGCATATCTTTTTCAAGCCTTTATTTTTCCATTCTTCCTATGACTTAAAATGTCTTTTTAGGTTGGATTTGATTTAAATTCTTAAAGATATTCTGATAGCATCTTCTGGTAAGTTGAAACCACCTACTTATACTGTTTGATCTCTTCCTACAATCTTTTTCATTTTTTTAAAGCTTATTTATTTTGAGAGAGTGAGCAAGTGAGCAGGGGAAGGGCACCGAGAGGGAGACAATCTGAAGCAGGCTCCGTGCTGTCAGTACAGAGCTCAACATGGGGCCTGACGTCACAAACCGTTAAGATCATGACTTGAGCCAACATCAAGAGTCTAACGCTTAACTGACTGAGCCACATAGGTGCCCCATCTTTTTTTTAAATACTGTTTTTGTTATTTTTTCCCATTGTTTCCCCTTTAGAAAGATTGTTAATTTTTTTTCCCTCCAATACACTGCAAATCAAATATTCTAATTACATCCTTCTAGAAGTTACGTTTTTTGGTCTCAGGACCTTTTGCACACCTAAAGATTATTGAGGACCCCAAAGAATGTTTATGTGAGCTACATCTATCAATATTTACTATGTTAGAAATTACAAGTAGGGGGCACCTAAGTGGCTCAGTCGGTTAAGCGTCTGACTCTTGATTTCAGCTGAGGTCATGATCCCAGGGTGATGGATCAAGCCCCATGTCGGGCTTGGCACTGATAATGCAGAGCCTGTTTGGGATTTGTTCCCTCTCTCTCTGCCCCTCTGTGGCTCACGATTGCTCTCAATCAATCAAATAAAATAAACATTAAAAGAAATTTTAAAGTAGGGTGTGTGGGTGGCTCAGTTGGTTGAGGGCCCCGACTCTTGACTTTGGCTCAGGTCATGATATAACAGGCATGAGATAGAACCCTGCATGGGGCTCTGTGCTGAGTGTTGAACCTACTTGAGATTCTCTCTCTCAAAATAAACTTCAAAGTTAAAAGTAAAAACATTTAAAGATCTTCATTTATCTGGAAATAATAAACCAGTGATAGGTTAATAGTTCTTTTACAAAAAAACCAATAATTGGCGAGGAGAACGGCAGATTTCATTCTTGCAAATATTTTAACGCCTGCCTTAATAGAAGACAGCTGGATCCACGTCTGCTTCTGCATTCGGTGTAGTGTGCTGTCTGTCACTGTAGTACAGCCCCTAGAAAAGCCACTGTGCACACGAGACAGGAGAGTGAGGTAAAAGGCAAATTTGTTTTATTAGTGGAAATAGTGGGGTCCTGCAGCTACTCTCCAAAAAAATCACTGAGCTCTATTTCAAGTATTATGTCCTTCATCTACGAGTCTGGTGCCTCTGGCTGATTTTAGCTTTTCTCCAAAGGTACTAATACTTGGTAGGGAGCTGACAATGTCTGAGATTTCCTACTCACCTATCTGAACCTCGTTCGCTGAAGCCTGCCAGTAAAGGGATGAGGTGCTGCCCGGGGGGACGGGGCAGGAGCCACTCTCAGGACAGGCAGCCTCTTCCCCAGGAGTGTAACAGGCCCTCGCCCTCCCCTGCAGTAAGGCGCTTGCTTCATTCCCGGGTGGTGCTATTAGCTGAACAGTAAGTGCAACCACTTTCTTCACTCATCAATGCTGCCTTAATCCTAGCTTTCTCTTACATTAGTTGTTCTTCTCAGGATACATCCTCTAATGATGTATCTAATTATTTCACATAGAATCTAGGTGGTACGTTTCCAAAATGTGTCAATTTTGCCCTGCAGATTCTTCCTAACCTGACCTAATTTCGCCTGCACAAAGTACGCAACATACCTTCAAATGTGGTCATGTCCGTTTATTCACTGTTCTCCAAACATGAGATTCATGCCAAAACCCAACGCATAAACTTTTGTTCACTCCACTTTCAAAATGTCCTCTCTGCCTGCCTATTCAGTGCTTTACAGACCAAGGCCGAAGAACTTAATTCCAACCACACCTTATGAACATTTAAATAGTCAAGGCAGGCTTGGGGTGGGGTGGGAAGTCTCCCCAAAGCAGCCACCTAATTGAGCTAAAAGAGGCTGAAATATTTAGAAATCCTACTAAACTTTCAAGGTCTACTTTAAAGTAAGATATCTAAAATAAACAAATAAGAAAATAAATAGGTAACTAAGTAAATAAAGCCAGACACTTAACAATGCTAGTCCACACTAATCTTCCCTTCTAACAGTTCTCATAGAACCCCAGAACTCTGAACTTAGAATATACCTTAGCAACCTACATCAACTACCTAATCCTACAAATGAAGAAACTAGGGCACAGTTAACTGCTTGTCTATGGTCACATGGATGAGACCCAGAAGCCAAAAATCTTCTGATTGCACTTGTAGAATTTTCTTCACCACATTTTGTAAGTAACCAAGTTTAATATTGTATCACTGTTCTCTGGCCTATAACTGGGAGACTTGATTTTACATTCTTTGATTAACCTTTGTTTCCCAGGCTTAATATTTTATAGTTCGAATTTACAAACTTGTTAACAAGTTTATTTGAAACCAGTAAATAACATTAACACTGTTAGCTGTGCAGGCATCCCTCACTATCTGAACTCTGGCCCGATAGTTCCTCTAATAGCTCACTAAATTTTTAATCAAAACAATAAACCATTTTAACATGATGTTTAAATTGAGAGGGTGCAGAGTATGCTGTGCTCCCACCTCAGCTGTTCTCTGATGGCGTCACATCTCCTGCTCACAATTTCTTTTTTTAATTTTTTTTAATGATTATTTATTTTTAAGAGACAGAGAGAGACAGAGTATGAGCGAGGGAGGGGCGGAGAGAGAGAGAGAGAGAGAGAGAGAGAGAAAGACACAGAATCTGAAGAGGCTCCAGGCTGAGCTGTCAGCACAGAGCCCGACGCGGGGCTGGGAACTCACAAGCCGTGAGATCAGGACCTGAGCCAAAGTCGGATGCTTAACCGACTGAGCCACCCAGGCACCTCTCCTGCTCACAATTTCTGAGCTGTGGTATGCATTGCCACTGTTGTCTTCTTCATTTGAAGTGGAAAAGGTTATGAAGAAATTAGTTGAGCCTAAGAGGCCTAGAAGAGCCCAAAGAGTGTAAGTTGAAAGTGATAAAGTATATTGAGAAATGCGTGCAGAAAAGGCATAGATAGGCTGGCCATGCACACATCTCTATCTTACCAGGTCCAATGTTTTAGTTTTACGGGGAAAAACCAAGAATCCTTACAAAAATATTCTTGGATCTGAAAAACAGTGGGTCAATCGAGCACGAATAATAATTTTGAAAGACAGAAATACTTTTTGCAATAGACTGTTGGCCATGATTAGTGTTTCAAATCTTTTACTGTTAAAGGAGTGCCTGGGTGGCTCAGTCGGTTAAGTGTCCGACTCTTGATTTTGGCTCAGGTCATGATCTCATAATTCACGAGTTCAAGCCTGGCATCAGGCTCTGTGCTGACAGTGTGGAGCCTGCTTGGGATTCTCTGTCTCCCTCTTTCTCTGCCCCTCCCCTGCTCGCACGCTCTCTCTCTCTCAAAATAAATAGACTTAAAAAAAATTAAAAAGAAATAAGTAAAGTATTTTACTGCTAATAAAGGAACCCTTGTGGATTAAAGGCTCCAGTAACAGATGTACCAAGTGGCAAAATGCCACCTTTGTTCCTGTACCTTTAAAAGCTCTGAGCACTACTTATAACCAGGTCACTCAGATCAGGGTTCCCTACCGTGCAGCAGTATGAATAAATTTTCCTCCTACATTTAGCTCAGTTTCTGTGTTTAAACAGTACTTCAGTGCTTCAATTATATTTGGAGGAGAAACTTTTTAGGGATTTGGGGAGGGAAAAATGTTTAGGCTTTCTATATCCAATTAAGTTTCCAAAAAGAATTAGACAGGAATAGTGAGAGATACCTGTATGTTTCTTCAGCGAAACCAAATAGTTTTTTGTGTCTTGAATCTCAATACTAGGGTCCTTGGAGACCGGTATCTCCATCAGCCAAGGTATCACCACCAAGCTGACTAGAAATGTAGTTCCTTGGGTTTTACTCTAGATTTAATGAACCAGAATCTGCATTTTAAGAGGCTCTCCAAGGACTTGTATGCATATTAAAGCTTAAGAAACCTTGGCCTTGTGGATGCCCAATTAGCATACATTTCTACTTTCCTCCTCCTTTTTTTTTAAAAAACATATTTATTTATTTTGAGAGAGAGAGAGAGATAAAGAGCCTGTGCATGCGTGAGCAAGCATGCACACATGACTGAGTGGGGGAAAGGGGCAGAGAGAATCCCAAGCCAGCTCTGTGCTGTCAGTGCACACACGCCTAGATCTTAGGAACCCAACTGTGAGATCCTGACCTGAGCGGAAATCAAGAGTCAGTTGGACACTTAACCACCCAGATGCCCCTCCTCTTCATTTCTTCTTAACAAGTCTTCCCACCCCACTTCCCTTTTAAAGACACCTACCTATCCCTTTCCCATGAAGCCCTGTCCTTAAGGGGAAGATTCCTTCTGTTCTCCTGACTCCCACCCCTAACTCTAGGGTGAGTGACCAGCCCACAATAATCCCCTTCCTCTTGCCAATGAATGTTTTAGGAATAGGAGTGTTACCCAATTCTGGGCAGTGAGACGTGAGTCAGTTGAGAGTGCTTCTTTAAAGTTTCCTCCATTCTGAGAAAGCCAGAGGAAGAAACAGTTTCCCTTTGCCTGGACATCATCATGTCTGGGTATGAATACTAAAAATTCTGCAGACATTTCCTACTAGCCTTAGAATGAAACCAACACCACACAGCTGGACGAACACAGTGGTAGAACCTGGGTCCCTGAGGACATTTTTGAGCCACTGTACTGGTCAACCCTCAAGCATGATCTATTTCTGGAATTCTTGTTAGGTGAGAAATACCGTTTCTAAAATCATCCTAATACAAACAGTTAATCATCAATAGTCCTGAAAAAAAAGCTCAGTGATTCACTGAGATGATGGCTTTTTTAGATGGCTTTTTCAAAATCTGACAATTCTAAAAGAGTCATGGGCTTTCTTCCTAAAAGAAGCTTTTTATTGGATGTGTCCCCCACCCCGCCAATTCCTAGGATAGAGTGGTGCTTGTAATTTGTGGAATCAAAAAGTACTTATAAAAATAAAAAATGCAGGGGCGCCTGGGTGGCTCAGTCGGTTAAACGTCCGACTTCAGCTCAGGTCTTGATCTCACGGTTCGTGGGTTCGAGCCCCGCATCGGCTCTGTGCTGACAGCTCGGAGCCTGGAGCCTGATTCAGATTCTGTGTCTCCCTTGCTCTCTGCCCCTCCCCTGCTCAAGCTCTGTCTCTCTCTGTCTCTCAAAAATAAATAAATGTAAAAAAAAAAAAAAAAAAATGCAACAGTGGGCCCTTAAAATGCAAATTATAACTTAATCAAACAGTATTAAAAAAAACACACACACGATAAAACCTGCAAGTCATATTATACATTTTCATTAATTTTCTGTAACATTATTTCTTTTCAATATATGTCACTTTTTTCAAACCTAATTTTAAGAAAATTTTATGAGATACTTTATATGCCAAATGTTAGTCTGCTACATTTAAAAAATTTTATTAAAAAATTTGCTGGGGCGCCTGGGTGGCTCAGTCGGTTAAGCGGCTGACTTCCGCTCAGGTCATGATCTCACGGTCCGTGAGTTCGAGCCCCGCGTCGGGCTCTGTGCTGACATCTCAGAGCCTGGAGCCTGTTTCCGATTCTGTATCTCCCTCTCTCCGACCCTCCCCTGTTCAAGCTCTGTCTATGTCTTAAAAATAAATAAACGTTAAAAAAAAAAATTTGTTAATGTTTAGTTTTGAAAGAGAGGGAGAGAGAGAGAGAGAACGAGTGGGGGAGGGGCAGAGAGAGAGAGGGAGACACAGAATCTGAAGCAGGGTCCAGTGTCTGAGCTGTCAGCACATAGCCTGATGCAGAGCTCGAACTCTCAGACCACAGATCATGACCTGAGCCAAAGTTGGATGCTTAATCGACTGAGCCACCCAGGCGCCCCTGGTCTGTTACTTTAAAACACATAAATCACATTAGAAATTAAGAACAGTGCAGCATTAGAAATTAGACACAGGAAAAAAAAAAAGCAAATATATTAAGATGCATGTTATTAATACAAAGCATTAGTGAGCAGTCTGTATTATCTCATCACATAAATTTTTATAATTTAATTTCAACCACTTTCCAATTTTTGTGTTACAAATGTTATTTAAATTTTTTTTTAATCTTTATTTTTGAGAGAGAGAGAGAGAGAGAACGAGCAGGGGAGGGGCAGAGAGAGAGAGAGAGAGAGGGACACACAGAATCCAAAGCAGGCTCCAGGCTCTGAGCAGTCAGCGCGAGTTCATGACCTGAGCCAAAGTCACAGGAAGTCACGCTTAAGCTTAACTGACTAAGCCACCCAGGTGCCTCTGCATTACAAAGGTTATTGTTATAAACAATTCTGTTGGGAGTGCTTGGCTGGCTGAGTAGTCAGTAGAGTGGTAACTCGACCTCAGAGCTGTTTGAGCCCCATGTTGGGGATTACTGTAGAGATTACTTAAAAAATAAAATCTTAAAAACAAACAAGTAAATAAAAACAATGGTGTCAACTTCAAGGAAAACAATTGAGACTATTTTTTGGTGATAATAAAATGAGTGTTTTAGTAAAAGTTAGAATTTTGGTAAACAAGTTTGAAAGCGTCTCAAAAACCTTCTGATGAGATTGGTGGGAATATTAACAACTGTAATTTTATATAATGTATTCTGAAATATGTCATTTGTAAGCTCAGTGAATATTTTCTCAACAACCTATACATCCTATTACAAAACCATGCAAGGTTAAAAGACACATTCAAGGGGTGGCTCAGTCGGTTGAGCGTCCAACTTCAGCTCAGGTCATGATCTCACAGTTCGTGGGTTCGAGCCCCGCATCAGGCTCTGTGCTGACAGCTCGGAGCCTGGAGCCTGCTTCGGATTCTGTGTCTTCTTCTCTCTCTGCCCCTCCCCCGCTCATGCTTTGTCTCACTCTGTTTCTCAAAAATAAATAAATGTTAAAAAAAAAATTAAAGAAAGACACATTCAAGATGTACGATTGGCAAGTAAATTATAATGTAAAGACTATGAATTAATTAGTTTCAAATTTCACAATGCAACTAATGTGGAATCTTGGTATGGTGTCAAAGAATATCTAAAATTAATTGAACAGGCTATTAAAATACTCCTCCGTTTTCCAAACATATCTGTGTGAGACCAGATTTTCTTCACATACTTCAGCCAAAATAACATATCACAACAGTTGTATGCAGAAGTCAATATGAGAATCCAGGTATCTTCTATTGCCAGGCATTAGAGATTAGCAAAAATTACTCTTTTTTTTTTTTGGAAATATGTTTCATGAAGTATGTTACTTATTACCATTATTGGTTTATTACCATTATTCTTAGATGAATTAATAAATATTGTTTAAATTCCTCATATAACTTCTAATATGGTAAACATTTATAGATATAATCCACGTAAACAAAAGGTTCTTTGGGGTCCTCAATAATTTTTAATAAGAGTGTAGATGCTTTTTTAAAAACAAAAGAAAAGAGTGTAAATGCTTTTGGTCTTAAGGCCCAGAAGTTTGTCAACTGTTGTGCTAGAGCACCGGGGTTGGTGCTGGAAATCTGGAAGAGTTGTAGGTACAGTCCTCGACTTGAATCACACAAGTGATCTTATAGACTGGAAAGTGGCCATAAAAATTTTTTTTAAATTAAAAATTGTTACAGTGTGGGCCGCCTGGGTGGCTCAGTCAGTTAAGCGTCCGACTTCAGCTCAGGTCACGATCTCGCCTTCCGTGAGTTTGAGCCCCACGTCGGGCTCTGGGCTGACGGCTCAGAGCCTGGAGCCTGCTTCCGATTCTGTGTCTCCCTCTCTCTCTGCCCCTCCCCCGTTCATGCTCTGTCTCTCTGTCTCAAAAATAAATAAACGTTAAAAAAAAATTTTTTTTAATTGTTACAGTGGATGCTTGATAAAGAAATAGAGATTTTCCCTAAAAAAGAAAATTAATCAGATATATTAACAATTATAACTTCGAAGGAAGCACACATGTATTCTGTGTATTTCAGATGGCAAATCTAAGAATAGGTAATTGTTAAAAAAAATTAAATTTCAGTGAAACATATGAAGTACAGTTCCAAACACTGTAGCTGGGTTCCTCAGTTCCTTCATTGACAAATAGTGTCTCTTTTGTGCCAATACCTGCTGAATTTGGAGATTCTAGCAATGAGCAAGATCCTGCCCTCATGTTGCTTATATTCTAGTGGCAGAAATAAGTAAGCAAACTACACTAATTCCAGGGTCTGGTAAGTATTCTGATGGAAGGAAACAGGCTTTGTGACAGAGAGCCAGAGATGTGAAATAGAGATGTGAAGCTACTCAAGACAGAACATTCAGAAAAAGTATCTCTGAGTGGGTGATATATAAACTAAGACTTGAGCAACAGACAGAAGCACCCTATGCAAAGAAAAAAGGCAACAGCAAGTGGAAATGCCCCATAAATACAAAGTATCCTGAGAATGGTAAGGAAGCATTGTGACTGGAGCAAGGTAGTAAGAGATTTAAAAAAAAAGAAGGGGGGGGGGTGCCTGGGTGGCTCAGTCGGTTAAGCCTCCGACTTCAGCTCAGGTCATGATCTCACGGTTTGTGAGTTCGAGCCCCGTGTCAGGCTCTGTGGTGACAGCTCAGAGCCTGGAGCCTGCTTCAGATTCTGTCTCCCTCTCTCTGCCCCGCCCCTGCTCACGCTCTGTCTCTCTCTCCCTCTCTCTCTCTCTCAAAAATAAATACATAATAAAAAAAAATTTTTTTTAAAAGGAGTTGCAGGATATCCATTTGACGTAGACTCATGGTTTTCATTAACTTTAAAGGATACCAGACTAACTGCGTCAGAATTCCTGTAGCACAGCCTAGGCATCAGTATGACACTAATAGACCATGTAGGGTAAGAATCACTAATAGTGAGTCTGTTAGGCTACTGTAAGGAATTTGGATTTTACTTTTACTTATTTTAGAGGGAGAGAGAGAGAGAGAGAGAGAGAGAGAGAGAGAGAGAGAGCACGCGTGAGAGTGAGGAGAGAGGGGCAGAGGGACAGAAATAATCTTAAGCGGACTCCAGACTCTGTGCAGAGCTGGACACGGGGCTCCATCCCAGGACACTGGGATCTTATCTGAACCGAAATCAAGTCACATGTTCACCTAAGTCACCCAGGTGCCCTGGATTTTACTTTTAATGTAAGAGTAAGCCCACTGAAGAATTAAGAAGGAAACTGGTAAGACTGATTTTATTTTTAAAAGATCACTCTCGCTGTTAGGGGAAGACACAAGGGGCAAGAATAAAAAAAACCTCCTCAATCCTGAAAGTTTTAAGAGACTGAAGGAGCATTTATCAGAACAGTGAGTGGAGGCCTAAAACATAGATGGTGATGGGCAAAGCCAAGAGTCTGATTTTTCAGACATACTAAACAATCAATAGGTACAATCAGAGCAAAGAAAAAAGAAAACCTACAAAAAAGGAGACGTTCAAATGTCCAAAATACTTTATCCATCTGACTGTGAGAATAATTTGACTACATAAGGGATTTGTTTATGCTCTTACATTACCATCCCATGTGAATTATGTAGCTAAAGATTTATTCTTTCAACTGACATTTCAAACAAAGATGGAAAATACTACTTACAACTTAAAAATGTTGTCTTTGGGGAGCCTGGGTGGTTCAGTCAGTTCAGCGTCCAACTTTGGCTCTGGTTATGATCTCACAGCTCGTGAGTTCGAGCCCTGCGTCGGGCTCTATAATGACAGCTCAGAGCCTGGAGCCTGCTTTGGATTCTGTGTCTCCCTTTCATCTCTGCCCCTCCCCTGCATGTACTCTCTCTCTCAAAAATAAATGAACATTTTTTTTTTTTTTAAATTAAAAAATAGGGGCGCCTGGGTGGCGCAGTCGGTTAAGCGTCCGACTTCAGCCAGGTCACGATCTCGCGGTCCGTGAGTTCGAGCCCCGCGTCAGGCTCTGGGCTGACGGCTCGGAGCCTGGAGCCTGCTTCCGATTCTGTGTCTCCCTCTCTCTCTGCCCCTCCCCCGTTCATGCTCTGTCTCTCTCTGTCCCAAAAATAAATAAAAAACGTTGAAAAAAAAAATTTAAAAATTAAAAAATAAATAAATAAAAATGTTGTCTTCAACTGACCTAAAATCTAACCTGGAAACCTACTATTTCACAGTTATGTTAATTAGTGTAAAGATAACGTTTCAACTTGCTTTTACTTTACCTAAAATATAGTTTCTTTCACACCAAATAATAACAACAAATTGACATATCCAAAAAGTAATAATAAATTGATGTGGAAATACAGCACTAAAGATTTTTACTAATTAAAAAGTATTTACAGCTTATGAAAGAATATATCATGCTCATGGCTTAGAAGATTAATATTCTTAAAATGTCCATACTACCCAAAACAATTTATAGATTCAGTACAATCCCCATCAAAATGCCAATGGCATTTTTCACAGAGCTAGAACAAAGCATCCTAAAAATTGTATGGAAAAACAAAAGACCCCATATAGCCACGCCAATATTGAAAAAGAATAAAAAAGCTGGAGGTATTACACTTCCTGATTTCAAACTCTACTACAAAGCTACAGTATTCAAAAGAGTATGGACTGGCACAGAAACAGACACGTAGATGAAGGGAATAGAACAGAGAGCCCAGAAATAAGAACACACACACATAGTCAATCTATGACAAAGATGGTGAGATCATACAATGGGGAAAAGACAGTCTCTTCAATAAATGGTGTTAGAAAAACTGGACAGCTATATGTAAAATAAAGAAATTAGACTATCTTCTACCATATACAAAAATAAACTCAAAATGGATTAAAGATTTGAATGTAAGACCTGTAGAATGTAACTCCTAGAAGAAAACATAGGAAGTAAGCTCTGTGACATCAGTCTGCAATATTTTTTTGGCTCAGTCTCCTCAGGCAAGGGTAATAAAAGCTAAAGTAGGATTACATCAAACTAAGAAGCTTTTGCACAGTGAAGAAAACCATCAACAAAATGAAAAGGCAACCTACTGAATGGGAGAAGATATTCGAATCATACATCTGATAAGGAGTTAATATCCAAAATACATGAAGAATTTACACTGTCAAAAACTATCAAAAAAAAAAAAAAAAAAGCCTTGATTAAAAAATGGGTAGAGGACCTGAATAGGCCACAACGAAATACTACTTCCTATTTGTCAGAGTGGGTAAAATAAACAAGACAAGCACTGTTGGTGGGGATGCAAACTGGTGCAGCCACTGTGGAAAACAGTATGAGAGGTTCCTCAAAAAATTAAAAATAGAAATATCATATGATCCAGTAATTCCACTACTAGATATTTATCCAAAGAAAACACAGCGTTAATTTGGAAACATATGCACCCTTATGTTTACTGAAATATTACTTACAGTAGCCAAGATATGGAAGCAACCCAAGAGTCCATCCATAGATGGGTAAAGATGTGGTGTATATGTGTGTATATATGTATACATATAAATACACACACAGTGGGATATTATTCAGTCATCAAAAAGAATGGAATCTTGCCATTTACAACAACATGGAGACCTAGAGATGATAATACTAAATGAAATAAGTCAGAGAAAAACAAATACTATGATTTCACTCATATATGCAATTTTAGAAACAAAGAAAAAAAGAGACAAATAGACTCTTAAATACAGAGAACGGTAGGTGCCAGAGGGGAGGTGGGGGGGCTGGGTGAAAAAGATAAAGGGGATTATGAGCACACTTATGATGAGCACTGAGTAGTGTATAGACTTGTTGAATCATTACACTGTACACCTGAAACTAATAACACTGTCTATTAATTATACTTTAATTAAAAAATTAACAAAAAAGGGCACAAGACCTGAATATATATTTTTCCAAAGATGACATAGATGGTCAATGGGTACATAAAAAGATGCTCAACATAACTAATCATTAGGGAAATGCAAATCAAAACCACAATGAGATATCACCTGTCACAATGGCTAAAATCAACAACACGAGAAACAACAAGTGCTGGTGAGGATGTAGAGAAAAGGGAACCCTCTTACACTGTTGGGAATGCAAACTGGTGCAGCCACTGCAGAAAACAGGACAGAAGTTCCTCAAAAGATTAAAAACGGAAATGCCAGGGGCGCCTGGGTGGCTCAGTCGGTTGAGCGTCTGACTTCAGCTCAGGTCACGATCTCACGGTCCGTGAGTTTGAGCCCCGCATCGGGCTCTGTGCTGACAGCTCGGAGCCTGGAGCCTGCTTCGGATTCTGTGTCTCCCTCTCTCTCTGCCCCTCCCCCGCTCACGCTCTGTCTCTCAAAAATGAGTAAACATTAAAAAAAATTTTTTTTTTAATAAAAGAAACCAGAAATGCCATATGATCCAGCAATCCACTTTTGGGTATTTATCCAAAGAAAATGAAAACAATTTAAAGAGATAATATGCACCCCTATGCTCACTGCAGCATTGCTCACCACAGCCAAGATATGGAAGCAATTTAAGTGTCCACTGACGGATGGATCAAGAAGATGCGGTATATACATACAATGGAATATTACTCAGCCATAGAAAAGAAAGAGATCTTGCCATTTGTGGCAACATGGACCTAGAGGGTATGATGCTGAGTGAAATAAGTCAGACAAATACCATATTTGTCTTTCACTTGTATGTGGAATCTAAAAAAAACAAAACAAATGAACAAACCAAACAAAACTCTTAGATACAGGAAAACAAACTGTTGCTTACCAGAGGGGAAGGCGGCTTGCGGGGAGGGAAGGATGAAACAAGCTAAGGGGATTAAGAGGTACAAACTTCCAGTTATAAAAATAAATTAAGTCATGAGAATGTAATGAACAGTATAAGGAATATAGCCAATAAAGTTATAATAACTTTCGGGGCGCCTGGGTGGCTCAGTTGGTCAAGCGGCCGACTTCGGCCCAGGTCATGATCTCGCGGTCCATGAGTTCGAGCCCCGCGTCGGGCTCTGTGCTGACAGCTCAGAGCCTGGAGCCTGTTTCAGATTCTGTGTCTCCCTCTCTCTGACCCTCCCCCGTTCATGTGTTGTCTCTCTCTGTCTCAAAAATAAATAAACGCTAAAAAAAATTAAAAAAAAAAAAAGTTATAACTTTGTATGGTAACAGATTGTAACTAGACTTATCATGGGGATCATTTCATAATGTATAAAAGTATCGAATCATTATGATATACACCTGAAACTAATAGAATACTCTATGTCAATTATACTTCAAAAAAAATTTCAATCTTAAAGGAACTGAAACTTGAATTATGTTGTTTCATCAACTTGGTAACTATCTTCAAATAATGCTCTTTAATATTTAACTTAAAATCTGAATAGTTCCCTACAGTTTATTCTGAGTTCTTTCATTTGCCAGCATTCTCACCACTTTCTCTGACATGAAGACAACAGGTTAGGATATTTTAACTTCAGCGCTGTTGTCTTTCTTAAAGAAGAAAGCGAAATGTATCTTATGCCCACATCCCTCTCAAATGTGAAAAACATCTGGCTCCGCCTCCCCCACTTATCTTATCTAGCTGTTCCCTCTAGGTTTTATGATTTTGTAAGACACTAAAACAAAATTTAGGGTGAAGTAGTTTCTACTCTTAGTTAATTAGCTTTTCAATAGTATAAATGATATTCCAGATATTTTTACGGTAAAATAGAGTAATTGGAAAAGTTATTATAATATCAATTATCCAACAATAAAATATATTTAGAAAAATCAATGCAAATTCATAGCAATTGATATTTAAGCTCAATATACCATGAAGTTTAATATGTAAGTTCAATATATACAGCTTTTAAAAAGAAAAGAAACTTACCTTTCAAAAGATGATTGAGGTCCATTGTGTCATGTAAGACTTTTTGTTTATATCTGTGGTCTACGTTGGAATCTAACAATGAAGATTCTGGAGTGAGATCAGGCCCAGTTTTTTCTTTCCCCTTTTTGGTTGATTTCAAACATTTTGAATTATTTTTTAAATCCTCAACATTTCCATATACTTCTTGACTCACGTTTTCTTGCCTTTTAACTTTTACTTTTTGATCATTTGATGCTCCCAGTTCAAAAGACTGAATAGGGCTGATGTCTGGAGTTGAGAGAGGAGTGACATCTGTCACAGTATCTTCAGATTCCTCAGTGTAGTCATTGACTTTTGGTTTAGTACTTGAAGGCCGTGTTCCTGTTGATTTTACTCCTGATTTATATTTCTGTTTTGGTGACAAGTGGGTTACACCAGACAGACGTTTCTTTAATGATGGAGATGAATCAGAAATACAGTTATCAGACCCTGCATCTGAACAATCTGTACCTGAACTTGAAGATGAGGAAGACAAAGAGGAAGAGGAGGAAGAAGAATTACTTTTGGAATACTTTTTACTTATGTTTTTTTTAAGGTTATTAGGTGGTTTAGCTGACTTGGACCTGACATGCTGCATTTTCCCATCATCACTGCTCTCCTCTCCATCTGTATAATAATCATCGTCACCTTCTTTCACAATTTTGGGAATTCTACTTGGAGTGGGTAAGTGTATTTTATGCCCTGTTGTAGCATCCCACAATTTTTTTGATCTTGAAGTGGACAATGATAAAGAATTTCTGGTTCGCATATTATCATTTTCTACGGGGTGTTCTTCTGGAAGAATTTTCTTTTTTATTTCATTTTCCTTTCTTTGTATTCCAAATTTCAAGTTTACATTTTCTGTATCTTCGTCTATTCTCTTTTTAGGGTCATCATTTTGCTTGTCAAAAACTGAGTTACTTTCACATTTCTTTTCTTCTTCAAAGTCACTGTCAAAGAAAGAATGGTCCACTTCACCTTCTGATACATCTCCAAACCGATCCATGATGGCAAAAATACATCTGAAAAAAAGATGCCAGTGGTAGACTAAAGAATAATTTCTTAATACTTTTCTTTTTTTTTTTTTACAGTATTTGTATATCTCAAACTGAGAAGTTTGATTATAAAGAAACATGACAAAAACACCCAAAAATATTAACTCAGTGAAATGATAATGGGGCTAGAGGAGTAATAACACATTGTACCAATGATTTGAAAAATAAGTAAGTCTAATAATTCAGTTCACGAGTCATCAAGGCAAGCATATCACAGACATATACCTAGGTGAACCCTAAGGAAAATCTGCCTTCTAGAAGTACAATTAATTTAGACTAAGAAAGGATGATATTAAAACTTCCTAATTTAGCTAAGCCAGCTTGAATTCAGAATTTGACCTCTAACACCATTCTACACTAAAAACAAAAACAAAAACAAAACAACAATCAAAAAATCATAATGACTTGGAAGGTAGCTGATTCTATTTCTGGAGGTAAAGAAAAACAAGGGCCTAGAGTATCTTACTGTTACCAGAAGGCACAATATTCAAATATGCCTGATATAATGGTAATACAAGAAAGGCTCCAGTTTAAAGGGGCCTCCTCTGTTCAGGCTGGACAATTTAACACTGAAAAACAAAACACACAAAATACACTTAAAATTTTTTTTTAATGTTTATTTATTTTTGAGAGAGGGACAGAGCATGAGCAGGGGGAGCAGCAGAGAGAGGGAGACACAGAACTTGAAGCAGGCTCCAGGCTCTGAGCTGTCAGCACAGAGCCCGACGTGGGGTTCAAACCCACAAACTCTGAGATCATGTCCTGAGCTGAAGTCAGACGCTTAATTGCCTGAGCCACCCAGGTGCCCCCCAAAATACACATAAAAATGAAAAAGTCCTTCTGTGATAACTATTAGTCCATAATGACATTCAAAAGAGCAAATAATATGAGCTGCATTAAAGGAAAGGCATATATAAACTAATAACATATAGCCAACAATCCAATTTTGTGCTCAGTATATTCAAATTATGATTAATTCTATTATGTAAAATCAAACAATAAAAGATTATATAATTTATATTCTAAAGCAATCATGATTCTCTGGAGCCTTTAATTGTTGAAGTGATACTGCAACCTATAAAATCAAGTACAAATATGATTTAAAAATCAACCAAACTTACGTTATTAATACTAATGCAATAGGTTAATATGATAGATTAGAGGTATATATGGTAGTACATTTTATCATTGGGTAAATTTTTTTGCCTTTTAAGGTTTTGAAGAATATAAGGCATATTAAAAAATTTAGCTATTCACAACTTTTAAACACTTAGGGAATCTGATTAAATTAGTAAGGTTAGACTTATAATTAGGTTTATTAAAAATGTCTAAGTGCTGGGGTGCCTGAGTGGCTCAGTTGGTTAAGCGTCCAACTGCAGCTCAGGTCATGATCTCATGGTTCGTGGGTTTGAGCCCCCCATTGGGCTCTGTGCTAATGGCTGGGAGCCTGGAGCCTGCTTTGTATTCTGTCTCCCTCTCCCCCACCCACACACTGTCTGTCTCTCTCGCTCTCAAAATAAAATAAAAACATTAAAAAAAAAAAAAAAGTCTAAGTGCTTACTAGGACTTCCTCTATTAGATATGTCAGTATCCCTGGTCAGGTGTTCAAGGTACATAAGAAAATTAAATATACTAAAATTGAATTGTGCTGCAAGCTTGCAAATGGCATACAATGTTCAGGGAAATTTAAGCTAAGTCAGATTAATCAAAGTACAAATAAGTTTTAAAATTCTAACATATTATTAGAATTGATTTAAATTGAGATGTGTAAGTAGATCTTAAAAATTTAAGAAAAATTAGGTAACTTATACCTAAATATTAAATATAAGAAATATTATTTACTAAAAAAAGAAAAAATATTATTTCTCATAGCACAGATCAATGCCCTCTTAAGTTTTAAAACTCAAATCAGCAGAAGGAAGCCTCCTCCACAAGTCCTCAAAAGATATTTAATAAGGTTTTAGATGTCATATTTATCCATTATGGAATTAAAGTCTACTCTTTTTTTACTCTCTTAATTTATAAAAATCGAAACATCTCTTTTAAAGGATTTTGGCAATTAATTTTCAGAGCTGTAAGAAAGCCATAAGCCTTCTGAATCAGTACTTGCATTTCAGAAATTTATCCTAAGAATATAATACTAAAAAGAAGGAATGGAATTCTCATATTATTTCAGTAATACTGAAAAAACTTGAATAGAGGAATATTATGATTCCATCAAAATTATTATTATATCAGGAGTCAGCCAGCTACTGTGCATGAGCCAAATCTGGCCTGCCATTTGTTTTTGTAAATAAAGTTTTACACACTACAGCTGCAGAGCTGAGTAGCTGTGACAGCGACCATATAGTCCACAAAGCCTAAAATATTTACCAAATGACTGTGGATTATGGAGGTTGTGGATCTCTGCTTATATTATATCAGAGATATATGATATTATTATATCAGCATGAAAAATGAACACTACAAAACTGTTAGCCATACTGGGTTAATAATACAATTTACACACTTAAATAAAAACCAGGGGGAAAAAGGGCAAAATTAAGTCGACCTGTTAGAAGAAAAACCAACAATCCCACTGCATTTTTTATATTTCCATTACTGTTATTATAATAGTGTCCTTGCAATAAATTAAGCAAATAAGTGATGACTGCGAGTCTGCACAACGAAAAAGAAGGAACTGAGTCAGACACACTCAGGCTCAAACTTGGTTCTACCACTTTCCAATTGTGTTTCTGGGTCCATGTACAAACAAGGATGTTCATCATAGCCCTACTGCTTGTAACAGAAATGAGTTAGGGAAAAACTCAATGTCTAATAAGAGGAAAATGGATAAACGAAATGTTGCATGTGATATACTATATGTCAGTCAAAAAGGGTGAGCTGAGATCTATAAAAATAAAGTTTACTAAAAGAGCAAAATTAAATGAACAACAATACAATTATGTAAAACTTAAAACTAAATTCCTCACAGGCACAAAGTTACATAGCACGGACTGGAAGGACATACGTTAAACAACTGTAAGCTGTGAAGGGACACAGACGGTTGGGGGGGTGAGATGAGGATAAAGAACCTGGCACAGGCTGGTGGTCGTGGGTCATCACATACCTAAGGAGTATGACTGGGGGCACCTGGCTTGGCTCAGTTGGCAGAACATGTGACTCTCGATTTCAGGGTTGTGAGTCTGAGCCCCTCAATTGGGCCTAGAGCCTACTTTTTTTTTTTATGTTTATTTATTTATATTTGAGAGAGAGTGCAAGCAAGGAAGGGGCAGAGGAAGAGGGAGACAGAATCTGAAGCAGGCTCTGCACTGTCAACACAGAACCTGACGCGGGCCTCAAACTCAAGAACCATGAGATCATGACCTGAGCAGAAATCAAGAGTCAGACACTTAAAGGAGCCACCCAGGCACCCCAGAGCCTACTTAACTAAGAAAAACTTAAAGGAAAAAATAGTATGATTGATCATTGTCAATCCAATTCTGCCCACCTGAGTTCAGAAAGAAAAACGACCAATTAAAATAGTCACTGAATGGTGAGTAAGTACCTCTTATAAACATTGTCACTAAATTTCCAAAAAACATTACCCTCTTTTGTAAGGTAATCAACTCTTTCATCCAAAATGTCAAGGGATGGAATAAAAAGGGGTTATTATTGTTTTTTTTTCTTTCGCACTTTGTCACATGGGTACAAATACCTTTGTGATTAAAAAAAAAAAAAAATTTTTGTAGGTTTCTTCAAATTTTCAAAACAAATGGTTTCATGGAATAGCCCAAAGCATAAATTTTCCTAGTCAGTTTAAAAAACAAATCTTTCAGGGGCATCCGACTCTTGATTTCGGCTCAGGTCATCATTTCCCAGTTCTCGGGTATGAACCAGGCATGGGGCTCCACGCTGACAGTGCAGAGCCTGCTTGGGATTCTCTCTCTCTCCCTCTCCTCCCATCCCCCTGCCCTCCCTCTCTCTCTCTCTCTCTCTCTCTCTCTCTTTCAAAATAAATGAACATTAAAAAAAAAATCTTTCAGATGCGCCTGGGTGGCTCGGTCGGTTGAGCGTCCGACTTCGGCTCAGGTCATCATCTCGCGGTCCGTGAGTTCGGGCCCTGTGTCGGGCTCTGTGCTGACGGCTCAGAGCCTGGAGCCTGTTTCAGATTCTGTGTCTCCCTCTCTCTCTGCCCCTCCCCTGTTCATGCTCTGTCTCTCTCTGTCTCAAAAATAAATAAACGTTAAAAAAAAAATTTTTTTTAAAATCTTTCAAAAACAAATCATCCAAATCATTTCACCTTCCATCCTCAGAAAAATTTGTTTACATTTTTCAGGAAACACACAAAATTAACATAACTAAGTCCCATTTGTATTAGTGCTATTATTCTAGTACAACTAACAGCTAAAATGTATCTAAGCTTAAGAAGTTTTATTACTCCTATTTACCAATGAGAAAAATGAAGCAGAACAAGAACTTGCCCGGAGTCACACAACGAGTGAGCGGCACAGCCAGGATTCCAAAGCAGGCATAGTTTAAGGATCCTGTTATTAACCACTGTTCTATTCTGCTTCCAAGTATGGTCCTTCCAAAGGAACTAAGATCTGTTTTTGTTTTTTAACCTTTAAGATACATGGCTGTGATATCTATGATTTACATGATGGTAAACTGGGTAAGGTAACAAGATTTTCTTCTCATCATTGGGATTTTGAAAGGAAAATGGAACCTGTTTAGCAATGGTTTAGGAGCTCTCTGTAGGAGAGGATGGTCTGTACAGTTAAAATAAGATACACAGGGGCGCCTGGGTGGCTCAGTCGGTTGAGCGTCCGACTTCGGCTCAGGTCATGATCTCACAGTCTGTGGGTTCGAGCCCCGCGTCGGGCTCTGTGCTGATCGCTCAGAGCCTGGAGCCTGTTTCAGATTCTGTGTCTCCCTCTCTCTCTGCCCCTCCCCCACTTGCACTCTGTCTCTCTCTGTCTCGAAAATAAATAAACATTAAAAAAAAATTAAAAAAAAAAATAAGATACACATGCCAGTGACTGCCATGCATTTTGCTGATCTGCCATGTAGCAGTTTTCCTCTAACAAAGTAAATTGGAACAAATCTCACTGGCACCACAAATGAAATAAACTAGTAGCCTTAGGTAAATTAAAAGTGTTAACCTAGGTAACAAGAATTCAGAACTTTGAATTAACTTGTGACTCCTTAGAATCCAATATGAGCTTGTGACCAAACCCCCTTTCCAAATACAGTAGTGAATTCCAAAGTTATTTCTGGCAAGGAGAGTGACAATTCTGGAAGACACTAAACTTGAAATGTTTCCAGCAAGCCTCCTCTTTGTGTATTTGGCATTTCAAGTTAAATCTTGTGATTCCTGATAACCTTGAGTGAGACCTACGTGAAGTTCCTCAAGATGGTACATGGCAAAATAATGCAAGTTAGAACTAATACCCTTCCTGTATCCTCAGAAATCCCCAACAGTCCTGAAAGGAAAAGACTGTACCCCCTTACACTAGAACTAAGGCCTAGCAAATTTAAACGGCCTGACCAATTTCAAGTTATTAGTTTGTTTCTGTATGCTTCTTGTGATGTCAAGCTTTATCAAATTTGTGAATTAAAAAAAAAACTGAGATGGACGGTTGAAAATAAAGATTCAGAAGGTTCTGGATAAATGGAAAAGAAGCTAACATTCATATAGGTTATATACTAAGCACTTTCTAAGCACTTTTTCACTGATCAACCATTTAATACTGGTAACAACTTTGAGGTTCGAGATGAAGAAACTGCAGCTCAGACAGGTTAACTGACATATTCAAGACCACGTGGCCAGAAAGCAGTAGAGTCAGGATTTGGATCCAGGCAGTCTGGCCAGACAGTCAGCAGTCTTACTGATTATGCTGTACACAAATAAGCAGAGGAATATTAATAAGCTAAAAACCCCAATGGGGAGGAATACTCTGAAACAGCCAAATAATAACACAATTAATAGCACAGGCACAGAATGAGGGAAGGTAAGGAGGGAAGGTGCACGGAGGACCCCAGCTTAAAAGAAGGTTCTTTGAAAAAAGGCGCGGAGCTTACCAAGCGGCAAAAGCATGACGTAGGAACCAAAAGACCAAAATACTCTTAAATCATATCGGGATAGTAATATACAGTCTAAGACAACTTGAATTATATTCTGCTTGTCAAAGTACTTCTTGAATGAAGCATTTAGTTCTGGGTGCTACGGGGAAGAGTCTAGAATTTAAGTCATGATCAGTGGTTTACAGAACAAGGCATTCATAGGCTAGTAAAAGAAATGGCTAAGAGAAGGCAGGTATTCAGATACTCAAATAACTGTGATATGAAAAAAGATTTTACAACTGTTATTGGTAGTTCCAGAGGTAGAACTTGCATCAACAGATGTATAATGTATAAGGAAGCTGTTCTGAAATTAACATAAGAACTGCTCAAATGGAATGGGCTACTTTCTAAGATTATGAGCCAGAAGTCACTAGACAACGTTGGAGTAAAAACTACATGTCCACTTGCTGGGCTGCTACAAAAGGAATTCATGCATTAGATAGGATTTTCCCAACTTTAACATTTTATGAACTAGGTCTAAATCCCAACATCAATCTGTAAGCCAAATGATTACGAACTTCTTTGAAATCCCTATTTTTCATAGCTAAGTTTCCCGCCTTATCTCCTTACCAAACTGGGAATTCCTGGCATCTTGCTCATCTTTATATCCCCAGTGCCTAAAGTGGGATCTGACAAATATTAGACATTCAAAGAATGTTTACCCGATGAGGGAGTCTGGAGTCAGGAGCCTGAAGACCGAACCCTAGTCTCTTTGTTAGCTATGTAAGCAGAAAAATCAATGCTTCTCCCTGAGCTAGTTTCCTTGATAGTTTCCCACAATCGTCCCCCACCAATCCCCACCGCACCCCCCACACCAGAATTAACTATCCCCTTATTTGTATTTACATGGCTCATGTCGTCCCCAACAGTTGTAAGGACCCAACTTCCTAAGTGGTCACAGTTCGTGGGAGGTGGCGCATAAACCCTGGGAGACTTTTCAGGCATAACATCCAACAGACAAGGTTATCGTTAGGATTTAAACACTCCAGGGGTTTAAACGTAATTTAGAGAAAAACTATCCAGTGATCCCATCCACCAAGTAATCCTTCTGATAACATTTATTTCCAAGTTAATGAGATTCCATTTACATAAAAATATGCATTTAATGACACTGTAAAGATTCTCTTCACCACATACTGGGAAAGGGTAAAAATTAAATGACAGATCACTTAATAACTCTTCTGGGGCTCAACGAAAACCGGCATGTGTCAAAGCTGAC
This sequence comes from Neofelis nebulosa, assembly GCF_028018385.1. NCBI lineage: Eukaryota > Metazoa > Chordata > Mammalia > Carnivora > Felidae > Neofelis > Neofelis nebulosa. The sequence continues at coordinate 16,812,883 of NC_080784.1, forward strand.
TGGGCGTCCCTTGGACACTCACCATTTGTCTAGCTCTTACAGAAGCAGAAACAGTAATGTTCAAGATACATCAGAAAAACACACAAATAATCTGGCATTTTTTAAACTGTCATTTTGTTACTGTGACATTACACTGTTTCTATAATTATGTATATAATACGGTCCAAAGAAGGTAACCCGTGGGGTACACGAAAATCTCGGCCCGAAATAAACATCCCTTTTCCAAGAACTCGAGAGGGTCAGTTTACCACCTCCTCCGGACCACCCCCTTCCCCCACCCCCACGGCCCCAGGCAGCAGCAGAAAACTGACAGCCCCTCAGGCGCCAGGGTTCAGAGTCAAGGCCGCGGAGGTGGGCGGCGGTGGCCTGAACCCAGCTCCTGGTTACAACCACTTCTTAACTCCGGCCGACCCCGGTCCCCACTCCATCCGCGAAAGCGTCCCGAGGGCAGGCCCGGCGGCTCCCAGGGGCCGGCTGGGGCTGCGAGCGGCCCCACGGACCCGCCGACCGCAGGCTCGGACGTCTTTGTTGTGGTTACACCCGCCACCCGAGAGGCCGGCCGGGCCGTAGGGCTGGCGGAGCCAAGGGCTGGGGGGGGGGGGGGGGGGGTCCCGGCCGGCCGGCCTTCCTAACTTCCCACGCTGGCTTCCTCATACCGACTCTGAGAGCTCGCCGCAGCCTGGGCTCCGTAGAGGGGAAACGGATCCCGGAGGGGAAGGGTGGCGGGCGCGTCGCGGGCGGGGCGGCGGGGCGGCGGGGCAGGAGGGGTTGCTCGCGCGCCGCTTACCTGGGTGTCGGGGCCGCTGCGGCCGCCTGGCGCGCCGCCCGAGGCGTTGCAGGCTCGCGCGCACACGCTAGCGCGCGCACGCAATCTCCGCTCGCGGCTCCCAGCAGCCAGGCTCGAGCTTCCGGAGGCGGAGACAGCGGAAAGGGAAGGGAGGGCGCCGAGGGAGCGCTGCGAGCCACGCGGGAACTGGGCGGGGGCCGGGCGAGCTGCGCGGCTCCTGGTGGTTCCTCTCCGCTCCTCGCGGCGGGCGTCGTAGAGCGCGGGGGGTTCGCCGGCGGCCTAGAGAGGCTCGACGCGCCGTGCGGTGGGTGGCCGGGACTGGGAGGCAGGGCCCGCGACTCTCGGGTGGGAAGGGACACGGGAAGAAGCTTACCTTTTAGGCCCTTAGTTGCCCGGTGCACCGTCAAGGTGCTAACTGCTGTTGCCCCCGTTGTTAACAGCAATGCGGGTGGACCTAGTTGTTAGGGTGGCCAATTTAATTGGGAAAGTGGCTTTAATGATCTTGTACCTCCTCCCCGAAACAACAGTAGTAAAAATGAGGGCGGCTGTGGCTTTACGATTATTTAGATCAGTAAAGTTCAGATCAAAGAACTAGTTGTGTGATTCAAGAGCTGGTGACACATTATAAAGTCTTCTGACTATTGGTAAATGAGGTGGGTAGTTAAATTAAGAGAAAAATGTGGAATATGTTGAATGCCATAATTTTTCGATTTTGAACTCACAGTTGTGTATTAGGTGTGGTAGAATAATGGTGCTCCAAATATGTCCACCTCCTAATCCCCAGAACCTGTGAATATGCTGTTTAACGTGGGAAAAGGGACTTGGGCTATGTGACTAAGGATCTTGAGATGAGAAAATTAACTTCGATTATCTAGGAGGGTTCAGTGTAATCAGATGTTTTTTGTTTTTTGGTTTCTTTTTTTTACACTTAATTATTTTTGAGAGACAGAGAGAGACAGAGCCTGAGCAGGGGAGGGGCAGAGAGAGAGGAAGACACAGAATCAGAAACAGGCTCCAGGTTCTGAGCTGTCAGCACAGAGCCCGATGCGGGGCTCGAACCCACAGACCGTGAGATCATGACCTGAGCTGGAGTAGGTCCCTTAACCGACTGAGCCACCCAGGCGCTCCAAGTGTAATCAGATGGATTCTTAAAAATGTGAGTCAAGAAGATTCCAAGTCATTAATAGGAGGGGTGGCCATAGAAGCAAGATTGTAATGTATAGTACTGTGACTATAGTTAACAATACTGTGTTGTATATTTGAAAGTTAAGACAGCAGATCTTAAAACTTATCACAAGAGAAAAAAACTGTGAAGTGATTGTTGTTAACTGGACTTACCGTGGTATTCATTTCATAACATATATATCATGTTGTCACCCTAAATTTACATGCTGTTATATGTCAGTTTTATCTCAGTAAAACTGTCAATTTAAGGGATCCTGGGTGGCTCAGTTAGTTAAGCATCCGACTTCAGCTCAGGTCATGATCTTACGGTTCTTGGGTTCAAGCTCCGGTTCTTGGGTTCAAGCTCCGTGTCAGGCTCTGGGTTGACAGCTCAGAGCCTGGAGCCTGCTTCAGATTATGTGCCTCCCTCTCTTTCTGCCCCTCCCCCACTCCCCCCCCCCCCCCCCCCGCGCGCGCGCGCTCTCTCTCTCTCCCTCTCTCTCTCTCAAAAAATAAACATTAAAAACATTTTTTTTAACTATCACTTAAAAAATGTTTTTAATTAAAGAAAGCAGGAGATCAGAGTGATGTAAGCGGCCTTGAGCCAAGGAAAGCAGGCACCTCTGGAAGCTGATAAAGGGAAGAAAAGGTATTCTCCCCTGAAGCCTCCGGAAGGAATGCAGCCCTGTTAATACCTTGATTTTAGACTTCTGACCTCCAGAACAGAAAAAGAATACATTTGTGTTGTTTTAAAGCACTGGGTGTAGTAATTTATTATAGCAGCACTTAAAAACCTAATTCAATGGGTATTTAATAATGTTTTTTTTTTTTTTTTTACAAGAAAGTGCAAAGACAGCTGGGAACTAAGGGTTATGCATAGCCTAGGGAGCATCACTAAGGAATTGGCTCTGTTTTTGTTCTTCACAATGCATTTTGTACTTTTCGGTTGTAACTACCAACAAATACACAGAATCATTTTGTTCTTTTTGTAGACTAACCGCCAGGATTTCACTTAATTCTGCTTGGTAAAACTATGCTGGCACCATTTGCCAGGGATGATTGTCTGTCTAACTCTGTGGTCAAAGTTTGCTATCCAAAGGGTTTGAATAGACATTTCTTCCAAGAATATATACAAATGGCCAATAAGCACAGGAAAAGATGCTCAACATCACTAATCATTAGGGAAATGCAAATAAATCATGAGATATCACTTCACACATATTAGGATTGCTGTTATAAAAGTAAGACAGGAAATAACAAGGATGGGCAAAGGTGTGGAGAGATTAGAACCCTTGTGTTTGGCTCCTGGGAATATGAAATGGTACAACTGCTATGGAAAACTATGGCAGTTCCTCAGTAAACTGAACACAGGTACTATGTGAGCCAGCAGTTTCACTTCTGGGAATGTACCCTAAAGAATTGAAAGCAGAGTCTCAAATGGGTGTTTGTATACCCATGTTCATAGCAGCATAATTCACCAAAGCCAAAAGACAAACAACCCAAATGTCCACCAAAGATAGATAAACAAACCTCAGGTGGCTCAGTCCATTAAGGCTCTGACTTCGGCTCAGGTCATGATCTCATAGCTCGTGAGTTCAAACCTCGCTTCGGGCTCTGTGCTGACAGCTCAGAGCCTGGAGCCCGCTTCGCATTCTGTGTCTCCCTCTCTCTCTGCCCCTCTCCCCGCTCAGGCTCTGTCTCTCTCTCTCTCTCTCTCTCTCTCCCTCTCTCTCTCAAAAATAAACATTAAAAAAATTTTTTTAAATGCTGTAAATCCATACAAGAATATTATTCAGCCACAAAAAAGAATGAAGTTATGATATGTGCTATAATGATGGGTGAATCTTGAAAACATTTATGTTAAGTGAAATAAGCCAGACACAGAAGGACAAATATTATATGAATCCACTCACACGAATGAGGTACCTAAAATAGGCAAGTCACAGTAACAGATTAGAATAGAATTGGGGCACCTGGCTGACTCAGTCAGTGGCATGTGCAACACTTGATCTCAAAGTTGTGGGTTTGAGTTCCGTGATGGGTGTGGAGATTGTTTAAAAATAAAATCTTCAAAAAAAGAAAAAGGAAGAGAGATTACCAGGGGCTGGGGATGGATGCCGGTGATGGTTGTACAACAATGTGAATGTACCTAATGCCACTGAGTTGTACACTTAAAAATGGTCAAAATATTAAATTTTGTGTATGTCTTATGAAAAATAAAAAAATCTTATATCTTAAACTTTAATTTCGGCTCTTTTTCTGGGCTATTTGTAAACTTTTGCCTTTTCCCTGGTTTTCTTTTCCTGGAAAGAGCACATCCTCAGTAGTCTGTACTGAATGAATGAATCAACGAATGCATGAAGTCGATTGTAAACAAACTTCTTCAGGCCAGAGATTTTGCTCTGTGCCTCTTCATACTTCTGGTCACAGAGGGTCATCAACTCAGAGGTGTAAAAAAGCTCTTCCCCAAATTCATTGAATCTGAACTCTTTCATCAGAAAAGATGTAAATAATATCCCTTGGCCCCTTAAAAAACATTTTTTTTTCACTTATTGTATACCTCTTGAAGCAGAATATGGGCTTGACTATTTCTGTAGAGAGCTATTAAAAGATCTTGGGGGGCGCCTGGGTGGCTCAGTCGGTTGAGCGTCCGACTTCGGCTCAGGTCACGATCTCACGGTCCGTGAGTTCAAGCCCCGAGTCGGGCTCTGGGCTGATGGCTCAGAGCCTGGAGCCTGCTTCCGGTTCTGTGTCTCCCTCTCTCTCTGACCCTCCCCCGTTCATGCTCTGTCTCTGTCTCAAAAATAAATAAACGTTAAAAAAAAAAATTAAAAAAAAAAAAAGATCTTGGGATAATAGCTGGTGGTTTTTTCATCTATGCTAAACTTATAAGCATATGGAAAACTTTTAATTTATGAATTAAGTTTTGAAGGATAAAATCTTTACTGGGTTGAAGTTTATAAACCAAATTGAAATTAAATGTAGTTAGGTTTCATATTTTTTAAGTATCTAAAAGGGGGTAGTTCACATTTAAATGCTGCAATAGAGGAAATTGAGGAAGCAAAATGACTTAGGTTCACATATGAATTTCCTGAACTCCCACAAAGCAGGATTAGTAGCTCTCTTCTTGCCATCATAGAACTTTGTAATACCTTAGTAATATACGTTACATTGCTTAATGCTTCCTCCTCCCTACCCCAATCAGAATGTGAGCTCTTCAAGGACAAAGACCGTATTTTATATTTTTAAATTTATTTTTATTTTTTTAAGTTTATTTATTTATTTTGAGAGAGAGCATGAGCTTAAGCTGGGAAGGGGCAAAGAGAGGGAGAGAGAATCCCAAGTAGGCTTGGTGTTGTCGGCACGGAGCCCAATGTGGAGCTGGAACCCACGAACCATGAGATCATGACCTTAGCCAAAATCCAGGGTCAGACTAACCAACTGAGCCGCCCAGGTGCCCCTATACTGTTTTTTAACAAAGCACCTTCCTAATATTTTTGGACTGAATGAAAGAATGAATAGAAGTCACATACTACCTCACAGAAATTTACAGTCTATTTAAAAGCCAGATGAGTGCTATTCTTATTGCATTGGTTTGGTAAGGACATTATTTGTATACTTTAGAAGCAATTTTGTCCTTTGACATTACTTTTAACTACTGTATTTGAAAGATAGCATAATGGAGCAGAATCCTATAATTTAGGTCCACCACCTACTAGCTGTGATTTTGAGCAGCTCATTTAACTTCTCTGAGCCTCAGTTTCTTCCTCTGGAAAATGGGATCATGCTTACCATATCATCTTTACAGTTATAGTGGGGGACATATATTTCAAAAGGATTTCCAAAAGTTGAAGCTTCCATTAAAATATGAGATTATTTTATTACTTTTTTTGGTCTACTCAATAATCCTAGATATATTATCATGGAAGAATATCAGATTTATTCATTCAAAAGTATTTATTAGGGGCCTGCTATGTGCAACCCCTGTTCAGGACTCATTAAAACTCTAATTCTAATTTTGGGGACACCTGAGTGGCTCAGTGGGTTGAACATCTGGCTCTTGATTTCAGCTCAGGTCATAATCTCATGGTGGTGAGATTGAGCCCCATGTCAGACTCAGTGCTGACAGTGCAGATTCTCTCTCTCTTTCCCCCTCTGTCTGCCTCTCCCCCATGCTCTCTCTCTCAAAATAAATAAACATTTAAAAAAACCTCTAATACTAATTTTTATTTTCCATAATTATGTTCTCTTTCGTAGAGCAAATAAATGACAAATGAGAGACACTGGCTTCTTTTTGGTATACAAACTTTATAAAATATTAAATACATAGGGGCGCCTGGGTGGCTCAGTCGGCTAAGCATCCGACTTCGGCTCAGGTCATGATCTCACAGTTTGTGGGCTTGAGCCCCGGGTTGGGCTCTGTGCTGACAGCTCAGAGCCTGGATCCTGCTTTGGATTCTGTGTCTCCCTCTCTCTCTGCCCCTCCCCTGCTTGTGCTCTGTCTCTCTCTGTCTCTCAAAAATAAATAAATGTAAACAATTTTTTTTTAAATATTAAATACATAGTGTTAATCTGAAAATATTCAAAATTCTTTCCTAATTTATGCAAGTACATTTAATCAATATCGTGCCCTGCCTATTTTATATTTTACTCTGCTCATACTTCATGAAACAGCATATAGATGAGTTCGAAAAGCATTTTTGGCCCACATGCATTTTGGAGAAATTAGATAATAAGTCAACACAATTTACATTCTTTCTTTATAATCTGCTGCCCAATAATACTGGCTATTAAAATCTAAGTGAGTGCGGGGCACCTGGGTGGCTCAGTTGGTTAAGTGTCCAGCTTCGGCTCAGGTCATGATCTCACGGTTCATAGGTTGGAGCCCTGCGTTGGCCTCTGTGCTGACAGCTCGGAGCCTGGAGCCTGTTTCAGATTCTGCATCTCCCTCTCTCTCTGCCCCTCCCCTGGTTGCACTCTGTCTCTTTCTCTCTGAAAAATAAATAAACGTTAAAAAAGAAGCTAAGCGAGTGCAGTTTTTTTTTTGCTTTATGTTTCATAACTTGAAAATATTAGAGTAAAATAAAGGTAAATGATAAAGCTCTATTGCCAAACTCTTTACTGGCAAACATAATTAAATACTGTCTCCCTTGTCCCTATCCTTACTTAGGTCCTTTTCTTTATTTTATAGATAAATGGAATTAGATTATGAAGAACTATTAATTCCAGGGAAAAGAAATGTGAACTTTAACATATTTGCAGTGATAAGTCATTGGATACCACTGATTTGGGTGAGCAGCCAGATTATCCATGAGAAACTGATTAGTGTATTCTGTCGAGCAAACTGAGGTAGGTTGTTAAAGTAATACAACCAATGAATTATAGCTCTCTATATTTAAGTCCATGTGTAGACCACTCCCTGTTTAATTACTGGTTGGGCCATATGTTTGCTTTGGCCAATGGGACATTAGCAAATGTAATGCAAGCAAAAGCTTAAAAAGAATTTGCACAGGGCATCCCTGAAACTGTCATGTGAAGAAGGGCAAGCTGACCTTTGGAGGATAAGTACACAGGAAGCAGAGACGAGCCATCTCAACAGACTCCATAGACCAAATAGCCCAGCCTGTGCACCAGGAGACCATAGTTTCATTAGTTACCCGAGGCAAGAGCAGAATTGCCTAATGACCCCAGCCCAAATTGCTGACCCACAAAATCATAAGCAAATAAAGTGGTTATTTGGTGGTAGTTCGTTATGTGACAATAGATGATCGACACACCATATTTCCAGTATGTCTTCTTGATAATAACCTTTGGAATACTTTGTTTTAAAAGAATAAACAACTAACTGGAATTTAAATAAAAACTTGAAACAACAAATAAATTGGTAGATATAAAAATCAATTGCACAGCTCATTGTATGTAAATTATTCTTCATAAAACAATACTTACAAGAAAAGAAAATTAAAAAATAGTAAAAACACAAAGAATATCCACCAAATATCTTACTTCATATGAATGTTTTTTTCTTTGTTGAAATAATGACAGATGATTCCTTATTGAAAAACAGTATAGTCAGAGGAATTTGAAAATATTATTATAATGCTTATTTTTCTTTATGAATTTTTTTTTTCATGTTTCTATTTATTATTGAAGGAGAGAGACAGAGCATGAGCTGGGGAGGAGCAGAGAGAGAGGGAGACGTAGAATTTGAAGCAAGCTCCAGGCTCTAAGCTGTCAGCCCAGAGCCAGATGCGGGGCTCGATCTCATGAACTGTGAGATCATGACCTGAGCCAAAGTCGGACGCCTAACCGACTGAGCCACCCAGTGGCATTGGGTGCTTATTTTTCTTAACTATGCTTATTTTTCTTAACTATGCTCCCTGGGAAGCAGGATATAAATCATTTTATTGGAAAACAATAGTGCTGTTAAACTGTTGAAATTCTTTGGGACTCCTACTTGAAGAGAGTTTTGAGACTTTGCTTTTGTTGCCCGTGTCCTTTCTCACCGCCTCTCTCAGTCTGTTTACCTTTCCTTCCCTTTCTTCTATTCCGGATTTGCCCTATCACCCATCCTTTTAAATCATTAATCTCTTTAGAATTCCTTCGTTTCCTTTCCAATTCTTTTTACCTATTAAAGATACAGCTGCTGCTTTCTTGGTCCTAGTAGTAATTTACTAGCATTTATCTAGCATTATCAACATTTTTTTCAGTAAACATTATCTGTATATTAACGACGGGACCATGATAGGAGAATAGGAAAATACGTTCTCTAAAAACGATTTGGACCGCTTTCACTTGCGTGGGTAATAACATTTGTACTGAATCTCTGGTAACAAAAATATAGGGACTTGGAGCCCAAGTGATTATGGCAGCTGTGTACACTCCCTGGCACTAGGCCCACTTCTCTGGGCCTTTCCATAACTAGCAGCTGCAGGCTTCATTCCTCTTCCACATTCGTCGATCCCTTCCCTGAGGCGGCTGGGTGGGGAAAGGAAGGTCGTTGAGGGAACCTGTGTTAAAAGTGAGGCTTAGGAATGGCTTGCCCCCCGAATCTAAACAGCAGGTGAAAATGAGGCAGACATTTGGGGAGCCCTAAGCAGGCGAAGAGGTTACTGGTCAGTGAAGAGCCCAGAGCGAGGATTAAGGGATCACCTGAGCCGGAGAATTAATTACAAGCGCTTCTGACACCTGCGGCAAAATTTTCCATCCTCTGACGGTACCCTGGGGGGAGGGGAGGAGGAGGGCGGGGACCTAGCAGTTTTCCCAGCGATTGGCCGCGCCCCCTCCCCTGAGGGGCGGTGGCGCTCGGACCCCGCCCCCGCGCCGCGGGTGGGCGGCGGGGGCCGGGCGAGGCCGGGCACCTCCCACCCGTCACTCAGCGGGCCGCGGTAGCTCTCCGCCCCCTGCCTGACGAGCACCTCCGGGCCGCTCCCGCCCCCGCTCCGCCTCTGGCTTCGCCAGCTTAAGTCACAACGCGGTCCGGCTACCTGGGCGCGCCCGGCCGGACGGCTGCGGGGCCGGCGCCGGGTGGCGGCGCTGAGGGGTCGCTGAGAGGAGCTCGGCGGCGTCTGTTGGAGCCGTTCCCTCGGTGGGCCGCCGGCGAGGGCATGAGCGCGGACTGCCTGTGCCTCCGGAGCGGCGGCGGCGGCGGCGGCGGGAGCGGCAAGGGGAGGGGGCGCCGCGCAGAGGCCACCGTCCAGGGCAGCGCCGGGGGACAGCAGGGCAGGAGATGTGCCTGTCCTTAGCGGTACAGGAAGCAGCATGCACCCCGTTGCCACCGACAGCAGCGGCGCCGGCCTCAGCCTTGTGCCGGCAGCGGCCACCGTTGGCCGCCCAGCCCCGGGCGCCCCGGGCGAGCGGCGGCCGGACGCCCGGGAAGACGCGGCGGCGCCGGGGAGCCCTGGCGGCTGGAGCTGGCGAGTGTCAGTGGCGGTGGCCGCACTTGCCGCCGTGTGCCTCTCCTGCCTGGGGCCCGGTTGCTGGCAGGCGGCCGGAGGCGCGGGGCCGTGCACCGTCCTGCTCCGGCTCAGCCTGTACCTGGGCTGCGCCGCGGCCGCCTTCCTCTTGGGAACCCTGTTCTCCCTCGTCTGCCGGAGCCGGCGAGCCCCGCCGCCCGACTTCGTCGCCACCTGGAGACGGCTGGCCGCGGCCGCCCGCCGCGGGCCGGGGGTAAGTACCGGTCTCCCCGCTGCCTCGCGCGCTCGGGGCCTCGGCCGGGCCCTCCCCGCTTCCGGTGCCCGCCGCCCGCTCTCGGAGCCCCGGGTGGCGGCGGCGTGGTCGGTCCCCTCTGCCTGGCCTCCCGGAGAGAGACCCGGCTGGGGTTGGTCGGCCCGGCGGGTAGCTGCGAGCGTTCCCTCGGCCCGCGCCGGTGGGGGTTGGGGGGAGAGGGGGCGGGCTCGGGGCTCCTCCGAGCTTGCGGGATGCTCGCCGAGATGCACGTTGTTAGGCAGTGTAGTTGCTCCACAACCATCCTCAGGCACAACCTTGCTAGCTGAATAATCCAAATCTTGAATGTCGCTCTGCAGTTGGCGAGGGGAGTCCCCCCCCCCCCCCCCCGCCCCCGTACGCACGCGCTGCGCCCTGTGCGGATCATGGTGTTTGCTGCTTCTAACCGTTTTCTGGGAGAGGTAACTTTCTGACCTTTCACCGGTGCGGAAACTTGCTCAGACAGGCTCGTCTGGCTTAGCTCGCCCTGCCGGGACCTCTCACCCGAGGCTGTGGACACTTCTTACCGCGGCATCCTGTCTTCCACCATGTTGAGAACGCAGCCCCAGCTAGTTTCTGTGATTTTGAAAGGGGATGTCAGATAGCACTTCAGTCTGCAACAAAAGCAAAGGTATCCCGGGGGGGGGTGGGGGGTGGGACAGCAGGGCGGTGGTTAGAAAATCTAGGAAGTGAGAGTGTTTCAAATGAGCTCTTCTCTTCCTTAGTGCCAGACCGCTACTTGCTCAGCCTCCCAGCTTTCTCTCATACGTAACCCTTTAAATCAAATAATGAAACTTGATTCTGTTGTAGCTTGTTTTGTTCGGGGCACATTATGCCGAGCCTGAGATTTGTTTCTGCTAATAATGTATTTAACACGGGTTTACTATGGGAATTATAACTTCTACTGCGGAAATATGAGTTCTATTTCATAAGCCCTAAATTACAGGGTAGTGTCTCTCAATAATCCGGTAAGGAAATAACAAACCCCACAGACCCATGATAGGTGAATTATACTGTTGTTCCAGGCAGTGGAGAAATAAAGTCCAGATTTATTTGAGGTGTGCCTCTCTAGGAGTTGGTTCTTGGTAGAGTAAATCCTTTCAACCAAAAGTTGGATATTAACTGCTGGGACATGTAGCTAGTGACAGTGGCATTGGTGTTGGTAGGCAGGGCTGGCTGCCCTGCAGGTTAGTACTTTGGGGACAGTTACACAGCCTGTACCACTGCCTGTGAGAAAATACCCTCACCACGGCAGGAACAGATGTCCCTTCCCTTCTCAAGACTGCTGTATGGTTTAACACCCCTGCTGACCGGGAGTTGCCTGACCACAACAGGAGCAAGTGTCTTAAGATCTACAGAGAGCTGTTTAGATCGGCAAAGAGTAGCCTTGCCCCGCCTGAACACTCTGGGTAGGACCACACAAACTGCTGGTATTTAAAGCCCATTACATCATACTTATTCATCCATATATTCATATAGAGAAGCACTCAGCACAACAGTTCTGCAGATATCATCTTGACATGGTTTCTCAAACTAGATCAAAACAACCTCAATTCAAAACAATATGGATTTGAAATCACAACAGATCAATACACAACATAATGTGGCACTAGCTGCTGGACTGAATGATACTGTCATGAAATTGAAGTTGCCTAAGCACATTCCGGTAAGGGAAATGGCAGTGGTTCATAAGGATATTTGTTAGAGGGATCATTATCCTCTGGGTTTTGTATTTGCTTATGATATGATCCACTTACTCTTGTAAAAATCATCACACTCTTCGCCAAAATTACCCTGTCCTGAGTCTGTCGGTTCGAAATGCAGCCCTGAGATAATGGCTGGAGGGTTGTAGGTAAGGAAGTCAGGCATCCTCACTCTGTAAATCCATCAGGAATTCAGTATATTAAGGTATAGGAACTTCTGTTTGCCTGGTATTCTAAAAAAATTAGTAGTGTTTATTTCCTTTAAAAACCTTCATTTAACTATCCATTTTTTTCATATCTAATTTAGCAAGAGTTGGTAAGCAGGTGTGTTTTTTCTCATGATTTTTTTCTACAATGACAGAAAAATAAGGATCCAAAGATTTTACTAGTTGGCTTATTGATTTGTAAATGATGTTTCATTTCTTTTGAGTATTGTAAGAAATAATTTACTCCATATGTGTTTATCGAGTTTGGTTTTTTTGATGTTGTATTTATGGTTGAGAGCGCATGAGCATGGGAGGGGCAGAGAGAGAGAAGGGGACAGAGGATTTGAAGCGGGCTGTATGCCGACAGCAGTGAGCCCAACGCCTGGCTCCAACTCACAGATCCTGAGGTCCTGACCTGAGCGGAAGTTGGAAGCTCAACCAACCCAGCCACCCAGGCTCCCCTACTGAGTGTTTTATGTGAGCCAAGTATTATTCTGCAAGCTGGGGTTGAATCAGTGAGACACACAAAAGCCCTACTCTCTGGAGATTATAGTCTTATGGGAGATCAGACAACAAAGGAGATATTTTTTGTTAGTGATAAATGCTTTTGAAACAAAAAATAAGAGTTAAGTGATTAAGAGTGCCTACTAAGTGGGAGCAGGAAGTTTAGATGGTGAGGTCAGGGTCAAAATCCTGTAGTATTCTAGTCCTCTGAAGGCCTAGAAGCTGCATGTTGTGGGTTAGTTACCATCCTATTTCCTGGAAAATACATTTCCTCAAACCTCCCAACTCACTTATACTTCTGGGTAGATAAAACTTGGATTAGCATCCAGAAAGATGGTTTAGTAGAGGAATTAGAGAAAATAGTATTTTGTTATTTTTTTAATGTTTATTTTTGAGAGAGGTAGAGCGCACGCGGGGAGGGGTGGGGAGCGAGGAGGAGACTCTGAAGCAGGCTCCAGGCTCTGAGCTGTCAGCACAGAGTTCAACGCAAGGCTTGAACTTGTGAACCGCGAGATCATGACCTGAGCCGAAGTTGGACGCTTAACTGAACCACCCAGGCGCCCAGAGAAAATAGTACTTTAAAGGTGACAGAACATGAAGCAGCATATGTAATCCTGAAGGTTTCAGGTACTAGAAGAAGTGAAATGTAATTTATGGAAAGTAGATCATTGGTCATTTTTTTTGAACTTGGATCCTTATAATAGTCTTTAACGAGAAAGTAAGTACATTAGAAACTTTACTTTCCAAGTCTGTATTGTAATTGAAATGCAGATTTTTCACATAAAATTTTATATTTTTTTAACAGTACTGGTGCTGTTTACTCAAGCCTTTAGTTGTGCTGTATTTCTAATTTGTGTTTAGTTTTATTTTGTTTTTTTTAATGCTCTGTTCTTTATGAATGGAAGCATAAGCACATGGTGTAGTGTAAAATATCTGTCAGTTCTGTGGGGGGTAGCAGCTGGACCACACAGGTCATCTAACATATGTGGAGGGGGAGGCTGCTGAGTAGTAAACCAAATGGTGCCTCTGTAAGATACAGTGAGTACATTACTACAGAAATTTTGATTCAGCATGGAGGAAGGAATCGTCATTTGTTCTCACACATTTTAGATTCTTCTAAAATGCTGTCCTTCTAGCTGTCCGTCCTTCCCTCCCTCTCCTTCGTTTTCTTTTTGGTCTCCTATAGAGGGAAAAAAAATGCATACATCGTTAAAAGTAGGCAGCTAAAAAAGCCACACTGAAAGCGAAAAGTGGTTTTTGTGTCAGGGAGTGTCTAAAATGCTTCTGTGTGTCTCACAGTGTAGTTATTGGCTGTAAACTCCATGTGATTAGGACCCCTGATTGACACCTTTTGCTATACCTGTATCTAGCAGGGGCTCAGGGAGTGTTTGCAGATGACGATAAGATTGTCTGTTCTCACTACTTCATGCTTTTCCCCCTCCAGTTAATCCAGTAGTAGTAGTTGTTGGGCATCTGCTATGTGCAAGAATTTTTGTTTCATTTGGGTGGGAATTACTGCTGATTAAAGGAGTAACAATAATTTTCAACTCAGGTAGAAATAATATCCAGTGGTGTATTCGGGTCCTGAGGAAGCTTTTCTGTAAGGTCAGGAAGGTCTTGACAGTTGCTCTCTGGGCCCCACTTAGAGAAACGTGGACTTTGTGGCAGGCCAGCAAGCACACTGGAGCTGTGGTGCTGTGGGGTTGGCCTGCCCCGGGGGTAACTAACAGTTGTTAGCCCACCTTTGTTGAGCAGGCTGTCATAGCCTGGCGTTCCCGGTCCAAGGTTGTGTTTGGTCTTGCGCCAGCCCGGTTAACTTACCTGGACCAAGAGCCTCCAATTCACTGGTCACAGTTAACTTGACCTTAGCACCTCATCTAACCAAGGCAACGGAAAGAGAAATATGGCAGAAGCCAGTTAGTAGTTTAGAAAACTTAGTTTCATTACTGGACCAGCAATACAAAGCGCATCTTCATATAATGGAAAAAAGGAAAATTATTTCTTACGTTTTGACAATAGGAAGATAACAGAATAGCTTCTCTACCCATCAATTATTCACATATAGTATGGATTTTCTCTCTTGCACTGTAACTTGTTGGATGTTTCTTGATTTGTGTTCCATAAATTCAAAACTAAGTAATTAACGATGGTCAGAAGGCCGACACGAGAATATCCACAAAAGTGAAATGCTTAATAGCATGTGGGAAACCAAAGTCCACTACTATATGAAGAAAACGTTAATGAAAGACTTCAAAGTTCAGGCAATAGAAAAGTTCAAGTGGTTTATCAAATCTAGCAAGCATTTACTGAGTACCTGTTAAATAGCCGCTATTACGATCTTGTTAGATCACTTTTTGCCTAGCTGCTCAGTGCCTGTGCCAGGCACATGGTAGGCTCTCAATAGATCAGTTTTGCCTGTGTAAATGGATTATTGTTTGAGACGATAGCAAATTTAAGTATTCTACTGACTGTTTTTTAAATTTTTTTCTTAAAAATATTTTTTTACATGTTATTTTTGAGAGAGAGAGAGAGAGAGAAAAGCACGAGGGGAGAGGGGCAGAGAGAGAGAGAGGAAGACACAGAATCTAAAGGTTCCAGGCTCTGAGCTGTCAACACAGAGCCCGAGGCCAGGCTCAAACTCACAAACTGTGAGATCATGACCTGAACCGAAGTCGGATGCTTAATGGACTGAGCCACCCAGGTGCCCCTACTCACATTTTTAGGTTTAAAATTATAACCCCAGCATCCTGGAGAAGGGTCAGAACCTTGTAGTAAGCTCATTAAGAGCTTGGGAAATTGCTTTCTGGAAATGCAGGGCCATGTTTTTAGCGTTGGGGAGGATTCACAGATGAACAAGAATCTCCCTGTCCCTGCCCTCTCAGGCTGAGTAGATTGGATTGATAGAGAAGACTGGATGGGAGGGCAGATGTTTATAGAGACAGTACAATATTCACACAGCAATCCATGGTGCCAGTTGGCTTGGGTAGGACTTTTAGAATTCCTAAATGAGTTCTTTTACAAATACAAAAGTTCTTTGAGTAAAACAAACTTAATTTAGTTACTTGAGGGGAAAAAGGAAAAGAAACAGGAATTAGGGAGACTATACACAGCCTCTTTGTGACTTTCCTTTATTATGCTAATGTGATAAAGTAATCCTCAATAATTTGATAATGGATAATGGCATAATATACTTACTTCAGAATATTTGTTTGCTAAAGTTTTAACTAGACGATTTAAGTCATGGTGGATAGTGGGAAAAATGTTTTTGAGGAAGATGGCTTTTTGAGAACCCCTTAAATCACAGGATCCTCCCTAACTGTCTGGTATAAAGGTTGTTTTCCTTTAAATTCACACTATTCATAATTTTTAAATTTTTTATGCAGATGATAACATTCACGTTTTTTATTTTTTTTATTTTTTTTATTTTTTTAAATTTTTTTCAACGTTTTTTTATTTATTTTTGGGACAGAGAGAGACAGAGCATGAACGGGGGAGGGGCAGAGAGAGAGGGAGACACAGAACCGGAAACAGGCTCCAGGCTCCGAGCCATCAGCCCAGAGCCCGACGCGGGGCTCGAACTCACGGACCGCGAGATCGTGACCTGGCTGAAGTCGGACGCTTAACCGACTGCGCCACCCAGGCGCCCCACATTCACGTTTTTTAAAAAAAACGTGTAAAAGGGTATACAGTGAAATTTTCCCTATAGACAATATTAAAGTTGTTTATTCTTCCATATATATATTATGCATATACAAGAAAACACAAATATATATTCAAAGAGAGAAGTTTTGGACACCTATAATCTCTTGATACAAAAACAATAATAACACATATAGGACAGTTATTTTTTAGATATTCATTGTGAAGGCATTTTTTCTTAAGGTTAGGAAACAAGTTATATAGGAATGATAACTTCTAAGTAGGAAGATACATGATTAAACCTAGAACATAACAATGCTCATCAAACACAGGACATGTATGCTAAGAAGTGAAGAAAGTGTTTATTTGAATTTACCAGACTGTCTAAAGGAAACAATTTTTATTTTCATAATTTATGAAAAAGTAAACAAATTTACAAAAAGTAAACAAAGCAAACTGTTGACAGAGTACATGTACCATTTAGGATTTGAGTTGCCCCTGAGTATACGAGATGAATCACAGGAGCTAGGATTGCAAAGGTACTTTGGGCCACGTTGTAGAAGTCTTCAATTGAGAGTAAAACTGGATTTTAGTCTGTGGGCATGGCAGCTATTGGCATTTCCTGAGACAGGAGTGATAGCCTCAGAGCTGGGCTTTACAAATGTTAAATGGAAAGTGATTGGGATAAACACAGGAGGAGAAAATACCATGTTAAATGCAGTGGTAAAAAGTGAGAGTTAATGAGGCTGTGTGAATGGAGATAAAAGGCAATAAATTTGAGTGAGCTTTTTATTTGATGTAAAATATCATTAGTTATCATTACAGATAGGTTTAAGAATCTTTTCAGGAGTGTCCTAACATTCTCTGTAAACAGTAAATTTCGGGGCACCTGGGTGACCCAGTCACTTAGGCATCTGACTGTTGATTTCAGCCCAGGTCATGAGGTCAGAGTCGTGGGATCGCGCCCCACATTTGGCTCTGCCCTGAGCATGGAGCCTGCTTGAGATTCTCTCTCTTTCTCTCTCTCTCTCTCTCTCTCTCTGTCTCCCCCTCCCCCTCTCCCCTCTCCCCTCTCCCCTCTCTCCCACACACACTTCCCCTTCTCCTCTCCCCCACTAACACATGCCCCCCCCCCCCCCCCCCCCAGTAAACAAACAAAACAGTAAATTCAGCCCCCAAACAAAGGGTTGTCTTGTTCACAAAATGAACACAGTTTCCAAGCTTGAATGTTCTCCTTGGAGCCTAAATTCTGGTCATTTCCTGGGAGGTTGATTTCTCACTGTCTTCTATCTCAAGCTGCTTTTGTTTTGGGAGCATGCTGTGATGTCACCTTCATGATTGAATGTTGCCTTCTTGAAAATCTCTTATGTTTCATTTCCCAACCTTATAGTTTTGGGGGTAGGGAGTACCCCCAGATTCCTGAAAATGTGAGTTCTTATAGTCAGAATCATGCACATAATTGTACTAAAAAGGTGACTCAGCAGGTTTAGTACTAAAGGCTCAGGCTTAGAAAATGAACATTGTCTGTAGAAGGCTTTAAATATTAAAATAATAGTGTACAGACTTGTGTAAAACAAAAAAGTTGCACCTTTGCTTTTGGAAAAAAAAAATTGCAAACTTGGAACTTATTTTTTTTACCCTTCTCTCTTAGGTCACTTTCTAAACTAGGGTTGGGGGCGTGGGTGGGAATGATAGGTGTGATCGGCAGCCCTTCTCAAGGGCTCTTCCTGGGTACCCTGAGCCCAGGCCCAGTTACTTATTTCCATATCCTGTGTCAGCCCTGGGCTGTGTGCTTGTATAGTTTCTCCAAACACAGTGGAGCTTTCCAGAAAGCCCAGGGAACCGATTTGGTTGTATTTTGGTGGGTTTCTCAGCTCAGATTCTGCTTTGGGAGAATGCAGTTGGGAGTGTGAGGTGTGCCTGCTGTGTCCCTGGGCCTGACCTGTTCTGTGCGGTTACTATGGGCACTGACCAGTCCTGGTACATTTGTCAGCCAGCCTGGGGTTTCCGCGTCTGAATAGCTAAGAGCTGGATGTGAAGAAAAACGAATATGGTAACTCCAGATAAAATGCCTCTGGGGCCAAGGAGGAAAAGGAATGAATTGTGCATGTTTAGGATAAGAAACGTGAACTTGTTGAGGCCACTGGGATCTATTTAGTAAGCTTTCAGTTGTAGTGTAGAATACTGCTCTTGGAAAATTAGGTAAGTTTTTGCGAATACTTCTTTCTTTCCTTTTTCTTTTTAATACATTTTTTAAAATTTTATTTGAGAGAGACAGAGACAGTGCAAGTGGGGAGGAGGCAGAGAGAGAGGGAGACAGAATCCCAAGCAGGTTCTGTGCTGCCAGCACAGAGCCCTATGCGGAGCTTGAACCCATGAAACCGAGAGATCGTGACCTGAGCCAAAGCCAAGAGTCAGACACTTAACCGACTGAGCCACCCAGGCACCCCTACAAATATTTATTTCTAAAGTAACCTGAATTTCTGTAGTTCTCAACCACCTGTGTGTATGAGTGACTTTACATTAATGGTAGTAACTAAAATTTTACAGGTGTTTGGTTCTGTCTGCTCATGCAGAACCTTGGTCTGCAGTGCCCCTAGCTGCCCCTCCCCAGACTTCTGAGAGTCCATAGGCAGTGTCTTCTGTATTTGTGAATAAGCTCATTTATATTCCTTCATTTCTGGTGCCTTCAAAGCATTGGAGAGAGGCTTCTCTGCCATCACCACTGTCAGTCTGTGAAAAAGCACATTTCTTTTTGGGCAACTAGGGTTTTAATCCCCCAAAGCTGGATATCCAGGTGTGCTTCCCTCTGAGCCAAAGCCCCATTATGTACTTCATAGCAGCTGAAGTGTTGCCCTGTTTCTCTAGGGTATGCATCTCAAAATTTTTTTCACCTTGTTACAGAAGCTGAGGAACGAATGCTCCTGTTGGCATTTCCTGGAAGACAGCCCCTTCCCTTTTGTCCACCTGGCCAGGAGCAGCCCTGGGAAGCCAGAGCTTTCTTTCCTAGCATCAAAGCTTTCTGTCTGTAGCCTTGAGCCCATATCTACAAGCCACCTCCCAGAAGGTCTCATTACCCTGTGCAAGTTAGTTCTTAAAATACCTACCTGAGGGCTGCATGCAGGCTTTGCCAACTTGTTACACATGGAATTAACATCTTTAAGTATTCCAGAAATTTCAGTGTGTTTTTCTGAGACAGTTAATCTCTTTTTCCTTCTGATTTTCTTTTTTCCTGTTTCATTAAACCTTTCTGAGATGATCATCTCTAGATAAATTCAGGAAGTTGCTTTGTTTTCCTGATTTGAATTATGGTTGTTCTTGAGTTTTCTTTTTTTATTATCTCACTCTTAGGCAGTCTCATCCTTGAGCCCCCGTAAAAACCATCCCTACACTCAGGATTAGAGATTTATTCCTCTCTTTTTTTGGGCCTCAGACTCATTTATTCAACTGCTTGACTTGACATTTCCATTTGGCATTTGTCGTGGTGCCTGAAACTCAGCTAGTCCAAGTGTCCCCATCCCTCTTCCATTGTCCTTTGTGTCCATGACTGGCACCTCCAAAAGTCAGGTCCCATGGCCAGAAGGCTTTGAGTTCCCTGGACATCTCCTTCTCCTCACTGTGCATATGCTGTCCATCATCAGGTCCTGCCTTCTTACCTCTTGAGTGTCTTGCACCCATCCCCTTCTTTCCATCTCTTCTGCTTTGTCCCAGTTGCCATCATGTCTCACCTAGATGGCTGCAGTAGCCTCTCAACTCCTCTCTCTGTATCCTTGTTGGCATTTTATTTATATTTTTTATTTTTTAAATTTTTAAAATCTTTATTTTTGAGAGAGAGAGAGCGCGTGCACACATGAGCAGGTGAGGGGAAGAGAGAGAGGGAGACACAGAACCTGAAGCAGGCTCCAGGCTCTGAGCTGTCAGTCCAGAGCCTGACATGGGGCTCGAGCTCACAGAGTGCGAGATCATGACCTTAGCTGAAGTCAGATGCTTAACCGATTGAGCCACTCAGGCGCCCTGACCTTGTTGCCATTTTAAAAATGCAAACCTAATTCAATCCATCTTCAGCAACAGGCTTAATTAAAATCCGCTAGTGGCTTCCTGTTCTTCCCAGCTCTTCAGCCTCCTCTGTCTTCACTACCTTCATCCTCATACTCCATCCTTAAAGGGCCATGCTCCCTCCATCACTGGAGACTTTGTACATTGCCTCCTTTGCGTGGAGCAGCCCACTGCCCCCTTGCATAGTGAGCTGCTTCCCCAGACCTCAGTCATCACTTGTGCAGGGAGAGTCTCCCCCTCTGCTGTGTGGATTCTCCTGGCATCACATACCTTTTCCTTACTGTACCTACCAACGGCTGTAATTTTATATTCCCTTGGATGATTCCTTGTCTGTCTTGATCTCCACAAAGGCAGAAACTCCCCTGTATCTTTAAGAGCATGATTTAGTAGGTGAGCAATAAATCTTTCTTGACCAAATAAATAACTGGGCATTAATAGAGCATTGACAATAAGATAATGGTTTTGGAGCCACTCTTCTGAATTTGAATCATGGCTCTGCCCTAATAACTGTGAGTATGGGCAACCTGCTTAAGATTTCTAGACCTCATGCCTGGGTGGCTCAGTTGCCTAAGTGTCTGATTTCGGCTCAGGTCATGATCTCACCGTTTGTGGTCTCGAGCCCCACATTATGTTCTGTGCTGACTGCTCAAAGACTGGAGCCTGCTTTGGATCCTATGTCTCCCTCTCTCACTGCCCCTCCCCTACTTGTGCTCTGTCTCTGTCTCTCTCAAAAGTAAATAATAAACATTAAAATATGTTTAAAAAAAACATTTCTAGAGCTCAGTCTCCTTATGTGAAAAATGGAGATAATAAATACTTTTCAAGGGTTATTTGGAACAATGTTATAGTATTTGAAAATACAAATTCTAATATTTATAAAAGTGTTTTGAATATAGGAGGTGTTAAATACTAGATTTTGCACTATCACTTTTAAAAAAACCTTTTTATTGTAAAATAACAAATGCAGATTCAGAAAATCACAGAAAATAAATGTATAGTTGGATGAATGATCATAAAGAGAACACCCTTGGAACTTCCAGAAACTCCAGAAGCCCCTCTGTATTTCCACCCAATGTCAGCCCCTCCTCTTCCACTTAAGTAACTCTTGACTTTATAGTATTCACTTCCTTGCATGTTGTTATGGTGTTATCACTCAAATGTGCATCAGTGGACATGATAGGTTTTTTCCCCCCATTAAAAAAAAATTTAGTTTCTCCTCTATCCTTTTCCTTATGGGATATCCTTATCCTCTTATCCTCTGTCCTTTCTTTGCAATTTATTTGTGAAGAACCTGGATACTGTGGAGTATCCTGTGGTCTGGATTTTGCTGATTACACATGAATGATGCAGTTCAACATGTCCTCTCCTTTGTATGTCCCGCAAATTGGCAGCTGGATCCAGAGGTGTGATCAAACTTGTGTTCGATCCATTTGACAGACTATAGGTGGTGGTGTGATCTTTCATTGGGAGACACAAAACATCTTACTGACTTTTGGTTATATTAGTAGCTGCTGATGGTTGATAGCTAGATCCACTAATTTGTTGGGGGTGACAAAGTGGTAATGTTCAAATTCTGTCATTTACTTTTCATTTATTGCTTTGAATACTTTTTTTTAATTAAAAAAATTTTTTAAGTTTATTTAGTCACTTGGAGGGAGAGAGAGAGAGAAAGAACAAGTCGGGGAGGGGCAGAGAGAGAGAGAGAGGGAAGAGAGAATCCCAAACAGGCTCTGCACCGTCAGCACAGCACAAAGCCTGATGTGGGGCTTGGACTCACGAATGGTGAGATGAGAACCGAAGCTGAAGTCAGACATTTAACCAACTGAGCCATGCTGGCACCCCTGAATACTTTTTTAAAAGAGACCTGTTTCCCTCATCTATTTGGTTACACAGTGGTATACAGTTCATATAGAAAAGCAGAGTAAATGCTAGATTTTCCCCCATTATTAGTTTCTAAAATAATGAGTTGGTTCCCCAACATCCTTTGAAGGTAATCAATTAGTTATGTGTTTTGAAAAAAGAATGTACTACGACCTTGCAGATGAGAACGTAATAGACAGGTTTTGATCAGTTGTAATGATCTTTTTTGAAGCTTCTATAATCCCATCTTTGGCCCATGGGAGCCTTTTGAAGTTGGCTCCAGAGACCTTTCTATATGACCCTACCTTTTGATATGACCCTAATTAGTTTTTAGAGTTTTCTTGCTGTCTGACATAACCGGATATTTCAGGTTCATCTTGAGCAGTTTCTTCTCACACCTGGACTTAGCCATTTCTCCAAAAAGAGCCCTGATTTCTTTTAATGGGAAATGGTATTTCAAGAACTCATTCTGCCTCAGCTCTGAGTAGCACAGCCAAGACCCGGACCCAGCTGTTGGGACTTGATTTGCTTTATTTGTTTGTAGGGTGACCAACCGACCTGATTTGCTTCCAACTGTCTTGGTTTTAGTACCAAAAGTTCTGTGCCCCAGGGGAAAAAAATAAAACTCATTCTAGGTGTTAAGGAGGCTTGTTGCTATTGGTTTGGTCATTGTTTCTTGGCTTTCTCTATGGAGAGATCTGGAAAAGTGTGTTTTGCAGAGAATTCTCTCAGGTGTTAGCTTTATTTACTTCATAGGTCTTCTTAAAGGCAAGTAACACTTTGAACAGTGCTTTGTAATCATCTTTGCCACTTGCTTATCGTAGCCTATCTTGGCATTGTTAACGGGTTCGGGGAAATAGGTTGTATGGTCTCCATTTAATTCATTGCATTCCAGTCCATGGTTGTGTATACAGTAGACACATATGAATATCAAAGAGTAAATGCCTTAGTAATTGTTGTAGCTAAACTTAATATTTATTGTACATACTGTATGTAGCTGGATGTATTACCTAATTTAAATTTTAAACCTACCATGTGAGTTAGGACTGTTCATCTCATTTTACAGATGGGAAAACTTAGGTTTAGAGCAGCTGACTACTGTATCCAGTCCACATAGCAAGTGGAGGAACTAAGAATTAAACCCAGGTCTCTCTTACCCTGGAGTCCATACACTTAACCACTTTATTACCCTTTTAATTATTAAAGATCAATCTCACCTGATTGAGGTTTAAAAAAATTTGAAATTCTTTGGGATGGTTCTAGGATTTGTTTAGGAATTGATGTCACTTTAGAAGTCTCAGGATGAACTAGAATCATGTCCCAACTACCCCTTCTATGCTCATGATGATCATTTCTAATTGAGTAAGGCTGTTTTTGTTTTCCTGCTGAATCTGGATGAGGCCTCAGAATCCTTTTCAATATAGTATTCCAGGCAATTAGTAACTATTTACTAGAGTTGGCACGTAATGTGAAACCCATCTGCCATTCTGAGTGAGAACCTCCGAGAAGGGCAGTGATCCCTCTGGATTCCCGTAGCACATTTCTGTCCCTGTATTACTGTCATCATTGTGCTGTATCATAAGTCAGTCACACACTCTTCTCATCTGCTCTGGTAAAAACTAGTTTTCTAAACTATGATCCATAAATGCTTAATTCTTGGAGATTCTTTTAGGTACACTTCAAAAACTAGAGGCAGGATGAGAGGCTTGTTTCATCACATAAATTTGAAAAACTAAGTTCTTGAAACTTGCTATTTTAATGTTGAGAAATCCTATAATAAAGGTATCTGTTAAACTGTTTTTAACCCTGTGTTTTTGGAGCGCCTGGTGGCTCAGTGGGTTAAGCGCCCACTCTTGATTTCGGCTCAGGTCATCGTCTCACAGTTGGTGAGATTGAGCCCCATGTTGGGCTCTGCCCTCAGAACATGGAGCTTGCTTGGGATTCTCTCTCTCCCTTTCTCTGCCCCTCCCCTTCCTGCCCCCCTTCCCTACATGGTCTCTTTCTCTCTTTGAAAATAAATAAACATGAAAAAAACTTAGACCCCCTGTGTTTTCTACATGTGACCAATCCCTATCCCCCCCTTTTTTTAATTAAACAATAAAGACATCTATTAAGAAATAATACACAATCTAAAGGTCTAGAGGTAGGACAGGCCCCTTGTGGGGAATGTCAAGCCTCCATCACCATTTCTTGTATTTCTTCTGCCCTCTCCTGAGGTGGATTAACTCTTAGACTAGTGGCCAGATGATGGTGGCAGCCTCAGGTACCACAGCCACACCATATGATATCCAGAGGAAGAAAGTCCCTTTTGGGAACAAGGAAAAGGTTACTACAAATGCCTCTGGCAATCTTCTCCTCACATCTTACTGGCTAGGTTTGGGCAAGGGGACAGGATTTCTGTGATTGACCTGGGTCAACCTTTAGAAAGGAAAGAAATTAGAGTCAAAACAATAAGTACTTCCTAGTTTTCATGACTAGGGCTCACCTGTCTTTTTAGCCTGTCTTCCACACTTCTGCTCATTCTTAAATCTACCTTTTGGGGCGCCTGGGTGGCTCAGTCAGTTAAGCTTGATTTTGGCTCAGGTCATGATCTTATGGTTTGTGAGATCGAGCCCCTTGTCAGGCTCTGTGCTGACCGTGCAGAGCCTGCTTTGGATCCTTTCTTCCCTCTCTCTACCCCTCTCCCCCTCATTCTGTCTCTCTAAATAAATAAATAAATAAATAAATAAATAAATAAGTATCCAAAAATATATATACCTTCTGTTCCTGATTTTACCCTCGTGTGGTGTATGTGCGAGTAACCACATGCCTCTGAGAAGGCCACAGCCCCCGTTTCTGCCCTTTCACTTCTGCTTGTTAAAGGCCCATTTCAATTGTCCTTCCGTCCTTTACCAATAAGTCAGCTTTACCTGCTTTTTGGTTCTGCCCAGTAAATGTTTATTGTGGCAAGGAGAGGGAAAAGTCTGGGTTAATTCCAGGGTCTGGCATGGGAGGATAAATGACTTCAGGAACCATTTGTGCAGGTTTGGAACAGTGGTGGGTAGTGGGTTTTTGCCGTGTAGAGTTTGAGAGGCCTGTGGATATGTTCAGCCTGCAGTTAGGTGTGCAGGTCTGCAATCTGAGGGGGAGGCCAGGATGAAGGGAGTAGATTTGTTGGCGGTCCGGATACAACACGGTAGTCAAAACTACAGGGTTGATGAGACTGCCCAGGACAGCCTATAATGGTTGAAACCAGGGAGCAAAGGCAGGCCGAGGAGGAGCCGTCCACTGCGGTGTGAGGGCAAACAATGCCGAGACCGTGCGTAGGAGAGAAGAGGCAAGAGAGAAGCAGGGAATAAGTGGCAAGTAGCGTCGGGTGTAGCAGAGAGGTCCAGAAGGAGGACCGAGAAGTGTCCACTGGGTCTGACAACTAGGAGGGTCTTTGGAGACTTGTGACAGTGGTGGTTGGGGAGGCAAAGATGGATGTGGGGGCAGAAATGATATCCTTGTGGGTGAAGAGTGAGGAGGAGGTGAGGAAGGAGAGACAGTATGTGGACGGTGCTCTCTAGAAGCTTGACTGAGGAGGAAAGAAGGGAAGGGAGCATTGATAGGATTGTGTGTGTGTTGGGGGTGGGGGGGGGCTTTTTGTTGAGTGGAGAGATGTAAACACATTTCCGAGTTAAAGGGGAATCTTGAAAAGGAGACGGGAAGGGCCTGAAAGTCTCAGCTAGAGAATGATTGATAGGGTGGTGTCTAGGCACACAGGACCAGAGCACGGGTGGAGGGTTTGGGCTTGTGACTAGTGGGAAAGACGTACAAAGGGGAGGGTATAGAGAGAACCTCTTAGGAGGTTGGCAGGGAATTCAGATGTTTCAAGCTGGCCCCTACTTTCTCGGTAAGTAGGAAGTAAAGTTAATTGCTGACGGTTAAGAGAATGACCCGTGCAGAGGGTAATTTGAAGATAGGTGGCAAAAAGTTTGGGGGAAAAATAACTATTGGAGAAAATACCAGCAAAGTCATTTATTGAGCCCTTACTATAGTAAGTATATTCTCATTTAGTCCTCACAGGGACCCCCATGAGATAGTTACTCTTAGCCCCATTTTGTGGACCAGGAAACAGTTTTAAAGAGGTTAAGTGACTTGCTAAAGGTGTCAGGTTATGAACCAGGGATCCAGGCTTTTTCTGACACTGGAACCAGCCTCTCAGTCTTTATGCTCTACGGCCACACAGCGGGGAGGAAGCCTAGCAAGGATAAGTGGGCAGATTGTTTTATTTATTTAGTTTAGTTTAGTTTTTTAAGATATGAGCACAGGAGTTGCAATTTTATTTTTTTATTAAAATTTTTTTAAAGTTTGTTGATATATTTTGAGAAATAGACACACACACACACACACACACACACACACACACACACACACAGCACGAGTTGGGGAGGGGCAGAGAGAGAGGGGGAGAGAGAATCCTAAGCGGACTCTGCACTGCCAGCACAGAGCCCGACTCGGGCTCTATGAGATCCTGACCCAAGCTGAAAGCATGACATGACACTTAACTAACTGAGCCACCCGGGGTGGGGGTGGGGGGCCTGGGCAGATTGTTTTAGAGTTAAGTGCAGTTTGTGGGTTGGAGGCCAGGAGAATGTGGTGACACCCACTGGCATGGTTGTGATACGTTTGCAGGAGGAGCACTCGGCTCCTGCAGGGGAGCCGAGAAAGAGCCAGGCCGTGGGACAGACCAGGGTACAGGAATCCTGATGGGAGCTGCTCAGGCGTCAGCTAAACCAAGGAAGGAACCGAGGCCAGGAGGGAGCTTAGAGGAAGGGGACGGGTAGAAGAGATTGTAAGTCTACTAAGAAAGACCTTGAGGTGGCCACGAGAAAGGGGGAGAAGAGAGGAGGGTCCTGGAGCTGAGGAGCCAAGGCA
This sequence comes from Neofelis nebulosa, assembly GCF_028018385.1. Lineage (NCBI taxonomy): Eukaryota > Metazoa > Chordata > Mammalia > Carnivora > Felidae > Neofelis > Neofelis nebulosa. The sequence continues at coordinate 16,839,906 of NC_080784.1, forward strand.
CCATGTTGTGGATGTGATGTGCCCTGATGTTCCACGTTGTTCATCTTCCTATTTCTTTTGTGACTGAAGGAGTTGCGTCCAGAAGCTCTCTGATAAAATGATGTCTGAGAAGAAAGCTTGCATTGTACATTATGAAATCAGGCAGTGGGAGAGACTAAGGGTGTGTAGAGTGGGGGTGCTGTCTCTCGACTGGCCCAAGGTCAGCGCTGGCAATTCCAGTGTCCCTTATGGCATTTGCTTGGAACTGTACTCAGGTGATTTTTACCGATTAAAGGCAATAGCAGTTAGGTAATAACGTGGTTGTTTTTCTTTAGAGGAGCTTCATTCAGTGCCTGTACTCAGTGTAGGCCATTCTAGGACTACAAATACTTTTTGATTCAAGCACTACATTTAAAACTACCTCTTGGGGAGCCTGGGGGGCTCAGCTGGTTAAGCTTCTGACTTTGGCTCAGGTCAAGATCTCACAGTTTGTGAGTTCGAGCCCCGCAGTGGGGGCTGATGGCTCAGAGCCTGGAGCCTGCTTTGGATTCTATGTCTCCCTCTCTCTCTGCCCACCCAGGCGCCCCAGAAGTTTTGTTCTTTGAATTTTAACATGAATTTTTGATGGAAACGGTAGGAATAATTTTTATGATCTACATCTATGCTGGGACAGTTAACTTTTTACCCATTAGTTAGAAGGGACGTAAAGTCAACTTCTTTGAATAGTTTCCATTGAATTCATTTTGATTTTATCCAACCACTGTTTTTATGGCAATAATTCATCTCCCACATTTCAGTATCTTGTATATCTGTGTGTTGCCTGAGCCACTGTACATGGAGCTCAGCTTTTTGCTTTAAGGGAACTATGGAAATAGAGATACTACTGAATTAGATTACCAATATAATATTTTTCTAACTTGGTAGGTACTAAATATCTAATCACCAGTTTTTATTTAAAAGCTATTATTAATATTAATAATAGTATTATGGTATTTCAGAACAACAATGGAATATTAAAAAAAAAACAGTGATTGCTTTTGTTACTAAAGGACTCTGTGAAAAAAGGAATTCTATGTGACTCCTCTCGATTTGTTGAGTTACATGAAAGCCTTGAAGCAGAGGTAACCACTCTCTCTCCTTTCTCATTTGTGTTGAGTGGTTTCAGTGAGAACTCTGATGAAATGAGAATAATTCTTGTAATATACCTCAAATATGTATTAACTTAAATTCTTATGGAATGATCTCATGGGTTGATTGTATACTGAGTAACTTTTCTTCCATGACCTGGGCTGAAGATCATAATGTAGAGAAGATACCAGAATAAGGAAGAATATTAGAATTCCAAAGCACAACCTTCCTCAGTGGTATGGCTAGCCTAACTTAATCTCTTTAAAACTGTTTCCTGATCCATAAAACAGGGATAACACTATCTCATGGGGTCACTGAGGATTAAATGACAATGTACTTAGCATACAGCCCAGTACAACATTAAGGACTCAATAAATGTTTTTTGCTGTTATTATCTCTAAGAGTTCTTTTTCTAAACCTTTTGCCACCTCTTTTACTTGAAGATAAGCTTCCGTCAAAAATAGATTAAGGCCCTTGAGCACAGAGAATATAATTTATTTACCTTTGTCTCTGTGGTACCCAACTAAGTGGCAGACACACAGAGTCCTCAGTAAATGTTAGATGATTGAATGAATGGATGGAAATGTGATTCCTATCATGGAAGCCTGTGATTTCCCTCGTGAACTCAAAATTACAATGGAAGTCAGCAACAAAATGGTTATAGAATTTTTATTACATGAACCTTTTCAGAAATGCACAAAGCTAATGTCAGTTTTCCATTACCCTTCCTGAGACAATTTGCTTTTCCTCATTCTCCTCCTTCTAGCCCTGGTATCTGTTCTGCACTTACCAGTTTAGGCAAACTGCTGTCTGCCTGTGTACTTTCAAGTGCATGTTATTACTCCAGTTTCCAAACCTGTGTCTGATTTGAGATATACTTAAATTTCTCTTAAAATCAAGTGAAGTGTGTTTTCTAAGGATCTTCAGATTTGAGTCCTTGACGTTAAAAGTGAAACACATCTCCCTTCCCGTTAGTCTAATTCTTCCAACTGAGTGGAAAAACAATCCTAAATACATTAACCTACCTCAAAATCTATCTCTGTTGATCAATTAGTAAAGAACTATTCATTTTTCTCCTGGAAAGTAGTTTATTAACCAAGAAATCTTGTGACAGTAAGACCTGAAACCATGAAAGTCATAATACTAATCACATGTAATAGAACTACAATCATTTTTTGCGAAGGAAATTATCATTGTAAAAAAATTTAGACTATGACTCTTGGAAGTGTAATAAGAACCTATATTTGTAAACTGCTTTGTAATTTTAAAGCACTTTTACTGCATTATCCTTCTTGAGATGCAGAATCATCCTTTAATATAAATAGAGCAAAAATTATTTAAATTGAATTGAATCTCAAAGAGGTGAATATGTTTACTATAACTCAGCAAGAAAATGGCAAAGAACCAACTACAGCCTACATTTTCTGGGTCTTAATGTAGTGTTTTTGCCATTATAATGTAATGTCATATGCTTTTCCCATAGTAATAATAGGGGGATTGTGCTCCAGCATAAAGCACATTTGAATTTCGTATTTGTTCAGAGAAAGTTCTTATTTCATACTCTTTCATGGGATCTAGTCTCAGATCTATCCCAGCTGAAGAATATCTTTCATTATAGAAATATAAACAGAACCTTGATTCCTATATGTGATGCATACAGGCAGGGTTGGCCTTTAGCCTGAACACAACCATACTTTGATAAACGGTGTAATAAGCTATGGGAGCTACTGATGATCTAATCTACCATTCATCTCTTGCCAAGTTCATTTTAGGTAGAATCACGATAGGGATTTATATTTCTGGAGGCCAAGTTGGCTTCACGGCCCACATATTCCTCAGGCTAGAGAAGGCCCTGTCTTGCTCCTGCCTCTGTGTCCATTACTCATTTCCCTGTCTGGAAGTACCCTGCAGCATCGGGTTTTCCAGGCCCATAGTTCAGGGTTGGCTGAAGAGGCTGGAAAGGGATTTTTCCAGTTCAGCTTTGCATATTTTGTGCTTCACAGCATCTCCTACACTCTCCTACCATGCCCCATTCAATTCCTTCAGTTTCTTCTTAGCTCGTAAGACTCCATGAAGCACAAAATTCTTGAGGTACACAGTCTTTTGAATGAAGTCAGACTCCAAATCCAACTATATATTTAATAGACACTTAGTAGTTTTTTAGATTGTTTCTGGTGGTCCTACACTTAGATCAATAGCATAGAAATGAAAATATTTTTTCATTTAAAAGAGAAAGAGGGGCACCTGGGTGGCTCAGTCGGTTAAGCATCTGACTTTGGCTCAGGTCATGATCTCATGGTCTGTGGGTTTGAGCCCCACATTGGGCTCTGTGCTGACAGCTCAGAGCCTGGAGCCTGCTTTGGATTCTGTGTCTCCCTCTCTCTCTGTCCCTCCGCCACTCATGCGTTGTCTCTCTCTCTTTCTCAAAAATAAACAATAAAAAGTTTTAAAAAACTAGGAAGAAAATGGTGGAGACAAAGTAAATGCATAGTAATAGAAGAATAGTTACATTGTGGTAGAAGTCATTCAAAACAATATATTCCAAATCTTATTTCATAAAAGATGCTCATAATACTAATTATGAAAAGCCAGCTGCAGGGGTTCCTGGGTGGCTCAGTTGGTTAAGTGCCCCGACTTCGCCTCCGGTCATGATCTTAGGCTTTGTGGGTTCAAGCCCCGCGTTGGGCTCTGTGCTGACAGCTCAGAGCCTGGAGCCTGCTTTGAATTCTGTGTCTCCCTCTTTGCTCCTCGCCTGCTTGCGTGCTCTCTCTCAAAAATTAAAAATAATAAAAACATTTTAAAAATTTTTTAAAAATTAAAAAGAAAAGCCAGCTGCAGAGCTGTGTGAATACTGTTATCTTAATTTATTTTAAAAAGTAGGAAAATGATAAAAGTACCAGTAATCTGAATTATTGTGTTACCAGGCACTGTTGTAAGTGCTTAATGTGTAGTAACTCATTTAATGCTCTTATCAACCTGAAGAGGTAGGTACTATTGTTATCTTTTATTTATTTATTTTTGGGTACTATTGTTATCTTTATTTTAGAGATGAAGAAGTTGAGGTTCAGAAAAATAGGTTCCCAAAGTTACATAGTAAGTGTTGGAGTCACCGTCTGAGAGGAAATGCACCAGAATGTCAATAATCATTTCTGAATTAATGGTGTTATGGGTCAGTTTAATTCTTTTATATCTATAATGTTGAACGTGTCTCTACTCTTTATATTGCTGTAAATAGCATTTTAAAAAGAAATAAAGCATGTTTGGAATCTAGAAAAACAATAAGAGGACATTTATAGGTTTGAATTTCAAAGAAGCCTTTTCTCTTATATCTGAAGTAGATATTATCCTTGATTTTTTTTTTTTTTTTAAGTTTATTTTGAGAGACAGAGCAGAGGAGGGGCAGTGAGAGAGATAAAGAGGAGAATCCCAGGCAGGCTCCGTGCTGAGCTCAAACTCAACACATCGTGAGATCGTGACCTGAGCCAAAACCAAGAGTTGGACGCTCAACTGACTGAGTCACCCAGGTGCCCCCAAATTGTACTTGGTTAAGAGGGGACAATAGACGCAAATACCACTACTTTCTATCAGTACAATCTCCCCAGTTGATAACCTCTCAGTATGTGACAATGTGTTTGACAATTTTCTTTTATCAGTAAAGAGAACAAGACCTTTTTTAGTTCGTGATTAAACATTGTAAAGCACAATCCAGGAAACTGGCTTCTGATCAAACCAGGTTTTGTTTGAACATTCACATACTTCACCAGCAATAGAGTGTAAAGGCACATACACTGTAGAACATCTCCAGGAAATGTACACTTTACTCCCTCTAAAGTGTAGCTTCAAAGGCAAAAATATTTCAAGAACAATATGTTTTATTATCTCGGCTCTTGTTTTCTGGTTACTTAACTTTTCAGCCCTTCTTTCTCGCATTTGTTTCCACCATTTCTTTCCTTTCAGAAAACCAACCAGCCAGCCATCCAACTAGCCCACCGATTAACCACAAATGTGTTGAAAGTTGGTAACATTTTGAGTTTTATCAGTGATCATGGCTCTATTTGCTAGTAGGTGCCAGGCACTCTGCTAATAAACGCGTTCTGTGCGCCAGCAGTGACACAGTAGAGGGCCGTGGTTTGAATGTGGCACATGGTTTGGCCCAGACAGCGTAAGCCCACAGTGTTGGGAATGAAATTGAATTACTTGTAGACAACATCTGAAATTTTTGATTTCCGTTTTTTGCAGAAGAGAGTTGGAACATCTAGCAGGTACAGCTATGGCCACCCCCTTAACTCACTTATATTCCTTACCAGGCTCCTGCTGTGTTTTTTCATTTTGGGACCCCTGATGTTAGTTATTTAATCCTTTGAGGTATTATAAGCCCTCTTAAGCTAGAGAGGGAATTGGCTGGGTCAAGGATCTGCCATTAGTAAAAAGCACTGTTGGACTCGAGAGCCCGTGTTCTTTCTACTCTGCGCTGCCCTCATAGCTCTGTAACGTGGCTCCTCAGCTTCCGTGTGGGCCATGACGTTTATTACTCGTGTCACAATCTTCTGTCAGTGTCTTAGTCAAATGAGACGAATTTTCAATTATTTCAGTCCTTTCCTATCTTCTTGAGATAGCCTTTCAGGTTTCTTAGTCCCTTATCTTCAGAGGAAGGTTCTGTGTGATTCTTGGATTTCTTTGGTTTTTGGAGAAATTATTTTCTGAGGCTGAGGCAGAATATGATTGGCTTGAAAGGAGCTAAGGTTTTGAGAATAACATAGTTTGAGAATGAGAATATTAGTCACGGGATCCCAGTACTTGTCAGATGCTGAGAATACTTGGAAAGACTCAGCCATGTGACGGCTCCATGTGGTTAATGGTGATGATCAGGGCTTTGTGTTTGTTTTCCTAAGATAAATCACGGTTTCAGTACCTTATAAGAAATTACACCCATCAGTCTTTCAACTCTGTGCAACTGTTTTTCTTCTGAAAACAGACCAAAATACATTAAAAAAATTTTTATTTTCACCGTATAAGCATATACTGAAGGAGGGTGACATTTGTTTATTTAAGGAGCCCAGGTAATGGGCATGAAAGCAGTTCCAAGTCATGGGCTGGCTGTCCTGGCCCCATCTGTGCTCCCACAGGAAGCAGCACAGTAAGCAATGTCCTGCTTATAAACAATGGACAATGAGGTACATGTCTTGGCTGAATTCCAGGTGGTTCCTGGTTGTTTAGTTGCTAATGATGTCAGAGTACCCAGGTTTCTCTGCATGGGTTTTCTCTGGATGTTGGTTCCTCAGAAGAGGGTGTCTTTAGCTCTGACACAAAGACGGTTTGAGTATATTTTGGCTATAGACTAAAACCTGATATTTCAGGAGTGAATAGAAAGCCGATACATATTCAGCAAAGGGTTTATTGATATGGTATCTGCTCCTTGATGCTGGAGGATTTAGTTACATATATTAGAGAAAAGCTTTCTGGTTTTGCTCTGTCTTTGGAAAGCATTTTTAAAATTAGCAGTTCTGTGTCAAGACGTCATTTTCTCTCCAGAGAACTCACCGAGTGATTAAAAATGATTTCAAGTTAGTTTTCAGCTAGCTTTAAATCTTAAAATGAAGACAGAATTCACTTGTTTTAATTAAATAAAAAATGAGGTGTATTTTTTACCTGACAGTGGTACTAGTTAGCCAAAAGCTTTTGTGAGTTAACAGTGTGATACGGATACTAAAAACTTTAGTGAGAGCCGAGTAGTCGGACGACATTCAAAGTCCTAATTTCTGGATTTGAAATCTTCCTGAAAATTTCTATCACTTATTCTTTGTTACAGTGGGAGAAGTACAGACATTTTTATTTCCTCTTTCCTAATACTGGCATTTTAGGAAAGAGATTGTCGGGAAGAGGTGGGCTTTCCTTGAGAAATGAGGCCTGTGCCAGTGCGGATAGGGCAAGTTAGCATTTGCCTTAAAGGACGAGTCTTTGGGGTAAGTCTCTGCCATGTGGAGTTTCTTTTTTCAACCCTATAAATAGAAGGAAAATGAAGACAATTTTGGCTCAACTGCCCTGAGCCACAGGAATTTATTCAGATTTTGCATTTGTTGCAGCTAGCTTTCTCCCCTTCCTCTCCATTCTTCCCTTTCCCTCCTTTCTTTTCCTTCCTTTTCTTTCTCCACCCTGGGGTAAAGATTAGTAAATTCCATCTTTGTGATCTAAAAGCAATAGACTATGTGTGGTAGTGACTAATTTATACTCTGTGTAGTCATTTAGACATGAGATTCTGGCTCCATAAATACTAAATCCTTAAAAAAGGAATTTTCACGCATGGTTTCCTAGTTATTTTGAGCGCATGATTTTTTTTCTTTTTCTTTTTTTTTTTTTTAAATAATCTTCCTGTTCCTGTTACTTAGTGATTCTCCATCAGGCTGTTAGGGATGGGATAGGGATGATGAACTTTTTTCTTTCGGGTGAGGGCCAGTGACCTTGGGGGATAGCGTGTGGGGAAATCCACAACCCCAGATTGGAAAAACACACAGAAAAAATAATAGAGCTTTTACTTAAAGAGCCAAAATAGAGAACATTACTCTCATAAGCTTTTTAGATTAAAGAGCGTAAAGGACTTAGATACAGTCAGTAGTGACAGACATGTTTATATATGTATTACATCTAAGTATGAAGCAGAGAGAGAAAAGAAGTTTGTAGACAGATGGCAAGAAGTAGTAGAGCCACAACTAGGAAAACAGAAAACAGTAAAAGGTAAGGATGAAAACATTAAGTTTTGGAGGAATTTGTGAAGAAAGACACAATAAGCACAGAATATGCTTATGTATCCATGTGCTGTCTGTCCGTCACATTCACAACTGCTTCTCTCCCAGCCCTGATAGGCAGTTTCTATTTTAAGAACCCAAAATTGGGACCATCTCAAATAAGTGTTGTTTGGTTGTAATTTCTCATCCAACTAGTATTATGTACTAAAACTACCATATCTAGATTTGGGAACCCAAAAACTTGAGAAATTATGATTAAAATTACTCATTAGAATAGCACTCTAAAAGTGTTAGTTCAAAACAACTGTCTAAAAAATGGGTAAGTGTGAAAATATCTGTCTGGTATTTTAGGAATGCCTAGAATTTGGGGCGCCTGGGTGGCTCAGTCGGTTAAGCATCCGACTCTTGGTTTTGGCTCAGGTCATGATCTCACAGTTCGTGGGTTTGAGCCCCGCTTCAGGCTCTGTGCTGGTGGTGCAGAGCCTGCTTCAGATTCTCTCTTTGCCCCTTCCCTACCCTTCCGACTCCCCCCACCCTCGTGTGGGTGCACGTGCACTTTCTCAAAATAAACTTAAAAAAAATTGCTAGAATTTTAAAATTCCTTGTTTACTCAATTTTTCTCACGAACTAAATGTAAAAGTTACAACAAAATATACTTACATTAAATTTTATAGCAAGCTGAGAGACTAAAAAATAGTTTTAAGTGGTTGAGAGTGTACTTTATTCACTAATGACTTTGTCTATAGGTAATGAGTAAGGTTTTTTTTTGTTTTTGTTTTTGTTTTTTTTTGGTAACTCCTTGGGAGAGTGTGGAATGTTACGCTAATTTGTAGCATAAAGGGATTCTTCTCTTTCATGAGTGCAACACTTTCATCTTAAGGCTTTTAAAAGTATTTCAACTAAGGAATCTTAAAACTATGGCTTTTTGTTTTTAATAACAAGGAAAATGGATGACACTTTGGCACTCTACCCATGGATCGTATGGAACTAAGCTAAGGACTAGAAGTTCTCCACTCCAGGTTGGGTTGCCCAGGGCCGTGGGGTTGAATGCAGTTGTAGTGGGGTGGCCCTGCCTGGAGAACAAAGTTGTTTCCTCATGCTTGTTTGTTGGTTGAGCGTGGTAGTCATATTAGCCATTTGGATCTCAGTAGTGATGTGGTAATGCTAGTCAAGCACGTGTAATATTTCCCATGCACAGGGGAGTATCCTACATCTTGTTAATATTACTCAGTTTCTACTTATCCTCCAAAACCAAATAAGTGGGCCCAATCACATAATAACATGTTTTCAGTCACTTTGGTATGTGACCAATTAAAACAATTTATTCTGTAAATAGTCTTCCTAGCCAGATAGTAGGATTTTAATTCTTTATATTATCCCACCCCCTTTTTTGTGTGTGCCAAGTAGTATCTTTGTACAATTAAAAATTCTAAAGCATACCGTTACACAGACATATGTGGAGTAAGAAGTAATGGAGTGGAGTAAAAACTTATGCCCCTGCCTAGAAGAAACTATTTTTAATAGTTTGGTGTATATATTCCCAAACATTTCCCACCACGGAAAACTTTCCATGAACGTATATATATCCCTAATTCATTCTTTTTTTTTTTTTTTAATGGAATGCTTCGCAAATTTGCATATCATCCTTGAAAAGGGGCCAGGTTAGTCTTCTCTGTATTGTTCAAGCCAGTTCATTGTTTTTAATGGCTGCGTTACATTCTCAAATATGGGTGTAACATAATTTAGCTCTGACTATTGATAGACACTTGGGTTTTTTCTTTTTATTTAAAAAAATTTTTTTTTTTAACGTTTATTCAATTTTGAGAGACAGAGAGCAAGAGGGTGGGGGGAAAGAGAGAGGGAGACACAGAATCCGAAGCAGGCTGCAGGCTCTGAGCTGTCAGCACAGAACCTGACGCGGGGCTTAAACCCAGGAACCCATGAGATCATGACCTGAGCCGAAGTCGGACACCTAACTGATGGAGCCACCCAGGTGCCCCATGGGTTTTTTCTAATTTCTTGCCCTTAAAGTCAACAGAGCAAGGAAGTTCTTTGCATACTTTTTTGCACATTTGCAAAAATATCCGTTGGTTGGATTTCTAAGAGTAGAATTGGCTAAATGAATTTGTAGCTCATAGAAGTAGACATTTCCCCCAATGATGTATGAAAATGAGAATTTTAGGTATCTTTGCCAATATTTGAGAGTAGGTACCTTTTCCCCCCGCTTTGGCAGTTTGAGATCTCATTGCCCTAATTTGTGTTTCTCTAACTAAAAGGAGGTTGTGTATTTATTTCTTTTCATATATTTATTGGTATTTGTTTACCTTTTATGATTGCCCTTTTAACTGCTTGATATCCTTTTATTTTTCTTAGGAGCTCTGTATATATTAAATAATAGTCCTTTGTGATATATGTTGCAGATATTGTCTCCTTCTCTTATCATTTATATGTTATAGTGTCTTTGGTCACACAGGAGTTGTCTAGTTTATGTAGTTGTATTTGTCAGTTCTTTTTCTTCTTTAAAACTTTTGAATTCTGTGTCTTATTTTAGGGAGGCCTTCTCCATCCCAAGATTATAAACAGCTTCTCCCTTATTCCCTTTGAATACATTTTTAGTTTAACAAAATACTTTGTTGGTTATCAATTTGGGATTATTTATGTTTAAAGTATGAGGTAAGACTCTAACCTTTCTCCACACGTGAATGTCCAGTTATCCCAGCGCCATTTATTGAATAGTCTGTTTTCGTGCTCGCTGCGGCAGCACATATACTGAATAGTCTGTTTTCCTCACTGATTTCAAATTTTCTTATGTTCTTCTCATATGTAGATGCATTTGTTTTTGTACTTCTGCTGATCTGTTGATTTGTTTATTCCTCCTCTGCCATCATGTTGTTTTGATATCTGGTAGGGAAAATCCTTCCTTTCTTTTTAAAAATACCTTAACCTCAAGCATTTATTTACTTTTTCCAGAAGACCTTCTTAATCTATTAATATCGAAATATCTTGTTTGTTTAAATGGTATTTTATACTTTGGTTTTATTTTTATATATGATTTATTCATTCAGTAATCTGTATCTTTTTTTTTCTTCCTTTTTTCTTACATTTCAGAGTCCTGTATATGGAAACTCACATGAGTCAGTTCAGTCTAGAAGGGTAGTGATTTCTCACAATATGGACAAAGCTCTAAAAGAAGGTAAGGATTAAATGAGAGTATATAATTGTCACGTAAAGCAATTCATTATGTTTGAAAGGGAAAATTGTAATCTCTAACAAATTTATCCTTCTTGTCTGTGTGTAGCCTTAGGAATTTTTCGTCATGGGTTTTTATGATGACTGAATCATATATCTGTATTTCAGTTGAATGGATGGGATTTAAATATTTATTAAGCAGGATTTCCAGGTCATGAAGCTCACTGGCCACGTGGAGCTAGTTCCACCATGTGAAACAAGGGTCTGTCCTCTGCTATCTAAAACGGGTATCAGGAAATACATTTTCTTTCAGTATAACTTAGAGAAGGTGTGCTGGGGATGAGTGTGCTCAGGCTCATTCATTGACAAACCAGTGAAACAAATTAAAGGGTAGCGGTCGGCCTTTGGAAAGAATGGAGGACATGCCTGTAAAAGTGGTATCAAAAAGGGTTGAAGGCTGGTTGCTGAGGGCACAATATTGTTCATTGTTACATGTAGATGTGGAAATAAGTAGGTGTAATTAGAAATATTGAAATTGAGAAGATATATTTTGATCAAATTAAAGTTCAAATAATTTTAAAATCAGATTTCTAAAAACTCAGTTTCACTTGTAAGTACAGAAAAAGTCTTGAGTTTTTCAAGCGAATACATGGTGTTAGATATGAAGTTGAGAAAACCGAGTAAGTGATACATACTTAAGCAAGTATGTTTATTTTCATAGTTCACAGAAATCACTGTATTAAAATTTGAAGATGAGTGCTATGTAAGTACAGAGACAGTCTGAAATTGTGTGTATTCATAGAATTTTAGAACTTCGGAGACTAAACTTTTAAAATACTTCTTTCTTTTTCTTTCTTTCTTTCTTTTTTTTTTAATTTACATCCAAGTTAGTTAGCATATAGTGCAACAATGATTTCAGGGGTAGATTCCTTAATGCCCCTTACCCATTTAGCCCATCCCCACTCCCACAACCCCTCCAGTAACCCTCTGTTTGTTCTCCATATTGAAGAGTCTCTTATGTTTTGTCCCCCTCCCTGTTTTTATATTATTTTGCTTCCCTTCCCTTGTGTTCATCTGTTCTGTGTCTTACAGTCCTCATATGGAAGTCACATGATATTTGTCTTTCTCCGACTGACTAATTTTGCTTAGCATGATAGCCTCTAGTTCCATCCACGTAGTTGCAAATGGCAAGATTTCATTCTTTTTGATTGCCGAGTAATACTCCATTATGTATATGTGTGTGTGTGTGTGTGTGCGTGTGTGTGTGTGTATGTATACCACATCTTCTTTATCCATTCATCCATCGATGGACATTTGGGCTCTTTCCATACTTGGCTATTGTTGATAGTGCTGATATAAACACTGGGGTGTGTGTGCCCCTTCGAAACAGCATACCTGTATCCCTTGGATAAATACCTAGTAGTGCAATTGCTGGGTCGTAGGGTAGTTCTGTTTTTAATTTTTTGACGAACCTCCATATTGTTTTCCAGAGTGGCTGCACCCACCAGCAGTGCAAAAGAGATCTTTCTCCGCATTCTTGCCAACATCTGTTGTTGCCTGAGTTGTTAATGTTAGCCATTCTGACAGGTGTGGGGTGGCATCTCATTGTGGTTTTGATTTGTATTTCCCTGATGATGAGTGATGTGGAGCATTTTTTTGTGTGTCGGTTGGCCATCCGGATGTCTTCTTTGGAGAAGTGTCTATTCATGTCTTTTGCCCATTTCTTCACTGGATTATTTGTTTTCTGGGTGTTGAGTTTTGTAAGTTCTTTATAGATTTTGGATACTAACCCTTTATCTGATATGTCGTTTGCAAATATCTTCTCCCATTCCATTGGTTGCCTTTTAGTGTTGCTGATTGTTTCCTTTGCTGTGCAGAAGTAAAATGTTTCTATTAGTCAAGTATGATGACTTTAATAAAAGCCAAATTTAAAATTCAATAATTTTTAATATTCATAATCTCAGTATCATGGTTTAAAAATAATTCTTTTTTTTTTTTAATTTTTAATTTTTAATTTTTAATTTTTTTTTTTAATTTTTTTTTTCAACGTTTATTTATTTTTGGGACAGAGAGAGACAGAGCATGAACGGGGGAGGGACAGAGAGAGAGGGAGACACGGAATCGGAAACAGGCTCCAGGCTCTGAGCCATCAGCCCAGAGCCTGACGCGGGGCTCGAACTCACGGACAGTGAGATCGTGACCTGGCTGAAGTCGGACGCTTAACCGACTGCGCCACCCAGGCGCCCCTAAAAATAATTCTTAATTGCTTTTATTGAAGTAAAATTTACATACTTTGAAATGCACAAATCTTAAGTGTACATATAATACAGTAATTTTCATAAATTCGAATAACCATGTAACCAGCACCATTTGCAAACTAAAAAAAAATTTTTTTAATGTTTATTTATTTTTGAGAGAGCATGAGAGTGTTCATGCGAGCAAAGGAGGGGCAGAGACAGAGAGGGAGACAGAGATTCCCAAGTAGGCTTCATGCTGCCAGTGCAGAGGACTGACATGGGGCTCAGGCTCACAAAATGTGAGATCATGACCTGAGCCGAAATCAGGAGTTGTATGCTAAACCACCTGAACCACCTAGGAGCCCTAAACATTTCTATCATTATAGAAAGTTTACCTCTTGTCCCTCTCTAATGAAACCTACTTCCCTGTTCTAATTTCTATCATGGTAGATTAGTTTTGCCTATTCTTAAACTTCAAGAAGTTTGTATGGAATCATACAGGGTGTAGTCTCTTATGCCTGGCTTCTTTTCTTAGCATGTTTTTTTTTTTTTCCCCCTCAACATTTATTCATTTTGGAGAGAAAGAGAAACAGAGTGTAAATGGGGGAGGGGCAGAGAGAGAGGGAGACACAGAATCTGAAGCAGGCTCCAGACTCTGAGCTGTCAGCAGAGAGCCTGACATGGGGCTCAAACTCACGAACCGTGAAATCATAACCTGAGCCGAAGTTGGCTGCTTAACCAACTGAGCCACCCAGGCTCCCCATTTCTTAGCATATTTTTAAGATTTACCCTTTTTTTTTTTTTATATCAGTTCATTCTTTGTTATTACTGAGTGTAGTATTCCATTACACTAATATGACTGTGTCACAATATATTTATCCTTTCTCTTTTTGGACATTTGGGTTGTTTCTAATTTTTTGAAACATATTGAATAAAGTTGCTAAGATCAAGTATTTTTGCGGACATATGTTTTTCATTTGCCTTGGACAAATTCCTAGGAGTAGAATTGCTGGGCCAAGGGTAGGTTGTGTGTTTAACTTTGTGGGAAATTGCCAAATAATATTCTAAAGTGGTTATGTCTTTATTTCGACTCTCACTATATATGATTGTTCTGGTTGTGTTTTACATTGTCACCAACATTTACTGTTGTCATTTTATTTTAACTATTCTGATTAATGTAAAACAGAATCTTATTGTGACCTTACGTTGCATGTCTGTGGCGACTAATGATGTTGAGCATCCTTTCATGTGATTTTTGGTCATTTCCAAATCTTTACTTGTGATATGTCTGTTCATGTCTTTTTTTAAATAAATTTGTTTAACTTACAATAATTTATTTGTTAGGATTTTTAAAGATCTATTCTGGTTTCACATTTCTTGTTAAATATAGATATAGTGAATATTTTCTCCCAGTTTGTAAATTGCCTTTTATTTTTTAAATGTTGCCTTTGAGCAGAAGTTTTTAATTTTGATGACATCTAATTTACCAATCCTTTTTTCTTTCTGTTCTCTAGGTAGGATAATTTTTGTTCATCTGTCTTCAAGTTCATTGACTGTTTTTCTTACATTTTTAGTCTGTCGTTAAGGGTATTCAGTGAAATGTTTTATTTAAATATTGTACTTCTCATGTCTAGAATTTCTATTTGGTTCTTTTGTGTAGTTTTTGGTTCTCTACTGAGATTTCCCCATCTGTCACTTATTATGACCATCTTTATCTGTAATTCCTTGAGCATATTTATATAGCTGCTTTAAAGTCTCCTTGTGTGAAGTCCAAAATCTAGGCCATCTTGGAGTTGGTTTCTGTTGATTGATTTTTGCTCTTAAGTGTGTGTTACTTTTGTTTGTATGTTTCTTCTCAGGTCTTCTTTTTGATTGTGTCTTGAACAGTGTGGATGCTGCTTTCTAGACATTCTAGTTTCTGTTATTGTCCTCTGA
This sequence comes from Neofelis nebulosa, assembly GCF_028018385.1. Taxonomy (NCBI): domain Eukaryota; kingdom Metazoa; phylum Chordata; class Mammalia; order Carnivora; family Felidae; genus Neofelis; species Neofelis nebulosa. The sequence continues at coordinate 16,855,117 of NC_080784.1, forward strand.
AGAGTGTCAGTTTTTGTTCTAGTATGCAGCTTAATTTTTTAACTGTTCACCTTGGGGATACTTGGTTTTACACATATTTTTAGGGTAGGTTTCTTTGGGTTTTGTCCTTAGTCTATGGTGAATTTCTCAGTCCTGGGACCTAGGCTTAACCCTTCTAGTTCATGTTCCCTACACAGTTTCAGTGGCAAGTCCATGGTCACATCTCTAGCAGGGCAGGATTCCAGCTCTGCGGTGGACAACAGTTCAAGTATGTGCTCAGCTACTTCAGCCATCCAGCTCTTGCTTTGAACTGGTCTCTTTGCAGTCATACTTCCATACATGTGTAGGACATAATCAACAATGGGTTTGAGAGTTTGTAATCCAGAATTTGTGGCTCCATCCTTGTTTGTGCTTCCTGCATTTATTTTCAGCTGCTTTGGCAGTTCCTAACTCTGTTTCTGATATCTTAGATTAAAGTAAAAAACAGATGTTCATTCTAAGTTTGAACTGCCTTGGGGCAATTGGGTGGCTCAATCAGTTAAGTGTCCGACTTTAGTTCAGGTCATGATCTCGCAGTTTGTGAGTTCGAGCCCTGTGTCGGGCTCTGTGGTGACAGCTCGGAGCCTGGAGCCTGCTTTGGATTCTGTGTCTCCCTGTCTCTGCCCCTCCCTTGCTCACATGCTGTCTCTCTTTCTCTCTCAAAAATAAATAAACAATAAAAAAAAAAAAAAGTTTGAACTGCTTTGTGTCTCTAGGACTGTTGAGTGCTTCAGGGGAAAGTTACATAAACATGACTTATACCAGCGCTAGTCCCTTCTATTGGTAGATGTTTCCCTTCAGTTTCTCTGACTTTGCTTTCTGGTGCCTTTAAATAGTTCTTTAATATTTTTTCTCTAGAGTTCACAGTTGTTTTCTATGGGAAGGTTAGTCTGATATAAGCTTCTTCCACGACTGGAATTGGAACTCTGTTTTTTTCTTTTAATTGTGGTAAAATTCATAATGTAAAATTTACCAACTTAACCATTTTAAAGTGTATAGGTCAGTAGTGTTAAGTACATTTTCATTTCTGTGTAAAGTTTTTCGAACTCTTTTCATCTTGCAAGACTGAAACTCTATACCTATTCAATAATTTCCACTCCCCCATTCCCTCAGATCGTGGTAATCAGCACTCTACTTTCTTTGTCCATGAATTTGACTTTAGGTACCACATATAAGTGAAATCAAATAGTATCTGTCCTTTTGTGTTTAGCATATTTACTTCTTTTTTTTTTTTTTTTAATGTTTATTTATTTATTTATTTATTTATTTATTTATTTATTTATTTATTTTTAAAAATTTTTTTTAACGTTTATTTATTTTTGAGACAGAGAGAGACAGAGCATGAATGGGGGAGGGTCAGAGAGAGGGAGACACAGAATCCGAAACAGGCTCCAGGCTCTGAGCTGTCAGCACAGAGCCTGACGCGGGGCTCGAACTCACGGACCGCAAGATCATGACCTGAGCCGAAGTCGGCCGCTTAACCAACTGAGCCACCCAGGCACCCCTAATGTTTATTTATTTTTGAGAGAGAGAGTGAGACAGAGTGTGAGTGGGGGAGGGCCAGAGAGAGGGAGACACAGAATCGGAAGCAGGCTCCAGGCTCTAAGCTGTCAGCACAGAGCCCGACGTGGGGCTCGAACTCATGGACAGTGAGATCATGACCTGAGCTGAAGTCGGACGCCCAACCGACTGAGCCACCCAGGTGCCCCTATTTACTTCTTTTTAAGTAAATTTTTATTTTACATATTTACTATATTTACATAATGTTCTCAAGATCAGTCCATGTTGTAGCATGTGTCAGAATTTCCTGTTTTAACGTTGACGAATACTCCGTTTTATGTCTATAACCAGATAGTTTTTTTTTTTTTTTTTAATTTTTTTTTTTTTCAACGTTTTTTATTCATTTTTTGGGACAGAGAGAGACAGAGCATGAACGGGGGAGGGGCAGAGAGAGAGGGAGACACAGAATCGGAAACAGGCTCCAGGCTCCGAGCCATCAGCCCAGAGCCTGACGCGGGGCTCGAACTCACGGACCGCGAGATCGTGACCTGGCTGAAGTCGGACGCTTAACCGACTGCGCCACCCAGGCGCCCCTGGATAGTTTTTTTTTTTTTTAAGATTTCATCTTTTTCAGTAAACTGTCCACCCAATGTGAACTTATGACCCCATGATCAGGAGTCACCTGCTGTCCCGACTGAGCCAGCCGGGCACCTCCTGTAGCCACATTTTCTTTATCTATTCATCAGTGGACATCTGGGTTGCTTCCGGTTTTTGTTGTGAATATGCTGCTGTGAACATGGGCGTCTCTTTAATTTTTTAAGACTGTAAAGTTTCTCTGTCCTTAAACGTGGCATATTTATCTACCATGGACCAATTTGTTTCAGAATACTTATGGAACAGAAAAGACCAGGGCTGAGGCCTAGTTGACAAAAACCAAAACAGAATGAAACCAAAAAACCCAAAAACCACATTATCCTCAGGCTACTTTCTGAACAATGATTTATTTCAAAAGAACAATATTATCCAAAGCCTTTGGGTAAGAGGTTTAGTTAATTACACTTTGGTACAAGAATTTTTTTTTCTTTTTTTCTTTTTTTTAGCATTTATTTATTATTATTTTTAAGGTTTATTCATTTTTCAGAGATAGACACAGCGTGAACAGGGGAGGGGCAGAGAGAGAGGGAGACACAGAATCCGAAACAGGCTCCAGGCTCTGAGCTGTCAGCACAGAGCCCAATGTGGGTCCTGAACTCAGAAACCTCAGGATCATGACCTGAGCTGAAGTCGGACACTTAACCGACTGAGCCACCCAGGCTCCCCAAACGTTTATTATTGAGAGACAGAGAGCCTGAGCATGGGAGGGGCAGAGAGAGGAGAAGAACAGAATCTGAAGCGGGCTTCAGGTTCTGAGCTGTTAGCACAGAGCCTGACGCGGGGCTCAAACTCAGAAACTGCAAGATCATGACCTGAGCCAAAGTTGGACGCTTAACCGACTGAGCCACCCAGGTGCCCCTTCACTATATTCTTAATGTTTACAATTTCCTCTCCTTTGTTTTAAGCAAAATGATTTTCAGTGAAGTTGAACGTTATATTATCTACCAAAAGAAGAGCTAAAGGCTGCTATAAAGTTGGTCATGAGAGTAAAATGGATGCATTTGTCAGTCGTCAAAAACAACAGTAAACTAGGGGCGCCTGGGTGGCTCAGTCAGTTAAATGCTCGACTCTTGATTTCAGCTCAGGTCATATTCTCATGTGGGTTCGAACCCCACGTCACACTTGCTTCTAGATTTATCCTACTTTGTTACCCTAAATCCTCCTTTTATATTAATCTAACTAAAGTTCCAATCATGTCATTCCATTTTATGTACTCTTCAGTGATTCCTTTTTACCTGCTTATTTCTTTGAGAGCAGTCTAGAACATAGATTTGATAATAGCACTTAAATTTTTGTTGGCTAGTGTTATGTGTTTAGAAGAAAGACTCTTTGCTTGGCAGTGAGGATAAGTTGTTCTTTCTCATTGTGGTTTGTTATATTATTTAAACTTATTTCTTTTAAAAAAATTTATTTTTTGAGAGAGTGAGTGTGTAAGCAGAGGAAAAGGGAGAGAGAGAATCTTAAACAAGGTCTACACTCAGCGTGGAGCTCAATCTGGAACTTGATCCCATGACCCTGGGATCATACATGACCTGAGTCGAAATCAAGACTCAGATACTCAACTGAGCTACCCAGGCGCCCCTATGCTTATTTGTTAATAAAGACCATAAAATAATTTTATCATGAATTTCTGTATCTCTTCCAATTGACCCATAGAGCATATTTGAAAATAATTTGTTCATATATGGACTTGTGTAAATGAGTGTAGCTATGTAATAGATACTTAGAATCATGGCTTTGTTTCATACTTTTTCTTTTTTTTGCCCAACTTGGGGCTCAAACTTATGACCCTGAGATCAAGAGACATAGGCTTTACTGACTGAGCCAGCCAAGTGCCCTTGTTTCATACTTTTTATATTTGTTATATTTTTATAATACTTAGCTTAAAGAGGTACTGATAGAGATTGATAGAGATTTGTTAGTGGGACAGGTATGTGTTCTGTTACTGAGTTCAGATTTTTGCCAATACTCATTTTTATCAATTTGTAACCAAAATGTATTATTGGAAGAGTATTTTAGAGCTGTATTAGTTAGCATGTACAATGTGGTTAACAAACGTAATGGGACATTATGTAGATGAATATGCCGTTCACATAAATCCTTTAATATACTAAGATCTTGTTTTAAAGATCTCAAGTCTCTTAAAATTGCTTTTAATTTCCTTCTATAATTTGAAAGCAAATTTTAACGAAAGGAAAAGTGCTTCTATTTCCCAAATGTTTTTGGTTGTAGATTTATTTGCTACTAGTTAGAAACTCTATGGCCTGAAAACTTTGTTTAATGAAAGAGTAAGAGAGAAAGAGTTGCAAATGAACAAATTTAGCAGTGTTTTGTTGTCAAGGTGGCTCTTACCATGTTCTGATAGCTTGGCATTGAGATGTCCAGGAGAAGGATCTAAAGGACTTGTAGACAAGGGCCTGTGGTGGTTACATAATTCAGCCCACCATCTCAGGAAGTAATTTTTTTGTGTCATCCTTGTCCATTGGCTATCTGGCTTGTTTAAAGTTCCCTCTGATGGAATATTCACCATCTAATGTGAATCTTGAATAGCTTTAATGTTTTTTATTCAGTTCCTTCTTATGTTGAACAGAAGAAACAACTTCTTGTGACTTCCAAGTCTGTTTGGTCCTAATAATGCCTTCTAGGGCAATTTTTAAACGTGTAGCCATTTGTGTATTTTTTCATATAAATAATGTTTTAAACATGCTGGATGTCCACTGGGCAAGGAAGCTGTTTCAGATTTCTCATGTCTTTCACTCCTGTGACTTGTTTAGTTCACCTTAATGTGGAACCATTGTGTGCTGAGTAGTGTTTGACTTGCCACCTATTTGACTTTGAGCAAGTTATTTCACTTCTTGGAGTCTCAGTTTCCTGAGAGGATTAGCTCAGTTAGTGTGTAGGAACAATGATCTATTTGTTGCCAATAAATAAGATTATAGGATGAACCTATTCCTGGTTTTGCTGTAATTTCTTAAATATCTGGGTCAGAAACTTTTCCTGTTTTCTCCTAAATGGAATAATCCATTTAGGAATGAGATGTGACTACTTTTTTTAAAATCTAGAAAACATAACCATTTTTTAAAAAAAGTTTGTTTATTTTTGAGAGAGAGAGAGAGAGCGAGCGTGGGGAGGGTCAGACAGAGAGGGAGACTGAGAATCCCAAGCAGGCTCCACACTGTTAGTGCAGAGCCTGATGTGGGCCTCAAACTCTTGAATCGTGAGATCATGATATGAGCCAAAATCAAGAGTCGGACGCTTAACTGACTGAGCCACCCAGGCACCCTAGAACACATAACAGCCGTTAGTTGAAATTAATATCTGAAAGTGAGCAGAAAATAGCCAAAATGTTTAGGAGATGATTAATTTGTTGGATTTGCGTTTATTTTGCCTTATCTTTTGTGTCCAGTGGATATGTATCTATTCTACCTTCCATACTGGGAGTTTATAATACTAGAATTAAATACTTATTTAATGAAAAATGAACGATTGAGGTAGTGTCTTTTTTTTTTTTTTTTTTTTGATGCCTCCCCCATTAGTCTTTGGCAAGTAATGATTCTCAGCTGTAAGGCTTAGCTATCTTAAGTATCTTATCACTAAGGCCAGTGGAATCCCTAGGAGAATTTAGCTAAACCTTTGTACCCATGCGTCTGTGAACAAAATTCTTGGTGCTCTATACATGTTTTTGACCTATGAGATTTAAGATGCTATTTTGTAAATTATTATAAATCTATAATGCAGACATTCTGGAAATGTGGAAAAGCATTGGATACACTTTCACAGTTGATATTCTGAGAAAAAAGCTGTCACAGAATATTAAAACAAGAATGGTGTTTTCTTTGACTTGCGGGCTGTTGCCTATATATGGAATCCTCACACAGGATGAATACTGATCCTGAGCTGGGGGTTCCATTTGTGACTCAGTTTTCTAGGAAATATGACCCCCACCTTCCCCCACCAAGCGCATTTAAAATTGGTGTGTAGTGGCCAAGATGAGTAAAATGAGCAACAAATCCTGGAATGCACAGGTATTTGAGAATTATAGGTTAGCCTTTTGTAGGCCAGCTGTGAAGTAAATCAGGATCCCAAGTTACATTTTGCTCCATAGGATTCCTGGGGACAAAGCAAAAGCAAGAGGATGAACTATTATCTGAGATGACGTAAGGTCATACCAAAATTAAGCCAAATCAAGTGGTATTTGAAGAAGGAAAGAAAAAAAACCTTGAGAAATAAGCAGTGCTTAAAATATAGTACAGGTGTCCTCGAGCTGGAACATGAGTATGTGTTTTTCTCTTGGGGGAATTGCCACTTAAGCCCAGTACCATTTTTATTTTTCAGTCTTTATCTTCCTTCTCTGTGGACTTGAGCTGCCCTGAGCAGTACAGTGACTTCTGTACAGAAGTGGTAATGGAGTATGTGGCTAGTCCAAATTAAGATGTGCTAGAAGTATAAAATATATACCAGATTGTGAAGACTTAGTATGGAAAAGAATTTCATCAATATATAGTATTGAATATGTATTGAAATCCTAATATTTTAGATATATTAGATGAAATATATCATTGAAATTTAACTGTTTCTTTTTCCCTTTTTTTTTTTTTTTTTTTTACTGATTTTTAAAAAATGTTTATTATTGAGAGACAGAGACAGAGCATGAGCATGGGAGGGACAGAGACAGGGACACACAGAATCCAAAGAAGGTTCCAGGCTGTGAGCTGTCAGCACAGAGCCTAACGTGAGGCCCGAACTCACAAACCGAGAGATCATGACCTGAGCCGTAGTCAGACACTTAATGTACTGAAACAGCCAGGCGCTCCTCTTTTTCCCTTTTTAATGTGGCTACTAGGCACTTAAAATTACATATGTGACTCTCCTTTTTCTGTTGGATAGCACTGGTCTAGAGCTCAGGTTTTTTATTCCTAAGGCATAAAATTGGTACAGAATTAAGAAAAGAGAGACTAGAAATCTTCCAAAGAAAGTGGTCAGCTACAGATGCTGAGCCTGGCGTGATACCTGACTTAGGGGATTCTTCCTGCGTTAGTTGGAGTCTCACTAAGAGACAGAAACCACATAGTACGTGAACAAGAAAGTTTAATATAAAGTTTTATTAACTTATAAAGGGACTTAGCTACTGAGAGATAAAGAGAACTCCAAAGAATACAAGAAGAGCAGATAATGGGAGCAATCACTACCCCTAGGGCCAAGCAGAGCACGCTGAGGAGGGACACATTGGAAGAGGGTTCTTTCTTCACCCTGGAGCTGAGATCCGGGCTTGACTGGAGAGGGCACAGCTGTGGCTGTGGTGGAGCGGTTTGGGGAGACACCACAGGTGACAGGGAGCCACCCCCAGGGTGCTAGCACAATTCTCTGGGAAGCTGCCCTCTGAGTGCCATTGGAATCTGCTGGGGGTGGGGTGGGGTGAGTGCCATGTGGTGTCCCACATGCTGCTGCGTGCAGCACGCTGCAGGGGCAATCGGAGAGGAATACACGGGAACCAGGAGAGGAAGCCCCTTCCTCCTCCACAGTCACTCCAGCATCCTCTCCCGATAAATCTTGACATGATCTGGGTTGGCAAAGAAGAAATGTTTACGGGGTCCATCTCCAGTATCCTAAAGCAGGGCAAAAAAGGGTGCATTAGGAGCAGAGAGGCAATAAACTGATGACTGGCACGCTCCATAAGTGTGTTGCCACTGTGTAAGATGCTCTGTTGTTTTGACACGTTTAGATAGTTTGGCTCCAAGGTAGAATATTTAAAAATTGGGCCATCTATGAATTTTGAGGACAGATGGTCACCACAATCCTAGAATTTTAGTTCGATGAGAATCTCTTTTATTTTGAAATATTTTAGGAAAGATTATGCCTTCTCTTGTTTTGTTATCTACTCTCTTTATATTTTAAACAGTGAATGTTAAAGAGTAGCTTCCAGTAGAAATGCTGTCTTGGTATTTCATTAAAGTTTTACTCCTTGCTCTGTTTATTCCTGGTAGTGTTTGACTACAGTTACAGAGATTACATTCTGTCCTGGTATGGAAATCTCAGCAGAGACGAGGGGCAGCTTTACCATCTGCTCTTGGAAGACTTTTGGGAAATTGCCAGGCAACTGCGCCACAGGCTGAGCCACGTGGATGTGGTTAAAGTCGTCTGCAATGATGTTGTAAGAACTTTACTCACTCATTTCTGTGACCTGAAAGCTGCAAATGCCAGGTAACTGTTTGAATATGAACAACCTCCCCCACTTTTTTTCCACATTAAAATATTTTTCTTTTGTAGAAAGGGGTCAAAGTCAAGATAAAACTCTAGAATTTTCTGCCTTCTTGTTGGCACTTGGCTTGAAATGTACATATGTTGAGGGGTAATAATTATAGTGTGCTGATAGAGTAGTTTTTGTTTTTTTAGTATTAGGAGTACCTATACTGTGAAAAGTGTCTGTGAATTTACAATTTTTGGAAAAGTTTAGAGTTTATGTTTCTTTTTGTGAGTCCTGTGTTAAGAGCTCTGTCTCATCATAGTATCCTGAAAATTGACTATTATTTATTGACTATTTATTATTACTACTACTTTTATTCTGAAATACCAACTTCCTTATTTTAGTTTAATTCCTTTTTTTTTTTTTTTTTTTTTACATTTTCTTTTTTTTTTTTTAATTTACATCCAAGTTACTTAGCATATGGTGCAATAATGATTTCAGGAGTAGAATCCAGTGATTGATCCCCTAAATAAACACCCAGTGCTCATCCCAGCGAGTGTCCTCCTTAATGCCCCTTGCCCAACCCTCTTTAGGAATCTCCTATGGTTTGTCCCCCTCCCTGTTTTTATATTATTTTTGCTTCCCTTTCCTTATGTTCATCTGTTTTGTATCTTAAATTCCACATATGAGTGAAGTCCTATGATATTTGTCTTTCTCTAATTTCGCTTAGCATAATACCCTCTAGTTCTATTCATGTAGTTGCAAATGGCAAGATTTCACTCTTTTTGATTGCTAATATTCTGTTTTATATATATACCACATCTTCATTATCCATTCATCAGTTGATGGACATTTGCGTTCTTTCCATACATTAGCTATGGTCAATAGTGCTGCTGTGAACATTGGAGTGCATGTGCCCCTTTGAAACAGCACTCTTGTATCCTTTGGATAAATACCTAGTAGTGCAATTGCTGGGTTGTAGGGTAGTTCTATTTTTAATGTTTTGAGGAACCTCCACACTGTTTTCTAGAGTGGCTGCACCAGTTTGCATTCCTACCAGCAATGCAAAAGGGTTCCTCTTTCTCCCCATCCTTGCCAATATCTATTGTTTCCTGAGTGGTTAATTTTAGCCATTCTGACCGGCATGAGGTGGTATCTCATTGTGGTTTTGATTTGTATTTCCCTGATGATGAGTGATGTTGAGCATGTTTTCATGTGTCTGTTGGCCATCTGGATGTCTTCTTTGGAAAAGTGTTTGTTCATGTTTTTTGCTCATTTCTTCACTGGATTGTTTTTTTGGGTGTTCGGTTTGGTAAGTTCTTTATAGATTTTGGATACTAACCCTTTATCGATATGTCCTTTGCAAATATCTTCTCCCATTCTGTCGGTTACCTTTTAGTTTTAATGGTTGTTTCCTTCACTGTGTAGAAGCTTTTTATCTTGATGAGGTCCCAATAGTTCATTTTTGCTTTTGTTTCCCTTGCCTCTGGAGACATGCTGAGTAAGAAGTTGCTGTGGCCAAGGTCAAAGAAGTTATTGCCTGCTTTCTCCTCTAGGATTTTGATGGCTTCCTGTGTTACATTTAGGTCTTTCACCTATTTTGAGTTTATTTTTGTGTATGTGTAAGAAAGTGGTCCAGGTTCATTCTTCTGCATGTCACTGTCCAGTTTTCCCACCACCATTCCCAGGTGCCCCTGAATGTCCCATTATTGAGTGAGTGCAAAAATGCTGAATTACGGCATTTCTAACTTGCACGTAAAAGTCGTCTTATTTAAAGGAGTGGCCTTCTGCCTGTTTGGATATGGACTCAGTAGGAGAGGCGCTCCTTACAGTTAATGCAGCCTATTCTCACTGATATTATTCTATCTCTACTTTCAGGGAAGAGGGAGGGTATCTGACAGACACACAGGAGGATGAATAAGCACTGGCATCCTTATTGGGCAGGTGGTAACTGCTGTTCTCTCCTAAGAAGCCCTGCTGTGTGAATTTACCAGCGAGCAGCCCTCTTTTGCCCTGTGCTGTTGCTCAGTGGGGCCCAGCTGGTAAATGTCATTGTCCAGCAGCAGCTCTCTGTTCCCGGCTATATTGCCTCTTTCTAGGAATCATTTTCTCTCCCAGAGTCTACCCGGCACAGGTTTATGAGATCAACATTTACAGAGCCATCTCATGCCTCTTACTTTCCAGCTTGCTGCCCTCAGTGTGTTGCAGTTTTTAAAAACCTGTGACCCATAGTAGGAAATACATTTTCTAATGTGACCTAATTTCATAAAACAGTACCTTTGTTACCTGTGATAACTGATACCTTTTTGTTAACTTTCTTTTTTTTTTTTTTTTAAATGGTGTTGGGGACGAACTAAATTTTATTTTATTCCTTGTGGCTCACAACCTAGGTTTGAAAAAATTACTGTAGAGCAGTGGTTCTCAGATTTTTTTGGTCTCAGGTCCCCTCTATACTCTTAAAAGTTACTGAAAACCTAAAAGCACTTTATGTGGGCCCTATCTCATGAGGAACTGGAGCCAGGTTGTACTGGGTTTGCAAGAGCTGACTGTGCACGTCTCTTCCCTACTTTGAGATCAATGGCATCACCTTGTTAGCTTGTAATTGGCCATGGTGGGAGTATTTACACAGTGCAACGGGCCAGTACTACAAATCAGAGTGTTTTCCCCCTTGGGGAGCCACTTGTCAAACCTAATACCACCTCCCCTCTCGTTAGACTACCAATATTTACCGTATCAGATATTAAAAGTAAGAAATTTTTAAAGTGCATGAATACACAATACACTTCCCATTAGCCAGTAGAGTGATGTTGGCCCGCATCAGGTAGCCTCTAGAAGCTCCCCGATGCCTCTGAGAACAGGAGTGAAAAAGACAAGTGACATTTTGTACTGCACATAGGGGTCCCCAGACCACCCTTGGCAAACTGCTGTTGCTAGAGAAAGCAGCTTCCAGTAAGGGCGTATGGGAACAAATAGGGAAAATGAGAGAATGAGGACTCTTGGCTTATATCCCTGGCATCTCAAAAGCTTCAGCCTCTCCTTTTGAGTGTTTAGCAACCCCTTAGAGCTTCTGCTGGTTTGCTGTGGTATCTGTTGTATAAAGTGCTCCTTTGTTCTGCCTGGCAGATACTGTCCAAGACTTGTTTGAACTCCGCAGAAGCTCATTTTAAAGTATTTACATTATGGTCCAGTAGAAGACAGTACTTTAAATCCATGGTTTATTCCAGTTGGAAGACTGATAGATTTAAGTATGGGAGAAGAGCAAGTGGTTGGAGAAATTTAGTATTTTTGTGATTATCTAATTTGAACATGAACACATATTTTTCATGGAGATGTTTGCCAGCTTCTGAAATTACTGCTTTTGTGACTAATATATTATGTTTACATATATATGCATATATATGTATATGTATATGTGTATATATATACACACACACACATATATATATATATATATATATATATATATATATATGTATTCTACCCAATATATTTTGTGACTAATATATTTTGTGACTAAGATATTATGGGTAAAGCATTGCAATAATAGAAACAGAGAATTGATTCCATTTTAGAAACGCCTTCTCCCTGGGCTTCTAGTTTTCTTATACCAGATTTATTTTGCTGAGATCTGGGCTGTGCCCAGAAGCTCTAGTTGATGATTTTTATTAAAGAAAAAAAAAAATCCACTCTATCCTAGTATTATAGATATTTGAAAAAGTGCCAGTAGGTTACGGGTGTTTTTCATGTAGATGATTGTGCCCTGGAAGTGAACCGCAGAGAACTCCTATCTGATTGTGCATTATCTTCTACAAATCACTCAGTGAGACTTGCAGACATTGTGTCCAGGTTTGATGGCTGTGTCTACACTTGCTTGCTCCAGGTAAACAGTGCCCTTGTCCTAGAAATCTCTATTGGTGTGCAGATATCTGTTGGCTGTAAAGTGATTTTGGCAGCCTGGGAAGCACCCAATTGAATTGGCCACTGTCAGACAAGAGAATAATAAATTGCATTAATAAAAACAACACAATACACTGGTTGACTGTTAGGGAATTGTGTGGAGGCAGCTTTCCAGTCAGCTCATATTTATTTCCAGGCCGACATTCTGTTGCTTTGTAAACCCAGATCACATTTAATTCTTGCCTCTGCTGCTTCTTCCTTTGTCCCATCTGTCTGGTTCCAGCATGTTTCAGAAAAATCTAAAACTGATTTTTCTTATGCTGTTTAATCAATAGCATCTTTAATTTCATATTCTTCTTACAATGTCTTTGTGTTTTGTTTACTAGTCAAGCACAGGCATGCTAAGGGGGGAAATAATTTTTCTTAATGTATTCTGTCATTATCTCTGAGATCCCCCCCCCCCCCCCCCGCCCTTTCATCTTTGCAGTCATTGATTATAGAGCAGTATAAAGAGTCTGGACTTGAGAGTCAGGCAGAATAAGGGAGTTATTTCTACTATTTATTACCTCTGGCTTTAGACTATTCACGTAACCACTCAGATCCTCAGTATTCTCATCTGTGAAATGGTGATGATGGTATCTGCTTCTTGGTGTAGGTGGGAAGATTTAGTAACGTACATGGGAAACTTATAAAAAGCTAATGTTTGCTCACTCAAGGAATGAGAACCCACATGTAAGTAGTAGGAATTGCAGTAAACAAATGATTGATCCGCACCGGCACAGGAGGATGCTGCCTGGATGAAGAAGGCTCATGGTCACCTCCTGACCCAGAAGTAGCCAGGTGCTTCGAGACTTTTTCTTGGGTTCTCAAGCAGTACCTGATGTCCACTGACTAGAGGGCATGGTGGGAATATCCTGCTTGGAGTGAACAGAGGGATTCCAGGGAAGCATTTGCCTCTCCTTTTTCCATAGATCGAGCTTGTTTGACTAGCTGTCTGGCCTTTGGCTCACTCAGAAAGTTTTCCGTAACTCAGTTTTAGGAGGGAGATGAATTTGTAGAAGTCTGAGGACCAGGCTCTTTTTTATGATCTACCTTCCATTGGAAAAGAGAGGGAATTGTATACACTTTGAGAGGGATTTTGGTATTATAGAAAGAAGCCTCTCTTGTTAGTTTTTTTTGGGGGGCCAGCTTTTCCCAATAATCATTAACCGAATACATATTTTAAAGTAAAGTTTTACCCTTAAATGTGCTTGACGTGACAAAACTAGCATCTAGATCTTACTGTATGAAAATAACATTAGCTGGCAGCATAGAGTTTAAAATAATTGAGGATGCCATTTTAATTATATTATTTTTATTCTTTAAGGTAAACTCTACCGCCAATGGCTCAAACTCATGACCCCAAAATCAAGACTCCCATGTTCTACCAACTGAGCCAGCCAGGCACCCCTGAAGATGCCATTTTTAAAAAGTAAACATCTATCAGTACATATGCAAAGGCTTATTCTTAAAATCTGTTTATTTTGTTAGCTTTGCATATTTGTATTGAACCTCTTGCTTGTTGTAGAAGACAAAGAGGAAATCTTTCTTTTTTAGAGTACTTTGGAAACTAGTCTCCATTCTCTAGTGGAAAAAGAAAGCGCAGTGAACTCCCAGGAGGTCTAGTCGTAAAGGCGCCAATATGCATGTGTTTCATTTCCTATGTAGTACCCAGTGCCCAGTATGATTGCTCCCCCTCTGTAGTGTCCCCCACCCCACCTCCAGGATTGACCACTAGTTACTGTAAGAAGTCCCTAAAATTTATGTCTTATCTGGTATTAGATATTAGAAAATTAGCTTCCCAGTCTTTCTTGGTCACTACTGCTATCGAGATACTATGGGAAAAGGAGGCATAGAAAGTTCTACTTTCTACTCCTCTTCACTCAGATCCTCCAAATTAACGGTGCTAGGGTAAGAATAGGTCAGTACCCACAGGGAAGCTTTTGACCACGGTGGCAAGACTGTTTAGAAAATACTTGGGATGAGTGCCTGGGTGGCTCAGTCAGTTGAGTGTCTGACTCGATTGTGGCTCAGGTCATGATCCCAGGGTTGTGGGATCAAGCCCTGTGTCGGGCTCTGTGCTGAGTGTGGAGCCTGCTTAAGATTCTCAATCTCTCTCTCTCTCTCTCTCTCTTTCTCTCTCTTTCTCTCTCTTTCTCTCTCTTTCTCTCTCTTTTTCTCTCTCCCTCTCTCACTCTGTTCCAACCCCTCCCTCCCTGCCTCCCTCTCAAGTAAAATTAAAGAAAATACTTGGGAACCTCACAGAAGGCAATTTGCCACCAATTATGTAGCATCAAGTCATGGACCCTTTCCTCAGCAGGAAAACCCACAGAACTTTTTTTTTTTTTTTTTTTTTAATTTATTTATTTATTTTTGAGAGACAGAGACAGAGCACAAGTGGGGGAGGTGTAGAGAGAGAATGAGACAGAATCTGAAGCAGGCTCCAGGCTCTGAGCTTTCAGCACAGAGCCCAACACGGGGCTCGAACCCACAAACCAAGAGATCATGACCTGAGCCAAAGCTGGATGCTCAACCGACTGAACCACCCAGGCGCCCCAAAACCCACAGAACTTTTATCTCATGATTACCTAGTCAGGAAGGCTGCCCGCTGGCTAGTGGCCCTGGTTTATGCTTTCTTAGTTTTCTTTTTTTTCTTTTTGTTGTTTTCTTTTTGTTTTTTTTAATGATGCTGTAGATCACATTTAAGAAGACATCTAGGAGACTTAAAAATAATCCAGTTAAAGAAATACTCCTACTTTCCTAGATTGTTGCTATGATTTGGGAGTCGTGTATAATTGTTGATGCTTCTTAAGGTTTTAAATCCCAACAGCCCATGCGTTTGCATTGTGATTGGGAAAATTATTGGCTATTGATATTTTTGAGGAGTGGACACATTATTAAAACAGATATATTCTCCATTTGAGATATTTGATATTTAATGAGACATAATCAAATTGTTTCCAGAGATTTCTTTCCTTCCTCTTCCCTCTCTTTGTTAATTTTTTTTAGACATGAAGAACAACCAAGGCCTTTTGTGCTGCATGTGTCCCTGAGGAACTCGTATGATGAAGTGAGGTTCCTACAAATGTGTTCTAGGGTTCTGGTGTTTTGTCTCCTCCCCTCAAAGGATGTCCAGTCTCTCAGCTTACGTATAATGCTTGCAGAAATTCTCACAACAAAAGGTACTTTTATAAATAATTCATATCACTAATGGGATGATCATGTAAACAAATGCACTACATACTAATGTGATAACCCTTTGTATACACCTATGCAGACTTTGTATATTGTGGGACAATATGCAAACTAAAATATTTTCAAATTTTCAAAGTTTAAGTGCCACTCAAAGAGGGCATTTTTTTTGGCCATCCGTGATAATCAAGTTTTTTATGTAACATGTTGCCAAATGCATAGTCCATTCCGTTGTTTATTTTGATACAGGATAATCCGTCCTTATGCCCTTCACAGGGAAACATCCATTTGGGATAGCTTTTGAGTTATCCAGGTCAGTCATACATACAGCAATGAAAGAATAGCTATACTCCAGGGTGCGTTTACTTAAAACACTTTTCAGATAGAAGATTCATTGATAATGCCTATGTATGATTTTGTGAACTTGCAATGAATAAAAAAAGGAAGGGTACCACAATATAATGAGTTACTACAGAAAGTATATTGAGGGAGATGCTTGGCCAGAATAAGAAAAGTGGAAGAAAATGCGACCTAAGAGGAATTTCTCTTATCTCAAAATCTCAAATAGCACTGCCTTTGATATGCATTGATGGTAATCTAATTTATGATCTGTGGCTGTTAGTGGATACCAACCACAGAGAAAAGGGAACTTTTTAACTGCGAGTTGGTAGGATGGATTGGGGGGTAGTATCATTGGCTTTTCAGCGGCCTCTTCCCGGAGGTCTGCTTTCACCAGCTGGGAGCACGTTCACTTTTCTCTTTTGGCAGAAGCACATAATGAGCCTTATAAAAGAAATAAAAGAAAAAAAGATCTGCGTACTTAATTTCGATATCTCTGTTAGGAACTTGGGTTCCAAATGATTTTCTTTCATTTTTCCTTTAAAGTTAACCCTTTTGTTAAGACAACCACTTGCTTGTAGCCCTAGCTGGTAGCATATCCAAGGGGAAGGGCGGCTGTCTGTACACGCACACGTGTTTTTGAATATCTGAGTTGTTCATATGTTCCCCACTTGGGTAGTTTAAAAACGTTTCCTGACTGTTGTTTCAGTTCTGTAAAGGAAAAACAATTCCTCCAAAGGACAGTACCGTTTTCAGTGGTGCTTTCTTCTCCTTCCCGCAGTCTTGAAGCCGGTAGTGGAGTTACTTAGTAATCCAGATTACATCAACCAGATGCTGCTTGCCCAGCTGGAGCGCAGAGAACAGATGAATGAACATCACAAGAGAGCCTACACCTATGCTCCTTCTTATGAAGAGTTCATCAAGCTTATTAACGGCAACTCTGATGTTGAATTCTTGAAGCAACTAAGGTATTTGGCCTTTAATTATAGCCAAGTTATAATAGCTACTAATTATCATCCTCTGCCGTGTTAGGTTAAAAAAAAAATGTGGTTGTCAGGGAGGCAGAAATAAAGGAAGCCCGTAAATCTCACGATTCAGTGACCACTAAATTTATCCAGCTTCTCCTTTAGCAGAGGAAGTTTTTTGTTTTTGTTTTTTAAAGTATCATGTTTTTCAAGTAATTAGGTTATAATAGATTGAAAGCTGTTTCGTTGTAGGAGGACCTGCTTAGCCGGATAAGCAGATGCTTACCTTAGAGAAGCATTGGGAGGAGATGATGTGTTTTTAAAATTACATAGTAGAACATTGTGTTGATTTTCATTTTTCTTAGAAAATGCAGGCCCAGGTTTGGGAATCAAGGGTTCTTGACTAATTGTTTTGAAAAAACACGATTCAAATGTACCCCAGGAGTCTCTTTTATAAGGGAGTTCAGTCTTCCTTACCATATTTGAGATACCTTAGGGGTGACTGTGTTTTTGTGTATTTATTTTTTATTTCTTTGGTATGTGCATATACAGTATGATTATATCGTAGTGTATACTTTGTGGATTTTCTAGGCTTCTGTAGTTCCTACTCTATTTAATGTCCCCAAACAGTAATACATGGGGAAGAAAGGCAACTCTGATATATCAGTTTTGCTTCTGGTAAGTAATTTCCTTTTTGATCATCGTGACTCTTGAGCTGATAGAGACCCCAAGGCCGTATATCCCAGATTTGTTTCCTGAGGTTTACAGGTTATGCCCACTCAAAGGTCATCCTTTCCATGGCTTTCTTTGACTCCTTTTAAAGTGTCATTCCATAGAATGTGAAAGAGCACACAGTGACAGGACATCCTTGTTGCCTCCTCTTCCCCTTAAAATTGCCAACCCACAAGTGTGCGCGCACGTGCACCCCTCCCCCCCCCCCCCCCCCCCCCCCCGCCCCCCCAAGTGCTGGAGATGCCATTCAAGCCTGTACTCCAGTATTCCTCTGTCTGGTGCTCTTACACCTATTGTTCCCAGATGTACTGCCTGTGGTGTGACAAAGGTATCGTGATGACCAACATCTGTGAAGTGGGAGTTTTTTCTTAGGACATTGTTTGTGAACAGATGGTACTTCATGTTGCTAAATTGTGGAGGTATGGCATTCCTAAGTACTTTTTCCCTGTCAAGCAGTCTTTCCACAATATAATCAGATGTGGACCATTTGGTAACTCCCAAGGGAGTTTAAGATAACAGTCTAGGACCAATGGTGGCAGGTACTTACCTGAATCGGTATTCATTCTACTTCTAGACTTATGAATGAGTGTTCCGTTTTGTGTACCAAACAAAAAAGTCCCAGCACTGCACACATGTTGACCTAGATAACCATGTAACAAAAAGGTACCAAAAGACTTTTTAAAATCAGAAGTAATTATTTTGGACGGTCAACCATTGGTACTCTAGCCCAGTTCTGTGTTATAAGATGAATGGATCTTGATTAAAATTAATAGTCTACCATTTTCAAAATGTACTAATCAAAGACTCAGAACTATTTGAAATGCCATAGATATCGTAATGTTGGCAGTTCATTATCTAGTAGGTAAAGAAGTAACTCAGCAAAAATTGACCTTTAAAAAATAAAAGCCCCAGGATGATGCGACAGCTTGCTTTTGCCACAGTAGGAGCATTTTGGACTGCCTTCACCTGAGCGGCTAAAGATTACACTAGAAATCCTGATTTGACCTTTTCCCTTTATAATGATGAAACAAAAATGGCATGAGTGCTTCACTCTTCCCGTAAGACCACTTTCTCCTGATGTCATAAATAGGGCAGTACTAAAGGCTAACGCACTGGGTGTGTTGAGAGGTAGGCCCTCTGTTGATCACTGAGAGGCTTAAGGGGCAGTAGAAATGCTGAACTGAACAGTGTTTTTATTTTTTGTTTAAACCTTGAGATGCAGTTTACAACCCATTAAATTCACCATTTTAAAGTGTGTGATTCAGTGGTTTTTAGTGTATTCAGACTGTGCAACCATTACCTCCAATTCCAGAATGTTTTCATCATTCTAAAAAGAAACCCTGTGCCCGTTAGCAGTCACTGCCCGTTGCTCCTGCCCCCAGCCCTTGGCAGCCCCCAATTTACTTTCTGCCTCTGTGGACATTTCATATAAATGGAATCATGCAACATGTGGCCTCTTGTGCGTGGCTTCTTCTGTTCAGCATGGTATTTTCAAGGGTCATCCATGTTGTGGTATGTATCAATACTTCATTTCTTTCGTTGGCTGAATAATATTCCATTGTGTGAATATACCACATTTTGTTCATTCGTCCGTCAGTTGATGGACAGTTTGGGCTGTTTGCATTTTAAAGAATGCCTTTTTGAGGTACTGTTGAGCATCTGCAGAAGCAGTATCAGTGACTTGATAGAGTAAAATAAAATGTTGTGGGTTCTTAACCTCTTCCTACCTCCATCTCTCCCCACTGTATACCTGCCCCCAGCAAGGGGCGATAGAGTACAAGACACCAGGAAGGGGTCTCCTTCTGTGCATTACTCCAATCCCATATATATTCCTCTGCTCTTTTGTGCCCTCCACAGCAGTCCACTTCACTGCTGGGGTCTGTTGCCCACAAAGTTCACAGTCCATTGGGAGGACCCTTGGAGGTACTTTGGTGATTAGATAATCAAATTCTTAAAGTGCCCATTCTATTAGAAACAAAAAGAATACATTTTCAGATTGAGTTATGTTTATGTAATGACTGAGCACAACTGGAATGACCTGTTTTTCTGCCCTCTGTCTCTTGGTAAACTCAGTTCCTCATGAACATCTTGGGAAATACGTTGATGGCTTACTTTGGAAGGGCTGCAAAATTCTTAGAGTAGACAGCAAAAATTATGGGATCATGGTAATCCTGAAGCATAGATAGCCTCCTCAACAAGCTTGGCCCCTGAAGAACCTGGGGGAAGAAATACTGTGAAGGCATTTTTCTCAATGAAAGATATGCACATCCAGAGTTACTTTCTTTCTTGTAAAATTTTTTTTTAACATTTATTTATTTTTGAGAGACAAAGTGAGACAGTGCATAAGTGGGGGAGGGGCAGAGAGAGAAGGGGGACACAGAATCTGAAGCAGGCTCCAGGCTCTGAGCTGTCAGCACAGAGCCCAACCAGGGGCTGGGGCAGGGAGTCGGGGGGGGGGGGGGGCGGGGGGCACTCAAACTCATGAACTGCAAGATCATGACCTGAGTCGAAGTTGGACGCTTAACCTGAGCCACCCAGGTACCCCCAGAGTTACTTTCTGAATACTCTTATAAATGCTGAATTAACCCTCAGTTTATTCTCACTATTTATTTATTTATTTATTTATTTATTTATTTATTTTTTTTTTTTTAAGTTTATTTTTGAGACAGAGAGAGACAGAGTATGAACGGGGGAGGGTCAGAGAGAGAGGGAGACACAGAATCTGAAACAGGTTCCAGGCTCTGAGCGGTCAGCACAGAGCCCGACACGGGGCTCGAACTCACAGACCACAAGATCATGACCTGAGCCGAAGTTGGACACTTAACTGACTGAGCCACCCAGGTGCCCCTATTCTCACTTTTTAAGAGAGGGGTTTATGGGGGGGTGGGAGGGAGGGGAAAGTGGGTGATGGGCATTGAGGAAGGCACCTGTTGGGATGAGCGCTGGGTGTTGTATGGAAACCAACTTGACAATAAATTTCATATTAAAAAATTAAATAAAATTCATAATACTAGACTGGAAAAAAAAATAAATGTATACTTGAAGTTAAAAAAAATACTGAATTATCCTGAGGCATCCTGCCCTGACCTATGACTATGAGACAGTTCCTTGGACTTTGCTGTAAGAGAAAATGCCTGGCAGTTCTGTTTGATATGGCACTGGTATATCTTTTATCCAGGGGCAGTATCCCCATTCACTGTATCTGAAGGTAACCTAAAGGCTACCCTGTATTCTCTGCTTCTTGCACAGACTGCACTAGAAAGGCGACCAGGAACAACTCTGCAGTGGCGGAGGTTGATCTTTTTGTTCAAAAAAGGTGATGTTGCACAAATAACCTGTCTACTTGGCTGCTTATTATTTTTTTTTTTTAAATTTTTTTTTCAACGTTTTTTATTTATTTTTGGGACAGAGAGAGACAGAGCATGAACGGGGGAGGGGCAGAGAGAGAGGGAGACACAGAATCGGAAACAGGCTCCAGGCTCCGAGCCATCAGCCCAGAGCCTGACGCGGGGCTCGAACTCACGGACCGCGAGATCGTGACCTGGCTGAAGTCGGACGCTTAACCGACTGCGCCACCCAGGCGCCCCTGGCTGCTTATTTATCTGATAGAAAAATTGCGCTCTATTCAGGGCTCAGGTCTGCTTACTGTTATTGAGAGTCAACACTGCTTTTTATCGGACTGCTGTCTAAAGCCAGCATCGATGAAGCTTATCAGCTGCCTGACACTAATGGAGCTGCTTTTTTCAATCATAGTCTGAACTATTCTGTTGTTTTTCTTGTACCATTAGAGTCCTCTGCTGCCTGACTTTATTAGTATTTTAGGTTACTGTCTTCACATTGGTCTCAGTAAGATTTTGAGATAGGCTGCCTAAGGCAGGGAACGTATCTTATTTAGACTAAGCAGTTGATGAAGTCATCCGCTTTTTTGTCATACATATTTGGGAGATAGATGCATATTTTCTAAAGGAAGCAAAGTCATTAAACTCTGTTGGGTTGAAATGCATCAAAAACAACCAAACCAAAGAAAACTTTGATGGTGATATTTGTAGTTCCGTGGTAGTTTGTTTTTTTTCCTGAGTCAGCATGAGCTGCTTTTACAGTAAGATTATAGAGCTAGAAATGCTCCCTTCAAGAACACTAAACCAGGTGTTTTTGACCTTGACTATATATTAGAATCACCCAGGCTTTAAAAAAAATTACAGCTGGATATTCCACTGTCCTTTGTAGCTATTTCCTTTTTCTTCTTTTCTGGCATCCAAGATGTTGAAGTGAGGATGTGGTGGTTGGACTGGCATAACATTTAAAATTTTCCAGGGTCTTCTAGTAGAAGCAGTGATCCACTCGGCTAACAAAACAGGGGCCAGGAATTGGAATGTCATGTTGATGGAGGATTTTCAAGGACAACTGACCAGATTTCCCACTGCCCGTCTGGGTGGTGGGATGGTTTTTGGTCTCGTACTCTATGCTGTACAGTTGTAGCAAGGCAGGAGAGTGCTACATCCCATGCATACATTGGACAAACACTGCTTTCCTGGACTGGACATTTGCCAGAGTTAAAGAGATGCCAAGCACATGCTCAAGGAAGGGAAAACTTCTTTGTTTTGAAGCTGCCATTTATTGAATATCTAATATGCATTAAATACAGGGTCAGCTTCTTACCATCTGACCATTGTAACAACCATGTGAATTAAGTACCACTACTCATCATATAGTTGAAGGAGGTAAAGTGACTTGCCTTGGATCACTTAACTAATAAGTAGCAGCTGGGATTTGAACTCAGGTCTATCTGACTTAAAATCCCGCATGTAAAGGTGAGTAGCCTACTAGCCAGGTGGGCAAAAGACAGCAGTGACACCCGGCCCCAGCCTTGTGGGATTTCCCACAAGTGTGGAGATAATTCTTTTCTGTCTAGGAGCCTTTTCAGGCACTAGTCCTTGCGCAGAGAACAGTCCCATCAGAAGTACCATCATTTGTTAGTGAGATGGTGATAGACTGCCAGAGAAACAGAAGCAATGAAGAAAATCAGAGCAGCCTATGACCGCTGTAATTTCATTGCTGCCAGGCCAGTCTTCATTAGATTTTTCAGTTCTGGATTCATTTCTGACCCCTTATTTAAAGAGCAACATGGCGAATCTAAAAATAGTAGGGAAGAAATTCTAATAATGAAAGGTTTAAAATTAAAAAGGCTAAGTATTATTTAACTTGGAGAAATGAAGGAAACCTTTTATTGAGTGTGGACCGAGATTGATGTGTTTTCTGTTTTACTAGGATAAAGCAAGAGGTGATGTGCATAATAGACTAATTTTAGAGATCATAACGAACAGTGGAGTGGGTTACTGAGGGAGTTTGCTAAATAGTTTTTCTTCAAATATTAAGGGGATAGATTTTCATCTCTGAATTAGTTTAGGTGCATTTGCACGTGAAGATAATACACTAAAAATATTAAAATTCTTTTTTTTTTTTTTAAATTTTTTTTTTTCAACGTTTTTTATTTATTTTTGGGACAGAGAGAGACAGAGCATGAACGGGAGAGGGGCAGAGAGAGAGGGAGACACAGAATCGGAAACAGGCTCCAGGCTCCGAGCCATCAGCCCAGAGCCTGACGCGGGGCTCGAACTCACGGACCGCGAGATCGTGACCTGGCTGAAGTCGGACGCGTAACCGACTGCGCCACCCAGGCGCCCCAAAAATATTAAAATTCTTAAAATCACATGCTTCTGAGTAGAAGAATTTAAATTGTTTGAATAGTGTTTTGAACAGTGATTCTGAAGATTTATTGTGATTCTTGAGCAGTAAAATTGGCTTATGTTACAGAGGAACATGGAAAAAGAAATCAAGCATACCTTCAAACTGCTACACCGTGTCAGAAATCAGTTAAGGAAATATAAACTGCGAAGCAAAGGTTAGTGTGCGTGGACAAGGAGATGAGAAGTCACGAAGTGTAAAACAAAGAGGAACTTGGCAGATTTTTATGAAAAGAATAAATGAATATAAATTTAGTTTTCAAAAATGCATTAAAACCCAAGGCTGCTGATGGAAAACGTTCAAAAAGATCTCTCAGTTTTATAAAAAGTAAAAGTACACTGACTGCAGAATATGATTCCTTCCGTTGGTGTCTGAGAAATAGCAGAGGGCAGGGAGGTGGGAGTTAAACATATCAGAAAATAAAATATCTTCATTTGGGAGGGAAGATTGACAGCGATGGAAAATTTGATACAAGAAAGGGAAATTTTGGTACGAGGAAGTTTCTCATCTCTCTGAAATTAAAGAATTCATGATGCGCTTATAATTGGGGCAACACTGGCACTGTGGGTAAGGTGTATCTGCTTTATGAATGACAGCGAGGACCATGAGTTAGTTTATGTGAAGCATTTAGCCCAGGATCTGCATATTTCTAATTGTTAGGTGCTACTGTTGTTGTTGTTGTTACAGTCATTAGACCAAGGATTGCAGATAGATTTAATTTCATCATGAACACTGATCAATTACTTGTGGCCCACTAGAATGCAGTGTTTTATGTGGGGGTTTGAGGGTGCCTAATAAATAGCAATGTTCCTGTCTCCATCCTGAGGTCTGAACCACTCTAGGTCCAAGGAATAAGCCAAATGAAGACCAAAAAGTGTGCTCTTATTACTGATAGATGATGGAGAGTGTAGTTTATATATGCAAACAGTGACTCTCCAAAACTGAGTCTCAGAATCAGACATTCTTTCCCACCTGGCTTTGTCCCTGATTCTCCCTCCTTCCCCCTCTTTCTGGCAGGTGCCGAGTCTACTTGCTGGCTGCCGTTGGAGGCAGAGAACACCTGCTCTTAAGAGGAAGGAGAACAGAAGGGCTGTGCTTCACGTGGCCAGTTCCTCCTCCTCTGTGGTCAGATTAAAGACCTCTTCCCTCTCTAGGGCATAAAAGAGGGGGTGAGGGAGAGGTGCAGGGAGGCCAGGGATGGAGCCTCTTCTACTTAGAACGAAACATCAAGAGGTGACGGTGGGGTGAATGAGTAGTGCTCTTTTCTTTCAAATAAACAAAAGTTGTGGCGCTCGGTCCCTACTCAACAGAAAAGAAATTTATGATTCCCAAGGTACGTTGAAGGAATGGTAGCAAAGAGTGTAGAAGCGGTGTGCCGGTAATTGTTAATAACTAGCTTTTGCCGGGAGGAGTAAGAAACCCTGACGGGGAGCATTTGCTGGTTTCTGTGGTGTGAATCACTAAGCGTGACGTCCTCGGGAAGAGATTTGCAGTCGCACGCCATTTTATACATAGTGTGTCCACCATGCTCGTACAATCCGTGTAAATAACCTTGAACACAGATTAGAGAAAAATGAAATTGTTAGGAAATGATGAGTTTTAAGTACTTTTACCTTTTTAAAAAGTGTAAATTAGGGGCTCAGTCAGAAGAGCACATGACTCTTGATCTTGGGGTCATGATTTTGAGCCCCACATTGGGTGTAGAGATTGCTTGCATAAACAAGTACACTTTCAAAAAAAATAAAAGAAAATAAAAAAAGTATAATTTAATTGCCAGTTTGTGTAATTTTAAACATGGTAGACTTTAATTCCTGAAAAGTTAACAGGCAGCTCTTGTGAGCCAACATGAGCCTCGTGAGCCATCTCCAGCACAGCACTGGGTGGAGGCCACACAGGTTCTGTCCCTGATGACCCTGCAGTAGACAGACTCACAGTTCTTCTAGAGGAAGATGATTTTAACAACACAAGAAGTCAACCTACAGCGACCAGTCCAGCATCTGAAGTGGACTGTACCCACAAACATGGGCTCGAGTCAGACAGGCCTGGGTCTCACAGACCTGGTCTGCACCTGGCTTTTCTGCTTGTAGGCTGCATGGCCCTGAGGAGTCCTGTACACTCTGAGCCTCAGTTTTAACTGTGAGATGGAGGAAATAGTTCCTATTTCCTAAGACTGTTGTGATAATTAAATGAGATAATGCACATAATGCCTCAGCACAGTTCTCAGGACATGCTAGGCTCCCAATAAGACCTAAAGATACAGTGATCAGGAGAAGGCAACAGAATTCTCCGATGGTCACTTCAATATAGGGTTAATGCATCAGAAGAGGCAACAGAGTCTCTTATTTCAGAAAAACTTAAAGCGTATAAGTCAATAAGTCATTTTCAATACAGAACATAAAATTAGGCAACTTAAGGGGCGCCCGGGTGGCTCAGTCATTTGAGTGTCTGCCTCTTGGTTTTGGCTCAGGTCATGATCTCACAGTTTCGTCAGTTCGAGCCCTATATGGGGCTCTACGCAGACAGTGCAGAGCCTAGTTGGGATTCTCTCTCTCCCTCTCTCTCTGTCCCCCCACACCCCACTCATGCTGTCTCCGTCTCTCTCAAAATAAATAAAAACTTAAAAAAAAAAAAAACAACTAGACAACTTAGGATGATATTCAGTAAACATTCTGAATGAAAATGCTTTATTTAGAAATTGAGAATGGACTGCAGTGGTGCTATATGTGGGTCTATAACTACTTTATGGTGACATTAATAGCTAATATCAAGATATGAGGAACACTAGTAAAAACCAGATACAGGTAGCAGAGAGAAAAATTTTGGCTTTCCTCAGGTTAACTGAAAGACACCAGCTGGTCAGTGGTGACATAGCTTTGCTTGCTTTTTGTAACATGTAATTTCCATAGACTTCGGGGAACTAGGAAATGAATGTATGGTAACCTGTTATTTTAGGGCAATTTATACGAGAAGAAGAAAACAGAAGTCACATCGCAAACAGATGACAACTGTTAATAACTTGGCATAGAGATTTCCAGGTTATTTTCTGTACACATAACATGAATCGTGGATGTGTGTTTATGTAAGTTTGGGATACCTCAGGCTGCTGTGGTCCAGAACTTTCTAACTGGTGTGACGCATGTATAGGCATGTGAAGATAAAGGTGTCCTCAGCCCTCCAGGTGTCTGGGTAGGGCCTGGGATGGCTGATTGCCTCGGTGTTCTGTTCAAATCCTATCATTTGCCACGTGTGTCACAAATGGAAGAAGGTTAGGAAGCATGCCTAGTCTTTCCGCGTAATCCGCTGCCTTCTACACACTAGTAAAGTGGAAAGCAGGTTTAAAAGCCCCATTAGTGGAAAGTGCCTCTTACTCCTCTGAGTCCTGACTGAAAACATGTCCCCTGCTTGTGCTCCAGTGCCTGGCATGCCCTGCTCTATACCGTTAAACACACCTAGTGAAAAGAGCTCAGAGCCTTGTTATCCTCAGTAGCACTAAGACATAAAAACGAAATTGAGATCTTTTTCTTTGTTCGCGATATTGGTGAAGATTAAAAATTTGACACCTGGTGTTGGCAGGGATGTAGAAGAACAAACAACTTCATGTCCTGCTGGTAGGAGTATGGATTCTTGCCTCTCTGTAACACAGTTTTACAATATGAAAAGCAGGTCGCAAAATGTGCATTCTTTTTGATAGTTATTATTCATCATAAGAATTTATCTTCAGGAAATAATCACGAACGTGTGAAAAGATTTCTCTAAGAATGTTTCTTGTAATTTTATTTAAAATAGAGAAAACCTTGGGGCGCCTGGGTGGCGCAGTCGGTTAAGCGTCCGACTTCAGCCAGGTCACGATCTCGCGGTCCGTGAGTTCGAGCCCCGCGTCAGGCTCTGGGCTGACAGCTCAGAGCCTGGAGCCTGTTTCAGATTCTGTGTCTCCCTCTCTCTGCCCCTCCCCCGTTCATGCTCTGTCTCTCTCTCTGTCCCAAAAAAAACAAAAAAAAAAAACAAAAAAAAAAAACATTAAAATAGAGAAAACCTTGAAGTAACTAAAATGGTTGACAATTAGTGTCGGGTTAAAAAAATGTGGACACATCCGTACGATGGATCGCCACATGACAATGGTGTCGTATCAGAGTATTTGAAAGGTTTGGAAGATAGTATGAATTGATAAAATGAAAAATCTCTAAGGCTTTTTATAGCATAAATCTAGTCTTATAAAACAAAAAAAAATGTTTGAATAGAAGTCTATAAGTACATACCAGATGTTAATTGTGATTGATGTTGAATGTCATGCTTTGTGTATTTTCTCATTTTCTTCAATGGATAAAGGTTACTTTGGAGAAAGTAAAAATGGGCTCAGACTGAGGAAGTAAAATCTGCCCAGCCATTTATCACGTTGGAATAACAGATACTAAAGTCAGCTACAGAGTTCACAGGGAGCAATATTTTTTTCCAAGTATACACAGTGGCTGTAAAAAATGTCATGATGATAACCTTCTCTGAATGACTCCCGCTTTCTGACTCACTGAGAAACTTGGCTCTCTCAAGTCTCAGACGTCACCATTTGAAATTATATCTGTAAGAGTGACACTTCCTATTCTTGCCTAGAGGGTTTCAGTCACTTTGACACAGAGAAGCACCCTCATTTGTAACTCAGCTTTACAGCTGCAGATAAGGGTTTACTAGACTAACCATTGCATGGTTATCATAACTTTGTAGTCTCCAGGGAAAAGGGGCCTTGGGTCTATGTGAAGGTGATGATTTATGTCATTCTGCTTTGAACCTGTCACCATGCTGCTTCATTTCAATTTCATAGACACTCCACGCTTCCCCCAGAATCCCAGAGAACCCGTCTTTTCCTCTGTTTGGGGAGACATCCCATGGTTCTTCTTGCTTATTGAAATGAGTCAGTAAGCCTGATTTTGTTGGGCTTCAGTGACCCTTGGTGGCCTTAAGTTGATGAGGCTGAGACACAAAATCATGAAAAAAGTAAGGCTACTCAAAAATTTTTTTATATGTATTTTAAAAACATTCACATACCTCATCTCCTTAAATACTGTGTGTCTAAAGAGTCAACCAGTGGCAGTAAGGGTTAATATTTGTTGAACTCTCACTGTGGGTCAGGCACTATCCCAAATATTTTAAAGGTGTTATCTCATTTAATCTTCATCAACCTTCTTTTCTATGAGGAAAAATACTGTTATTTTTCTTTTTACAAATGAGGACTTTTGAGAGAAAGCGTAAGTAATTTCTTCAGGGTGATGCAGTAAGTGTCGGAAGCAGGATTTGAACCCAGGCCACCTAGTGCTGGAGCTTGTGTGCTTAACTACTCTGATACACCAAGCTGGGAAATAGCTTCAGCGTAGCTGCTGAAATCACCATGCCTTTATTTCTTCTCAAATGCTTTAACTGAAGTCCCTCTCAATGAAAACATTATCCCTAGCCTAGGACAGAGTAGCCTGTGGCAACTTGAAAAACTACCTGGCAGTGAGAAAGAATGAAATAGGGCCTTTTGTAGCGACATGGATGGAACTGGAGAGTGTTATGCTAAGTGAAATAAGTCATACAGAGAAAGACAGATACCATATGTTTTCACTCTTATGTGGATCCTGAGAAACTTAACAGAGGTCCATGGGGGAGGGGAAGGGAAAGAAAAAGTTAGAGAGGGAGGGAGCCAAACCATAAGAGACTCTTAAAAACAGAATAAACTGTGGGTTGATGGGGGGTGGGAGGGAGGGGGAGGGTGGGTGATGGACATTGAGGAGGGCACCTGTTGGGATGAGCACTGGGTGTTGTATGGAAACCGATTTGACAATAAATTTCATATTAAAAAAAAAAGAAAAACATTATTTTTGGGCGCCTGAGTGGCTCAGTCAGTTAAGCATCTGACTTCAGCTCCAGGCCATGATCTTGCGGTTTGTGAGTTCAAGTCCCGCATCGGGTGAGCATGAACCCTGTTTCAGGTGAGCCCTGCTTCTCTCTCTCTCTTTCTCTCTCTCTCTCTCTCTCTCTCTCTCTCTCTCTCTCTCTCTCTCTGCTCCTTACTCACTTGCACCCTCTCTCTCTCTCTCAAAAAAAACCCCAAAAACATTATTTTCAGGTTTTAGTTTTTTTTTAAAAAACATTTTTATGTATATGGTATTCTAATCTATAATATGTCATTGCTAATTTTAGTATAAAACCTATTTTAAACCATTTACCATATTGTACACCCAAGACTAGGATTTGTTCAGCCTTTGACTCTCATGTGAGTGCCCAAGACAGCTCTAAGATAATGTGGGGTTTTTTTTTTCTTTTTTTCTTTTTTTGGACAGAACACAGTGGGGGAGAGGGGCAGAGGGAGAGAAAGAGGGAATCTTAAGCAGGCTCCATGCTCAGCGCAGAGCCTGACATGAGGCTTGATCCCACAACCCTGGGATCATGACCTGAGCTGAAATCAAGAATTGGACACTCAACTGACTGAGCCACCTAGGCGCCCCAACTTTTAAAAAATCTATGTAAGGTGTGTGTAACGAAATTACAGGAGGAGGCTGATATTTGGGGCTGTGTGTGTAAATAACTTAGAAACCAATTCTAATAGAATCCCAAAGCTGTTGTGAACAATTGACAGTAAAAGGCAATAAATGTATATATTACTAAGGTGGTTATTTTGAGGATGAATTTTGTAGCATTTCAGGTCAGTTTGAGACGGTGGGAAGAATTGAAGAATAAAAACCTGTTCTGAGTCTCCACTACTGTAGCTAAGTGTTCAAAATTAAAGAGAGGTGGCATGTTTGGGTGGTTCAGTTGTCCAAGCTTCCGCCTCCTGATTTTGGCTCAGGTCATGATCTCACGGTGATGAGATAGAGCCTCATGTCAGGCTCTGCGCTGACAGTGTGGAGTCTGCTTGTGATATTCTCTCTCTCTCTCTCTCTCTCTCTCTCTCTCTCTCCCTCCCTCCCTCCCTCCCTCCCTCCCTCCGCCTCTCCCCTCCACCCACCCCCCCATAAAAAGTAAAGAGAAGTGAGATCATAACTTGGGCAGGGGATAGCTGTCGTCATGTGACTTTTTCCTTGTCTTTGGGACAAGAGATACTGGAAGTAAGATCTTGCCATAGTTGGGAAAGAGCCAAATCTTATTAGTGGCTTGCTCTTAATATTGGCATTCACAGTATTGTTTTGGAAAAACACATATTATAGCTCTGCATTTCTGATCAAGAGAATGTTCACAAATATCGGTCCTCCAGATTCTTCAACTAAACTTGGCACCAACAAGGCCGTGTTCTCCTCTGGATGAAGAAAGCCGAGTGAATGCTAACTATCCCTGAAGAGCTGGCTTCCAGACTAGGAAGCCTGTGCCATGAGGGATAGCCAGCATTTGGATATACATTGACCCTTGAAAAACATAGGGTCGGGATGCCAACCCCCCCGTGCAGTCAAAAATCTGCATATAACTTTGGGCTCCCCCCAAATTGAATGACTAATACGCTGTTGACTCTGGCAGCCTTACTGGTAGCATGTACACTCAATCAACACATATGTTGTATGTTCTGAGTATCACATATTGTATTCTTATAATAAGCTAGAGAAAAAAATGTTAAGATGATATAAGGAAATGTGGGGCACTTCGGTGGCTCAGTTGGTTGTGTCCAACTTCAACTCAGATCATGATTTCATGGTTTGTGAGTTCGAGCCCCACATTGGGCTCTCTGCTGTCCGCGCAGAGCCTGCTTCGGATCTTCTGTCCTCTGTCTCTGCCCTTCCCCTGCTCATTCTCTCTCTCTCTCTCTCTCTTTCAAAATAAATAAACAAGCAAAAAAGAAAATATAAGGAAAAGAAAATACATTTGTAGTACTGTACTATTTTGAGAAAACCCTGCCTATAAGCAGACCCACATACTTAAAATGTTGCTCAAAGGTCAACTGTATATAGTGTGTGCTTTTGTTGAGAATGAAAGTCACTCATTTCCCACTTCATCTTTTGGTATCAAGTGAGGGTGAATTTTACAAATTCAGTAATCATCTTCATTTTTTAAAAGGGTCTTTATTTTTGAGAGAGAGACTGAGCACGAGGAGGGCGGGGCAGAGAGAGAGAGGGAACAGAGAGCTGGACACGGGGCTCGAACTCTTGAACCACGAGATTATGACCTCAGCTGAAGTTGGGAGGCTTAACTGACTGAGCCACCCAGGCGCCCCTCAATAATCCATCTTCAAATGCCTGTTATGTGTGAGGAGGGTTTGGTGTATATAAAGATGAATTAGTTCTGCATCCTTGGATTTATTCCCCTGCCATCAAGGTGTTAGTAGTCCGGCATAGGAGACCCGTGTGGATACAAATCGCTAAATGTGAAGCAAGGTATTAAGACCGGAAGTGGAGTGCAAAGTGCTAAAGAGTGGGTAGGAGGCTTATGCCGTAGAGGATAGGAATTGGAGAGCTTCAGAGAGGAATGCTATGAACTGACTGTTTTGGAACAAAGAGGATTTCAGCAGATAACGGAGAGAGGTGGTGTGCAAGAGGGAGAAGAAACAGAGCAAAGGCTGGGAGTCAGGAAAGAGCCGAATATGTTAGGGTATTATATGTGGTCTGGTTTGGCAGGAAAACGGTATCCACGAGGGATATAGAAGGCAGTGAGGCTGCAAAGATGATCTGGCATTGACCATGCTTTTATCCTTGGAAAGGACTGAGATGAATAAACATGAACCCACACTGAATTTTAGGGTAGCAGGAAATGGTTAAGAACATGAACTTTGGAATCAGGCAGCACCCCAGGTTATAATTTTGGCTCTAGTACATAAAAACAATGAGACCTTGAATAGATTTCTTAATCCACCTGAACAAATTCTTCCTCTCTAAAGTGGGGATAATTACAATACCTATTAGGAGGATTAAATGAGATAAAATATCTAAACAGGTACCTGGTACCTGATGAGAGGAATCTATAAATGTTAGCTGGTATTACATAATTTTATGGATTCATTTAAGAAATTGAACTCTTCACTCAAATAGCATGTATTTCTTCAGTACCATTGATGACTCATTTGTTCCAGAGCATGAATCACAAGAATATCGAGAACAGATTGTTCAGAATATTATTTGTACCTGTTTAGTTTTACAGATGTTAACGCATATTAATTTAGCTTCTTGTCTTAGTTTGGGCTGCTGTAACAAAAATACCACAGGCTGGGTGGCTTAAACAACAGACATTTCTCGTAGCTCTGGAGGCTGCGAAGTCCAAGATCGAGGGGCCGGATATTGGGTGTCTGGTGAGGGCCGACTTCCTGATTTATAGAGGGCCTTCTTCTCATTGTAACCTCACAAAATGGAAAGAGCTCTCTGGGGTCTGTTTTAATTATAGGCACACATCTCCTTTATGAGAGCACCACTGACAAGGGCTAATCACCTTCCAAAAGTCCCCGCCTCCAAATACCATCACATTGGGGGGGATTAGGCTACAACGTATGGATTTTGGAGGAACAAAACATCCAGTCCGTAGTATTCATTAATATTTACTGAATGCCTGTCCTGTGTTTAGTGCCAAGCTAGGTCATATTGGGGAATACAAGACACAATCCCTGTCTTCAAGAGGCTCATGATTTATTTAGTTGGGGAGAAAAAAGGTAGCATATCTTTCTTATAGACAAAGCTGCAATTTTATTTTAGGCTCAGGTGTGTTATTTCTCAGAGAAGTGTTAGGCCCTGAAAGGACTAGACATACCATTTCTTAAGTTCATAGCACTCTTTGTAGAAATGTGACTCTTTAAAATAGCAATATAAAATAGTAGGTAAATACGAACTATTACAGAGCAGAAGTAATCTAGTATTTCAGAGAAGAGAAATATTAATGTGAACTAGAAGGAAGTAGCATTGTATGTAAGATCTAGTTAAGTGGACAAGTAAGGAGATTGTTTCTAGAAGGAAACAGCATGAGCAAAAGCCTGGAAAGTCAGTGTGGTTCTGGTTGAATGGCTAAAGTTAGCAACTCAGGAAACAACAGGTGTTGGTGAGGATGCAGAGAAAGGAGAAGCCTCTTACACTGTTGGTTGGAATGCAAACTGGTGCAGCCACTCTCAGAAACAGTATGGGGGTTCCTCAAACAGTTAAAAATAGGACTACCCTATGATCTGGCAGTTGCACTAATAGTTATTTCCCCAAAGGATACAAAAATGCAGATTTGAAGGGGTACATGCACCCCGATGTTTCTAGCGGCATTATCAACAATAGCCAAATTACGGAAAGAGCCCAAATGTCCACTGACTGATGGATAAAGAAGATGTGGCAAATACGTACAATGGAATATTACTCAGCCATCAAAAAAGAATGAAATCTTGCCATTTTCAATGGCATGTGTGGAGCTAGAGACTATTAGGCTAAGTGAAATAAGTCAGAGAAAGACAAACACCATATAATTTCACTTATGTGTGCAATTTAAGAAACAAATGAACATAGGGGTTAAAAAGAGAGGCAAACCAAGAAATAGACTCTTACCTATTGAAAACAAACTGATGGTTACTGGAGGAGAGGTGGGGGGTGGCGGTGGAATAGGCCATGGGGATTAAGGAGGGCACCTGTGATGAGCACTGAGTATTGCATGTAAATGATGATGCCCTAAATTCTACACCTGAACCTAATATTACACTCCGTGTTAGCTAACTAGAACTTAAATAAAAACTTGGGGAGGAAAAAAAAGAAACTGCCTTGGTTGAGTCTAGGTTTCCATGGAGGGGGAAAAGAAGCTGGGTTGGATGAGAGAGCCGGTGCCAAGGTGCAGAGCGAATGCAGGCTGGAATGTACAGTTATCACTGAGGGGAGGTCACTGGAGGTGTTGAGCAGGGGAGGGAGGAGATGAGTGGTCTTTTAGGAATGTTTTGACAGGGGGTGCTCAAGATGGTTTGGATGGGAGAAAGGATTGAAGTCAAGAGGACAAGTAGACTAGTTTGTGCAGTGACCCACAGGTGAAAAGGCCTGAGATAGGGTGGTGACAAATGGAAGAATAAGAAAGGAGCTTGTTTGAAGAATCAGAGGACAAGTCAGTAGAGCTTTGAGACTGGTCTTTACTGTTCGGGAAGAGAGCTAAGATAAGATTTTGAGGCTGGAAGGTTAGATGCTGGTGCAGGGATGGAGAGGTGAAGAAAGTGTACCGAAGGTAAGTTTAGTTTGGACAGGCTGAGTTAGGTAGGCAGGCATGTAGATAGGTCAATAAATAGAGATAGAGAAGCAGTTTAGAAAATATCTTAAAATGACTCTTAATACTACCAATTGCCCTGCATTTTCCTTTATTTCTCTTTTGGATTATAGCCCTGGTTCATACACCACATATTTACATACCTGAAATCATGAATGTACATACCATTTTGCATTTTAGAATTAGTGTGTCTTTAAAATCTATTTTTATGTGGTTTTTAAAATTATTCATACTATTGACTGAAGTTTTTCCATCCCCAGAGCTTCCTGAAAGCAGGGGCCATATTGGTGCTGTTCATTCCCGTGTGGCTACAACATAGGCCTATTGAGCCCATAGATTATCTCTTTTCTTTGTAGAAGTTGCTATAATAAGCATGTATATGATTTTTTTTCTGTTTCTGTCAAAATATTTCCTTACGATAAGTTTGTGAGATTAGGGCTGCTGTGTGAAAGGACGACTGTCTATTTGCAGGTCACCCGGATAGCAACGCACGAGGATGAGTTTGGGGAAACGTGCTGCACTTGAGTGAAAAGTCAGTGCTTTCCAGTCGTAGAACCTAATTCCGAGGTTAAATTTAAGACTCAGGGAGAGTTAAACTTTGATGATTCCAGGTTTGCGTATGCTTCTTAAAAGCTGTTTCCTCATCCATTCAGTAACTTGAGGGAAAACGCACATAAGGAGCTATTGTTGTGCTTTAACATTATTTGGAGGAATGAAGGCAATTTCATTAGAAGTCTTTATTGATCATTAATTTCCTACCCAGAGGCTCCCATTTGGAAAACATTGGTGAGCGTGCATTTAGCCATGCTTTACGTATGGGGTCTTCAGGGAGCTCTCTATCAGTTGGGATGGCATTTGGCCATGAGACAAGTTGACTTACAGTGACTTAAACAAGTTAGGGATTGATTTTTCTCATGTAACAAGATATCCTAGGATGAGTAGTCTGGGGGCTGTTATGGCTGGGTGATGTCATTGGAGATCCAAAGTCCTGTCTTAATGTCACCAGCTTTGCCTGTGGCTTTCATCCTCATGGCTGCTGTGCCTTCATCCAGCTGCATCCTTGTTTAATGCAGGAAAACGGAGGGAGGGCAAAGATGAAAGATGGAAAGGGCTTTTCTGTGGAGCCTGTCCCTTTCAAAAGCTTCCCTGGAATCCCCACTCAGCAACTTCTGTTATTTTGTAAGTTAGAGCTACAGTTGACCCTTGAGCGACACTGGTCTGAACGGTTCGGGGTTTTGATTAATGCAGAACAATATTGTAAACGTATTTTCTTAACATTTTCTTTCTTTCTTTCTTTCTTTTTTTTTTTAGCTTTATTATAAGAATACAGTAGGGGTGCCTGGGTGGCTCAGTCGGTTAAGCATCCAACTTCAGCTCAGGTCATGATCTCACCATTCATGGGTTTGAGCCCCGCATCGGGCTCTGTGCTGACAGCTCAGAGCCTGGAGCCTGCTTCAGATTCTGTGTCTCCCTCTCTCTCTCTCTCTCTCTCTCTCTCTCTCTCTCTCTCTGCCCTCCCCCATTCACGCTCTGTCTCTCTCAAAAATAAACATGAAAAAAAAATAAAATCTTTGAAAAAGAAAAAAATACATCCAGTATATAATCCATCCAGTATATAATACAGTATATGTGTTAACTGCTTATGCCATTAGTAAGGCTTCTTGTCCACAGTAGGCGATTACTGGTTGTTGTTGTTTTTTTAATTTTTTTTTTTTAACGTTTATTTATTTTTGAGACAGAGACAGAGCATGAGCAGGGGAGGGTCAGAGAGAGAGGGAAACACAGAATCCGAAGCAGGCTCCAGGCTCTGAGCTGTCAGCATAGAGCCCGATGCGGGGCTCGAACCCACGGACCGTGAGATCATGACCTGAGCCGAAGTCGGATGCTTCACCGACTGAGCCACCCAGGCGCCCCAAGTTTTTGAGGAATCAAAAGTTATATGCGGATTTTCAAGTGCTTGGGGCATTAGCACCTCTAACCTCCACGTTGTTCAATGGCCAGCTGTGTATCCAGTGGCCATTCCTAAATGCTAGGGAGAAGGTTAGTATTTTTAGCTGGGTGCCTTGTTTTCCCTGATAAAACTGGTTAGTGAAGAAGAAAAAGAGGAAGAATGCTGGCAACCAGCAGTGGTGGCCACAGTCTCCAGGTGACATGCTGACAGTGCTCCTAACAGCCTCTCCTTTGAGGTGGGGAAAGGCAAGCACCGATATTTTTATCATAGAGGTGAAGGAATAAAAAGATGTGAATTTGTGAGGAGTCCATGAATAGGTATGATATGATGAATTTATGTCTGTCATCTGGATTTTAGTTGAAGAGCCAAAGGACGTGTGAAGCCAGCCAAATGTGGCATTAAATCTTTGGATGCTGCAAAGTTCATGTTCAGAGTGAGAATTAATGTTAAATGGCTTTGTTATGGGCAGACTCTTAGTCAATATAATCAAGGGCTAAGAAACACTCAGGCTAGAGGCTTTTGATTAGGGCAGTACTTGGTAACCATTGTATAGCTCTTAAGAACTTGGGTTCATAAAGACCAGCTGCGTGTGCTCAAAATAGCCCCAACTCTAGGGTTAAATCCAGCACATAACAGTGTGAACTTTTATTTTTCCTGACTCAGAGGGGTTTTCAGTTACACATACGTAAACCTGGTGGAATAATAGTGGAATAATCTATTCCAGTGGTTCCTAACTCTTTCTGTGCATGAGAGTTCCCTGGGGAGCTCAAACAATACTGATGTCATGGACCCACAGCAGATACTCTGATTCTGTTGGTCGGGAATGGTCTTCTTTTTTTTTTTTTTTTTTTAACGTTTATTTATTTTTGAGACAGAGAGAGACAGAGCATGAACGGGGGAGGGTCAGAGAGAGGGAGACACAGAATCCGAAACAGGCTCCAGGCTGTGAGCTGTCAGCACAGAGCCCGACGCGGGGCTCGAACTCACGGACCTCGAGATCATGACCTGAGCCGAAGTCGGCCGCCTCACCGACTGAGCCACCCAGGCGCCCCGGGAATGGTCTTCTAAGTGAGAAGTAATGAGGGAAATCACTAAGGGAGTGGGAGTGGAACTGGATGTGAGAGGATGGCTTTGAGAAGTACGTCAGACAGTACCGTCCAATAGAACTTTCTGCAAGGATGAAAATGTTCTATTTGTGCTGTTCAGTATGGTCTGTGAGGTGCATTTGGCTACTGAGCACTTCAAATGGGGTCATGCAGCTGAGGAACTAAAATTTTAATGAGTTGGCCACCTGTGGCTCAGGGCCACATTATTGGATAGGTCAGGTTCAGAAGGTAGAGTCCATAGGCTACAGTTACCACGTAGGGAGAGGTGGGTAGTGGTGGTGGGTGAAAGAGAAGGAGGAGTTGAGTACAATCGCAAAGTTTCTGTCTTCAGAGAGGAGGCGGGTGGTGATGCTTCTGGTATCGGGAATGAAGTTGGGGGGCGAGTTCATGAGTTTACGTGAAGGTCTCAGCACCTGGCCTGTTGTAAATGCTTAATCACATCTGGGCAGGATTCACGGCTCCTGTGTTTTATTTGATGAGTACAAAATACAGTCTAAAAGGATCTCTGAAAATAGTATTTTCTTCCTATTCAATCTTTTCTTTTTCTCTCTTTTTAAATATCAGGTATCAAATTGTAGTGGAAATAATCCAAGCAACTACAATTAGCAGCTTTCCCCAGCTGAAGAGGCACAAGGGTAAGAACCGTTTGTTTTCTTCAGCTCTACGTTTTGCCGGTTCTGGAACTCCCCCAGTCTTCTCTCCTGTCAGAATGTTAGCAAGTGTGAGCATTTTTCTGGCTCACATTTAAATATTTCCAATTTATTAGTATAACAGCAGCATTAGAGAAAGTAAGTATAATTTCATGCTAACAAGAACCTTTGTATTTCTGTGTTTCTTTAAACTTTCTTCATCCGTAGTCCTAATTTTTCAGACTGAAATCATTGGGTATATAGTGCTTCTGTTCTGTTTTGAAAGTAAGCATGATTTCATGACTTTTTTCTCATTAAAATTTAATCTAAATATTCGTTAATATTTCTAATTTGAAACGTAATCTTAGTAGTTATTTAAATGACTCCAGTGAGTTGATATTTTGTAAGTTCCTTAACCTTTTTCTTTAGTTAAGATTTGTATCTTGTATTCATGTATTCTTTCCTCCTTCTGGGTTTAAAAAGAAAAAAAAAGTTCTATGTTTTTCCCATTTGTTTCCCTTCAAATGAAGAGATTTTTACCTAGGCATGATAGTGAGGAATAATTAAGGTGTGAAGCTGGCTTTCAACTCCCTTCTCCTTGGCCTGGGGCTAGCATATCCCCCCCTCATAGATATCCTCCTCTCAGAGACCTGTCACTGTCTAGAGTGCAAGTCTTGATCCATAGCTAAGAGGCAGCAAACGCCTTGTTAGGCTAGCCTTGCCATGAAAATCTCCAGGCCCGCTCGAGTCCCATCAGGAAGCAGAGTGTTGAAGGAAGAGTTGGGCCAGAGTCTTACAACGTGTGCCTACAGAGGCAACAGGAAGCTTGGCCCGGGGACTTTTCCTTGTGTGTGAGTCACTGGCCGAGATAGGAGCTAGGTAAAAACGAGATGAAGGGACAGACTAGGAAGAGGCACAGATTCTTAATCTCTCTGCCCAGCGAGGAAGATTGTACAAATTTGTTCATTCAAAAAATGTTACTGAACACCGACTGGGTGATGATGGTAGTGGGGAAAAACAAAATCTCTGCATTAAGCTCTTAAATGAAGCTCCCTGGGAGGCGATCAGAAAATGAGCAAATCAAATAAGCAGCATTTTATTTTTAAAGTTTATTTGTTTAAGAGAGAGAGACAGTGAATGTGCAAGCTAGTAGGGGAGAGAGAGAGAGGGAGAGAGCATCTCAAGCAGGCTCCCCACTGTTAGTACAGAGCCCGATGTGGGGCTTGATCTCATGAATCGTGAGATCATGACCTGAGCAGAAATCAAGTGTCGGATACTTAGCTGACTGAGTCAACCCAGGCACCCAAGTAAGCAGTATTTTAGATGTGGTGTGTGCCTTGGAGAAAAGGCTGTGAGAGGGGGTGTGTGGCAGGGAGGTCTGGCTCAGCTGGAGGGGGAGGTAGATTTGCAT
Source organism: Neofelis nebulosa (assembly GCF_028018385.1). Taxonomy (NCBI): domain Eukaryota; kingdom Metazoa; phylum Chordata; class Mammalia; order Carnivora; family Felidae; genus Neofelis; species Neofelis nebulosa. The sequence goes on from NC_080784.1 coordinate 16,894,636, forward strand.
TCAGATGGGTCATCTGGGAAGACCTCCCCCCACTTGGTGACCTGGGAGCAAAGACCTGGGGGCCTGAGGGTATCTGGGGAAGGACAGAAGCAAAACTCTGAGGCAGAAGCATGTGGGCTTGCTTGAGTCACCTGTGTGGCTAGAAAGGGGTGAATTGGGGGAGAGAAGCCAGACACGAGATGGGAGAGGTGGCACTGGACCCCATTCCGAAGGACCTTACTGGTACTGCTGGGACTTTGGCTTTTAGTCGGGAAGAGGAAGGAAGTCTTTTTTGAGTAAAGGAGGTGTGATCTAATTGATCCCCACGAGGCTGTGGGCTCTGTTCCTCTCCTTTTTTCTTACTGTTCCTGCAGAGAAGATGCTTCATTTCAGGCAGTTATTTTTAAGAGGATAGTAGAGAGGGAATTCTAGTTGCCACCATTATCTTTCCTCAGTGTTCCTCGTTGACGTGAGTCTAGTCAGCGAGATCCCTTCCTTATTCTGTGGTGTTGTATTAGTTTACTAGGGCCATTGCAAAGTAGCACAGACTGCATGGCTTTGACAACAGAACTTTATTTTCACACTGTTCTGGAGCCTGGAAGTCCGAGGTCAAGGTGTCCGAGGTGTTGGCAGGGTGGTCCCTTCTGAGGACTGTGAGGGAGGGGTCTGTTTTAGCCTCTCCTCTTGGCTTGTAGTTGGCCATCTTCTCTCTGTGCCTTCATATCGTCTTCCCTCTGCTCAGGTCTTTGTCTAAATTTCCTGTTCTTGCAAGGACACTACTCGTATTGGATGAGGGCCCACCCTAATGGCCCCATTTTAACTCAATCACCACTGTAAAGACCCTATCTCCAAATAGGGTCACTCTGAGGTACTGGGGGTTAGTATTCATGAATCTGAGGGTGGGGGCGGGAACACAGAGAAGCCCATACAGTTATGTTACTAGCCATTCTCCGCGACACTTCTTCCTTTCATGCCTCATTTTCCATCTAAGCTGCCCTCAGAACTGTCTTGCTCTCAGAAATGTCTCCTTCTATTTAAGCACTGGGGAGAAGGCAAGCAAGCTGAACTCACTTGGGGCCATGGAGCTGTTTTCCCTTGGGACAGAAAAGCCCGGAGACTGGTTTACCTCTCTGAGGTCACTGATTAGCAGTGATTATTGTCACTGGTTTTAAATTTATTCACAATTCTCATTGGATAGTCGTGGTTTGTTTGGTTTGGCTGTAAGCCAGAGAATCTCTTCCTTTCTCAAAGTCTAGGACTCTGCTTCTTGTGTATGCACAACTAGCTTGAAACAACCCTTAGGCTTAGAATTTGGGACAAGCATGGGGCGCCTGGGTGGCGCAGTCGGTTAAGCGTCCGACTTCAGCCAGGTCACGATCTCGCGGTCCGTGAGTTCGAGCCCCGCGTCAGGCTCTGGGCTGACGGCTCGGAGCCTGGAGCCTGTTTCCGATTCTGTGTCTCCCTCTCTCTCTCTGCCCCTCCCCCGTTCATGCTCTGTCTCTCTCTGTCCCAAAAATAAATAAAAAACGTTGAAAAAAAAAAAAATTAAAAAAAGAATTTGGGACAAGCCATCTCCATGCCAGGAGCCTTCATTTCATGTTGGGCTCCAGAGGACAGAATGTGTGCCAGCGAACTTTGTGGAGACAGGCAACTTTGGTTTTGCTTCACAAAGCAAACGCAGACACTTTATGGAGCCACAGGAAGCGTGTAAATGTGAGGAAGTGACTGTGACCAACACAAAGATTTTTATAATCAGCTTTCCACTTTAGTCTGTATATCACTAGAAGGTTTTGATAGAATATTTGCATTGTATTTTTATTGAATAATTCCACTAAAAAAGGTGTTGAATATTTTGATAAGTTATTTGAGTTAATAGATTTAAAAAATCTTATAAAAATTCAGTGTTGATAAAATAAATAAAAATGTTCTCCCTAATTATATTCAGGTTATGGTTGATGACATGGTTAATGATTCCTATTTTTATAATATTTATTTATATTTATGTTCCTATTTTTATAATAAAGCATGTCAGTGTAGTGTCACTGGTCATCGTAGCTCTGACAGGTTAGAGGAACCATATAGTGCACAGACTCATATAGCTGGAAATAGAAAAATGAAAGCCGATTAGTTACAAAATCTTTCAGAAGTGTTTTTGGAGTATTCCGACGAGCAGGGTGAGGCAATGTCTGGGAATGAAGTATTCCAGTCTAGGACCTGGATAATGGTACTGCAAGGAAGGGATTGATAAGGAAGACTATGGAAGGAAAATAGCCTACTTGGTGACTGGTTGGATACGAGAAAGAATCAGATGATGGGACGTTATTGTGCTGGTGCAGCCTGCTGACTTTTCACATGAGGAAATGGTTATCTGGAGAAGCTAAAGACCCTAACTTGTAGTCTGCACCTGCTTCTGTCCCTTTGCTTCAGGTTGGTGAGGTGAAGTTTAGGGTAGAGGACAGGACTAGGGCAGCGGTTAGGAGAGCTTGTTCAAGTGAGCTTCTCTTGCTAGCTTCCTAATGAAACCTGGATGTGTCCTTTTATGTCTCTAGGACTCCTTTCTTTCGGTCTTGAGGTTGGGTGCTCTCGACGATCATACAGGGTTTCTCAGTGAAGACACTGAAAGAGTCAGGGAATGTGTGTGAGGGACTGGTCTCGGGTGTTTTGGGTTTGCAGGGATAGCAGGATAGAAAAGTACCTGTTCGGCATTTGTAAGCTGGGATTCACACTGTGGAGAAAGAGCGCAGCCCTGCAGAAACATATTTGCATGTTACCAGTATAGAGGTGATAGTTAATAGTCTCCTTTTATCCTGTCTCCAAGTCAAGTATCCTTGCAGAGCCGATGCGGTGTTCTCTGTTATTGGAGGAGAATAGCGTATACCAGTCTGAAGTGACTTCTCCGAATTCATAATATCATCTGCTGTCTCACTGTTTAAATTCATTATGTAGGTGGCTTCCATTTTAAAGAATTAGGTTGCTGTAATTTAAGTGCACTTTTTTTTAATGAAAAAGGAAGATCAAATTTAGCATCCCCATTGTCCTTACTTTTTCTTTAATCAGTAACATATTGAGTCTTATAGGAAGTAAGTTTTTAAATTTTTTTAATGTTTGGGTTTTTTTTTTTTTTTTGAGAGAGAAAGGGAGATAGCGTGAGCTGGGGAGGGGCAGAGAGAGAGGGAGACACAGAAAGCGAAGCAGGCTCCAGGCTCTGAGCTGTCAGCACAGAACCTGACATGGGGCCTGAACTCACAAACTACGAGTTCATGATCTGAACCAAAGTTGGATGCTTAACTGAGCCACCCAGGTGTCCCAGAAGTAGTTCTTTTTTGTCTGTAAGATTTGGAGTTTTGATATGTGGCTGGCAGATAAAAGGTTACTTTAAAAACTGGTTCCAGATAGTAATGATATCATTCCTCAACTTGATCTTTAATGTATTTCAAATAAATTTGTGTGTTTATTTTCTTCCCTGTAAAAATCGTTAAGGAAAGTTAAAGTTTTAGCGTTAGAAGTCTCCCCAAAACATAATTGTTGAGTCGTTTTTAGAGATCTTTGCATTTTAGGGATAGTGTGATCTAGTAAAAATACTCTCAGACAAAGAATCAGGGGAAAACCTCGGTCTTTATGTGAAGCTTTTGACTTAAGCCCCACCTGTCTACACTGTTTTCTTAAATTTGGAAAATCAGCCTGTGCTCATTTTATATCTCACGGTGACCATGTAGCAGTGCCACCAGGTTGTGTGTGCAGTTGTAAGCACTTTCATTCCCAGTGCCGTTTCTCCTTCTTGCCACGTTACTTTTGTGGGTGGGAAAGTGAAGAATTTAAAAAAAAGAATGCACAGATAGAAGATCCTAAGAATACTTAGGATTCAACTTAGAGATGGGAACTTTATTTATGAATGTATGTATGTATTTATGTATTTATGAATGTATACATATATATATCACTATATATATATATACTATATATATATATGTACTATAAATGTAGTTTTGTTGTTCCATATAAAGCTGTTTCTGGCAAGTCTTTTTCAGTCACAATCATTGACAATTAAGAAATGTTTTGCAATTGCAAAAATACTTTGAAGATTTAAGGAAAAAATTGCTGTATAACAGGTTGGGAGAAATTACCTGATTATGTGCCCTCTGAAACCTTAAGGAGCCAATCAGCTAACTCAGGATGACAGAGGAAGGCCTGGGGACCGCTTTGCTTTGTATATTCAGGAAGGTTCAAAATAAGGCTTTTGAGGCTTCACCAAGCTCCAGCCAATCCACATAAACTTCCGCATGTGTTTTAGATTCACTGTAGATTAGTGTATCATAAACGAGGAGCAAATTACTCTCCTTAATGAGGTAGAAATTTTAATTTGATTTTTGATGGCTCTTTTGGGGGGAGATTTTTATGTTTTCAAGAAGTAAGGTATCAAATAATTTTTAACATCTTAACAGTGCTTCAGCAGTTTAATTGCTGATACGATTCTAGGGAAAATAAGTCCTAGAAATAAAAAAAAATTATATTATGGAACTCATCTCCTTGTCTTGTGGATACGAAAATTATATTAGGTATAATTAGGGAAAAAGGTCTTAGAGAAAACTTCAGATACGGAACAATTTGAAACAATTAGTCTCAGAAGGTTTAGTTTACTCACAAAATTTTCTTACCTCTGACCTTATTTTATCATTGATCCTGGCCAAATGTATTGATTTACTAAAGCCTAAATCTTACCCACTAATAACCTCAACTGCTTGTTGGTCATGGAATTTGGGAAGTTTAGCTGAGTTCAGCTAGCTAACTTCAGTGAACTTTTTTTCAGTCTTCATTTTCTTTGGCCGTTTGGTGCATTTGACATTGTTGGAGTTCCTCAGTGTTTGTTTCTAACCCTCTCATTATTTTATACCTGTGTGGTCCAATATAAGAGCTATTAGCCATATGTGGTTATTCAAGTTTAAATTAAAGGTAAATCCAGATTTAAAACCCAGTTCTTCAGTCATGCAAGCCACATTTCAAGTGTTCAGTAACCCCTGAAGTCATTGTTGCACTATATGCTAACTAACTTGGATGTAAATTTAAAAAAAAAAAAAAAAAAAAAAAAAAAAGGCAAGTGTTCAGTAACCATCTGTGGCTACCATATTGGATAGTACAGAACGAACATTTCCATCACCACACAAGTTCATTTTTTTTTTGAGTTTATTATTTATTTTGAGAGAGAGAGAGCGTGCAAGCAGGCTGTGCACTGTTAGTGTGGAGCCCGATGTGGGGCTCGAACTTACAAATCAAGATCATGACCTGAGCTAAAATCAAGAGTTGGATGCTTAACCAACTGAGCTACCCAGGTGCCCCCATCATCACAGAAGTTCTGCTGGGTAGCAGTGCCTATACCCATTCCCAGGCTGGTCTTCTCTTTCCTTTATCTATATGCTGATAAATCTCCAAATTTCCATCTACAGAACCTCTCTGCTCTACTTACTACTGCTTACTCAGTATTTGTATTTGAGTATCTTAAAGGCATTTCCAAATGAAAATGTGCAAATCAGGGGTGCCTGGGTGGCTCAGTCAGTTAAGCACCCAACTTTGCTGAGGTCATGATTTCACAGTTCATGGGTTTGAGCCCCACATCGGGCTCTGTGCTGGCAGCTCAGAGCCTGGAGCCTGCTTCAGATTGTGTGTCTTCCTCTCTCTGCCCCTCACCCACTCACACTCTCTGTCTCAAAAAAATAAACATTAAAATTTTTTTTAAAAAAATGTGCAAATCAAAGTACCACATAACTGGTCATCCTCTTAGTTTCTTAGTCTCAGTGAATGATATCATCACCCATCCATATGTCATAAACCTAGAAGTCATCTTTGTTCATTCCTTCTTCATCGTATACAATGACTAGTCCATTATCATCACAAAATTTGACCTTCACAATATATCTCAACTCTGTTCTTTTTCTCTAAACCACCATCTTCCACCACTAGTCTCTCTCGAACTATGGTAATAGCTTAATTGGTCTCCTTATATCTATGCCTGCCCCTATTTGATATATTTTTCATACTGACGTCACATGATTAAAAAAACATGCAGATATCCTCATGTCACCTCCATGCTTAAAACCCTGCATTGTCTTTTCATTGTTCTTAGACGTGAAATCTGCAAGGTCCTGCTTGCTCTGGTCCCTGTTACTATCTTCAGCCTTATCTCTTGCTGTTCTACTCCCTCTTATTGTAGTCTAGCCACACTAATGTTTCTATTTCCTCAACTCACCGTGATTCATCCTGCCTCATATTCTTTGCCTGTTTTGCTGATTCTTCTTGGAATGCTACCCTACTCTCAATCTCACTCTGTCTAGGTAGCTCCTACTTATCTTTATATTTTATCTTGAATTTCTCTTCTCTGATCACAGTCCCACTTGCCCTGATTCTGGGTAGGTGAGACAACTCCTGAGTTTTTACCAGCAGAGAAGGGTATACTCTGAAGGAAGTCTTAATCACCAGAGGTAGGTCTTGAGTCATTCAACAAACTGTGTTTTGAATGCCGTTATGTGTTAGGTACAGCTGTGCAATGAAAAAAACTGTCTCTGACCTCAAGGAGATCATAGTCTAACAAGGAGACAGGTAGACACACATACAAACTTAGAGTACCATTCGATAAATGCAGTGAGCGTTGCATGTTCAGGGTTTAGTCGTGGCACAGATGTGCAGAACAGTCCGCTCTACCTGGAACAGGTGGTCAAGAAAGACTTTTTCTTCCAGCAGAGTTGAGCTGGAATAATTGAGTGGCTCTCATTTCCTTCTGGGCTTGTCAGGTGGATGTGGGTAGATGGTACCACATGTCCACAAAGAAGACAGTTGTGGAATGGCCTCCTGTGTATAAGCCATGTCAAGGGAGATACTGTGCTGGTGCTTGGCATGTAATGAAGAGACAAGGCTTGATAGGAAGACAGGAGCCAATACTAAAGATGCTTGTAAGCTATCCTAAGAAGTTTGGATTTGGGGCGCCTGGGTGGCGCAGTCGGTTAAGCGTCCGACTTCAGCCAGGTCACGATCTCGCGGTCCGTGAGTTCGAGCCCCGCGTCAGGCTCTGGGCTGACGGCTCGGAGCCTGGAGCCTGTTTCCGATTCTGTGTCTCCCTCTCTCTCTGCCCCTCCCCCGTTCATGCTCTGTCTCTCTGTCCCAAAAATAAAATAAAAAAAAAAAAAAAAAAAAAAAAGAAGTTTGGACTTAATCCTGTAGAGCAGTGGTTCTCAAACTATAGTGTGCGTCACAGTCACCTGGAGGGCTTGTTACAATGCGGATTCCTGGACCCTACCCCAAAGTTTCTGACGTGGGGCTCGATCTCACAAACTGTGAGATCATGACCTGAGCCAAAAAAAAAAAATCCAGAGTTGGATGCTTAACCAACTGAGCCACCCAGGTGCCCTAAGATCCGTAACTTCTACCATGTAAAGAAATGGCAAAAACATAGTCATCTGCACCCTGGAAGAGGGCTTTCACCAGGACCTGGCCATGCCGGTACCCTCATCTTGAATTACCAGTCTCCAGGGGTATGAGAAGAAATTTCTGTTGTTGATAGCCACCTAGTCTGTGGTGTTTGTTATAGGTGCCTGAATGAACTAAGACACTGGTCAAGTATAGGAATTCTAAGTAATATGGGGACACGGGCTAAACTTTCCCTACAGTTTGGTGGGAATAAGTCCAGTATTTCAGCTCCCTTTTTAAAGCCTTCTTTTCTGGTCTGAATCCTGAAATGTTATTAAGAATAGTTAAGGTGATTCAAGAGTGGTAATTGCTCAGTTGACTACAACAAAGGATGTGATGTTGATTTGAGTCTGCCAGAAACTGCTAAATATAAATAGTACACCCTTGGGAGTGATGCTCATAGTATAGATGGGGAGGCTTTGGTCAAGTTGTTCATCTTCTTTAGGGTATAAGTAAACAGTTTCAAAATTGAATATATCAAGCAGAACTGTAGAAGAACTTCAGAACATATGAAATGTGTGTATGGAGATAGAATTGCTGATAAGAACCATAATGGTTTCCATTAGGAATTATTTTAAAAGATAATATGTACCTTCTTTGTCTGATTTGGTATTTAAAGGTGTCTCTGCCTGAAAGAGGGTAGCTAATTTGTAGACTCTAATGGACTTCTCAGGGTCCTTTCTTGTGCTTTGATGTGATCTGATTTTTGAGCCTTGCTGTAATCTGATACAAATGGCTCCTAATTTCTGAATTGCCTGACCTTAGAAGATGCCCCAGCCCATTGCCACAGCGGCTCTCCTGCTGTGAGTACGGCAGCCTCTAGCTCCTGCTATCCCTTGGCCAGCATCCTGCCAGGCCCCCTGGCCCCCACCCGTTCTTGGCCTCAAAGGATGAAGGGCTCAGGGCACGTCCACTACTCTCTCTGTAGTCTCCCAACACTGTAGGAGTCCTTCCACCTCCGTACCCCAAGAAAACTTTAATCCTCGCATATTCTAACACCCACATTTACACAAATGAAGTTCAGGCTCAGCGATAGTAAGCAACATACCCTGTGTAACTACAACTAGTTAGTCACACACAGATTTGGAACTTCAACTCGGGTCTCCTAATTTTTACTCCTGGTCTCTTCCCACCATGCTGCTTATTCACAAAGGTAGATGTTATGAAAGTCCTGGTAAAAGCTTACAAATTATTGGGCCAGATCTGTGTTCTAAGTATGTGTCTTGTACCTGTTCAACTCATGGCTCCAATTTGGGAGCAGGACTCTCCTGGTAATTTACTGTGTGGATATAGTTGATACGACACTATTACTTTAAAAACGTATCGCAAGCATGTTGGAGGACCTTAAGCCAAAGGAAGTACTACAAGTTTCGGTACTTGAGACATTTAAAGGGAGGAAGTAGAAAGTGTGCTGTAAGCATGTCTGACCAGGCTGGGCAAGGTCAAACTACAAGATCTCTGTAGTCTTCTCCCATGATAACGTGAGTGGTTCCGCCATCAGCTCCTGCTGTGATTTCTGCTTACTCCTCAAGTACTCTTTCTACTAAAGTGGAGTGACACTTCAGACTATGAAATCCGGGTGTTCGGTATGATAAGAAAATCCCATTTGTTCTTTTTGAAAAAGAACATACTGGCCTCAAGTTGAAAAGTAAGATAAATATGTGTGTATATATATATGTACTGATTGATTGTTCGTTTGTTCTCGGGCAGCTTTTGAGGTGGTTTTCAGATCATTTTGAAGAAGTTTGTGATGATTAGTGACTGCTGAGAACTGGTGTCAGTTTTGTGTTAAGAAATCAAGCACCATTTTTCATTTTGAAACTTGACCAGTCCCTAGGTAAATACATACCTGTTTCTTGAACCCACCTCTCAAGGGAGTTTCTTAAAACTTGTATTTACAGGGTGCTGGGGTGGCTCAGTCAGTTAAGTGTCTGACTTCGGCTCAGGTCATGATCTCACGGTTCGTGAGTTGGAGCCCTGTGTCAGGCTGTGTGCTGACAGCTCAGAGCCTGGAGCCTGCTTCGGATTCTGTGTTTCCCTCTCTCTCTGCCCCTCCCCCCAAATAAATAAACATTAAAAAAAAAAAAAAGAAAGAAAAAACCCTTGCATTTAAGGGCACCTGGGTGGCTCAGTTGGTTAAGTGATTGACTTTGGCTCACGTCATGATCTCAGGGTTTGTGAGTTTGAGCCCTGAGTTGGGCTGTGTGCTGACAGCTCAGAGCCTGGGTCCTGCTTCGCATTCTGTGTCTCCCTTTCTCTCTGCCCCTCCCCTGGTTGTTTTCTCTCTCTCTCTCTCTCTCTCAAAAACAAACTTAAAAAAAAAAAAAACTTGTATTTACATGTACAGTGAAGACTCAAAGGATTGTTCATCTGTGGACACAAGTTGAGGAATAGAGGCCCAACATTTTCCAGTGAGGAGCTCCCTTAATTCTTTACGTTGAGGGCCTGGGGGGGCATGAGGAGGCCTGTTCATCCTGGGGAGGAGAACCACATGCTGGGGAGTCAGGGGAAGGGGTGAGTGTGCAGCCTTGTCTACTTTACTGTCACAGAGTTTATACCTCTATATTAGTACTTCTCTGTAGGGTGGAGGTGCAAGGCACAATTTTGTCCCCCAGGGTGCCTAGGGCATTTGGTCCCGTCCAGCGACCTTACTGGTTGTCCCGTCTGGGGGAAGGGATGCTACTGGCATCTAGTGGTAGAGGCCAAGAATGCTGCTCTACACAGGACAGCCCCCACAAGACAAATTTACCCAGCCCCAAATGTCTCTCGTGTCCAGGATGAGAAACCCTGCTCTGTTATCCCCTGAATCCCCCGACCAACCTGCTGAGAGTGCTGCTGTTAGGAGATGCCTTGGGATTTGGTAGCGTGCCGGGAGAGGAGAAACAATACTCTGCTCCTGACATTGTCTAGTACCTGAAAAAATAAAATGGTGCCATTTTAATCCATTTATGCTTGTGCTATTTCTGGAGTTGTTAGTTTGCACTGTAAATGACTGCACTCTCTCCTTTGCCTCCTTAGGAATAGTGCTTAATAGTTCTCCCTGGTGGTTGTATTTTACTGTAAGACACTCTCACTTCCTTAAGGAAGAACTATATCATGGGGCAGAAGGTTTAAAGCAAAAAGCAGTGCTATGCTGTTGGCCATAGGTCTACTGTAATGTCTCTGTAGCCAAAATTGTTCACCTAACGTCTAAGCCAAATTTCTCTTTGAGCAAAGGAACCCAGTGAACCCGTTTTCTTTTGTTCTGACTTCACTAAAATCTGGACTATCCAGAAGGAAGAACAGTAAATATTCATAACTAATTGCTTTAGAATACTCTGTCACTTGTATATTCATCTTGGCACCAGTTTAAAAGAGCCGCTACCAACCATTGTTTCACCCGTCACTGTTTATCTCCCTGGCTTTCTTTTTTAAGCTAGATCAAACAGTTGTGTGATTAACCGATTTGTAACGATGCACAGCGTGCAGCTAACGCTCTACAGAGAAGCAGCTACATGAATCTGATTTGAGCGGGGCCACAGCGTATTGTCGCGAACCCACTTGCCTATACTTTTCTCGGCCTGGATATTTCCGGGCTGAATGGGTTTTCAGGTCACAAAGCATATTCATCCGCGTCGCGGATTTACAAGGATCTTTGTGCAACAGACACATGGGCTGCATGAGGTCCATGTTAGTCATTTAGCCCTGAACGTGGCATTGGTTTTCTGAGGCAAAAATAAACAGAATTTTCTAAGCAACAAGCTGCTGTTGAATTTGTTAGCAACAAGCTTTGTGATCAGACAATGGCATTGTATCGCCCTTTAACAAACAAGAACGTATTCACGTGAGCAGGCGACATTCAAGTAGAACATAAAAATATTCTTCTCAGCCCTGCAGCTGGGCTTTAGATGGTTTATTCTCCTTCTTTCTTCCTTCTCTTTGGAGTTTGCTTCTAGTTTTTGTGCTTTTAGAAAGGCTTTTGTGTTTTCTTAGGAGAAGAATGTGGTTGTTGATAAATGTGTGTCAGTTTCTTGCTATATATGTCTCTTTAATAGCCTATTTTAACCCCAAATTAAAATTGTGGTCTAGATTTATTTTATAAAAGGAAGTTCTTTAGTTCCCAAACTTAAGAGTATTTTAAATATGTATCAAATTGAGACTTTAAAGATACATGTTTTAAAAATGAAAACTTTTTTTCTGAAAATGTGACTGTCCCAAGCATGTATTTCTTTAGGCATACACACAAAGCATCCTAGTTTGTGACAGACTAATTTGGGGAAAGACTTACATTTACCTTTATCTTCCCACTAAGGGGACTCTGCCACTAAGGGGACTCAAATATTATTTAAGTATTTGATGATGATGATGATGATGATGATGATGAAGATGATGATGAAGAATGTTGAGTTACTAAGTTCTTTGGTTAGGGCCTGTCAGCCAAGCGTAGGACAAGTTGAGAAACCATTACTGAAGTCAAATGAAAATATCCCCTCAGCACACATACAGAAAAGTCATCCTGTAATATCAGACAGACCCTCTGGAACAAGACCGTCTGTTGACCTGAAGTCTACCTGTTACCCTCTGTGCTAAGTACTGGCAAAAGCTGCTTCTGAAAGATCACGTGTTTTGTGGTACTCTTCTAGGACTTTTCAGTTACTTGTTCAGCCTGCCTTGGTACTGTTTCAGGCATTTGCACACATTGACTGAGTGGAACATGGGAGAGGTAATAGTGATCGTCCTAGGGAATTGATGGTCTCTGCTGAGTTCTATAGAACATTACTTAGACTCCACATTAAGAGGCACCACGAAGCAGTACACAGACTCCCTTCTTTTATTGTGGGTACTTCTGATCTAAGCCAAGCACATTATGACCCACCTCCAGAAGGCTGATCTGACCTGCCTAGGAATATTTATATCTATCGAGTGCTCACCTTGGCCCTGAACATGGCCCTGAACATTGCCTAAAACAATCTCACTGTTTCCGAAGGGAGTTTGCTCTTGTGCTTTCCACAGGGGATTTCATACTCCCCTCGCTTTCCACAGGCCTCTGACCACTCACCCTTTTTACTTACCTCACTCTCAGCAGATAACCTTACTACTTTGGGGAAACAGAGACCATGTGAGGGGAACCGCCCCAGCTTCTAGGCACCAGAATACAAACTTGCTTTATGTACACCTTCTCTTCTGTCTTCCATGTTACTGTAGTGGCCTTTTTCCAAAGCTGATCTATTTGCTTATCTTCTGGATGCCACTCCCCATCTGTCACCTCACCTCTTTCTCCTCTCTCTCTCTTAACTCTTAACTCTCTCTCTCTTAAATGAGCATTAAAACCAGCTCATCTCTCCCCCATTAAAAACAACAACAACAAGCCTTCCTTCAACCCAGCCCTGCCTTTATGTTGTGTATGCAAAGCCAGTCCATTTTCCACAAGGAAATGCCTAAATGCTTAGTCATGTTTAAAAATCAATTTTGTGTAAGTTTTTTTGCTTTTACTTGAAATTATATAATGCCAACATAAGGAAACATGCCATCGTAAATGTTTTTAAATTAAACCTTAAAAAATTCTTGCTGAGACCACATAACTCCTAAGTGTCAGAGCCCGGATTCTAATGTAAGTCTGATTCCAGACTCTACTGAAACCTTTCCACTGTATTTGACATGGAGGTCACTAGTGATCTTGGCAACGGCAGATTTGGTGGAGAGGAGGAGTAGAAACCATGTTGTTGGAGTAAACTGAAGAATGGGAGGTGAGAATGCTATTTCTCTCCTTTAGGGGCCAAGTTCTAGAGAAGCATAATACCTGAAACATAGTAAGCACTTAGCAAAATGTTAGCTATTTTGTTGACCTCTCAGTAATACTGGACACAGCTCACTTGTTCCTTCTGCAAACATTTGCTGAGCTCCACTGTGTTACCAGGCATTGTTATAGGTGCTGGAGATACAGTAGTGTATAAATAAACAAAATGCCAACCTTCAGAGGATCTACTTACAGGATAAATAAGTCAAATAGAAGTGTGATGATACGTGCTATGGGAAAGTAAAGCAGAGAGGGAGAAAGGCAGTGTTATAGGGTGGGGGTTGCTGTTAGAAATAGGGTGCCCAGGGAGGCGCTTCCCTGAGACCTGAACTGAGGGTCTGAAGGAGGTAGGAGTGAGCCATGCAGATCCGTGGGGGATGGAAGGGTCACGCTGAGAGGAGGCATAAAACAGCCCTGAGCAGGGAACTACCCAGGGTGGTCAGGAAGCTAGTTACCAGAGACCACGTGTTACGTGATTCCATTACATGAAGTCTCCAGAATGGGCAAATCCATAGAGGAAGCCCCATAAAGATGCCTAGGGCTGAGAGGGTTGGGGTGACTAATGGGTACCTCGCTTCTTTTGGGGGTGATGAAAGTATTCAAAAAAGTGTGGTGATGGTGGCATAGTCTGTAAATACGCTAAATGCAGTTAAATTTACACTTTAAATAGAATTGTATGTGAAGTATATGTCAATAAAGCTGTTATTTTAAAAAGGAGGGAACCGCAAGGAAGCTGGTGTGGCTGACTGTGGAGAGTAGGAGGGGATGAGCCTGGAGAGTGTAGGGCCTTAGAGCCCCTTAAAGGTGCTTTGCCTTTTGCTGCAGGTGAAATGGGGGTCTGGGGGAGGTTTCTGAGCACAGGAATGATGTGATTGGGTTGATGTTTTTCTGTTTTTTGTTTTTAATTTTTTTAATGTTTATTTATTTGTGAGAGAGAGACAGAGTATGAGTGGGGAAGGGGCAGAGAGAGGGAGACGCAGAATCAGAAGCAGGCTCCCAGGCTCCGAGCTGTCAGTGCAGAGTCTGATGCAGGGCTCGAACGCACAAACCGTGAGATCATGACCTGAGCGGAAGTCGGATGCTTAACCGACTGAGCCTCCCAGGTGCCCCTGGGTTGATGTTTTAATAGGTTTGCCTTGGCTGCTGTGCTGAGATAAAGACTGGAGGGGAGGTGAAGGTGGAAGCGTGCTGACCAGTTAGGAGGCTCTGCAGTAACAGACAAGAAATACTGTTTCTCCTGTTTTGCTGACATTCTTTCTCCGTAAACCGCACTCTCACATTTACCTTCTATCTCTCCTTCACCAGCCCCTTTGCCAGCTTCTTTTCTTCTTTCTCGCCATTAAATATAGGGTTTATTTAGATTATGTACTGGGACCATTTTAGTTTTTCCTGGGTTGTCTCTACTCCTGCAACTTCAGCTACCGTCAAGTGCTGAACGCTTCTGAACTCCACACCTTATGTCTCTGCTTAGGTAGCCAAATGCCTTTAATTTGCCTGTTGTCTGCTGTGTAACAAACCACCCTAAAGTGCAGTGTCTTAAACAGCAGGTACTTCTTCTGCACCCGAATTGGTGGTTTTAGCAGGTTCGGCAGGAGTGGCTCTTCTCTCTTGACTGTGGCTGGACGGTTCACCTTTAGGATGGTGTATGCACACGGAGCCAGGGTGCCACTGGATGTGGGCTGAGGTCCTAGCCAGGGCTGTGGTCTTGGGGGGGGCCTCTCCGTGGAGATCTCTCCATTGACCACTCAGGCGTCCTCAAAGCATGGAGGCCTCATGGCTGCTGGATGACTTTACCAAGCAGCTAAGGGCTCCAGGTCAGTGGCCTTTTACAGTCTAGCTTTAGAAGTCATCACCTCACTTACTCCATAATCACAAACCCACCCAGATTCGAGAAAAGGGAGCACATATCTTACTTCTCAGAGGGAGATTGTCGAAGTGACACAGTAAAAAGAGTAAGTAAGATGAAAGACCTTATCGTGACCACCTTTGCCAAATATCATCTGCCACATCATAAACCTGCTTTTCCTGTAATGTTCCCTGGTTCATAATTGGCCCCACCACCTCCATGGCTGCTCATGGCGGAAACTTGGGAGCCGTCTTTGATACGTCTGTTTTCTTTACATTGCTCAGCCACTGTCCTCTTTGCTGTCCGCTCAGTCACAGGGTCCTGTTCTCTATAAATCATTCTCAGATGCTTCCAGTCTTCTCTCCTGCCATTGCCATGACCTGGGTTTAGGCCACCATCTCCCTCCTTGGCTACTCCAACTGGTTTCTCTACCTGCAGTCTTTTACCTTCAATTATTTTTTTTATCCTTGCTGTATAATCTTTAAGAAATATAAATCCATTTATGACCTACTCTTGCTTAAAACCCATTAGAAGCCGCTCAGTGCTATTGAACTGAAGGCTGAAGTTATTTCTATGGGCTAAACAGCTTTATGTCGTCTGGCTCCTGCTTCCTCCAGATTCACTTTGGATCTCTAGCTTCCCTTGCACCTGCTGCACGGGCCCTTGCAGTTCCTCCAAAGCTCTCTCTTTCCTGCTTCAGGGCATTCGCTTTCATATTTTCTGCTCCCTCTGTCTGCCACACTCCACTCCTTTTTCATTTTGTTTGAATGTAATTTGCTTAGGGAAACCTGGCTTAGAAGCGTTGGTTAAGCAGCTCAAGGGTACCTACACGTTTTCTTTATAGCCCATATTATGCTGGTAATTGCTAATCCTATCTTTGGATTTCTGCCTTGCTAGAAATCCACGAGATTTAACAATTGGTCTTGAGTCCCGAATGCCTCGTCAGTGCCTGACACAGAGCACTCACTGCATGCTTATGAATGGCTCTGTGTACATTACACATACATGTAAAGATATTTAAATACACATACATACATGCACATTGTGAGTATATATATACAGAGGAGAGGGTTTTTTTTGTTAATGTTTTACCCTTGAGTAGGATTTTTCAGTGGTATATGTACAAATTATATTTAGAAATTAATGGTGTTTCTCTTTGAGAGTATATATATACATATGTGTGTAGCATGAACAATACCCACTGTTCAAAATGTACCACATCAGATACCAATCTTTTCAGTGTTGTTATGTTCCCCTTTTCATACCTTGTCCTCTGACTGGGTCCTGTCCATCCATCCCATTCAAGGTAAAGAAACTGCTGCAATGAAAGCTGATCTCCTAAGGGCCAGGAATATGAAAAGGTACATTAACCAACTGACTGTGGCTAAGAAGCAGTGCGAGAAGAGAATCCGAATCCTGGGAGGCCCTGCCTATGACCAGCAAGAGGATGGGGCCTTGGATGAGGGAGAAGGGCCTCAAAGCCAGAAGGTAGAACTTTGCAGTTTCTTGTTTTGACCATTTCATGTTTATCATAAACATTCATGTAATCTCCCATCCAATATTTTAGCTTTTTGGTATTTAACATAAAGCATATGTTCCAGAACAGAGACTCACATGTTTGCTTTTACATGTCAAAGAGCTGTATTACTTGGTGTCCTTGACTTCTGTGAAGGGTGATAGGTATGAGAGATAGGCACAGGTGTGTGCGTGTGTGTGTGTGTGTGTGTGTGTGTGTGTGTGTGTGTGCATGCATGCCCATGTGTATTTTCCTGTCCCAGAGGCACATGCTTACATTTGCAAGGGCCTAGTCAAGTTACCCACTACCAGTTGGAAAGAAATAAGGAAAGTTGGAAAGTATCTTGTGGTTATTTTACTTAGCTCTCACCACAACTCTATGAAATTTGAATCTCTCAATATTTCCATTTAAAGGCTAAGAAACAGAGTTGGTTTAAGTAAATTACCTAAGGCCAGGTGGGAAGAGGCAGAACTAGATATAAACCCAGATCTAGTTGCTACACAGTCTGAGTGCTTTCTCACTGAGCCATAATATATCAGCGACTATTTTTTGAACAAAACTTTGGACTGTCTGATACTGAGTCCTGAAATCATGGAGCTTAGGAAAGTGTCCTAGCCCTACCTCAGCACCAGCTGTATACTCTGAAGGACCCAAGCTTGTCTTCTAAGACTGAGAGAATGCTAGGATTGAAGGAAACAGCAGTGGGACTCCCGGAAGGGCTTGCTTTTACCACTTGGGAACAGGACTTCAGGGCAAACTCCAAACTCCTCTTTTGAAAGCAGGCACTTAGTCACAAAGAGGCCACCATCAGTATTAAGTTAACTCTGGCTACAGCCTCTGACCTCACCTATTTGGATTTTTAGTCTCTTGATCTTTTCCTCTTCAGTTCTTGGTTTGACTTCAGATGCTTATCTATGATTTTTCCCTTCCTCGTATTCCAGTGATGAGCTTTGACCTTTTTTTTTTTTGTACATGGCCCAGTATTCATTAGAGCTTCTTCAGGATAGTGTATGTTCAACCTTGAACCAACTCTAACACAAGCCAGAGTTCTTCCGCAATATCTTACATAAGTGGCACAAATGAAGCCCCGAATAGCTCTTGTTTTATAGAGGCGTCCCCTCACCACTGGAGATCTGTTTATTTTGCTGTTAGCAAATATGCCTTTCTGTAGTTTTGGCTTTGTGGTACAAAGTGAAAATTTCACCTTTTGGTGAACGTTGAAGAGAGAGTGGATTTGGCAGTTTGAATGTTGTCTTTCTTCCTCTTTCTTGTCAGCCTCTGGACTCTAATAGATTTCCAGCCACATTTCTCATAGAAGAGGTTCTCTTCATGTGTCCCATGTATTCATTTATTCATTCAACAGACATTTATTGTGCGTCCACAGTCTCTCAGTTGCAGTGCAAGGTACTAGGATCCAAAAAGGAATAAGATGGAGTCTCTTCTTGCAAAGAGTCCCATATAATTATAAAATAGAAAGGTAAGTGATCCAGTAAAAATGGGAGATATGCACCTAGAAGAAGCACCTGATGGTTTGCTACCTAGTCAAAAGATGATGTGGTTTTAGATCTTCTGGTAAAAGAAAACCTTGGGAAACATGAAAGAAGCTCATTTTAGGAGAGCTGAAAGTGATGTCAGTATACATTACCTGGCAGTATTTAGTAGAAGTAGGCTTAATCTGGTTTTACCTCCACTTTGACTTGTCTCTCCAGATACTTAGGAAAGGCACAACCCATTGCTGGTGCAACAGTTTAACCTCAGAGGAAAATCATTTCTGTTAGACTTCAGGCTGGAAGCCTCAGATAATATTACAGAATTCTAACGTTTATAATGGTTTGCTATTCTAAAGGTAAGACTGGTTAATTTGGGGCCGTACATGGGTAGAATGGTTTTGCTATAACCTAATCATATTTAATCCAGAGGAATCGCCACCTAACTTTATTTCAGAACTTAGTCTTCAAAATTAGATGAATCCCTCAATTAAAAGAAAGTGATCAAGTAAATAAATAATAGGAAAGAATTATATGCCCTCTACAAGAAACTAAATAGGAAGGCAAAGATTGGTTGAAAGTGAAAGGAGGAGAAAAGGCATGCTATGTAAACACAAAGCATAAGAAATATAAAGTAGCTAATGTTAGCATCAGACGAAATAGACATTAGGACAAGGAATATAACCAGGGATGAAGAACATTTCATTCTGATAGAGGGGTCAATTCATCACGAAGGCATGATAATCCTAAATGTAAATATGTATGCAATCAGTGAGACCTTTAAAATACGTGAAGTACAAACTGACAGAACTGAAAGGAGGAAAAAAGATCCACAATTATTACTGGAAGTGTTCACACCTCTCTCTCAGTAATTGATAAAAAAAGAAACAAAAAACCAGAATATAGAAAATGTAAACACTAGTACAACTAATGGGAACTAATGGACATTTCTAGAACATTCCACCTAACATCAACAGAATACTCATTCTTCTCAAGCATATATTGAACATTCACCAAGAAAGACTATACTGCTGGGCAATAAAACAAATCCCGACAGATTAAAAAGGTTCAAAATTATACAGACTGTATTCTCTGACCAAGTGGATTTGGAAAGATCTGGAAAATTCTCAAATATTTGAAGAATTAAACAACATAATAAAGCTTGAATCAAGAAATCAGAAGGGAGGGGCGCCTGGGTGGCGCAGTCAGTTAGGCGTCCGACTTCAACCAGGTCACGATCTCGCGGTCCGTGAGTTCGAGCCCCGCGTCGGGCTCTGGGCCGATGGCTCGGAGGCTGGAGCCTGTTTCCGATTCTGTGTCTCCCTCTCTCTCTGCCCCTTCCCCGTTCATGCTCTGTCTCTCTCTGTCCCAAAAATAAATAAAAAACGTTGAAAAAAAAAAATTTTAAGAAATCAGAAGGGAAATTAGGAACTAGTTTGAATGGAATGAAAGTGAAAATATAACATCTTAATACTTGTGGGATACAGTTAAAGCAGTACTTGGAAGGAAACGCTCATGCTTATATTAAAAAAGAAGAGGGCACCTGGGTGGCGCAGTCGGTTAAGCGTCCGACTTCAGCCAGGTCACGATCTCGCGGTCCGTGAGTTCGAGCCCCGCGTCAGGCTCTGGGCTGATGGCTCAGAGCCTGGAGCCTGTTTCCGACTCTGTGTCTCCCTCTCTCTCTGCCCCTCCCCCGTTCATGCTCTGTCTCTCTCTGTCCCAAAAATAAATAAAAAACGTTGGGAAAAAAAAAAAAAGAAGAAGAAAGGTTGGGGCATCTGGGTGGCTGTTGGTTAAGTGTACAACTCTTTTTTTTTTTTTTTTTTTTTTTAATTTTTTTTTTTTCAACGTTTTTTAATTTATTTTTGGGACAGAGAGAGACAGAGCATGAACGGGGGAGGGGCAGAGAGAGAGGGAGACACAGAATCGGAAACAGGCTCCAGGCTCCGAGCCATCAGCCCAGAGCCTGACGCGGGGCTCGAACTCACGGACTGCGAGATCGTGACCTGGCTGAAGTCGGACGCTTAACCGACTGCGCCACCCAGGCGCCCCTAAGTGTACAACTCTTAATCTCAGCTCAGGTCATGACTTCACAGTTTGCAAGAAGGAGAAAGAAGGACGAGGAGGAGGAGAAGGGTCTAAAATCAGTGTTCTTCCCTCTTAAGAAGCTACAAATGAAAACTAAAATGACTAGAAAAGAGGAAATAATATAACAACAGAAATCAGTGAAATAGACAACAGGAAAACAGTAGAGAAAAATAAATGAAAACAAAAGGTAGTTCTCTGAAAAGATGATTATACACTCTAGTTTGACAAAAAGAAGAGAGAAGGCACAAATGACCATTATGAATGAGAGAGGGGGCATCACTATAGATCTTAGATGCATTAAGAGGAAAACAAAGGAATATTATGAACAATTTTAAGCCAATAAATTTCGCGATTTGAATAAAATACACAGATTCCTTAACTGTATCCCACAAGTATGAATACAAATTACCAAAGCTGACTCAAAAAGAAATAAAAAATCAGAGTAGCCTTAGGTGTATTACAGAAAATGAATATATAATTTAAAACCTTCCCACAAAGAAAGTTTCCGGCCCAGATAATTTCACTAGTGAATTCTACTGAACATTCAAGACAAAGATAATATCAATCTTAGCAATATTATTTCAAAAAATGGAGGAGAAAGCTACTTTAACTCCTCATAAGAAACCAACATAACTCTGACACCAAACCAGAGAAAAACATTAAAACAATGAAAATTACTTACCAATATTCATCAAGAACCTAAACAAAAAATTCTTAACAAAATATTAGCAAATCAAATATAGTGATCTGTGAATAGAAAAATTACTCCAATATATGTATTCCCGGAAGTGAGTCTTTAGTATAAAATTGTATACATCATTTTTCTGCAATTCTGTTGTCAAGCCTTAATTTTTAAACAGCTTTATTAAGGTATAATGATCTACAATACATTGTACATATTTAAAGTATATAATTCGATAAGTTTGACATATGTATGTACTCATGAAACCATCACCACAGTCAAGATAGTAATTGTATTTGTCATCCACAAAAATTTTTACCAACCCCTTTGTAATCTTTCTCTTAACCCCACTTGAGACCCACGGACTTATTCCTTTCACCTGTGTTTACTTATCTAGTAAGTTACTTCTTAACTACCCTGATTTTTGGCACCTGTCATTGTCTTTTCTTTTTTAGCCAAAATCTTGGTTCAGTTTCTTCCTAATGAGTTTTTGTTGTCTCTTGTCATTGACAACAGCTATGACAAGTCTCACAACAACCCATAAAGTACCACCCATAAAGGTGGTACTATTGCCAATCTATAGAAGAAGAAACTGAGGCTCAGAGTGACGGAGTCACTTAGAGCTCCCAGAACTGGAAATTCTGGCAAAGCCAGGATTCAAACGTCTAAATCCTGAACAATTTACCTACATGGTATTGCCTTCCTATCTGGCTTTGTTTTCATCTGAATATGAAAACAAAAAAATCTGTATTGTTTTATTTTTTGTAAGGTTGTACACTCACTTTTCAAATGGCCCCCAAATGGAAAGATGGAAGGAAGAATTTAAGAAAAAAATAAAGGGAGAAGAGGAAATGAAAATATAAGGGGTGTGGAAATCAGTGGCAGTAAATGATTGATCTCTGAAATCAGTTTTCTTTCTTTTTTTAAGCTTCATTTTGAATCCGGTTAGTTAACATAGTGTTATATTAGTTTCAGATGTACAATATAGTGATTCAACATTTCCAAACATCACCCGGTATGCATCACATGTGCACTCTTTAATCCCCATCACCTACTTCACCCCCCCCCCCCTGCCTTTCTGGTGACCCATGAGTTTGTTTTCTGTAGGTAAGAGTTTGTTTGTTGGCTTCTCTCTGTCTCTCTCTCTGTCTCTCTTTTTCCCATTGCTCATTGTTTTGTTTCTTAAATTCCACATAGGAGTGAAATTATATGGTATTTGTTTTCCTCTGATTTATTTTACTTAGCATAATACTGTCTAGCTCCATCCATGTCATTGCAAATGGCAAGATTTCATTCTTTTTATGGCTGAATAATATTCCTGTGTGTGTGTGTGTGTGTGTGTGTGTGTGTACACACACACTTTTTATTTATCCATTCATCAATCAGTGGACACTTGGGCTGCTTCCAAATCTTGGCTACTATAAATAATGCCGCTATAAACTTAGGGGTGCATGTATCCCTTTGAATGAGTGTTCTTGTATTCTTTGGGTAAATACCCAGTAGTGCAATTGTCAGATCATAAGGTAGTCTTTAACGTTCTTAGGAACCTCCATACTGTTTTCCACGGTGGCTGCACCAGTTTGTATTTCCATCAACAGTGCAAGAGGGTTCCTTTTTCTCCACATCCTCACCAACACCTGTTGTTTATTCTGTTGCTGATTTTATCCAGTCTGACAGGTGTGAGGTGTTACCTCATTGTAGTTTTGATTTGCATTTCCCTGATGGTAAGATATGATGAGCATCTTTTTATGTGTCTGTTGGCTATCTGGATATCGTCTTGGGAGAAATATTTTTTCGTGTCTTCTGTCCATTTTTTAATTGGATTATTTGGTTTTTTTGGGAGTTGAGTTTGAGAAGTTCTTCGTATATTTTGGATACTAACCCTTTATCTTATATGTCATTTGCAAATATCTTCTATTATGTTGGCTGCCTTTTGGTTTTGTTGCTTGTTTCCTTTGCAGAAGCTTTTCATTGTGATGTAGTACCAATAGTTTGTTTTTGTTTCCCTTGATTGAGGAGACGTATCTAGAAAGAAGTTGCTGCAGGTTGTGTCAAAGAAGTTACAGCCTGTGTTCTCTTCTAGGATTTTTATGATTACAGGCCTCATATTTAGGTCTTTTATCCATTTTGAATTTACTTTTGTGTATGGTGTAAGAAAGTGGTCCAGTCCTTTCTTATGCATGTTGGTGTCTGGTTTTCCCAACACCATTTTTTGAAGAGACCATCTTTTTTCCATTGGATATTCTTTCCTGCTTTGTCAAAGATTAATTGACCTCATAGTTGTGAGTTCATTTCTGGGTTTTCTACTCTGGGTCCATTGATTGTAATATAACTTGAAGTGTGGAATTGTGATGCCTCCAGCTTTGCTTTTCTATTTCAAGATTGTTCTGACTATTCAGGGCCTTTTTGTGGTTCCATACAAATTTTAGGATTCTTCCATTTCTGTGAAAAATGCTGTTGGTATTTTGATAGGGATTGCATTAAATGTGTAGATTGCTTTGGGTAGTATAGACGTTTTAATAATAGTCTTTCTTCCAATCAAAGAGTATGGAATGTCTTTCCATTCTTTGGTTGTCTTTAATTTCTTTCATCAGTGTGTTAGAGTTTTCAGAATACAGGTCTTTCACTTCTTTGGTTAGATTTATTCTTGGATATCTTATTTTGGGTACAATTGTAAATGGGATTGTTTTCTTTATTTCTCTTTCTGCTACTTCATTATTGGTGTATAGAAATCCAACAGACTTCTGTACGTTGATTTTGTATCCTGTGACTTTACTGAGTTCATTTGTTAGTTCTAGCAGTGTTTTGATGGAGTGTTTTGAGTTTTCTATGTCTGGTATCATGTCATTTGCAAATAGTAAAACTTTTACTTCTTCCTTACCAATTTGAATGCCCTTTATTTCTTTTTGTTGCCTGATTGCTGTGGCTAGGACTTTCAGTATTATGTTGAATAAAAGTGGTGAGAGTGGACATCCTTTTCTTGTTGGTGACCTTAGGAAAACTGAGAGGTTTTCCTCATTAAAGATGTTGTTAGCTGTGAGTTTTTCATACATGGCCTTTATTATGTTGAGATGTGTTCCCTCTAAACCTACTTGGTTGAGGGTTTTTATCATGAATGGATGATCATGTGGTTCTTACCTTTCTCTTACTGATGTGATGTATCACAGTGATTGATTTGTGAATATTGAACCACTCTTGTAGCCTAGGGGAAGAAATCCCACTTGATTGTGGAAAATGATTTTTTTTAATGTATTATTAGATTCATTTTGGTAGTATTTTGTTAAGAAATTTTGCATCTGTATTCATCAGGGATGTTGGCCTGTGGTTCTCCTTTTTTAGTGGTGTCTTTATTTTGTTTTGGGATCAGAGTAATGCTGGCCTCATAGAATGAATTTGGAAGTTTTCCTTCCGTTTCTATTCTTTGGAATAGTTTGAGAAGAATAAATATTAACTGTACTTTAAATGTTTGGTAGTATTCACCTGCGAAGCCATCTGGCCTTGGACTTCTATTTGTTGGGAGTTTTTTGATTACGGATTCAATTTTTTTGCTGGTTATCAGTCTTAAAAAATTTCTAATTCTTCATATTTCAGTTTTGGTAGTTTATATGTTTGTAGGAGTGTATCCATTTCTTCTAGGTTGTCCAGTTTGTTGGCACATACTTTTTCATACTATTCCCTTGTGATTACTTGTATTTCTGTGGAGTTGGTTGTTATTTTTCCTCTTTCATTTGTTATTTTGAGTCTTTCTCTCTCTTTTTTTCTTGATAAGTCTGGCTAGAAGTTTATTAGTTTTATTGAGTTTTTTCAAATAACCAGATCCTGATTTTATTGGTCTGTTCTATTGCGGGTTTATTTTTTAATTTTTTTTTAGTTTTTATATCCTTTATTTCTGTTCCAATCTTTATTATTCCCTTCTTTCTGCTGGTTTTTAGGTTTTGTTGTTCTTTTTCTAGGTCCTCTATGTGTAAGGTCAGGTTGTTTGAGATTTTTCTTGTTTTTTTGAGGTAGCCCTGTATTGCTATAAATTTCCCTCTTAAAACTGCTTTTGCTGCATCTCGGGGTTTGGGCCATTGTGTTCTCATTTTCATTTGTTCCGTGTATTTTTAAAATTTCTTCTTTGATTTCCTGGTTGACTCATTCATTGTTTAGTAGCATGTAGGGTGGTGGTGGGAGATGGCTATGGCCAGTTCCTTCATTCCCAGAGTGGTCTCTCCATGAATGCTGCCTCTCTGGGATACACTCCAAAATGAGTAAATAACCTCCCTACTTGGTGCCCCAGGTGCTCTTCAGATTGCTGTTTCCACGCTGTATGTCCATGAGTTGTTGGCTTGCCTTTTCTCCAAGAACAGTGCAGGGCCCTCCGGGCTCTATCCCAGCCAAGTCAACTGACCTCCATTTACTTATTTTAAAAAAATTAAAAAAAAAAAAAATTTTTTTTTTTTAACGTTTATTTATTTTTGAAACAGAGAGAAACAGAGCATGAACGGGGGAGGGTCAGAGAGAGAGGGAGACACAGAATCTGAAACAGGCTCCAGGCTCTGAGCGGTCAGCACAGAGCCTGACGCGAGGCTCGAACTCACGGACTGCGAGATCATGACCTGAGCCGAAGTTGGACACTCAGCCGACTGAGCCACCCAGGCGCCCTAAAAAAATTTTTTAAACATTTATTTATTTTTGAGAGACAGAGGCAGAGCATGAGCAGAGGAAGGGGAGAGAGGGAGGGAGATACAGAATCTGAAACAGGCTCTAGGCTCCGAGCTGTTTGTTAGCACAGAGATGGACACGGGGCTCGAACCCACAAACTTTGAGACTATGACCTGAGCTGAAGTTGGATGCTCAACCGACTGAGCCACCCAAGCACCTCTAAGTCCACTGACCTTTAGAAAGAAGTTCAGGCTTTAAGCCCTGATGGTTGCCACAAGTCACAAAATTAGACCCCTCGTGCATTTTAGGCCAATTACTGTGGGAATCCATTTTCCCCTGCGCTCCCCGGTGTCCCACCCTTGTCTGTGACCCTGGCTTCCTCCCCACTGCAGCACAAGGATCCATTTCTCTCCCAAGTCTGTCACCGCACTTCCTGCTTTCTTCTATGTGGCCTCTTCTCTACCTTTATAAAGTTGTGGAGTTTGTTCTGCCAGTCTGCAGGTCAGTTCCTGGGGTATTCAGGTATTGGTTATCTAGTTGTGTTCATGGGATGAGGCAAGCCTGTGATCCTTCTACTCCACCACTGTCTTCCAACCCACCGTCTAAGATCAGTTTTTATCTCAATGTATTTGATCCAAGACCAAGAATATTACTGAGTGTAGCCCAGGACTCTGCACTTGAATATGAAAAGATTCCTTGACTTTCTGTTTCTGTTGGAGTTCTTATAGAGCATTTTTCCTAAATGCATCTTTCCTTCTTGACTTCCATACTATTTGTAGTTTGCTATAAACACAAATCAGGTAATCTCTTAAGGAGATGAACTATTTTATTATGGTTAAGAAGCTGTGCTGCGTAGTCAGAAAGCCTGGCTCTCAATTCTGTGTCTACTGGGGATTGATTTTGGGCAAGTTAGTTAGCTTGTTTGTACTCCAGTTGTAAAATTGGGATAGTTTGTGCATACCCTATAGATGGCAACCATTAAATAATGAACATAGGTGGGTAAGTACACCACTTAGTATAAGAGCACTCAATAGATGTTATTACTGGCATTGATTGTTAAGGAGGTATGTTTAGTGATGATACAGATGTAAGAAAAATCCAATTGTAACCTCTCCTTTTAGGATAAAACATTATTCCCAAGATCCTAACTCTGCATATTCTCATTAGTTTTCTGGAGTTATTCTCATGAGTATTTTGTAACTAGAGAATCCTATGTCACTCTTGGTAACATGTTGGGTGCTTAGGAACACATTTATTCCTCTAAGGCCCTGAGGTACTTTTGAGTGCTTGGTGGAAATTTTCCTGGAGAAAAATTAACTAGCTGGGTAAGAGGGAATCCACACAAAACATAAAACTAAGTTTGTAAAATATGCATCATGAAACCAGATCCAGTCTAGAGACCATCGACTGTGGTAGCTCTCCTCCCAGAATTACCAGAGGTCTTAGGACAGAAAAAAAGGCTGACCCAACAAATAAGAGCACAGTGTTTGCTGTGTGGAAGCCCTTAGTAAATGTTAATTATTGTTATATCATCTATAGTTTTTAACTTTTTTTGTAATTTGTTTTAATGTTTATTTTTGAGAGAGAGAGCGAGAGAGAGCTGGGAAGGTGCAGAGAGAAGAGGGAGACACAGAATCTGAAGCAGGGTCCAGGATATGAGCTATCAGCACAGAGCTGGACGTGGGGCTTGAACTCACAAATGGTGAGATCATGACCTGAGCCGAAGTTGGATGCTTAACCGACTCAGCCACCTCGGCCAGGTGCCCCATATCATCGATAGTTTTTAAAAAATGATTATTTTAGTAGTGGTGTCAACTTTGACCTACCCACCCTTCTCTTTTCACTTCCACACAAAAATCTCAGACTTACTGAAATTAATTAATGTCAAACTAATTGAGATTGAGTTAATCTCAGATGAATACATTTGACTTTGAAGTGTACTATCTATGCATCCTGTCCACCCAGACCCATTCCATTAGTGTAGATGTTACACAGTGAAATTCTCTTTTTCAAGAGAGGAAAAAAAAATGGATAGAGAACTTGGTTAATCCATTGACCAATTAAGAGATAAGTCACCTATTGAACTATGGTTTAGATATATTTGCTGTCATTTATTTGTATATATTTGCACTCTTGGAACTGAACATAGCATATTCATAAAACACAAAAGTCTAAAAATGGCTCATATTTTAGAAGATGTTTTGGACTTGGTTTTGCAAATATGTGAATTTGTATCTAATTTGGAATTCATTTTGATCGAAGGAAAATTATACTGGGGAGACTTTCTTAGAATTTGTCAAATGCCCTTTCTGCTCGGCTTCTCTCTATGTTAAAAATCGATAGCTCTCTGAGTGATCTGTTATCCCTAGCCCGAGTTGATATGGGCTCCTACAAACCTCCATGGACCATGTACAGTTAGAATTTGTATGTCACAGTGCTTTAGTGGTAGGGTTTCCATAAAGATACATGCTATGATTTTCCAAAGTTAGTAAACTAAATCCTAATAGTCTGAAATATTTGTGGACTCCAATTGTTAGGGGTCTGTAGCATGGGATGACTGTCTCCTTTAATGAGTTACCAGAAGTTGTTAGAAAAATGCCTGCCTCTTTCTGTTTACAGAAACTATTGAGGACTCACTGTTGGTAGAAGAGTTGAATCTGTGTTGGTCATATGCACTTGATTTTAGAAAGATCTTACTGGTCACATTTCCAAAAAATTTCCCACTGCCACAATATAAATTGTTAAGAATCTTAAAACATAAGTGTTTCTTTTAATTGCATTTGAGGTATACTTACAGGTCTTTTTCTTAATTAACTAAGAACTAAGGATATGGGACTTCAGTTCCTTCTAAATTAATTTGAGGGATTTTTCCTAATTAATTGAGTTATGAATTATTATGAAAGTGATCTGCTTTCTTCTATTATGGCAGCCTGTGCTCAAGATTTTGCCCACTGTATCTTCAGATTTGTTTTTTCTTTTTCTGTAAGCATACAAAATAGTAAACCAAGGAGTCATTTTGATATATAGTGCAATATTATGAACTAATTAAAATGATGCTTACAAAAGATATCTTAAATGAATATGATACTGTAAGTGAAGGAGCAAGATATAAAATAATTTTCATCACAAGTATAAGGATGGAAGGCAAAAATGTCAAATTATTAGAGTCCAGCTTCCTGGTATTTTATATATTTCTCTTTAATTTTTCTATTATGGGTATCTATTAACTTTTAGCAGTTTATCCCATAGGGCCGGGATTTTTGTCTGATTTCCTAGAAATGTGCCTGATACAGAGTAGATGCCAAATAAATCTTTTGCTGAATGAGTGAATGATTAATTGAAAATTGGCACTTATGAATATGTACATTTTGAATACTGAATAACTTTTTCCATTTAAAATTTAGGAAGTTGAGAGAAATACTGTATTAGGTTGACTACGACCTTAAAAAATGAGACTTTTTTTTCTTGAATGTAGACACCAATCCATTGAAAGTTAAAGGAAACTGATATTTAGAATTTTATTTTTAAGTTTTTAACGTTTTCTTTATTTTTTTTCCTTAAATTTCCTTAATAGATTCTTCAGTTTGAAGATATTTTGGCCAATACGTTCTACCGAGAGCACTTTCGAATGTACATGGAAAGGATGGACAAGAGAGCTCTGATTAGTTTTTGGGAGTCGGTGGAATATCTGAAGAGTGCTAACAAGGTAGTATATATAGGCTCAAAGAAATATTAATCACCAGCTGGTGAAAACTTGCATGTTAGGCAGTGTGTCTGTGTTTCTCAATGAAGCTGTAAGATAAATATACATTAAAAGACTATTTAAAACCAAATATAATAATGGAATTATGTTCCAGCTCATAATGGTAAATAAAATTATATTTTATTTTCACAAAAAGATACTTCTGAATGTGTGGTCAAGGGAAAAACAGATTCATAAATGTACCAAAATACTGAATTTACTTTCAGGCAGTTTTTTTGGTTTGCTTTTTTAGCACATTATAAAAAAAGTTATATACATCCACATTACTGGTACAATGAATTGATCTTGTCATGTACACCTCAATCTCATAACCTTGTTATTTTAATATCATGTGCATATTTTACACTACTGTTCTTCTTTTATTTCATTTAAAATATGACTGAATTAAGAAACACAAAAACCTTTAAAAAGCGGGTGGGGGTGGGGGGTGTGCCTGGGTGGCTCAGTTGGTTAAGCGGCTGACTTCGGCTCAGGTCATGATCTCACAGGTTCATGGGTTCGAGCCCCGCGTCGGGCTCTGTGCTGACGGCTCAGAGCCTGGAGCATGCTTCGGATTCTGTGTCTCCCTCTCTCTGTGCCCCTTCCCCGCTCACGCTTTGTGTCTCTCGCTCTCTTAAAAATAAATAAACATTAAAAAAAAAAAAACACAAAAGAAGATTTTTGGTTCTAGATGCCTCTTAACGATGAAAAGCCCCAATAAGCATTGTATTTTGCAATTGGCAAGTTCTCAGTACCTTTAAGAGTTAAAGAATATGAAATATGCATGTTTATATGTGTCTATAAATATACATGACAATATGTATAGTATATACATTACATGTATTTTGAGAGGCTTATTAAAATAAACACAAAAGTCACTGGGTACATTGCACTTTGCACTTCATGTGAGTATTGCTAGAACTCAATACTATTAAAATACATCATAAATCACATACTACATTGGTTTCAGAATTAAGTTCAGTCTCACAGTGTTTTTAAATCTTCTTAGAAATGCCTTTTATTGTTATTTTGTAAGTCACAAGTTACCTCATTTTATCCAATACTGCAGTTGCCCACTTTATTATATATTTTATTTATCAGACTTGATTCCAAATGACTTTTGGCTGCTCTCAAAGGAATATTGTGAAGAGCAATCTAAAGAATTTTCCTAAACTCCTGGAAACAATTTAAAAGATTTCAGTGCAATAAAAGTATATAGCTTCATGAAATAGCCTTATTTTGACCTAACAACACTAATTTGGGTGTAAAAGTTCTGAGATGTTTGTTAAATTCACAATATTCATTGAGTTGTTTGTCTTCATTTTTTAATCCTTTTGAAGACTTTGTGTAACATTCCTAGAATTAATGAGATGTTTTCAGAGGAAATATAAATGTTATGTTAATCAGAAGAGATGTTTGCATTTCTGAAACAGACTGGCTGTGACCTTAGTATGATGTTTAAGAGTAAGCTGTCTAATATAAGCTTGATTATAGTGCAATACATCATCATTCTGGAGAAGATTTTTCTTGTTTTCTTAAATTACATAATAATGACTTCTGGAGTGAAAAATGGCACTTCCAATTATTTATATTAGATTTTTTAAAGCCAAATTGAATTTAGCTGATAACTGAGCTGTGGAATTCAGATTTGCAAGAAGGAATCCGTTTCAAGACGAGAACTGTTCCCACTTTTCCCCTGCCAGCATTTAGTAGAAATTATATTCGTTAACTATTTAGCATAAAGTATTCATTTTCAGGAGCCAGACTCTTACCTCTTGACTCTGTGCACACGCACGCCAACGACCCCCACTGGTACCAGTAGCAGTGTCCATTTTCAATGTCTTCCTTCCAGCTTAAAGATGGAGAGAATTCAGAAGAAAAATATTTTTGTCAGAGATGATATTTCTTACCTTTCTTGTTTTTCGTCTTCCTGTCTTTTCAGAATGAAATCCCGCAATTAGTTGGTGAAATTTACCAGAATTTCTTTGTGGAAAGCAAAGAAATACCTGTGGAAAAATCACTCTACAAAGAAATCCAGCAGTGTCTTGTAGGAAATAAAGGTATTGAAGTGTTCTGCAAAATCCAGGGCGATGTTTATGAGACCCTAAAGGATAGGTATTACCCTTCATTTATTGTCAGTGACCTGTATGAGAAATTGACGATAAAAGAGGAAGAAAAACATGGCTCACACTTGATTTCCGGCAAGGATGAAATGGTGAGTCACATTTAATTTTCTCCTTCCTTCTCAGTGGTTAAGCTTCGAATACGATCAGGCGGACACGTACTGTTTAGGCAAATTTGGGGCACCTCTTCATCTTTTAATATGCAGGACCGTAAGTAGAACTCGTGCACTCTTCCCTTGTTCTTCTGAACAACTGACCACCACTTCCTCGCGTTGCAGCCTCCCAGCCCTGTCTCTACCTGCGACACACCCCGTGTGTGGCTCCTGAAAAGCGAGGACAGAGAGTCCGCAAGGTGGTGTAGGCCAGATGAGAGAATCAGTAGAACTTAGTCTAGTCCGAGAAGAGACAAAGGATGGGTAAGTGAGGAGAGGAAGAGGATGTGGGGGGCAGTTACAAGAAGTATTTTGGAGTTTAAAAAATCAGATGGAAGTAAGATTCTCTGAAAGAAACCTTGCTCAGCCACACCTCACTTGGGTCTGATTCTCCTAAGTGTACTATCATTTGGGAGATCTCTCATTTACTACTCTCATTTACCATCTCTCATTTACTACTAAAGGTTTAGAGGGCTTTACGATTTGTGAAGGTACAAAGAAACACAAAATGTTTTATTTACAGTCACCCTACATAGAAAGCTAATAATTAGTTTTGGATTTTTTTCTGCCTGGTTATATCTCAAACTCTGAGGAATCAAGTGCTTGCTCTTGATGGTATTAGAAGTTGGTGTCTCTGAACTGTTGTTAAATTCACTCATTCAGACTTTTTAAAGATTTGTTACTTAGTTCTTCACACTTTCTGTGTCTTCCGCCACCAACAGGGCCAAAAGTCTTTAGTCATTGCATCTTTTTTTCCCCATCAGATACAATTTATTAGAATTGAAGTTTGTTTACGTCATCTCTATGGCACTCTATTTCTAGCTACTGTGATGGTGATGTTCCAGCACAAGAAGAATTCTTCATTCGGTGGAACTTTCTTTTGGCTGATAGACTTTTGAGTGTCAAAGAAAAAATTGTTTTCCTGATTAAAGCTATGCAGATAAAGATACTGATACTTATTTCCCCAAACCTCACCCCTAAAATATAAATAAGCATCGTTTGTTTGTTGACATTAATTGGAAACACAGTGTATTTTTTTATTTAGGTGCCGGTAGCATTCAGTGTTGCATTCGTTTCAGGCGCACGACATGGCGATTCACCGTCTGTGTATGTTGTGTCGTGCTCACCATCAGTGTGGCTACCACCTGTCACTGTACAATGCTAGTACAATGTCATTGACGGTATTCCCCACATTGTGCCTTTTCTTCCAAAGACTTATTCATTCCATAACTAAAAGCCTCTATGTCCCACTCCCCTTCACCCATTGTATTTTTAAGATCAGTTTGCTTTATTTTTTTATTTTTTATATGTTTTTCGGTAAGTTTAACCGTGTTCTCTCTCTGCCTCAGAAATTAAAATGGTTAATAAGTAAATGCTATAAAAGAGGTTATGCAGATTAGTTAAAAATATCAACACCCAATAGATGAATTGGATAAAGTCTTGAACTGACAGTTGATATGAAAGGTAATAGTAAACAAATATGAAAAATTATCCAGCTTCACCTAGGACTCAAGGGTAATATGTATCACTGACCTTTTGAACGCTTCTGCTCTTTGTAGCAATAATCCCACTTCTAGAAATTCACCCTAAGGCAATAACTAAATGGTAGAAAAGGTAATGTACTGTGGAGTTTGTTTTAGTACCTCTGGGATGGTGAACCAGCAGAGTCAACCCAGAGCAGGAGCAGCGGTAGGAACACGCCTCAGGGTAGCATCAATTCATAGGATGGTATGCAGCCATAAAAATTCTAATTTTGAAGAGTAATTAACGCCCTGAAAATAAGCAGCATCATAAGTTATAGGGAAAAGACAGAATACCTGTTTGGATGTATATAAGGTATACAATTATGTCATGATAAATGCACTCCTGGACAAGGGTTTGAAAGACCGCACAAAAATTTAAAAAAAGAGCTTCGTTTTCTAGGGTTATTAATACTTCATTCTTGTTTGAAGAAAATTTTTTCTTTTACCGTTTATTTCAATTAATAAAAATTAGAAGGAAAATTCTAGAAGAATGTTAAGGAGAATAATAAAGCAAAAGATCATTCTCAGGACTTCTTTCCATTGTCCTACATACTGTTGCTGCTGACAGGTCTGTTTTATATGCTGTCTGCTGCTAATCTATCCAGATTTTTCAAAGTTCTGCAGTTCTGTATGAATCTGAAGGCACTTTGAAATCTTAACCATTTAACTCATAAGATGATCTACCTGTTGATTTGTGAAATACATCTTCAGGGGAGGGACTGAACAAAGTGTATACCGAAAATACTTTTACTAGTGGGAATTTGGAAATTTTATTTATTTTTATTTTATTCTTAATATTTATTTATTTTGGGGAGAGTGCAGGCAGGGGTGGAGCAGAAAGAGGGGGACAGAGGATCCGAAGTGGGCTCGGTGCTGACAGCAGCAAGCCCGATGTAGGGCTCGAACCCACGAACCACAAGATTATGACCTGAGCTAAAGTCAGATGCTCAAGCAACTGAGCCAGCCAGGTGCCCCTGGAAATTTTATTTTAAAAGTACTTAGCATAAGTTTTCTAGAATATTCTTAGGAGCCCGAAAGGAAGCCATACGCATCTCTGTGTCTTTGTCCAAGATTAGGCACAGACCACTCAGGTTGAGTTAGGCAGATAACTCAGTTGCCTTTTCTTGTTCCATGCAGATTCCCTTGGGTGTACCATTTGGGAAATAATGGTGTGGAATCCATCCCCCACTCTGCCCTGTTTTTCAGGCTATTAAATGTTTTTTCTTTCATTGTATTCCTCAATGCCAGTTACTGTGGTTCCAAATAACTTTGATTTGGCACTTTGCTGAGGAAAAGCAGCCTGCCTCTGAACTTTCTACCACAAAGTGTTAGGGGAATCTAGTACTTTGGCTAAGTGTATTGTAATGATCTAGAACCTGTATGCTAGGTACTCATTGCTGAATAGTCCATCGTTTTAAGACAGTGTGGTTCACATGACTTTTTCCCCCAGGACCCAGGAGGTGAGGCTGGTGAGGAAGCTGTAGATGAAGGCACCAGTCGGATTAATGAACAAGCCAGTTTTGCTGTAAACAAACTACGAGAACTAAATGAGAAACTTGAATATAAAAGGCAAGCTCTAAATTCTATTCAAAATGCACCAAAACCTGACAAGAAGGTAACTCTTTCACTTTCAAGGTTGTCTTTGAAAGTTTCCTTTTTTCTGATCTGATAAGTAGTAGTTTCAGTTTATATTGCAAAGCATCACTGTTTCTTTAAAAAAAAAAATTGTATTTGTACGCTCCGTGGTTACTTTTTTGCATCTAGTATAGAGTTAGAAAAGCACTTTTTTTTTTCTTTAATTTTTTTTTTTAACGTTTATTTATTTTTGAGACAGAGAGAGACAGAGCATGAACGGGGGAGGGTTAGAGAGAGGGAGACACAGAATCTGAAACAGGCTCCAGGCTCTAAGCTGTCAGCACAGAGCCCGACACAGGGCTGGAACTCATGGACCGCGAGATCATGACCTGAGCTGAAGTTGCCGCTTAACCGACTAAGCCACCCAGGTGCCCCGAAAAACACTTGTTTTTAATCTTCTGTGCTTTGGGGTTCTCTCCGGTCATCCGCGGTGAGCAGCCCTGTGCTCTCTTACCTGGCTTGCCTATGGTAGGTACCTTTGCAGAAGAGGGCAAAGCACTTCCTTGTGCCAGACCCATTTCTGGAAGTACATTAACTTTTCAAGGACAATCATCTTACTTTTATTTTTCTTTCAAATGCTGTGAGTCACAATTTAGAGAACCTCACAGAATGACACAAGAAATAAATTGTTTTGCTAAAAGCCAACAGAATTGGAAAGTTTAAAAATGTAAACAGCATCTCCCCAGCTGGCATTTCTCAAACCCGTGCAGTGGCGTGGCTTTTTGCTTTGTGTTTACACGTCTTCGGCGACCCAACAGGGAGATGTCTCTGTTACAGGTATGGCTGGTGCTCTTCAGTCTGCCAAACTGACCTCCTCTGGCACTTTCTGAGGGTGTGTTCAGCAACATAAGTGATGAGTAAATGCATGATGCTCTGCTGGTCACTGTGGAGAACCAGTGAGCTATAGAGCTGCCAGCCTTCCTAAGGAGGGAGCAAACATGCTGATTGTGGAACCAAAATATCCTCACAGGAAAATGAAGCAGGGTGGTCACAGCTCTGATGGTAATAAAATGCAGGACGAGGTTTAGGCTGCGAGTGCTTCCTGGAGGCTTTTTGAGAAAGGAAAGAGTCCTCGTAGCTGGCATGTTCAGGAGAGTTTTAAGGCAAAGCTTCTGCCCTCAAACTACAGGTTTTCTCATGAAAGAGGTCCAAGGGGATGATGAGCATGCTTTCTCTTTTTTTTAAATTACTTTTTTAAAGTGTGGCAAAATAGACATCACCTGAATTTACCATTTTAATCGTTTCAAGTATACACTTCAGCATCGGTCCGTTCACATTGTTATGCAACCATCACTACCGCCCATCTCCTGAAATTGTTTCATCTGGCAAGACTGAAACTTTGTGCCCCTTAAATGACACTTTCCATCCTCCCGTCCCCAACCCCCTGGAAACTACCCTTCTCCTTTCTACCTCGTGTGAATTGAACTACTCTTAAATACATCATGAATGGAGGCATACGGTATTCGTCCTTTTGTGACTGGCTTCTTTCCCTTAGCCTAAAGTCTCAAGGTTCGTTCGTATTATACCGAGTGTGAGAATTTCCTTCCTTTTTAAGACTGAACAATTTTCCATTGCGTGTACATACAGCATTTTGTTTATCCGTTCACCCATCAGTGGATGTTGGTTTGGCTTCCACCTTTTAAGTTTTGTGAATGATGTTACCACGAACGTGGGTACAAATACATTTTTGAGATCTTGCTTTCCATTCTTTGGAGCATGTGCTCACAAGTGAAATTGCTGGGTCAAAATTGCTGGGACAGTAATTCTGTCTTTAATTCTTAGAGGAATCTCCATACTGTTTTCCATATTGGCAGCACCATTTTATACCTTCTCACCAACAGTGTATACGGTTTCCAGTTTCTCTATCTCCTCACCAGTAATTGTTGTTTTTCATCTTTTTTTTTATAGTAACTATCCTAATGGGTGCGAGGTAGTATCTTATTGTGGTTTTGATTTGCATTTCACTAATGATTAGTTACATTGAGTATCTTTGCATGTGCTTTTTGGCCATTTATAGAATGTTTTTGGAGAAATGTCTATTCAAGTCCTTTGCCCGTTTTTGAATCAGGCTGGTTTTTGTTTTTAAGTTTTAAGAGTTCTCTATATATTCTAGATGTTAGTACCCTATCAGATATGTGATTTGTAAATATTTGCTCTAATTCTGTGGGTTGCTTTTTTACTGTGTCAGTAGTATTCTTTTCACAAAAGTTTTAAATTGTTATGAAGTCCCATTTTCCTATATTTTCTTTTGCTGCCTGTGCCTTTTGTGTCATAGCCAAGAAGTTATTACCAGTTCAGTGTTCTAAAGCTTTCCCCCTATGTTTTCTTCTAAGAATTTATGGTTTTAGCTCTTATGTTTAGGTCTTTGATGAATTTTGAGTTGTCTGTTATTTATGGTGTTAGGTAAGGGTCCAACTTCATTGTTTTGCTTATGGGTATCCAGTTTTCTCAGCACTGTTTGTTGAGAATATTGTCCTTTTCCCATTGAATGGTGTTGGCACCCTTGTCAAAAATCACTTGACCATATATGCAAAGGTTTATTTCTTGCTGGTCTGTTCTATTCCATTGGTCTATATGTCTGTCTTTATGCCAGTACCGTACTGTTTTGATTAGCGTAGCTGTGTAGTAAGTGTTGAAATCAGGAAGTATGAGCCCTCTAACTTTTGTTCTTCTTCAAGATTGTTTTGGCTGTTCAGTCTGCTTTGAGATTCCATGTGAACTTTATGATGGATTTTTCTATTTTTGCAGAAAAAAAATCACTGGCATTGTGATAAGGATTGTGTTGAATCTGTAGATCACTTTGAGTCATATTGACATCTTAGCAGTGCTCAGTCTTCTAATCCATGAACATTGAATATCATTCCATTTGTCATCTTTAATTTCTTTCATCGGTGTTAGGTAGTTTTCATAGTAGAAATCTTTCACTTCTTGTCTAATTCCTAAATATTTTATTATTTTTATGCTATGGTAAATGGAATTGTTTTCTTAATTCCCTTTTTGGATTGTCCGTTTTTAGTGTATAGAAATGCAGCTGATTTTTGTCTGTTGATTTTGTACCCTGCTACTTTGCTGAATTGTGTAGCATTTTAAGCGCTTTTGTAACTCTCAGGATGTTTTCTCTCTTGCAGATTGTTTCCAAGTTGAAGGAGGAAATAATTCTAATAGAGAAAGAACGCACGGACCTACAGCTGCACATGGCAAGAACAGACTGGTGGTGTGAGAACCTCGGAATGTGGAAAGCCTCCATCACCAGTGGAGAGGTAGGTGACTGCTTTTCCTCCAAGTTTACTTTAAGAGTATGATTTTGGAGGGGTACCTGGGTGGCTCAGTCAGTTGGGCATCCGACTTCAGCTCGGGTCACGATCTGATGGTTTGTGGGTTCAAGCCTTGCATCGGGCTCTGTGCTGACAGCTCAGAGCCTGGAGCCTGCTTTGGATTCTGTGTCTCCCTCTCTCTCTGCCCCTCCCCGCTTGCACTCTGTCTGTCTCTCTCTCAAAAATAAATAAACATTAAAAAAATAATAAAAAAAGAATATGATTTCGGGGTGCCTGGGTGGCTCAGTCAGTTGAGCAAAGCTTTGACTTCAGCTCAGGTCATGATCTTGCAGTTTGTGAGTTCGGAGCCCCGCATCAGGCTTGCTGCTCTCAGCGCAGAGCCTGCTTCAGATCTTCTGTTCCCCTCTGTCTCTGTCCCTCCACCAATTGCACTCTCTCTCAAAAATAAATAAAAACATTTAAAAAAATTTAAAAAATGAGTATGATTTTATAAGACAAGATTTTGTCCTACAGAATTAAGGTTGAGGATAGAAAAGTTACGTTTGCTCTTACAGACTGCATTTGCCCCCTTCTTTCCTCACTGTTCTCGCTCTGTCTTACTACCCTTGACTGTGAGCTGTACTAGAGCTGCCTGGCATAGATCTGATCTCTCTCCATTTCAGGTTGTTCTTGTTCACTGGAACTGTAAGCACCTTTCAGATAGGGACAGGTAATGTCCTTGAATTGCCATTTTCTTTTGTCATTGAGGGTTGAAATAAAATGGAAGGGCACTATTTGAAATTTGGTGGTGAAAAATTAAAAATTTTAAGTGTTTCTGATTGTTCCATTCTGCTGACTTCAATTACTTAAATCTCAATTGCTCTAAGATCTTTAATAATGAATATTTTTTGCTTTGACTTAGAAAATATTTTGCTATTCTTTGAGGGATATGGGTATCAATTTCCAGAATATGCTGTATCCCTTTTGTCTGTAAAAAGAATTTCTCTTCAAGGAGTGATGCATATAGGCATTTCCACTGTTGACAACTTCTTTGTTCCCACCTGGCTTACTATCAGTCATGTGGAAATCTGGAGACGAAGGTCAGGTCCACACAAATAACGAGATCATGAGGAACACAGTGTTAATGTTTTGTTCCACTATTATTTCAAATGGCTTGTGAAAATACTTAACTCCTTAGATTTGTAAGGGCCTGTTTGTACACTTTATCTTTGTTCTTCTCCATCTTGCCCATCAGCCCGGTGTCTTTACACGCTCTCTGTGGTGGTGGGGTGGGGGTTGCTTAAGATTCACAACCCTAAGTTCACCTCTAGATTGGATAGCACGCAATTCATGTTCTCCGAGAGCAGCTCTGAAAGCACACCCGCGGCAGGAGTGCTTCACTGGGTGCTGCACCGGCTCTTTGGTACTTGTGAGCACTCCCATTACGGCCAGCTTCAGGAGCTCGCCGTGGCACCGTGGTCACCGAAAAGATAATGGCAATGGACCCTGAAGGGTCACCTGACCGTCGGAGTTTGCAAGGCAGCCCTGCATGGGAATGTGTGGGAGATGTATCTACGTCGCGCCAGATTCTCTTGAGTTCTGATCCTGGCTGACACCCACACTAGCTGTGTGATCGTAGGACAGTCCAGAGACCCTGTGTGTGTCCTCACCTCCTGCATCCTCACAGTGGGGTAATGGTCCTACGTCACGGGGCTCCGTGGGTGCTCAGTGTGTCTTGTGTCTCTTTCCTTTGCCTTTCTTATTGTCTCTTTGTCTCTAATTTGATTGATGATACTAATTCAAGCCTAAATTCAGTATTTTCTTTTTGTTTCTAATCTATTTATGTTAAGTATAATAATGGCCTATTTCTGAATTATGATATCGTGTGTGTGTGTGTGTGTGTGTGTGTGTGTGTGTGTGTGTGTGTCTGAATGAATTATCTAAGTTGGGAGGTAGAGGAAATCTTTTCTTTCAATGTATATCTTTCAATGTAAAATTTCATGAAAATTGAAATCATGGTTTGTTGAATCCAGAAATTAAACTGGGGAAGGCTTTATCCTTTTCTGAGACAGGTTTTAGCATATCTTACACCTTTTTGCTTTCTGTTAATTTGTTTTTTCAAAGGAATACACTTAGCATGTTAAGTCTGCTATATTAATTTTCTTTTGATATGTAACAAATGACCACATGTTTCATGGCTTAAAACAGTGTCCACTGATGGGCTCGCAATTCTGCAGGTTGAAAGTCCAGCACCGTATGACAGTGTCCTCTACTCATTGTTTCCCCGAGGCTGAAGGCAACGTATTGGCCAGACTGAGTTCTTGTCTGGAGACTCTGAGGAAAAAGCCACTTCCAAGCTCGTTTAGGGCGTTGGCAGGATTCAGTTCCATGCGGTTGTAGACCTGAGGTCTCGTCTGGCTGTCAGCGGAGGCCCTGCCACGTCCTTTCCACCTGCCCCTCTCCATCTTCACGCCAGCACCACATGCCGAGTCCTTCTTGCGCTTCCTGTCTTTCTGACTTCCTGTCCTCCTACCATCCCAGGGAGTGTCTCTGCTCTTCAGGGGCTTGTATGATTAGGTTAGACCCATCCGGGTAATCTCCCTTCTTTAAGGTCAGCTGTCAAATATAGCATAACCTGATCGCAGGAATGGACACCATATTCACAGTTCCAGGGATGATGCAGGGTGTAGCCACCAAGGGGTGGGAAATCTTGGGGAGTATTTAGAAATCTTGCCTACCACATCCGCTAACCATGCTTTTTGTTGTTGTGGTGTCTGTTTTTTCCAAGGTTACAGAAGAGAATGGTGAGCAAATGCCCTGTTACTTTGTCATGGTAAGCTTACAAGAAGTTGGCGGAGTTGAAACTAAGAACTGGACCGTCCCTAGAAGGCTCAGTGAGTTTCAGAATTTACACCGGAAACTTAGTGAGGTATGAATACTCATGAATACAAGGTTTAGAATTACAAGCAAGAAGATATTTAAGAGCTCATTTCAATTTTTACATATAAGGAAACTGATCATTAACCTTTCTCCCTTCGCTATGGATACTGGCAAAGTGGCTTTTTCAGTCCGACATTTGGAAATTAACTCATAGCTCAGACGGTTTAGAGTAAATCCTTCAGGACAAAGAACTGTCTGATCTCCACTAAGCCTCAGAGAACCCCAGAGCTGAAAGAGAGCTAGGGGTCATCTAGGGCCCCCGGTTTTGAGGCTGCCAGTTGTGACCCATTAGTGGGAAGTGAAATCAGTTATTGATTGCAGCAGTGGACAGAGCATAGAATATATTGGATTTCAGCACAACAAGTAAGGGAGTCATACAGTGTCGTGGTTGAAAGCATAGACTCAGGAGCAAGACTGCTTGAGTTTGGACTGTGGCTATACTGTTTAGTAGCTATATGACCTGGGACTTGTCACTCTGTCTCTCTGTCCCTCTTCTTCCTCATCAGTAGAATACAAATATCCATAGCATCTACCTCTCCCATCTCACAGATTTGTGAGAATTAAGAGAATACGTTTATCCAAAGCATTTAGAAGAGAGTGTTTCGCATAATAAACGTTATCGTGTCGGTGGTGGTAGCAGTGGTAGTAATGAACACTGTTTCATAGAACTTCTCAGCTTTACATGTGGATTATATTATTTATGTGGATATGCATTTATACGTATGCAGGCTGCAGCGTAGCATGCACTTCCTACTGTGAGTTTTAGTTAGAAACGTTAGAAAGCTTCTAATCTAGGTCACTTCTTTTATTTTAAGGTGAGAGGAACTGACCCCAGAGAGTTTGGTCAATTTATCATAGGACGTGTACATAGTGGCCAAACCAGGATTGGAATCCGGGTCATTACTTTCCATTTCTTGTTCTTCCATCTTTCTCAGGAATTGCGTCTTCTCTAACTCTCCTCCTCCTGGAGGTGACTGCCCTCTTCCCCAGCAACTGAAAAGCTTTTCAGTCACGTCTACTTTTGTTTCTGTTTATTGTTCTCTGGCTTAGGATGAACTGACTCTTGGTAAAATCCTGTGGTCACCTATCAGACTCCTCTTCTGCAAATGAAATATGTCTATTTCCTATAACCTTTTCTCCTGAGGGGATTTTTTTAAACCTTTTTAATCACTATCTTGTGAATACTATAACTTCTTCAAGTGCCTTTTTTTTTTTTTTCGAATTTTCAAGTTTTATTTTCTATATGTCAGCTTTCTTATTAATACAGACTTTAATCTGATACAGACTGACCCCAATCAGACTGTTATTTCCATTCATAATTGGTTAAATCAGAGAAAAAGTTTAAATTAATTTTGAATATGTACCACCAAAAATAAATATTCACTTAATGTGAATCCGTTTTATGATATCAAAAGGTTTTTTCCTCCCCAAAGATTCTAAGATAAATTCAAGATTCCTTTGGCAAATGAAAAAAAACAAACAAAAAACCTTCTAAAATAGTGAGCTTACAAAACAATGGGGATTACTAGGCATACTTACTGTAAGAGAAAATATGTCTAATGAAAAGGAAATTTAAAACATGACCTTAAACTTTTATGAAAAATTTTAACAAGGCCTTTACTTATTTACTTTACCTGTTCCATAAATACCAGAAGAGAAATTGGACAGTTTGTAGCGACACTTAGAAAAATTTTTTTCCATAAAGCCAACTTGGATATCTTTCCCTTTGACTCCTTCTTCCAGTCCCCCTTTACTCTGCTGAAGAGCTATTCAGTTCTTCCAGAGTTTTGGTTGGGTGGGTGGGTTCCAGACTGACCTGGCTTTCCAGGTAGGGAGTTCCTGCACAGGGTTTTCCCGTCACTGGATCTGTGACTTGTCCAACTTTGAAAATGATCTCGGCCAGTTCATGTTTTAGCTGCTTTGTTCGTGGGACAGTGGAGCTTTGAGAAGCACGATATCCCCAACAGTGTGCTGCTAAAGAGCATCATGAGCAAAGTAGACTTTTCCCTTATTAAAATACTTTAATCAGTAGGGATCCCAAACAAGCCTGGTCACTCTGACTTTGGCTGGTTTTTGCCTTGCCGTTCCGATCGCCTTCTCCACGATGCATCTGGCATGGACAGGTGAACGAACCACTGACATCATGTGGCTTTGGTCACTTCCCGCTCTGCTTTCCCTGCACGCATCCTCTATAACTTCTTCAAATGCTTTTAAAAGGTTGGTGGCCACAACCAAGTGTCCGACTCTGGTACTTCTCCAGTGGACTGTGGTCACCCTGGTAGTGTGGAAAGCAAACTGCCGTCTCAATAGAAGATTAAATTTTTGCCAAAATTGTCGAGTACAATTGACACTGCAGAAAAATGTGTTGTTTGCCCTGTGACAAACCATTGTGAAGCCAAGTTTAGGATCAGTCTAGTTGCTGATGAAAACAGAAGGAGAAAAAGGAATTGAGAGGAGGTTTTGAAATAAAATGTATGTGGAAAATATTCTTAGAACACCAGAAACAAGTAGATCAAAGACTGAGAGGAAATAAGCCTTATAAAATTCCACGTCTGTCATTTTTCTCCTCTCTTTAGCTGATCACTGGGTTCTTTTCTCACCCTTAGAAATTAGCATCGTGTGAGATGTCATGTTTTTGTATGTGAATGCTTTCTGTTGACAGTTGGGACAGGAAGCACCTTTTCGGGTCCCCGGGGA
Source organism: Neofelis nebulosa (assembly GCF_028018385.1). Taxonomy (NCBI): domain Eukaryota; kingdom Metazoa; phylum Chordata; class Mammalia; order Carnivora; family Felidae; genus Neofelis; species Neofelis nebulosa. The sequence continues at coordinate 16,938,175 of NC_080784.1, forward strand.
AGTGCAGTCTTCCCTTCTGACGCTCACTGCCTGTTTCGTTTCTTTACGACTGTACCCTGAGTCAGAGCCCTCGTTTATGTACAGCCTTGGGCACGTGGCGTTGTCCTTTAGTGTCCTTTAGTGGGCTGCGAGGGAAGGGCCAGTTTTCCCTTTCCCGGCACCCGAAGCACTTGCATGCACTTGCTCTGACTGACTTGTCCCACGCCTTCTCCTGCTACGGCCAGGCCAGCGGGTGCTCCTGTGCCCCTTCTGTGCGCCAAGGGTCAGCAGCACCGAAGGCTGTGGCAGGCAGACTCTGTGCTCCCTGACTTGTCGATGCCAGCTGGTTTCATTAAGCACATTCAGATGGCCCCAGTGCCTTCGTGAAGGCCAGCGTTTGGAAATGGGGGCAGAGTCTGGAGAGTTTGGGAATTGGCACAAAGGACACAGACTGTGTGGTCAGATGGATCTGGGTTTTAATCCTGTCGTCAGTTGTATCCTATGTAGAACAGGAATGAATAGCCATTGCCAACTCTTAGAGCTGTTGGTACACACGCCATGCTTCTAGCACAGTGTCTGGCAGAATGTAGGCCTTCATCCACAAAGGGAAGTCTGTTATTATTTATTAATACGCAGTATTATTATTAATATGGTTACATTGCGAAAGGCGGTAAGAAAGCTACAAGCCCAGTTACTCTTTCTTTCCGTTGTATTCTTTTGTCAGCTTTGATAACTTGTCCACACGTGGAGATGTTGTAAACAAAGCACATCCTAACAGAAAAATCGTCTGTGAGCCGGGTGTGCCCGCCTAGAGCACTGGGCTGCTTCGTGTTGCACAAATCCACCCGATTGGCCTGGCCTCAGGGCTGCCTGGCTTCCGGGCCTTCGTGGGCCTACGGGTGCGCTTTAGACTTTTTTCATCAAATGTCCTGCTCCTCCTCATTCCTTGGAGCCGGATTAGAACAGTCGGGTTTTCAAGGTCTTAAATCTCAAGAGGAACGAGAACAGGAAGAAGATACTTGGTTTGTTCTAATTATAAATCTAAACTGCCCCCCCCCCCAAGATATAGATATGACTGAGTTGCTAACATTTAATGTTTTCTTCCACAGTGTTTCCCTTCTTTAAAAAAAGTCCAGTTGCCTTCTCTTAGCAAGCTGCCTTTCAAATCTATAGATCACAAGTTTATGGAAAAGTCAAAGAATCAATTAAATAAGTTTTTACAGGTAAGCAACTGAAACGTTTTGGATCCAAGAGGAAAAATTAGTTATTTTGTGGTTAAACTGTCATTATTCTAAGATCTTGCTCATTAGCTTCCTGTGCTCTCTGGTCATGCCAGATCCTCAAAATATCTTTGGTTGGCTTATTTGTTTGTCATGAAAGTATACTACACACACAAAATATAAAAAATATAAAATACGTACAGTACAGAAATCACGTGTACAACTGTCTCCTCCTTCACACCCTGAGCACACCGTGCACGCACTAGCACCCAGTCCGGGAAATAGGATACTGCCAGTGCCTCCGGCTTTCTTCCTGTCATTGCCCCCCACCCCGACCAGGGGCCGTGATGATCCTGACTTCTGACAGCCCAGAGACACTTGTTTTCGCACTTTGTATAAATGGAATCATGCAGTATGGACTCCTACGTGTCTGACCTCTTTCACTCGACACTGTGTTCAGGGGACTCTGGCCCGCAGTGCTGTTCTGGCTGCGGATCGTTCGTTTTCACTGTTGTGTAGATTTCCCACTGTGCGAACATATTGTACTCTATTCATTCTGTTTTTGACAAGCATCTGCATGGTTTCCGGTTGAGGCCATTTATGAAGAGGGCTTCTAGAAACTTCTAGTACTTGTCTTTTGGTGAATATATGTCGTGTAATACCTACGGGTCTGAGTTTCTTAGTTTTATGAAGTCGTTGTAGCAGTTTTTACACTGTCACCCCAGAATGTAAGGGTTCTGATTGCACCCCATCACCATTGCCACTGACTCTCTGCCGTGTTCTTTAAAGAAAAAAAATGCTTATTTATTTTGAAAAACGCTCACATGTGCGCACATGCAAGTGGGGGAGAGACGTAGAGAATCCCAAGCAGGCTCCACCCTCAGCGCGTAGCCCGACACAGGGCTCGATCTCATGACTGACTGCGAGATCACGGCCATGAGATCACAGCCTGAGCCAATGTGGACACTCAATTGACTGAGCCATTCAGGGGCCCTGCTTTGTTCTTTTTAATCATCCTGGTGGGTGTGTGGTAGTATCTTGTGGTTTTAATTTGCATTTCCCTGACAGCTAATGATATGAACCACCAGTCTGTATGTGTTTGGCCATTTGGATAGTTTCTTTCGTGAAGGGTCTGGCCAAGTTGAGTCTGCTTTTCTGTCCTGTCTCCTGTCTTTTCCCTACCACTTTGTGGGAGTTCTGCATGTGATTTGGACATAAATCTTGTCAAACCATTTATGTTGCAGATACCTTCTCCCTTTCTGTGGATGGCCTTTTCGCTCTCTTAATGACTTATTTTAATGAACTGAAGTTCTCAATTTTAATTTAGTCCAAAATACCAATTTTATCTCTTGTGGTTTTGCCGTTCTGCTTATTAGGAAATCTTTGCCTACTCTGAGGTCCTAAAGACCTTCTCCTAAGTTCCTCTGAATGCTTTATTATTTGTCTTCAGTCTGTTTTTAGAGAATAAGGCCAAAGATACACGATCCTTAGTAGCAACCACTATATATTTTTCCTTTGCTGTGCCCTCTATATATGCAGAGTATAGTTAAGTTACTCAAACCATGGATTCCCAAAGCTCTTTTTGGAGGCATTGAACTTTGCCTTGTGAAACACTTTTTGCCTATATATGGTAGCTAGAAGTCCTGAGATTTTAAATAGTGGATGTTGCCAAATTCTTAGTAAAGGCTATATTCAAATATAGTCGTTGAATCAGAAGTATGGGTCATTGTTAAAATAAGTTAACGTCAGGGGCGCCTGGGTGACTCAGTTGGTTAAGCATCTGACTTTGGCTCAGGTCATGATCTCACAGTTTGTGAGTTCTAGCCCTGCATCGGGCTCTGTGCTGACAGCTCAGAGCCTGGAGCCTGCTTCAGATTCTGTCTTCTTCTCTCTCTGCCCCTCCCCCACTCGTGCTCTTTCTCTCAAAAATAAATAAATGTTGAAAAAAAAATTTATAAAAAAATAAGTTAATGTCAGAGTTGCTTTGACTTTTTTCCCCTTATATTCATATCTTCTTCTTTCCCTCTGTCTCTGTCTGTCTCTCTCTAAATATGTTCGTATGTGTGTATTCTAAAGTTTTCCAAGATACAAATTATGTTATTTCCCAAGGGAAATTTTTGTTTCCTAAAATTATTTTTTATAATATTATATAATATGTGTGTATAGTATATAATATATAAACCTCCCTTGGGAAATAAAACAATTTGCACCGTAGAAAAATGTTCTGAGTTTAATTATGGCAGAACTGGGTTAGAGAATCATCAGTGTTTAAATGCTCTTACAAGAGAATTTAAAACTGAAATCCTACCATTTTGTTGCTGATTCAGAATGTCTAGGAAATCATTAAACCCACTCCAACATAGTAACCGATTGAATCATTCAGATGAGTTAAAGATCTTGTTTGTGAAACAAGACACAACACTCTGTGCCTGCACTTTCTGGGTGCAGGGAGGGCGGATATGTACCCTTACTGGATTGTGGGTGATGGAAATGGGTTAGTGAGTTCTGCTGTTGTGCCAGGAGAGAAACCACACTTTGCGACCCTGCCGCCACTGGTAGGTCATGTGGGCACAGCCCAGAGCAAGAATAACCTGCAGCTAAGCCAGATGAAACTAGTTCCAAGTGGCCTTTTGTCTTGTAATCAAGAGGTTTTCAAACCAGGAAGTACAGATTTGGATTGTTTTCCCATTTCCTCAAAGACTATTGGAAAGCACTAACTATTGAATGTATTTCGGAAAGTTACACTGCAGACTGTTATTTCAAATATTATCCCACCAACTGCAAACAGGAAAAGATGTAAAATGCTTAGTCTTTTATTGGGTTCACAGGACCTTCCAGAAAAAGGGATTCCAGTGAGCACGTGTGTACTTGAATGTTTATTTATGAGAAATGGTTCCCTATTGAAGCAAACTAACCATACAGATATTTAATAATCTAGATAGTCATTCTCGGCCACACACGTGTCTTTCTTCATTCCTGTGGACATATAGGAATAGACTGCTTACACCAGCCTTCCGCCTCCAGCGGTGCTCTGTCCTGCTTCTTGGTGTGTGTGTGCACAGCACTGTTCTTGGAGTGCCTTACACCTTTCTCCATCACCCCTTAACTGGATGGTCACCTTAGATCTTCACTAGAATAGGACAACGTGCTCTAGGTGTTTGTGGGAAGGAGTTGGGAATGGGATGCCATCCCCAAAGAGCTTAAACACTATAAAACCCCAGGGGGTGCCTGGCTGGCTCAGTTGGTAGAGCAAGCGACTCTTGATCTTGATCTTGATCTCAGGGTCGTGAGTTTGAGTCCCATGTGGGGGTAGAGGCTACTTAAAAAAAAAGTTACAAAACAATTATACCTTGCCCCACAGACATCTTTGAGAATTTCTGACTTTTCCTATGTATTTAATTTGATTATTTTCCTTCATAATCGAATATAATTTAGGCCAAAGTCTTATTACCCTTAATGATTTCTTTATATTGATTGTATTAAGTTCAAGACTTAGTCATTTCTTACTATCTTATAAAATAGTGCTGGAGAGTATAGATCAGCTAAAGGAAATCAAGTTAGGGGGAGAGTATCTCACTCCTTCTAATCTATCCTTACATACAAGTGAACATTTGATGCTCTGTGAAAGGAATAAAGGCCTATCTGTTGGGCTCCGGGGCCAGGGAAGGTGGTAGTGACACCCACTCCTCATCCGCATTAACCTCCTTCCCTCCATCTGAGTCAGAACGTTCCTGTTTCCAGTCCAGTCTTCATGCAGGACAGAGGAAGCTAACAAACACTGGAAGGTTGGTCGCACCCTTGGACCCCCTGTCCCCTGTGTGGCAGTATGGGGTGTTCTCGGAAGTACTTGTTCTAGAGAAGGTCATAGAGTTTATCAGATTTCAACCTTTGCCTGAACAAATGTCATGTGACTGTCAGGGACCAAGTCCACTGAGACTAGAACCTAACCTCTTGGGGCGCCTGAATGGCTCAGTCGGTTAAGTGTCCGACTTCAGCTCAGGTCATGATCTCACGGTTCGTGAGTTCAAGCCCCGCATTGGGCTCTGGGCTGACAGCTCAGAGCCTGGAGCCCGCTTCAGATTCTGTGTCTCCCTCTGTCTGCCCCTCCGCTGCTTGCACTCTCTCACATTGTCTCAAAAATAAATAAACATTAAAAAAAAAAAAAATTAGAACCTAACCTCTTCTGCCACCCCAGGCTGTCATAGCAGAAGCACAGTGCTCCCAGTGTCCCTCTACCCCAGAGAGATTACATCATAAATGGGGCACTATTTCCCATTGGTCTCTTTTTTTTAAGTTTTTTTCAATGTTTATTTATTTTTGAGAGAGAGTGACACAGAGCATGAGCAAGGGAGGGGCAGAAAGAGAGAGACACAGAATCCGAAGCAGGCTCCAGACCCCAGGCTGTCAGCAGAGAGCCCGACACGGGGCCCGAACCCACCAGCAGCGAGATCATGACCCGAGCCGAAGTCGGACACCCAACTGACTGAGCCACCCAGGTGCCCCACCATTGGTCTCTTTAATCCTAAATCCTGTATTGTGTTTTTTTGAGTATTTATTTGTTTTTTATTTAAGGTTTATTTTTGAGAGAGAGGGAGAGAGAGATCACAAATTGGGGAAGGGCAGAGAGAGAGGGAGACAGAATCCCAAGCAGGCTTCATGCTGTCAGCGTGCAGAGGGTCCTTGTGCAGTGGGTGGTGTGTAAGGTGTTCCAACACAGGCCGGTGAAGGTGACGTTCAGAGGCGGTGGCCACAGGTCTGTCAGATGTGTGCAAAGCAGGAGTTCTTTGTTGTGGTGCAAACCGAGTGCGTTCTGTTGTCCACGCCGCATCCCCCATGAGCAGGATGATTAGGGTGCTCCGGTTTCCCAGGAGAGGGTTGAGATCACTGCAATTAATCTCAGATGTTCTGTTTCAGCAGGAGAGGGAAGTGGTTTGGGGTTCAGAATCGGGGAGGTAAATCCCCAGCGCAGTCCTTTGTGCCTCACTCGCCTGTATCTGTGCTGGTTTCCCGCAGTTTAGGTGTAGTCCTCCCTGGGAGTAACCCACCCTCTTTCCTCCGCAGAATCTGCTTTCAGATGAAAGACTGTGTCAGAGTGAAGCACTTTATGCCTTTTTGAGCCCTTCTCCTGACTACCTCAAGGTTATTGATGTGCAGGGGAAAAAATCCACTTTTTCATTATCCTCATTTTTGGAAAGACTTCCTCGCGACTTCTTCTCACATCAAGAGGTAAGCTGTTGAAAGGTGCCATTTTTTAAAAAAATGTTTGTTTATTTTGAGAGAGAAACAGAGAGAGACAGAGACAGAGAAAGTGGGGGAGGGGCAGGGAGAGAGGGAGAGACAGAGAATCCCAAGCAGCCTCCACGTTCATTGCGGAGCCGGACCCAAGGCTCTATCTCAGGACCGTGAGATCATGACCTGAGCCGAAATCGGGAGTCGGATGTTCAACTGACTGAGCCACACGTGCACCCCAGTTGTGCCATTCTTGCAGACTTGGGCACATCTTTTTGAAGGCTGTTTTAAGTACCAGATATTTGTTGAAAGCATGCTACTGGTGGGGCGTGGGGGAGCAGGTACATCCATTTTCAGTTATTATGGCTGTCATACTTTGGGGACACCTGCTTGTGCTCCCCTATAAGGCACTTGCAAGACTTATGATACAGAAAAGAGTAATAACAAGATCGGTAGGCGAAATGTGGATGGGAAGTTGTATGGGAGCCCCTGTAAAAGTGGTGGACCAGCCATCCCTGGAGATGTGGGTCGTCATTATGGGGAGACCGGTATGAGAGGGACAGTCAGTAGGTCATGGGACTAGAGAGGAGGGCGTCTGGAGGGAGCTAATTAATGGAATATTAGGCAAAAAGCAGAAGGGGCGGGGGGCAAGGTCATGCCAAGCTGAGGTGGTCAGAACTTATTTTCAGGGAATGGAAGGTCATGGAATATTCTGAAGGAAGATGAGTCTAGGAGTGACATTCAGGGGTAAAGAAGTGAATAGAGAGAGGCTGCAGACATTTGCGATCTTGTATTCTAAATTTTTTTTTTTTTTAGTGTTTATTTATTCTCGAGACAGAGAGCGTGAACAGGGGAGGGGCAGAGAGAGAGGGAGACACGGAATCCGAAACAGGCTCCAGGCTCTGGGCTGTCAGCACAAAGCCTGACGCGGGGCTCAAACCCACGAGCTGTGAGATCATGACCTGAACTGAAGTCGGACTCCCAGCCGACTGAGCCACCCAGGCACCCCAACGATCTTGTATTCTAGAGCTCGGGCTTCCCTGCAGAGCCAGCTTCTAGCTATGTTTAGGACACTGAAGCCCCATCTTTGGCTCTTCAGCAAATTGCTCAAGACCATTGCTGAAATTTGGTGTCTCCTTATGGAGACATTCATTACCTCCTTGGCGTTCATCGCCAAATGCTACTGCCTCTTCACCAGGATTGGTTTAACGAGTTCGGACAGAAGGCGCGGATGATGGACAGGAGCATGCTACTTTACTGCATTCTGAGCCAAGAGAAATCTGGACACCCCACAGAGCATATCCACACCAGTGCTCGGGTCTCTGTGTAAACCTGCTCACCCCCCAAGCCTCTCTCCCACCTCTGCCCCTCGGAGCCATATATGTCATGTCTGCCCGTGGTCGGTTAGCTTTCCTCCATGACCTCCCATTTATTCCTGAACCTCTTGGAGTTTACCTTATGGCTCAGTCACTATGAGATTATCTCTAAGAGTGAGTGCCCATGGCCCGATCCAGCGGCTTCCTCTCTCTTTTCACCTTCTTCCCCCTCTTCTGCAGTATTTGATGTTGCTGTGACATTTTGGAAACTCCTCCTGCCTCTGACTTCTCAGTCCTTTCCCCTGCCCCGCCTGTCCCCCACAGTGCTGTTACTAGCCCTCCGTGTGGTTCACAGCTTCAGCTGTTGCCTCTGCAGACATCAGAATGATGCTCAGCTCTCCTTCCACTGCCCGTGTTTGTGCTTCTGTGACAGCACTTCGCCCTCTGTGTAGAAACAGCTGCACGTATATTTGTCAGTCTCCCCAGATCGCTGTGGGCCGCCGAAAGTCTAGATCCACATCACCCCTATTTGCAGTAGCCTGGTACCTGGCAAATAATGAGTTTTGAACTGGAACTTGCTGATACACAGATCAGAAAATGAGACTGACTGAAGTACAGAATCAGAGCTTGAGTCAGAGCTTTAAAATGATGACATTACTGGGGAGCCTGGGTGGCTCAGTCGGTTAAGTGTCTGACTTTGGCTCAGGTCATGATCTTGCAGTTTGTGAGTTCGAGCCCACGTCGGGCTCTGTGCTGACAGCTCGGAGCCTGGAGCCTGTTTCGGATTCTGTGTCGCCCTCTCTCTCTGCCCCTCTCCTGCTTTCTCTCTCTCTCTCTCTCTCTCTCTCTCTCTCTCTCTCTCTCTCTAAAAATAAAATAAACATCAAAAAAAAAAAGACATTTAAAAAAAACAGGGAATTTAAAAAAACATTTTAACAGCGAATTTAAAATCATGACTTTTAAGTTAAAAAGGCTTACTTTTGAAACTCAAAATGGTTAGAAAACTATTTTGTTATCTACTAATTCACTCCTTACTAATACAGTGATAGAGGTTTTTCAAAATTATTTTAAACCTTGAATAAGCCTTTAACATCAAGCTTTTCCCTGGGGTTAGATACACATTTTGCCCCGCGTTGAGAATGCATAGATTTCTGTATGTAGGAAAGTCAAATGAGTGTTTAAGGTTGAAATGTGAGCCCATAGGTTGGAATTTACATGTGAAAGAAAAGAACAACTCTAACAACTTTCTTGGATAAGTGACTTCCTCTGACCTTTCTGTACCCCCAGGAGGAGACAGAGGAGGACAGTGACCTGTCAGATTATGGTGATGATGTGGATGGGAGGAAAGATGCCTTGGCTGAGCCATGTTTCATGTTGATTGGGGAGATCTTTGAACTTCGAGGAAGTAAGCCTCTTTGTGATTTATTTAAGTGGTCACACACCCACACCCACCCATACCCTCATAATACCCCTTTATTCCCGAATCACATTTGTATCCATATCCATTCACTCATCAGCAAACACATTTACCAGCCAACCAGATACTGTGGGAGAACCCGAGGCCACGACCTCTGTACTTGGGGAACTTTGGGTCCTGAGTTACCCTCTACCGTGTTCCTCTGAATACAGATAGAATGCTTTGAATTTCTTTTTTACGTGGTTTAGCATAGCCTCATTGCTTTATAATTGTGCCTAGTCAGGGAAGGAGCCCTGTTGATAAAGGTAAGGTTTTGGTGCTGTGAGGTTGTACTCTGGTCAGGGACACAGGAAATGCCTCAGGCCTGCCTTTCAGCTACCTCTGTCCCTGTTGAGAAGTGGTTATCAGTGGAAGGGTGGGGCAATTTTGTCCCTCGGGGGACATTTGGTGATATCTGGAAACACTTTTGGTTGTTACAACCTGGGGGATTGTGCTCCTGGCATCTTGTGGAGAGAGGCCAGGGATGCCACCAAACCCCCTCCAGGGCCCGGGGCACCGCCCACAACAAAGAGGTGTCCTGTCCAAAAGAGCGCCCAGGTTGAGAAATGTCACCCTAGCGGTACCTGAGGGAGATGTACTTGGCAGAAACAAGGGCAAAAACAGAATCAAAGTATTCGTGTTAAGACCCACACAGGTGCTTCTCCCCCAGAGTATTACTTGGATAAAAGGTCAAACTGTACTGGGTGGCTGAGTCTTGAGTCCTGAATAGGTCCCTCTGCCCACGCTCACCTTCCACAGCCCCCCAACACTCTGAACCCTGAGATCGGTGTGCTCCGTGTACCGAGAGCCTCAGGACTAGCTAGAGATAGGACAGGTGCCTGAAGTCACAGCCGACCACCTACAAGAGGAAACCCATGTGAGGAGTAAGCGTTGCTAAGGCCTCGTAATGCCACCAGCCAGTAATATGTTGTCCTGTGACTGTCTTGTGCTGTCTACCCAGATTAGCAGCTTTTCTCTTGGGGTAAAGAGTATGGGCTGAGGGTTGGTCCTGTATAGGAAATGGAGCTGGGCTTCCCTTCTTATTTGTATATCCCTTAATACATCACTTAAAGGATTATTAGCAGATGAAAAAACTTCAAGTACTATTGCAAGTTTGAACATGTTTTATGTGTCTTAGTCCTCACCATCTACTGTGATGCCTCATCCATAGTCAGTGATCGATAAAATGCCTGGATGGATGCACAGGCAAGAAAATTTTAAGTGCCAGAATTAATTATTTTAGTCATTAATAAGCCAGAGCTAAAACAATCAGCAAACGCTTTGGGAGCATATGTTTTAGAGATCACTCTGGTAAGGAGAAAGAAAAGTATATCAGATGTAGCTTCTTTCTTCGGTGAACTTACACCGCAGGGGTTCCAAAAATGTAATTCGCATTAAGCCCTAGACCCAGTTCTAAACTGCAGGCAGAGATTTATACGTAAGGATGTTCATTTTAGCATAATTTCAATAATGGAAATTTGGAACTAGGCTAAACTTTAGAAATGGCGGATGGTTAAATGAAGAAGTAATCTGTGATAGAATAGCATCCAAATACCAAAGATCCTTTCAGATGAAAAAGCTATCTGTCCCTGTTCTATGTTTTAGAGGCTCTAAGATATATACTGATGTTTAACTAGGTACAGCATAGGCAGGAAAAACTAGTTCTCCACCCAAAATCTGACTCTTCGTCAGTGAAATCTGGCTCATTAAATCGTGAGTCTTCCCCATTTCCCACCGAGTTGATAAGAATGAGGAAGCACCATTGTAGCCTTTGGTCAGTGTGCTCTTTGTGAAACAAAGGGATCCAGAGACATGATGGATGGGAGTAGGGCCCAGTCTTGTCTTTGCAGCTTGGATTTCCTCTACCACATGCCTGCTTAGAAGCATATTTGGTTTTGCTAGTGACATTTCAGAGGGGAATAAATAGAACATCATTTATAATGAGATGTGATATATTTGCCATCAGCAAAATGCCAGTGTTGCTGCAGCTGCTTATGTGTCTGAACAGATGAGTCCTTGGAAGGAAGAATAGGGCTGATTCCTGTGCAGTATGGGGAACGGGGACGGGGAGAGGATTGGAAGAAGGGAGTAAAGGCATATCAGTGCTGGGAGAGAATTTGTACCAAAGACATTTTTGGTTCCTGCTCTAGTTAAGCGTACAAAAGGGGATCAGTAATACAGCCTTTTAAAAAATGTAGAACTGTCGCTTGGCCGTCAGGCATTCTTAGAGCTGCCTGTGTCCTCAGACCCTCTGCATATTGATAGAGAAAAATCTGTTATAAGATGGCTGACGACAGTACTGAGAAGGAAATTCCAGCCCCTGGCCTAAGACTCCCCTTCCAGGTTCTTCTTCCCGCCCTGCTTGCCACATGTACCAAATTACTACTAATGAGGAATGCGGAAGGAACAGACTATAAATTGTCCCCTCTGTTGACACTCTGGGCTCAGACCTCCGGAGAATGATCTCCTCTGAGCCCACCGGTGTAAAATAAACCTCCTGCCTTCCAAGATCTCCAAGTGCCATTTGGTTCTTCTGGGGTGATCCAGACCAGTTTCCATGACAGTATGAGCTGCGTCTCTTCTGCTCTGGAAAGCCAGAGTGAGGTTATCAGCACCGGCAGACGTGCTGCTCCCAGCCTAAAATGAACGAGTCTGCGTGCCATCAGAGTGCTCTGAATTCCATAAAAAATTTAAGGCACCTTTGAAGCATAGTTCTGATTCTAAGACTTGACTCTTACTTGACAGGTTAACAACACTACTTTAGCTGGGTACTTAGATCCATTTAAAAAGTTAGAAATGACTTTGGAATGTTCTAAAAGTCTAGGGCCAAGTCTGTGTTGATTGTTGATTTTGTTTGGGTGGTTTGTCTCGTACAGAGGTGTTTGTGGATTTAGTCCCTTTTAGGTTTTCCTACTGGGGCAGGAGCCCTGAACTCTAAGAGCCAAGCCTGAATTTCTCATTTGCTTATGTGTGAGTAACTAAACATTTCAGTGAATGGATGTGAATTTATACAGATGGAAAATTTGGTTTAGATTCCAATTTGCAGACCTAAAACATCCTCCCAGCATTTCTTTGCCTTCTTCTGGTTTATATTCATATTCTGTACCTTTAAAAATGTGTCTTCATGTTGGTAATTAAAGTTTAGGTCTGTCGAAACTTTTACAGCACTCGTGTAAGATATCAACAAGATTTGTAAAGCAAAACACATGTCCTTGAACAGATGAGGCTCAGAGAAGGTGATTTGTGCCCAGCTGCTCTGGGAAGTGGCACAGGAGTGTGCCAAAGTCACGCACACTCAGGGTCCCGGCTCTTGACAGTTCACCTTTCTCCCAAGGGCATAAAATACATAAAAGTAAGGAGTGATCTACAAACGGCTATCCAAAAGGGAAGTTAGGCCCATCAGCTCATTCATATTTCAAAGTATTTGTCAACATTTGATCACAGATATTTCTCATTCAGAGCAGTGTGTTAGAAAATTGGGTTCAACAAGCCAGACAGAAACCTAAAATAGGCTTTGCAGTGTCTGCTGGTGGAAAACAGACGTGTAAGTAGCCTGGGGACATGGTGAAGTATTGTTTCCATTCGCTGGCTCAGCTGTTGTTGAGGCATTGAAAAGCTATAAAAACTCTTAGGTTTCATCTCATCGGTTACTATGTGGAAAATGAAGGCTTAGAAGAAGTTTTTTTTGACAGCAGTTTGCTAACCTGGACCCAAATTCTGCAGATATCCTAGTCATTACTTGGTGTCAGAACTCAGATTGAGTCAAATGGTAAGATTTACGCTTTGTGCAGCTCCGAAAATGTCATAATTGTGATATACTGTGATAAATTCTTTTCTCCTCGTTTCTATTTTAGTGTTTAAATGGGTGAGAAGAACATTAATTGCTCTCGTTCAGGTCACTTTTGGAAGAACCATCAACAAGTGAGTTTCATGAAATGAATGTTTGAATTAATGCCTTACTCTTTGCCTTAAAAATCAAATTACCTTGTGATATAGTAGCCGGGGATCTCTCTAGCTTAAGGTATTATATTTTCTCATTTTGTTTCCATTAGGGTTCTAAGATTGGATAGGGAAAGAATTTCTCCCACAGGATGCATGGTGAACTAGATGATAAAAGCTTGAGCTAGCTTCAGCATTCTGGCTGACAGGGTCAGGAAATTCTGTTCTGTAGGGGCACCTGGCTGCTCAGTGGGTGGAGCGTGTGACTCTTGATCTCAGGGTTGTGAGTTCAAGCCCCATGTTGGGTGTAGAGATTAGTTAAAACAAAAAATTAAATTAAAAAAACAAAAAAACCCTAAAACCCTAAAAGTTCTGTTCTGTAAAGTTCTCTTTTGATCATGATGACCAGTTTGAGTATCTTGGGTATAGTGTTTTTATGTTGCATGATGGGAATCACTTTAAGGCTTAGACTCTAAGCCAAAATGAAAGTGCAATAAACATCACCTGGCAGGTATTTATTTGGAGGGAAATGCAAACCATATGTGTTTTTTTTTCCCCCCCGAGTTGGGGTAACATTAAAGTGGTAATTGCTTTTATTAGTTCATATCTTAATACCCATCCATTGAGATATATGGATGTATACCACCATTGTAAGCCATGTGTATATTCTAAGCAATGGTACATTTTCCATACACATGAGAGTTTAACTCTATATCCAGTACTCTTATGACTTCCTGTACAATAAAAATGTGAATTACTTGCTAAAAGATAAGGGGGGAAAGTCAGTTTTTTTGTACAGCAAAATATTTTAAGATGAAATTACCAGACTTTCCCTAGTGAAAGATGAGCTGTTAAAACCATCATAGTGACTTTGTACACATGGTTATCAGGTAAATCTTATACGTTTTTAAGGGAAACAGTAAAGAGCAAGTTATCTTTTTATTCATTCCCAAATAGAATATATTTTCCTTGTGGTCAGAAGCAAAATTTACTTGTCAGATTTTTTAACAAATGGTATTAGTGGCATATTTAGTTGACTTAGTATCATAGGCTTTTGTTTTCGTCACAAAGATGGCCTGTTTAACTTACCATTTCAATCTAAGGCAAACCTCTTAACTGTTACATAGATGGGCTTTGGATAAAGAAAATTCCAAAATGGCCCTGTATTTCCCAGTACTCCAGACGTGCTAATTTATTTTCCTTTTCAATTTCAGCAAATCATGCACACCTTCCTTGCTCCTATTTATGATATTGGCTCTTAATTATAAATGAGCAGTGGCGGTCTGTGTGTGGTGAATCCATTGGCAGTTCTTTTTATGGGGCTTGGAGGAGAGGTGTCATGTAGAGAGTTTTCAGGCCGTTCATTTCAGTGGGCTTTTTATCAGGCAGAGAAATGATGGAGCACCTGGCCCTTTGCTATTTTTGCCTTTAGCAGAGAGAACACATCACAAAATGAAGCAGCAGCACAGTATGTGCCTCGTGCCTTGTCCCAACTATAATTTCACACATCAGGATTGATTCAAAAGCTTCCTTTGGTTTTGGCTAATTGAGAGTCAGACTTAAATTGATAGAAAATACATAGGTGATGGCCTTTGGTAAGAGTCACTTACCTAATTTTGAGTTGCAAAGTGAAATTTTCTTCATGTAGTGCCAGTGAGTAACTCAAAACAAGACTGGGTGGGGGGGGAGGCGGAAGGTGTCTGCGTTTTTACGTAGATTTTTCTTAGGCAGGCAGGCAGGTTGGCAGGTTCTCTCTTAAAGCAGAAGTCCCATTTGGGGCACCTGGGTGGCTCAGTCGGTTAAGCGTCCGACTTCGGCTCGGGTCATGATCTCACGGTCCGTGGGTTCGAGCCCCGCGTCGGGCTCTGTGCTGACAGCTCAGAGCCTGGAGCCTGTTTCAGATTCTGTCTCCTTCTCTCTGTGACCCTCCCCCATTCATGCTCTGTCTCTCTCTGTCTCAAAAATAAATAAACGTTAAAAAAAAAAATTAAAAAAAAAAAAAAGCAGAAGTCCCATTAAATTAATACAATTCTTTTATTTGGTCTAGATATGAATTGCCCAGTTCCTAGGCAGCATAGGGAAGTATCTTAGGAGACATGCAGTTATAAACAGAATTAACCCAGTTTTAACTCAGAGCAGAGTTTAGACCACAGTGGTAGCTGATAACTATGCAAAGTATGAGGCTTGAAACATCTATTTCAGATACTGTTTCTGAAAGCCTTACATTGCCCCTCTAAAAATCAGGTTGGGAAGTCAGATTCTTTAAAGGCTTTTTGATTTATTGTAATTCATGAACTGAGTTTGAAATTTCAGGTCTTCCTGGCATCGTCAAGACGATTCTTTCCTCCTTTTCACCCTCCAACCTCTCTTGGGGTCTTTGAACTGTGTTACTTGTCTCTCGACAGTAGAAATCCTGTCACGGGTTAGAATTTTTCTAATGACTAATGAAACAGGGTTGCGTGGAAGACCTGGAGAACCGGCTAAAAGCCATTTATTTGTTAACTGTGCAAGTCAAATGTCTGCCCAACCTTCATTCCCAGGGAAATGTGAAATACACTAGATAGCAGTTTATCTTTCTGGAGTCCTTCACTTTAGGGTGAAAGGTGGTATCTTTTTTTCTTCTCGCCTCGGGAACACGCGAAATGCTTACGCTGGGTCAGAGCACTCGGCCCAGCAGGATCTGCCAGGGCGACACAAGAGACAGCGAAAATAGCTAGGTTCCTCCCCAAGACTCCAGGAGCTCAGGAAAGTTTTCCACACCACTTTGAACAGTTTTCAAATGAATGCATGTTTTCAGTTTATACCACTTCCTGGAGAAATTGGTGTGTGAAGCACTGTGCACAGGGTAGTTGCCAGCTTCAAACAATTCAGTTTCCTCTTAGTTCTTGTCCTTATAGATTGCAGGTACTGTGTGGCAAACATTTGGAGAGCTCAGCACTGATGGACATGTGAGCTCGAGAGATGAATGGTTACCCAGCACCACCAAAATAAAAAATATCTTTCAGAGCCAGAGTTTAAAAATTCAATTCCTAGTTTATTCATCAAACGTGTAGATCAGGCTGTATCTTAACCTACCCACTGATAAATGCCTTGCGAGAACAGAGGATAACATTTTTCAAAACGTCATCCAAGAAACGTTTTTCTCTTAAAAGACAAATCCGGGACACCGTGAACTGGATTTTCAGTGAGCAAATGTTGGTTTACTACATCAACGTTTTCCGGGATGCTTTTTGGCCACATGGGAAATTGGCGCCTCCAACCACAATCAGAAGCGAAGAACAAAGTCAGGAAACAAAACAGAGAGCACAGCAGAAGCTGCTTGAGAACATTCCAGGTGAGGCCTAGGTTCTGATCCTGAAACGTACAGAGACACAAAGGGAACTAACTTTATTAAGGCGTTTTTCATTTATATCTCTCAGAAAACATTATTTACGTTGAAAAAAAAAATAATCAGTTTTTTTTCTCTTAAAACTTGTCCCTTGCTGAGAAATTATACTGAGAATGTTAATGAGAACAGTAGTGGTTGTAATGCTTTCTTTAATTAGAAAAATGTTTTAGAACAGATAACAAGTTTTGTGCTTTAAAAATCCTGCCGGAGTAACACTGTTTAGAGAGGTTACTTTTTAATTGGGTAGCAATGTATTCAAATTGTAATTTGTATAAATGCCTGATGTCGAAAACTTCTAAATAGACTTATTTTCTCTTTAAACATTTGAGAGAACTGATCGTTCATGTCCCTCCCGCCCCAGTGCCTTTATTTGTTGCGGGTACACCGTGTACTGTCTCCTTCACTGAATATGCGTGGATTGTAAACTTTTTGTCAGTAGTAGCACAGAATGTAAACCTGATTTTTCAGATACGCTTCAGAGCCTCGTTGGACAGCAGAATGCCCGGCATGGTATAATAAAAATCTTCAACGCACTGCAGGAAACAAGAGCCAATAAGCATCTGTTATATGTGAGTAATTGAAAGGCAACCAAAGGATTTACTGTTAATTCAGTTTTACATTTCTGTTCACATGTGGGGGTTGCATACTTAATCGTTCTTGTTACTTATAACTCTCACCCCAGTTATGTACTGTGCTTCATTGTCATCTGACTGTTCAGTTGTTCAGTTTGGTAAAAGAAAAGGGAAAAACCGTGCCTCCAGCGCGCAGTCCGTCCTTCTCTCAGACCAGATGCGCAACACCTTTTTGTGTGACTGCTTAGTTTTCGTACTTCAGCAAAGCAGACTGTTTCCAAGTCGTCTGATTATAATGTTAAATATGAAATACTGTTGATGGTGTGACATGGCAAGGAGACCCTGAAATGAATCAATCTGATATTAAATGGAGTTTATATGAGTTCCATTCATTTGAGAGTGAGTGGTTCGTGGAGAATCATCTTAGACCTAAAATTAGACTTTTCTCTTAGACATAGGCGTGCACCCTTAGAGAATAAACCCCACATTTTTCTACTTTTCTTTTTTTTTTTTTTCCTCTTTCTTGGTTTAGGTGCTGATGGAATTGCTGCTAATTGAGCTGTGTCCTGAGCTGAGAAGTCATTTAGATCAGCTGAAAGCTGGCCAAGTCTGAGACTGCACAAACAAACCACCAGAGAAATGTCTGTGTAACAATAGACATGAAATATTTTCCTCTTTTCCGCAGAGGGCTTGATTGAGAACCATATTGATTTTTATGTTAGTTACCTCCCTCTAGTTTCGTGGGAAGTGAGCGGAATTGGTTGGGGAGGGAGAACTTGATGCTGTCACAGGTAACAGAAAAAAACACACTTCTGTTAATTATTTTTATTTTAATAATAATATAAGTTAAGTTCAACACACTGATTGAAATACAGATGTTAATATGTGATAAGAACTTAGGAAATATTTTAAATATTTATGAAAACTGTTTTGTTTTAAAATGAAGAACTATGAATACTGTACAGTTACTTTCCTCACTGAGGACTCTGAACATTCCTCTATTATTTCATGTGTATTGAAGAACATTGTTGTGCAATGCTTTGTGTAAAGTTCTTGTGAAAATTTTTTTGTCTTTATTTTTACCAAAGATTTCCCATAGTTTGAAGCATTTGAAGCAATAAAATATAAAAATGAATCACAGAGCTCTATGATATTTAAGGTGCTTACGTCTCAAAAAACTGAGCTTAAAATACATCAGGCAGTTCAAATATTTATCGAGTAATTTTTTTGTTTTGTTTGACAAAACCATTGTGTACCTAAGGATTTCTCCAAGGAAGTATACAGTTGGCTGCCTTCCTCCAGACACAGAATGAATATGTGAAAAAATCTGATTTTTAGTGTGAATGAGAAGAGCCAAATTAGTGCTTGAAATGATGTGTTCGGGAAAGTGAGATAGGAGCCGGGCTTTGAAGGGTGGGCAGGAATGAGATAGGGAAACACAGGTGGGAAGGGACTTAAGGGACTTTGGGGACTCGATTATATCATCAGGTCTTGTGGACTCGTGGGGCGTTAGGTGAGATCCAGGGTATGGGTGTTTTGTTATCAATAGTGGGGCCACGAACAAGTCACTTAATAAACATTCACCATCTATCATGCAGTGATAATAAAACACTTGCCTCTCTGTAGCCCCCAGGAACATTGAAAGCAAAATAATGGGCAAAAATTCAGTTTGAAATCCATGAAAGAAAACTACTGTACGTATACTCAAGTGGTACTGATTGTGGCATTACTAGATCATACCTGCCAAGTTCTCGATATGAAACATAAGTTCTAAAAGGTAAACGATTAAAAATTAGTACACCAAATTTTATCTTTGGGATTCTTTTAGTCACGGCTCTTTGATCCTTTTTTTTTTCAAACCAGGATGATATTTGACCCTTGAGAAAAAAACCAAAGTTGGCTGTTTGAATGAGTAAGAATTCTCCTTCACAGGGATGTAGAAAAGACACATTCAGATAAGAGAAGCAAATGAAATCGCCGAGCCTCAGGATGTCATCGTAACACAGTTACTGGTAATGTCCACCTTGTGTGTAATTAAACCATAGCAGTTACAAGTGTCCACTGCAAGTGAGAAAAATAACTATTTTTGACTCCTCAATCTTTCTTGAAGGTAAATTTCAACTTCGTCATGAGCCGTCAGCTATAAGGAATCTTAGAAGTTTTGTTTTGTTTTTTGTTTTAAGATGAATGACCTGGAAGCCTCAACTCAACGTGAGTTAAAGAGTGAGACTCCACTCACAGGTCAAGGTGTGTGCCACGGTCTGCAGCAGTGGTAGTTTGCAAGGGCTCGTCTGTGCCAGAAGTACCCCCTTTATGGTAACTACAGTAAACTGAAATTTTGAATTCTGTGTCGGATTTACTGAAGACACTTAAGCGTAGCATATTACCACATATGACGCATGTCAAATTCCTACACTGGGGATTTCTCAGACCTGTGTTTTAATGGCAGTCAAAAAAGTGGTCTCTGGGATGAAGGAAGATTCGCTTATCTATCAAGTGTGCCGTTAAAACCAACAAGCACTGCCTTATTACATTCCACTTTCAGGATTCTTACAGGCTTAAGGGACTGGATTAAGTGTGGAGAAAAGAATACTGGTTGGGGATTTAGATCTTCCAGTGGTTGAAGGAATACCATGTATGGATGGTATTAGGAGCAGAGCAAGTGGGCTTATATTGTAGAAGAGATGTAAGCTAGGTAGTGTGAAATCTCACAAAGGGTTTGATGTATTGAGTCACGTTCCTGGAGGAAATGAGGGAGTCTTCGGTAGAGAATTTAAAAGAAAAGGATTAGTTTTCAGGAATGGTTTAAGTTTATCCGTCTTAAGAGATTTAAGAGAGAAGTATGTGATCGTTGAGGGCATCTCACAGACCTAAGTCTGTTGAAATTGCTTTCCTTTTTATAGAGTGGCAAAATGAAGTACAAGTAACATAGACAAAGCGGAACATGAGACAAGAGCAAGTACTTTTCTACCATACATACTTCTTTAGTGCCTGATGCCTACGGATTAATTGTACTAAGATGAGATCCTGTTTAAACCCACTTTCGGAAAGGATGGTAGTGATTTATAAAATAAAGCCACATCAGTGTATGCTTACAGGAAGGTGTTGATAAGGTATCTTTAAGACATTGTTTTCAGTGTATCTGTTTCAGACATGTATTGCTATACAGTCTTCTCCACGTGGATCCTATTATTTGTATTATCAACTTTTATCTTTATGGACCTCATTAATGCAAGGAAAGCCTAATTAAAAATTTTAACATATTTAGATTCAGTTCTTATATTGAGAGATGATTTGAAATTTTTTTCACATTTTACTTTGCTTTGAAATGAATCGTAAGGTTTTTTTAATCTAGCAGATGAGTCTAAGCACAAAGAAACATCTCTCTTAACTGATTATCTTATCGGGAATATAGCAGTTGTCTTATTCATTAAGATCTTTAAGGGAAGATTCTAAGCAGTTTCTTAAACCTGCTTTTTTTGAAGTTTATAATAAATTAGCCAACTATTTAAAAGAATTTCTTTTAAGAAGACAAGATGTCCCAAAAGACTTAGTACAGTCTTAGCTTTAATTGCTTTGGAAGTATAAATGCTACACAATTAAAGAACATTATTTGAAAGTTTCTTTAAATTCTTTTTAATAGTTTTATGAATCTTAAAGATTTTTTAATGTTTATTTATTTGTGAGAGAGAGAGAGAGAGCGCATGCAAGCAGGGGAGGGTCAGAGAGAGAGGGAGACACAATCTGAAGCAGGCTCCAGGCTCTGAGCTGTCAGCACAGAGCTTGATGCAGGGCTCAAACTCACAAACCGCGAGATCATGACCTGAGCTGAAGTCAGATGCTTAACTGACTGAGCCACCCAAGTGCCCCTTAAATTTAAAAATTTTTAATGGAAAACAACAAATTAAAATTAATCCAAAATTCACAAAACTAAGTGAGGGTCAAAGAAATTTTAAAGAGTTAAGCTTTCAATGTTTTTTTTTATAAGTTTGTAGCATTTATACTTTTGAAGTTATTAAAGCTAAGACTGCACTAAGTCTTTTAGACACTCCGTCTTAAAAAAAAAAAAAAGATAATTTTCTTTAGGGAGTGTTTTTCTCTATTTGATATGATCTAGGCCAGTCTGTAGGCAAAGAGCTGGATCTTTAAGGACTCATTTAGCAATCAGATCCTATACCTAAGGTTTTGAGTTATAAAATTACAGATGTAAGAACAAAGGTAACATGTCATCAGAATACCCAGGATATTGTAACTTGGGATGCAGAAAATAACCAAACAGCGTAGCGACTATAAAAACACACACCGTTCTAAGGTGCCAGGGTTGATGGTCTTTGTTGAAACGCATTATGATCTAAATTCTTTGATGTATAAGTAAACAGTGAAGTTCATCTGCCAATGCAGGGTTCAGACGGCACGCCTTAAAATCAGAGAGAGAGAGAGAGAGAGTCAGTTATATTTAGATACATTTTGAATTGTTGGGTCTTTCTTTTTTTCTTCCTTTTAAAAAGTTTTTTTTTTTTTTAAGAAGTACAATGATTTTAAGGTGATTTCTTAAGATTCATTTCTGTTTTGATTTCTTGATTAAGGAAGTTCAAATTAGCCTCTGCAGAACAGATCACCCTGAAAATTACCATGCTATTGGCACTTGAAAGAGAAAATTTTATCAGTGCCAAGAATAAAGGGAATTTAATGGTAGCATTCTATGTTAGGAATTATTAAAATAAGTAACATGGAAAGCATTAACGTTTGGCCTCAAACTCGCTATTATCTTATTATATGAATAGCAGCATCTATGAGAATCGTACTTTGAAGTAACATTTTGTTATGATAAATAGCGTTAAGTAACAGTGCATATAATTACATAGAACGTCAGGAATCTGGAAGAGACATCCGCGATCATCATCTCATCCAGACCGCACTCCATGCAGTAAGTGTCCCTTCAGTACCCATGACGGTTGCTCACTAGATTGCTCACTAGTTGCTTGGTTACTAAGTCACCATCTTATAGGAAACCTTTTGTTTTTGTTTATTTTCCAAACAGTTGTATTAGAAGATCCTGCTTTGTACTCAGCTTAAGTTTCCTTCCATATGCATTAGAAGCAGTAAAGGTCCTAGGAGAATATGTAAAGCCGGTTTCATGGAGATCCTGGGGGGCAAGGTGGTTGGCAGTCACCATCCTGTCGGTGGCAGAGCTGAGAGCAAGTGTGGGTCTCCTGACTGTAGGCCCCCTGTCTCCACACCAGCCAGGGCCTTATCTTTTCCCCCTGCCTAACACACTGCCATTGGCTATCATTCTGCTCCCCTCCCTGCTGTTCCTTTTCTGTAGGACAGCCTTTCAGTCTGGTGAAGACGACTGTCTGGACTCCTGTCCTTTTGTTTCTAAATAAAATACTCAATTTATGCTCATGGGACAGGATTCCAGACCCTTCACTGGCCTACTACTTTGGAATCTTCTCCCTTGTTAAAAGCATTTCCTGTAAAAGACAATGGCCAAAATTGAATACTGGGGATATTTTCTCCCATCTTGGGAAAAACACTTTTAAGGTTGCAGTCTGTTTGTTTCGGTGTTTTATTTAGGATGAACATATACCACATTTCAGGATTTTGTTGACCCAGAGTTTTCTCTGCTTCTGTTTATTTGGAAAAGACATGAAGGATAACACAGAATTTGAAATTGACTTTGTTTGGAAATCAGTATAATACAGAGAACATTTAGATTTTGTAAAAAGTTGAAGACAACGATTTTTCACACTAACAGAATGGTGTAATGGTAAATATCTCAGTTGAATTTGTGTGCTGTGTTCCTATATTTATGTGTTGATATGGGCTTAATGCTGTGGAAATTTTAATTTCAAACAAATTAATTTAGGGGTTCCAAAAGTTGCCTGAACATTGGAGTCCTCGGGAGAGCTTTCAGCAAATACACTTGGGTTGCACTCTCAGAGAACATGATTTAATTGTTCTGAAATAAGACTTGGGCTTTGGAATTTGTTAAAAATACCCAGGTGGTTTTAATACGCAGAGAAGGTTGAGAACCACTGCTGTTAAATGGTCAGATTCAGGCAGAGGACTCGGAAAATTGTTCCTTGCCTTGTTCACCTGCTCCAGCTAAACAATTTGTGCACCCCATGAATTGCTTTATAAGTTTTAATAAGGTATAATTCTACTTTGGACTTCATGGATGTCATCGACCTAAGACATGCAGTTGTGTGTGTGTGTGTGTTTATTTTTTTAAAACTTTACTTGCAGGTACTGTTCATGATGATTTCCCCCCTTTCTCACTCCCTTCCCACTTTCTAAGTTGCTTGATTTTAGAGGTGAAATCTATTTGGGAGCTAATCCAAATGGATTAAAACAAGGAAAGTCTTACTTCAACTGATCACCTCAAACTCATGATTGAGTTTGGGTAGTGTGCAGAAAGTGTGGTTGATGTCATGCATAAAGAAAAAATTTTAAAAACTAGATTTCAGAGTGCCTGGGTGGCTCAGTTGGTTAAGTGTCCAACTCTTGGTTTTGGCTCAGGTCATGATCTCACAGTTCGTGAGTTCGAGCCCCGCGTCAGGCTCTGTACTCTCAGCTTGGGATTCTCTCTCTCCCTCTCTTTCTGCCCCTCCCCTGCTTGCATGCTTGCTCGCTCTCTCTCTCTCTCTCTCTCTCTCTCTCTCTCTCTCTCAGGTTTTTTTTTTTTTTTAAGTTTATTTATTCTATTTCATTAAGGTACTAGAATGAGAATAGGTTCATACTTCTGGTTAGAAGGAGGCATGAATACTCTGGCTATAAGGTCTTGGTGCTGGCCCTTAGGCTCCAGAGGGTGGCAGAGTGAGAGAGTATAATTTGCATCAAAATGGAACTTTTATCATCTGAGTTTAATTATGCTAATAGGAATCTGGCAGAACTGTCTGCAAATAATCCACGTGTCTGACAACCTCTCCTAGACAGATTATCTGTGCAATAATTAAGTAAGAAAAATACTAATCCATAAAGATGTTCAAGTCTTAACTAAAAACTCAGAAATTTCTATTTGAGTCAATGTTGTTTGTGCTCAGGCTTCCTTACTTTAGAATAGTAGTGTTTCGCTGTCGCTTCATCCTTTGTGACCCCCAAGCCAAGATGAAGACATCGGGCGTGGTAGAAAGATGCCATGGCCATGCCTCTGGTGATGAATTCTGGGAGACAGTCTGTGACCCGGGCTATCGTAGGGATGTCATGAACTTCATCGTAGTCAGCAATCCTGTGGCGACATTTAATTGTGAAGTTAAAAAGGACATGAGTTCTAGTTTACATTTTTACAAATCGCATGTTCAGAAGTGGTGCCCAAAGTAACTTCCCTATTTCCACCTGTTTGAGAACTAAGTTGTTTGTGGTATTTGTTTTGTGGTGAAGGGTAAATAAAACCGCCAGTTAAAACCAAGGGAAGAGGAGCTAACAAAGAGTTTCCTTCACAGCTTCTCTATAATCATACTTATCAGTCAGACTTAATAACCACTAGAAAACACAAAAGTTTATTTCCTTATAGTAATAATATTAAAAAAAAATTATTTTAATATTTATTTTTGAGGGAGAGACAGTGTGAGTGGGGGAGGGGCAAAGAGAGAGGGAGACACAGAATCCGAAGCAGGCTCTAGGCCCTGAGCTGTCAGCACAGGGCCTGACGTGGGGCTCAAACCCACAAACTGTGAGATCATGACCTGAGCCGAAGTTGGATGCTTAACCAACTGAGCCACCCAGGTATCTCATAATAATAGTATTTTAAACTTAATAACACCTTGCAGATTTAAACAATGGGGAAAAAGCATTTTCTATTTCTTTGAATCATTTATTCAAACATTGACCTTAAATTTGGACTTCAGTCACATAGGATCAGAAAACATATCAAGAAACTTACACATCTATCTTTGTTAAAAAGTGGGCAAAAAAAGTCCTCCTTCATAACCCTGACACAAGTCTAGAGGGTTGTGTGAAAATGGGATCTACTTAACCTCATGTCACCTGTGATATTATGAGGAATAGGAATGTGGACAGTAATGGAAAGTTTGACAGATTTTAAAGTCTTGGTTTTAACCAGATGGGCACTTAGACTTTAGGGACTTTGGGGACCACACTTGTAAGTGACCTGCTCCCTGGGAGCCATGATGTTGGGTAGAGGGTGGAACCGAGTCCTTCAGGCAACATAGTGGATGACTGCCCCACACTGGGTGAGGGAAGAGGGGGTCCCAGGGGCTCTGTCAGGCATTATTGGGAGGGAAATACATCAGCATGGCCTTACAGCCTCTCTAGGGGACATCCACGTCTGTTTTTCCTGGTATATTGCTTTTGTACATTGAGTAAATAAATGTGGGGAAAGTACATGGGCTCAGAGAAGAGAATCTCCATATATTTTATAAGGTGTTAATATTGGCATCTCTTAACCATTCTCATTTTACAATCTTTATCAAGCTATCTTGCAATTGTGCAGTCATAGAACATGTGGCTGAAGAGTCTATGAAGAAATTAAAACATATTTAATAAGCATTTCTGATGTGCTAAGCTATGTTAAGTACTTTATATACACTATGTTAGTAATCCTATGGAAGTATTTTCTTCTTTATAAAAAAGGAAATTCATGCCCCCAAAAGTCAAACGTGATTAAGATCATCAGCTGGTACATAGAGTGAATAACACTGAAATCCTGAAGACTGATAGCACAGAATTAGACTATTCCAAAATCTAATGAAATGTAACAGGTGAGTCGTCAGTTGCACTTGCCACATTTCAAGTGCTCACTAGCCGTCATTTCCAATATTGTAGCAAGTTCTATTGAACAGACCTGGCATAGAACATCTGGGAGGAGGTTTTGGAAATACTTTTATCCAGCTTATTTACCTTTTGGAAAATGTAGCACACTTAGTAAAAAATTTCATCTTATAGTAATACTCCACGAGATTCCCTTGAGCATAGACGTTTCCACGTTCTGCCGCTTCCCTTAAGCACTGCAAGGCAGCTTCAGGGTCCTGGCGGATGCCTTGTCCGTAAAAATACATCAGCCCAAGTGCACACTGGGACTCCAGATTTCCATTGCCACACGCTTCGGAATGCCAATAAAATGCCTAAGAAAAAGCACAATTTCATCTTTGTTACCCACCAGGCAAAATTATAAGGGAATACCGGAAAGAAAGAAAAAAATCTCTAATTATGAGGTAGTGTGCATAACTTATCTCTAGGAAACAGTTTTAGCACCTTGTGTGTGTTTCAGGTGAGCGCCAGTTTCACATATCCAAAAGAGAGGTTAGAGGTCACAGCCTAGCCAGTTCAGCTGTCATAGGATTCAAGATTTTCTGATGTTTCCCGAGGAAGGATCAGGAAGGTAGGAGGTAGGAACTAAGAGTCTGCTAGGCTCTGAGACACACTGCAATGAGGCCCAGCAGGGAGAGGAGAGCTGCTGATGCTGAGATCTCCGAGGTGGCACCTGTCGATCCCAGGCAGCCGAGATAAAAGCTGCATGTGGTTGCAAGCCCATTTGCTCAGTACTCAGGTACGGTGACTTTGAATTAGTTCAAAAAATTATTTCCAAGTGGCTGCTTAGTTATCCAAAGAGGGTCTTGTTCGGTTGGTGTTTCTTGTCAGTTTGTTCTTCATGCCTCTTACAAGTAGCACTTGGCCTTACGTTTCCTCCAACCCGTACGATTTCTTGGAAAATGTTTCAATCATTGATGATTAAAGAGATTGTATTTATGCAAAAGTCGTAAATGGATTTAATTTTTAACTCATTTTCGTGTGTGTGTATTTTACTTACTAGCGTCATTACTTTCTCAGAACAAATTAATTTATTCACATAATAGGATTTGTGACATATTTTAGGACTCTCTCAGCTTTCATGGTATAAAATATTTTGTACGTGTGGCTTTTTATAGTGTAGAAAGTGCTCTCACATCCGTGGAATCCTTTGGTAGAGGTAGGGAAAAGGTAGACCATACATGAGTAAAGGGTAAAATGAGCTTTGAGATCCCAAACTGTAAACTTTCTTTACACTTTAAAGAAATGAAAGAGATCTTTAAAATTAGACACTCATTCTTTACCGCCCTCCCTTCAAAAAAGAAATTATTATTAATTTCTGAAATAAATATTAATCTATGCGTGGTGCTGGCGTTAAAAACAAATAGATCAGTGTTACCTTTTCTAATTCTTTGGGTTCTTTTGTGGAATAATATAATCCCAGGATACTTTGAGCTTTCACACTAGCTTTTGGATTTCCATTGTCTGCAGCAAAAAGCCACAGTCTAAAAGAAAAAAGGGCAAGTTACTCTTTGTGTCAGCATTTGATTAAAAAGAAAAAAAAAAACAAAACACTTGTTTTCAGGTAAGCCTACCTTTCAGCTTCCTCATCTGATCGTTTGACACCTTCCCCTTCATAATAAGCTCTTCCAAGGTTGTAGGCAGCTGCAAATTGTAGGTGTCTTGCTTTGGGACATGGAGAATGGATGATTTTCTTCATGTATTCCACTCCTTTTTCCTTCCACAAAGGAAAAGAACAAACACAAAAACCCCAGTTTTTAGTTTTACCCAAACTAAATTCTTTTTCCCAGTAATGGTGTAAAAGTCTTCTTCCTGTGACATGATGTTTGATGTCATGGGTCTGTGCCCAGGCAGACGGTTGCCCTTTAGTCTGCAGAGCTGGAAATAAGGGAGGAGGGGGGTGGGACAGGGAGGGAAGGGAAGAAGGAAGGGTATATCTCCTGAGTAGGCATTCCCAGAGCTCTGAGATCTAAAGGATATAACGCATTTCCCTCATGTTTTAGCTTCCACAGTTGAATTATGTTTCAATATGATTTCCTTTTTTCTCTCCTCCCTTCTACCTTATAGCCCTTATTCTGGATGGGCACAGTTTTTAGAACTTATCAACGTACAAGAATAGCTGTAACTTCTTCCACATTTGCAATCAGAGTACACTTGTGAGCCCCAAAGACTATGTTCTCCCTTCAAGCACACTAAGTATGCTCAGTGATAATTTACATACAACATGCTATTCATATGACATCTGCATAGTCACAAAGAGCACACAGGAAGATGTTGCCCCCTCCAAAAAATCCATCAGGCGCAAACTGTCAAACATCATTCCCAAGAAGAAAATATTTGACGATCAAACCCATTTTCTATACACTGCATTCTAGCTTTTATCCTTCACTGCTCTCTCCAAGTTCTCTTGCTGGCTAAATACCACAGTGATAGAAGATAAAGGTGTTTGCTTTTTAGTGAGTCCCAATTTATAGAGATTTGTTTTTGTGAATGTGTGACGTACATATTTACCTTTTCTTTCCTTTTTTCTTTTTTTTTTAACCTTTTTAAAAATATTTATTTTTGAGAGACAGAGCCAGGGAGGGGTCGAGAGAGAGAAGGAGACTCAGAATCTGAAGCAAGCTCCAGGCTCTGAGTGGTCAGCACAGAGCCCGATGCAGGGCTTGAACTCATGAACAATGAGATCATGACCTGAGCCAAAGTCTGACGCTTAACTGACTGAGCCACCCAGGCGCCCCTTTGCCTTTTTTTCTAAACCTAATAGTAAGAGGGAATTTACTGGTGGTCGAGTGAGTTGGTTGTGTAAATCCTTCCACAGATAGCAATGACTAAATCTGGAGCAAACATTAAAAACTTTTTTTTTTTTTAAGACACTGGAAAGTTTACCAGAGCATATGCAAGCCAGAGGAGAGATTACTCTTAAAAACTGCAGCTGGAAGTGATCCATGAAGTTCAGTGAACCTCAGGCTGGATAAACATGAAGTAGATTTCCCAGGCATACATCATGGTCAAACTGCTGAAAGCCGAAGAAATCTTGAAAGTAGCCTGAGAAAAATGACACATGATGTACAGGAGAACAACTATATAATTAGTATTTAAGAAGACTGAAGTCATGCCATGCATCTTTTCTGACCGTAGAGTATGAAACTGGAAATAAATCACAAGAAAAAAATAGGGGAAAAAACACATGGAGGCTAAACAACATGATACTGAACAACCAATGGGTCAACAAAGCAATGAAGAAATCAGAATATGTAGAGACAAATGAAAATGAAAACACAACAAAATCTTGGGACACAGCAAAGGCAGTTCTCAGAGGAAAATATGTAGTGATACAGGCCTACCTCAAGAAACAAGAAAAAGCTCAAACAATCTAAACTTGTATCTAAGGGAACTTAAAAAAGAAGAACAAAGCCCAAGGTAAAATGATGTAAAAGGAAGGAAATGGTAAAGATCAGAGCAGAAATAAATGACATAAGAGACAGAAAAAAAAAAAAAATCAATGAAACCAAGAGCTAGTTCTTTGAAAAGATAAACCTATGCCAACAAATGGGACAACCTTGAAGAAATGGATAAATTCCTGGAAACATACAATCTTCTGAAACTGAATCAAGAAGAAATAAATCTGAATAGGTTGATTACTAGTAATGAAACTGAATCAGTAATTAAAAAAAAAAAAACTAACAGAAAAATAAAAGTCCAGGAACAGATGGCTTCATAGGTAAATTCTACCAGACATTTAAAGAAGAGTTAAAACCTATTCTCCTAAATGATTCAAACAATAGAAGAGGAAGGAAAGGTTCCATATGCATTCTGTGAAGCCAGCATTGCCCTGATACCAAAACCAGACAAAGACACCACAAAAAAAAGAAAACTATAGGCCAAGATCCCTGATAAACATAGATGCAAAACTCAACAAAATATTAGCAAGCTGAATCCAACAATACATTAAAAGGATCATTCACCACAATCAAGTGGGATTTATTCTGGGGATACAAGGATGGTTCAGTATTTACAAATCAACCATGTGGTACGTCACATCACCAAAACAAAGGATACAAATCATATGATCATCTCAACAGATGCAGAAAAAGCATCTGATACAATTCAACATCAATTCATGATAAAAACTCTGAACAAGGTAGGTTTAGAGGAAACATACCTCAACACAATAAAGACCTATATGAAAAACCCACAGCTGACATCTTACTGAATGTGAAAAACACAGCTTTCCCTCTAAGATTAGGAATAAGACCAGGATGTCCATTCTCGCCGCTTGTATTCAACATGCTACTGGAAGTCGTAGCCACAGCAATCAGATAAGAAAAAGGTAAACAAGTCATTTTGGTAAACAAGAAGTTAAACTGTCACTATTGGAAGATGACTGTGATACTATACATAGAAAACCTAAAGGCTCCATCAAAAACCTGTTAGAACTAATAAGTGAATTCAGTAAATTTGAAGGAGATAAAATTAATGCTCTGAAATCAGTAGTATGTCTATATACTAATAAGGTAACAGAAAGAAATTAAGAAACTACACTTATAACTGTACCAAAAAGAATACAATGCCTAGGAGGTTAACCAAAGAAGTGAAAGACCTGTACTGTGAAAACTATAAAACATTGATGAAAGAAATTGAAGATGACACAAACAAATGGAAAGATATTCCATGCTTCTAGATTTGAAGAATTAACATTGTTAAAATGTATATATATTTAAAAATATTTATTTATTTTTGAGAGAAAGAATGTGAGTGGAGGAGGGGCAGAGAAACAGGCAGACACAGAATCTGAAGCAGGCTCCAGGCTCTGAGCTGTTTGCACAGAGCCTGACATTCAGCTCGAACTCATGAACCGTGAAATCATAACCTGAGCTGAAGTCAGTCGCTTAACCAACTGAGCCACCCGGGTGCCCCATCATTGTTAAAATGTACATTACACAAAGCAATCTATAGAGTCAATGCAATACCTATCAAAATACCAACAGCATTTTTCACAAAATTAAAAAATTACTAAAATTTGCATGGAACTGCAAAAAAACCCTGAAGAGCGAAAGCAACCTCAATAAAGAACAAAACTGGAGGTATCACAATTCCAGATTTCAAGGTATACTATGCAAAGCTGTAGTAAAGTGGTATGGTAGTGGTATGTAAATAGACACATAGATCAATGGAACAGAAGAAAGAACCCAGAATTAAACCTACAATTATATGGTCAAATAATCTATGACAATGAGACAAGAATATACAATGAAAGATAGTCTCTTCAATAAATGGTATTGGGAAAACTGGACAGCTACATGTTAAAGAATGAAACTGGACCACTTTCTGACACCATACACAAAAATCAACTCAAAAGGGACTAAGGACTTAAATGTGAGATCTAAACCCATAAAGTTCCTAGAAAACAGGCAGTGATTTCTCTAGCATTCACCTAGAGACATTTTTCTAGATATGTCTCCTAAGGCAAGGGAAGCAAAACCCAAAATAAACTATTGGGACTACATCAAAATAAGCTTTTGCAGCACAGTGAAGGAAACCACCACCAAAACAAAAAGGCCAAAAACCTACTCAGTGGGAGAAGATATTTGCAAATGATACATCTGATAAAGTTAATATCCAAATATATAAAGAACTTAGCCAACTCTCTCTCTCTTTCTCTCTCTCTCCCTCCCTCTCTCTCCCTCTCTCTCTCTCCCCCCCCTCTCTCTCTCTCTCTCTCCCTCCCTCTCTCTCCCTCTCTCTCTCCCCCCCCCCTCTCTCTCTCTCTCTCTCACACACACACACACACACACACACACACACACACACAAATAATCCAAGTAGAAGATGTGCAGAGGACCGTTTTTCCAAAGAAGACCTACAGATAGCCAACAGACACATGAAAAGATGCTCAACATCACTCATCATCAGGGAAATGCAAATGAAAACCACAATGAGACATCACATTGTCAGAGTGGCTAAAATAAAAAAGACAAGAAGTAACAAGTGTTGGTGAGAATGCAGAGAAAAAGAAACCCTTGTTCACTGTTGGTGGGAATGTAAATTGGAACAGCCAGTGTGTGAAACAGTATAATTTCAAAAAATTAAAAATAGAAATACCATGTGATCCATTAATTCAACTACTGGGTATTTACCCAAAGATAATGAAAACAGTAATTTGAAAGGATCTATCCACTTCTTTGTTTATTGCAGACTCATTTACAATAATCAAGATATGGAAGAGTCCACTGATTGATGAATGGGTAAGGAAGATGTGGTACATATGTATATGTATGTATGTACACACACACACACACAGGCATATCACTCAGCCATAAAAAGATGATGGGACTGTGTCACTTGTAACAATGTGGATGGACCTAGAGGGTATTATGCTAGCTAAGTGAAGTAAGGCAGACTGAGAAAGATAAATACCATATAATTTCATTCATATGTGGCATCTAAAAAAATGAATAAATAAGAGGCAGAATCAGACCTGTAAATACAAAGAACAAACATATGCTTTGTGGACGGGAGGGGGTGGGGGAATGGGCAAATGGGTGAAGGGGAATGGGAGACACAGACTTCTAGTTATGAAATGTCACAGGAACGAAAGGCATAAGGAATATAGTCAATGATATCGTAATGCCGCTGTGAGGTTACAGATGTAGCTACTTTTGTGATGAGCATAGCATAATTGGTAAACTTGTCTAATTACTATGTTGTACACCTGAAACTAATGTAATATTGTCAACTATACTCAAAGGCACAGACTTCCGGTTACAAATAAGTTCTGGGAATGTCATGTGCAGCATGGAGACTATAGTTGACAACACTGTGTTATATATTTGAAAGTCGCTATGAGAGTAGCTCTTAAAATTTCTAGTCATAAAAAAAGTTTGTAACTATGTGAGGTGATGGATGTCAACTAGCTTTATTGTGATAATCATTTTTCAATATATACTTAAATTATGTCGTACAACTTAACATGATATATGTCAATTACATCTCAAAAACACTGGTGGGGGGAAGAGCAACGGAAGTTGTGACTGACTTCTCATGGGAATTAATGAAGGCCAGAAGATTTGACAGTAGCATTGTTTTAACTTTATTCATTTTGAGAGGGAGCGAGTGGGGGAGGGGCAGAGAGAGAGGGAGAGAAAGAATCCCAAGTCTGACAGTGCAGATCCCAATGCAGGGTTCAAACTCACGAACTGTGAGATCATGACCTGAGCCAAAGCCAAGAGTCAGTTGTTCAACCGACTGAGCCACCCAGGTGCCCCAAGAGTAGCATTTTTAAAGTGTGGAAAAGAAAAACTTAACCAGCAAAAACAATTCATCAGAAGTGAAGGCAGATTAAAGACATTTTTAAGCATTAAAACAATTTTTTTTTAATGCTTATTTTTGAAAGAAAGAGCATGAGCAAGGGAGGGCAGAGAGAGAGGGAGACACAGAATCCCAAGCAGGCTCCAGGCTCTGAGCTGTCAGCACAGAGCCCAAAGCGGGGCTCGAACCCACAAACCATGAGATCATGACCTAAGTCAGACGCTCAACCGACTGAGCCACCCAGGCGCCCCTGAAGACATTTTTAGATGATCAAAATCAGAGATAAATCATCATCTGCAAACTGTACTATAAGAAATTCCCTTCAAAGGAAATTCTTCAGGTCAAAAGGAAAGGAATATGGTGACAAATGGCTACTCAGGTTGACAGGAAGGAATGAAGAGTTCTAGAAATGGTAAATATGTAATAAATATAAAAGGATACACATATATATACATGTGCATATGATTTATTATCCTCTTAGTTTCTTCAAAAGATATATGACTAAAGCAAAAATTATAACACTTTTATATCTGGAGATTTATAATATGAATTTAAGTATAGCGTGACAAAGATTGGGGGTGGGCGGGTCAATGAAAGCATACTTATTCAAGGTTCCTATATTTTACCTGAAGTAATTCCATATAAACTCCTTGTCTGTTGTGATAAATTAAAAGTGCATATTGTAATCTCTAGAGCAACTACTAAAAAGAGTATAACTAGAAAATAAGTAAATTAAAAACGTGACGAAACCGTTCCATCACCATTTCTCACACATGTGAAATTTTATGACATGGTAAATACCCATATATCGATGTACGTCTGTTTCTGGACTCTTTTGTTCTTTTGATCTTTGCCTATTCCTGAACAAAACCCACCTTGCTTTAAATACTACATATAAATATTTGGCTTTTTGTTCTTTCATATGAATTATAGAATCAGCTTGCCACAAGCCATAAAAAAATCTTATAGGAAATTTGATTCTGATTGCATTTAATATGTGAAGTTAAATCTGGGGAGTGGGTTAGAGGCGCACCTGGGTGGCTCAGTCTGTTCTGCGTCTGACTCTAGTTTTTCGCTCAGGTCATGATCTCATAGTTTGTGAGTTTGAGCCCCACATTGGGCTCTGCTGACAGTGTAGAGCCTGCTTAGGATCCTCTCTGTCCTCTGCCTCTCCCCCACTCACTCTCTGTCTCTCTCTCAAAAATAAATAAGTAAACTTAAAAAATTATTTAAAAAATCTGGGGAGTGGATTAGAGGGCAGACGTCGAAACGTATTGTCTCTGGAAAACAGAAGCACAGTTGCCTGATGAGTCCATAGACTGAATTTCCTAAGTCAAATTTCCTGCAATCTGGCACTAAATTACACTCAAATGTTTACTGCCTTATGCTAAAGGAAGGGTTTAAAAACCTTTTTAGAATTCTGTTAGATGGGGAAAGCAAAGCTAAAACAGGTGAACTTGTCCTCACCGCAATTTTATGTCCGCTAAAAGTTTGTTGCTTTATTCATTCCCTGCCCCCTCCCCCCTCAAAGCTATTTCCAGTTTCCATTTGTAGCTTCCCTAGGTGTTGGAGCCCACATGTGATTATCATTCTCTATGGGGTAATAATGACCTTTGAATGCTCCCTGAAGAAAACAGTTCAAATCTACCACACAAAGCATATATGGTTGAACCAGAGTCTGGACCAAATTAGTGTCAAGAACATTGGTACGTTAATAAAAGAAAGTGATAATAATGAAAAGAGATATTTGCCCCTTTACTGTGAGTCAAAGGTATTATCAAGCCAGTGTAATTCTAGGTGAGAATTACAGCGGCCATCTTCTTTTGCTCCGCTGGCCTCCATATGTAATCACATTCGAGCCATTCTCTTTGGGAGTTGCCATATGCCAATGCATTGAACCTGCCAACTTCCCTGGTTCCTCTACTTCTTCATGTCCTTAATTCTCACCTTTTAGGCTTATTCTGCGACTGTCACCATACTCATGCCTTCATTCCTCTTTCCCTCCTTGACACTCATTTATCTGGCAGATAAACTATTTCTCTGCCTACTCAGATGCACTCAGGCAGCTGCACATGGCCGGGAACAAACACAGCCATGACGATAGGTCCTCCTGATCCCAGATTTCAGAGTGAGCTCTCAGCCCTGGCAAACAATACCATCAGTTTGCTGCCCCAGTGTTCTCTCCCACTTAACCCGGTAGGGAAGAGAACTATTTCAAACTTTACCCTGTCTCTTCACACTTCCGCTGCCCCTGCCCTTTCCCTCATTCTCAGCTCATGCTTCACCTTTTGAAAATTTTTATTTATATTTTTATAAAAACATGGGGTGATTCATGACTTTGTGAGTCATCCTTACATGCAGGGACTATGCTAATTTTCTCTGTCCTTCCAGTTTTAGTGTACGTACTGCTGAAGCGAGTATGTGGCTTTTCTTTTATGTCACTGAGAAAATAGAAAATCAAGAGAGACACTGAATCTGTGAATTTACCTAACTCATCCTTTTCCCCTCTCTGCTAGATCTTGTGTATCAACTTATAAATACACTGTGGTATCTCTGGACCAGGGAGGACCCTCCCTCGAGAATATGACCTCGTTAGTGCATATGCATTTGTTCTGCTATATGACAAAACTCAGTGCTTATGCCCCACTCCTCACCTCCATGCGTCTCCTCGGCCCACTCTGACTTTGGTCCCTTCTCCCTCCACTGAAAAGGCTTTAGTCAGGGTCTCCGAGGAGATTTGTCTTAATGTGCCTAACAGTAAGCGCTCAGTTTTCATTATACTCACCTCAACAGGATTGAGACAGATGATTACTCCCTCCTTGAAACAGTTTCATCATCTGACTTCCAGATCACCACACACTCCTCAACTTCCTCTATTCTCCCTGCTCCTTCTCATTCTCTTTTGCTGGCTATACTTTCCCCTCTGACCGTTAAATATTGGAGGGCTCCCCATCTCTGTCCCTGGCCTTTTCCTCTTCTCTGCGTTCACTCATTCAGCAACTGCATCCAAATCTGGTGCCATAACTACCGATGGTCCACCGAGACCGCCCCCCCCCCCCCGCCCCGCCCCGATTTCTCCGGTCCTGACTGCATCACTGAGCTCCAGACTCTCTACTTGACATCTCTGCACAGGTGACGTAACACATACTTCAAAAGTTAGGTTTTCTCGTCACGTCCCAAACCTGCTCCTTCCTCAGTCGTCCCATTGTTAAATGGCAATATCACCCTTGATCCCTCCCCTTATTATTTATTACTTCTGGCCCTCTCCCGGTCTATTAGAAGGCCTGTATCCTCTTAAGAGTATATTCTAAATCTCTCCACTTTTCTGTATTTCCACGAATGGTACTTTAAAGTGGTTCTATCTGAACCCCAGTGGCTTCCCAATTGGCTCCCTGCTTCTACTCCTGCTTCCATTCAGTCCATTCCCCACACAACAGACAAAATGATTTCTTTTAATGGAAATCATATTGATTTCCCTCCCTTTCAGTGTTTTCACATTACATTAATCACACAAGCCAAACTCTTGGCCCTTGTTTTCCAAGTCCCATGTGGTTTGGCCCCGTCTCACTGGTTTGACTACACTCCAGTTTTCCCTCCTTCCTCAGACCTTAACACTAGCTATTTCCTCTACCTGAATGTGATTCCCCAGACCTACATACATGGTCTCTCCCTCTTGTTACTCCGTTCTTAATTCAAGTGTCAGACAAAATGATGGAACAACACAGGGAGGAAAACTATAATCCCAGAATGAAATGTTGGGGAATGACCAATTACTGGGAAGTTGATAGAACTAGGAAAGTCAGTGGGGTGGAGGAGAGCTCATAGCTGGAAAATGACTTGGGGGGTGAAAATGACGCCAACTCCACCTTTGAGCACATTGGGATAGGGAAGGAGAGCCCTCGACCTACAGAGGTGGTTATGGGAGAGCTAAGTTTCCGATGAGGCAAGGAAGGGAAAGAAATAGTCTGAGAAAAGGCTGAGGATTTGCCAGCTGGAAAGTTTAGGAGGGAGGGCAGCTGTAAGAACAGGAGAGGAAACAGAAAGCAATATGGAGTTGAGAATACGTGAGAAGACAAATGACCAGAGAGGCATACGTTGTGTGTAGTGGCCGGAGGTGATACAGCTGTGACGCTTGGTGGGACCGAGTGAAGTCAGGGTTCCAGATGGAATTCTGATGTCTAGTTCAGGTACGGTCACAGTGGGTTGGCCTCATGATGCCTGGTGAAGCCCCCCATGTCGGCAGACACTGCAAACTTGGGACTTGAATGAGGGTTTGGAAGGGCAGTTATTGCTTTTGAAACTGAAGAATTTACCAAGTAAATATTACTTTATGTGGGCCTCTAGGTGTCCAACTAGCTGGCTGTCCATGGGAACACTCCAAATCATGCCCTTCTTTGGACCTTCAACGTTGAAGTCTTTGGATGGACGGGACGTAATCAGATTTGTATTTTGGAAAGATGGCATTAGTGGCAGTTTGAGTAACGAGTCTGGGACCAGCACAGAAGCTGGGGATCTACTTCTGAAATAACCCAGGTAATGGGTCCTGTGAGCCTGAACTGGAAGAGAGGGAGTGGGACTAAAGGACTGGGGACAGATCTGAAAGATATTCAGGAGATAGTATGAGTAGGTCAGTATGACCCATGGAAAAGATTTTATTTCTGCTTCGAAAAAGACAGTCTCTGGTTTGGGCTTTTAACTGTAAGTGGCTATTCCTAAGTTATAAGGAAACATAATTCCTAGTATTGTTTGTTGTTTTTTTTTTAAAGGTTTTCATTATGAATAAGTCCTGGGTTTTATGAAGTGCTTTTTCAATACATACTAAAACCATCATATGGTGTCTTACTCAGGCTACTAAAGTATTATATTCATAGAGTTCCTTAGGTTGGATTGTAAAATTTCTGGGCTAAGTTTTACTTGGTTATGACACTTCATTCTTCTAAGGAAGTATTGATTTTTTCTTGTAACAAAGGCAAATAT
Source organism: Neofelis nebulosa (assembly GCF_028018385.1). NCBI lineage: Eukaryota > Metazoa > Chordata > Mammalia > Carnivora > Felidae > Neofelis > Neofelis nebulosa. The sequence goes on from NC_080784.1 coordinate 16,976,331, forward strand.
TTTATTATCTTAACAGCTGCTACCATACTTTTTCTTACATAGGATCTTACTCTAGAAAAGTCCTTTGAAAAAGCCTTTTGAGGTGACTCTGATAACAATGTGGTCAGCAAGGGGCCACAAGATCAGTCAATAAATATGATTGAGCATCTACTGTGGTTCTGGCCCTATTCTAAGTCTCTAGGGGATTGAGTCGTGAGCAAGACAGATGAAACCCCCTGATTCTGTAGAGCTTACATTCCAATTAGAGATAAAGAAATTAAACAGGTAACAAATAACGAAGGTAATCATTAAAGTTCGTGAAGAAAGGAAAGGGTGTTGATTTTGATTATATGGCCACAGAAATCCTCTCCAGGGAAGTAACATGAGGGAAAGGCAAAAGAGGAGATGACTCAATTACTCTGTTTGAGACAATGGGATAAATCCATTTTTGGCATCAGAGAAAGAGAGGGTAGAGGGGAAAGACACAGGAGGGGGAAAGGGTGGGGAGAAAATACTCAGCAAGTTTGTAAAGAATCACGTGAGGTAGTGCAGCCACAGAATTTCTTCCAATTTCCAGTTAATTTTGACAGCCAACTAACTGTAATATCTCATTGTAATGAATATAGATAAATACCAAAGAAGAGAGTGGCACAATGACAGAGTGAATCTGAGTCTTGAGACTTTTTTGGTATTTTTTTTTAAAGAGCACCTTGGGAGAGTTCCGGAAGATGGCGGCGTAGGAGGACGCTGGGCTCACCACGCGTCCTGCTGATCACTTAGATTCCACCTACACCTGCCTAAAGAACCCAGAAAACCGCCAGAGGATTAGCAGAACGGAGTCTCCAGAGCCAAGCACAGACGAGAGGCCCACGGAAGAGGGTAGGAAGGGCGGCGAGGCGGTGCGCGCTCCACGGACTGGCGGGAGGGAGCTGGGGCGGAGGGGCGGCTCGCCGGCCAAGCAGAGCCCCCGAGTCGGGCTGGCAAAAGCGGAGGGGCCGGACGGACTGTGTTCCGACAGCAAGCGCGACTTAGCGTCTGGGAGGTCATAAGTTAACAGCTCTGCTCAGAAAGCAGGAAGGCTGGAGGACAAAGGGAGGGAGAGCTGCTGAGCCCACGGACGGCAGAGCTCAGCTTGGCGGGGAACAAAGGCGCTCGCCAGCGCCATCTCCCCCGCCCATCCCCCAGCCAAAATCCCAAAGAGAACCAGTTCCTCCCAGGGAACTTGCTCGCTCCGCGCAAACACGCAACTCTGTGCTTCTGCGGAGCCAAACCTCCGGCAGTGGATCTGACTCCCTCCCGCTGCCACAGGGCCCCTCCTGAAGTGGATCACCTAAGGAGAAGCGAGCTAAGCCTGCCCCTCCCGCCCCCGTGCACCTTGCCTACCCACCCCAGCTAATACGCCAGCTCCCCAGCACCACAAGCCTGGCAGTGTGCAAGTAGACCAGACGGGCCACACCACCCCACAGTGAATCCCGCCCCTAGGAGAGGGGAAGGGAAGGCACACACCAGTCTGACTGTGGCCCCAGCGGTGGGCTGGGGGCAGACATCAGGTCGGACTGCGGCCCCACCCACCAACTCCAGTTATACACCACAGCACGGGGGAAGTGCCCTGCAGGTCCTCACCGCTCCAGGGACTATCCAAAATGACCAAACGGAAGAATTCCCCTCAGAAGAATCTCCAGGAAATAACAACAGCTAATGAACTGATCAAAAAGGATTTAAATAATATAACAGAAAGTGAATTTAGAATAACAGTCATAAAATTAATCGCTGGGCTTGAAAACAGTATACAGGACAGCAGAGAATCTCTTGCTACAGAGATCAAGGGACTAAGGAACAGTCACGAGGAGCTGAAAAGCGCTTTAAACGAAATGCAAAACAAAATGGAAACCACAACGGCTCGGATTGAAGAGGCAGAGGAGAGAATAGGTGAACTAGAAGATAAAGTTATGGAGAAAGAGGAAGCTGAAAGAAAGAGAGATAAAAAAATCCAGGAGTATGAGGGGAAAATTAGAGAACTAAGTGATACACTAAAAAGAAATAATATACGCATAATTGGTATCCCAGAGGAGGAAGAGAGAGGGAAAGGTGCTGAAGGGGTACTTGAAGAAATTATAGCTGAGAACTTCCCTGAACTGGGGAAGGAAAAAGGCATTGAAATCCAAGAGGCACAGAGAACTCCCTTCAGACGTAACTTGAATCGATCTTCTGCACGACATATCATAGTGAAACTGGCAAAATACAAGGATAAAGAGAAAATTCTGAAAGCAGCAAGGGATAAACGTGCCCTCACATATAAAGGGAGACCTATTAGACTCGTGACTGATCTCTCCTTTGAAACTTGGCAGGCCAGAAAGGCTTGGCACGATATCTTCAGTGTGCTAAACAGAAAAAATATGCAGCCGAGAATCCTTTATCCAGCAAGTCTGTTATTTAGAATAGAAGGAGAGATAAAGGTCTTCCCAAACAAACAAAAACTGAAGGAATTTGTCACCACGAAACCAGCCCTACAAGAGATCCTAAGGGGGATCCTGTGAGACAAAGTACCAGAGACATCACTACAAGCATAAAACATACAGACATCACAATGACTCTAAACCCGTATCTTTCTATAATAACACTGAATGTAAATGGATTAAATGCGCCAACCAAAAGACATAGGGTATCAGAATGGATAAAAAAACAAGACCCATCTATTTGTTGTCTACAAGAGACTCATTTGAGATCTGAGGACACCTTTAGATTGAGAGTGAGGGGATGGAGAACTATTTATCATGCTACTGGAAGCCAAAAGAAAGCTGGAGTAGCCATACTTATATCAGACAAACTAGACTTTAAATTAAAGGCTGTAACAAGAGATGAAGAAGGGCATTATATAATAATTACAGGGTCTATCCATCAGGAAGAGCTAACAATTATAAATGTCTATGCGCCAAATACCGGAGCCCCCAAATATATAAAACAATTACTCATAAACATAAGCAACCTTATTGATAAGAATGTGGTCATTGCAGGGGACTTTAACACCCCACTTACAGAAATGGATAGATCATCTAGACACACAGTCAATAAAGAAACAAGGGCCCTGAATGATACATTGGATAAGATGGACTTGACAGATATATTTAGAACTCTGCATCCCAAAGCAACAGAATATACTTTCTTCTCGAGTGCACATGGAACATTCTCCAAGATAGATCATATACTGGGTCACAAAACAGCCCTTCATAAGTTTACAAGAATTGAAATTATACCATGCATACTTTCAGACCACAATGCTATGAAGCTTGAAATCAACCACAGGAAAAAGTCTGGAAAACCTCCAAAAGCATGGAGGTTAAAGAACACCCTACTAACGAATGAGTGGGTCAACCAGGCAATTAGAGAAGAAATTAAAAAATATATGGAAACAAACGAAAATGAAAATACAACAATCCAAACGCTTTGGGACGCAGCGAAGGCAGTCCTGAGAGGAAAATACATTGCAATCCAGGCCTATCTCAAGAAACAAGAAAAATCCCAAATACAAAATCTAACAGCACACCTAAAGGAAATAGAAGCAGAACAGCAAAGGCAGCCTAAACCCAGCAGAAGAAGAGAAATCATAAAGATCAGAGCAGAAATAAACAATATAGAATCTAAAAAATCTGTAGAGCAGATCAACGAAACCAAGAGTTGGTTTTTTGAAAAAATAAACAAAATTGACAAACCTCTAGCCAGGCTTCTCAAAAAGAAAAGGGAGATGATCCAAATAGATAAAATCATGAATGAAAATGGAATTATTACAACCAATCCCTCAGAGATACAAACAATTATCAGGGAATACTATGAAAAATTATATGCCAACAAATTGGACAACCTGGAAGAAATGGACAAATTCCTAAACACCCACACTCTTCCAAAACTCAATCAGGAGGAAATAGAAAGCTTGAACAGACCCATAACCAGCGAAGAAATTGAATCGGTTATCAAAAATCTCCCAACAAATAAGAGTCCAGGACCAGATGGCTTCCCAGGGGAGTTCTATCAGACGTTTAAAGCAGAGATAATACCTATCCTTCTCAAGCTATTCCAAGAAATAGAAAGGGAAGGAAAACTTCCAGACTCATTCTATGAAGCCAGTATTACTTTGATTCCTAAACCAGACAGAGACCCAGTAAAAAAAGAGAACTACAGGCCAATATCTCTGATGAATATGGATGCAAAAATTCTCAATAAGATACTAGCAAATCGAATTCAACAGCATATAAAAAGAATTATTCACCATGATCAAGTGGGATTCATTCCTGGGATGCAGGGCTGGTTCAACATTCGCAAATCGATCAACGTGATACATCACATTAACAAAAAAAAAGAGAAGAACCATATGATCCTGTCAATCGATGCAGAAAAGGCCTTTGACAAAATCCAGCACCCTTTCTTAATAAAAACCCTTGAGAAAGTCGGGATAGAAGGAACATACTTAAAGATCATAAAAGCCATTTATGAAAAGCCCACAGCTAACATCATCCTCAATGGGGAAAAACTGAGAGCTTTTTCCCTGAGATCAGGAACACGACAGGGATGCCCACTCTCACCGCTGTTGTTTAATATAGTGCTGGAAGTTCTAGCATCAGCAATCAGACAACAAAAGGAAATCAAAGGCATCAAAATTGGCAAAGATGAAGTCAAGCTTTCGCTTTTTGCAGATGACATGATATTTTACATGGAAAATCCGATAGACTCCACCAAAAGTCTGCTAGAACTGATACATGAATTCAGCAAAGTTGCAGGATACAAAATCAATGTACAGAAATCAGTTGCATTCTTATACACTAACAATGAAGCAACAGAAAGACAAATAAAGAAACTGATCCCATTCACAATTGCACCAAGAAGCATAAAATATCTAGGAATAAATCTAACCAAAGATGTAAAAGATCTGTATGCTGAAAACTATAGAAAGCTTATGCAGGTAATTGAAGAAGATATAAAGAAATGGAAAGACATTCCCTGCTCATGGATTGGAAGAATAAATATTGTCAAAATGTCAATACTACCCAAAGCTATCTACACATTCAATGCAATCCCAATCAAAATTGCACCAGCATTCTTCTTGAAACTAGAACAAGCAATCCTAAAATTCATATGGAACCACAAAAGGCCCCGAATAGCCAAAGTCATTTTGAAGAAGAAGACCAAAGCAGGAGGCATCACAATCCCAGACTTTAGCCTCTACTACAAAGCTGTCATCATCAAGACAGCATGGTATTGGCATAAAAACAGACACATAGACCAATGGAATCGAATAGAAACCCCAGAACTAGACCCACAAACGTATGGCCAACTCATTTTTGACAAAGCAGGAAAGAACATCCAATGGAAAAAAGACAGTCTCTTTAACAAATGGTGCTGGGAGAACTGGACAGCAACATGCAGAAGGTTGAAACTAGACCACTTTCTCACACCATTCACAAAAATAAACTCAAAATGGATAAAGGACCTGAATGTGAGACAGGAGACCATCAAAACCTTAGAGGAGAAAGCAGGAAAAGACCTCTCTGACCTCAGCCGTAGCAATTTCTTACTTGACACATCCCCAAAGGCAAGGGAATTAAAAGCAAAAGTGAATTACTGGGACCTTATGAAGATAAAAAGCTTCTGCACAGCAAAGGAAACAACCAACAAAACTAAAAGGCAACCAACGGAATGGGAAAAGATATTTGCAAATGACACATCGGACAAAGGGCTAGTATCCAAAATCTATAAAGAGCTCATCAAACTCCACACCCGAAAAACAAATAACCCAGTGAAGAAATGGGCAGAAAACATGAATAGACACTTCTCTAAAGAAGACATCCGGATGGCCAACAGGCACATGAAAAGATGTTCAACGTCGCTCCTCATCAGGGAAATACAAATCAAAACCACACTCAGATACCACCTCACGCCAGTCAGAGTGGCCAAAATGAAGAAATCAGGAGACTATAGATGCTGGAGAGGATGTGGAGAGACGGGAACCCTCTTGCACTGTTGGTGGGAATGCAAATTGGTGCAGCCGCTCTGGAAAGCAGTGTGGAGGTTCCTCAGAAAATTAAAAATAGACCTACCCTATGACCCAGCAATAGCACTGCTAGGAATTTATCCAAGGGATACAGGAGTACTGATGCATAGGGGCACTTGTACCCCAGTGTTTATAGCAGCACTCTCAACAATAGCCAAATTATGGAAAGAGCCTAAATGTCCATCCATTGATGAATGGATAAAGAAATTGTGGTTTATATACACAATGGAATACTACGTGGCAATGAGAAAAAATGAAATATGGCCTTTTGTAGCAACGTGGATGGAACTGGAGAGTGTGATGCTAAGTGAAATAAGCCATACAGAGAAAGACAGATACCATATGGTTTCACTCTTATGTGGATCCTGAGAAACGTAACAGAAACCCATGGGGGAGGGGAAGGGAAAAAAAAAAAAAAAGAGGTTAGAGTGGGAGAGAGCCAAAGCATAAGAGACTATTAAAAACTGAGAACAAACTGAGGGTTGATGGGGGGTGGGAGGGAGGGCAGGGTGGGTGATGGGTATTGAGGAGGGCACCTTTTGGGATGAGCACTGGGCGTTGTATGGAAACCAATTTGACAGTAAATTTCATATATTAAAAAATAAATAAATAAATAAATAAATAAATAAATAAATAAATAAAAATAAATAAAAAAAAATAAAAAAAAATAAACATTTAAAAAATTAAAAAAAAAAAATAAAGAGCACCTTGGGTTTTTAATGACTTAAAATTGATATAAAAATAAGAGTCTCTTGAAAATCTAACAGAAAATCAATTGAATAAAATAATTATAATACTTTCAATCCTATCTGAATTTGCAGGCAAAACAATTGTGGAGGATCTGAATCACTCGAGACCAATTTTTTTTTTTTCACCAGATATTTAAACGTTGGAGTGTATCATTGAAATAATAAGAATAGTAATACTACTACTTAAAATAAATAGGCTTTATCTTACTATGATTTATCTTGTTTAAAATATTTTGTAGAACGAATTTTAATACTATTCCCCCAAAACTGCTTTATTAATTGAGGATGAGAAAAGATTCATAAGATCAGTATGTCAATTTACATTTTTGATTTTATTTAGTACATATCATAGGATATGATGGTCACAGAGATTAGGTGGTAACTGCCTTGAAGAGTATGGTTAAATGGACTCATGATTGGTGTTAAGATTGCTGTTCTCTAGGTTTCTCTAGTTATGACTTAGAAGTGCCCGGCTGCCTCCATATACAGCACAGTTAATGGGTGGCCATGCCAAGCCTACATCAGTTAGTATGCTGAAATGTGCAAAGAGATGACTGCGTAAGCTGGATCCAGGGTACTGAAGGAGGTTTCGTAACATTGCTCATGTCTCTCCCTCCCTCTGAATGCCATTCCTTCCTTACCTTATATGCTGTGCTTCTCTTCTAAGCGTCGGCGGAATCTCCCCTGACCCCACGTTTGTGCCTCACACACGTATCGTCTCAATCCAGGACTCACAACTGCACTCATAGTTATTCTCAAACTATGCGTTCCTTTTCATACTTACCTTTGCTTCTCCAGCATCTCAGACTGTTCCTTCCTCGTTAATGTTTGTGGAAGGAAAGAGTGAGTGAATAATGCAGTGAATCCAACTAAATAAACCAGGGTCGGATAAATCACAAGAGTAAGCACATACCTCGGGGATTGTAGAGTAGGTGCTCAGAGTGCAAAAAATAGGAAGGGATTTTTTAAGCTGCTTTCGTGTCCTTCAAGGCAATTCCAAGGATGACGACCACCCCTGCGAATGGCACCAGTGCACAAAGAAACTCCACTGTCTCAAATAGTAGGACTTGTGTGTATTTTAAGCAACAGGTTTGTAGGTGAACTAGATGTGGACTCCAAGGGATCGAGAGATGCCGACTAAACATCTAGGAAGTGGGAGGCATTTGTCTGTATGGATCTCAGAATGAGGTTCTGGTGTGAAGACAATTTGGAAGTCTTTTAAAAGTCTAGGTAATGTCAGCCATGGACTGAATGAGCTTAGGGAGAGAGAGCAGAAGAGGGCAGCAAGGGCCTAGGTTCTGACACACTTCAACATCTAGAAGAGAAGCCGCTAGCAAAGGTGACAGAGGATTGGCTACAAAGAGGCAAACAGGGAAAATTGTATTGCCAACACCTAGAGGATGGTGGAAAGAGGTATGTACAGTGTGAGTGAGAATCAGACAAAATAAAGATGTTTCAAAGAGGGTTCAGATTGGATTGAGAACAATGTAGTCATGGATTCCACGTTACTACACTTTTTTAATTTTTGTTTTTTTAAAGAGAGAGAGTATGCAAGCAGGGTAGAGGGGCAGGAGGAGAAAGAGAGAGAATCCTAAGCAGGTTCCACACTGAGCGTAGAGCCCAACGTGAGACTCAATCCCACAACCCGAGATCATGACCTGAACCGAAATCAAAGACTTGGACCCTCAACCAACTGAGCCACCCCATGTTACTACACTTTTAACAGGTTAAACTGTAAACGGGTTAAAATAAAATATCTTGCATTTAATGCAAATATTTGTTTCATCATTCACTTATTTCATCATATGCTATGATTCTAAAAGAGTAAAAATTAAGTATTTCAGGAATTATAGTTCCCATCATTAATTTTATACAAGATAAAATCAGGAAAGAAAACACTCATCAAATGCTTACTACATGTGCCTTGTGTTATTTTACATGTTGTTCAATTTCATTAACAACTACATGACTTAGGTTGATGGTTTTTATTTTGCATGTTGGCTCCAGTGGATTGAACTGGTAATGTAATCTTAAAGCTTTGTATTGATAAAAGTTCTGAAGCTATGTCTGGATTCAGCTAGAAGGGGGGCCATGATCAATTTTCAAGGTTGGCCATGGCCAAGGAAGGAGGAGGAAATGACAGATGTATCTCAAACTTATGTTTATTTATTTTCATTTTACAAATGAAACTAAAGCCCAGAATCCCATAAGGAATAGAGAAAATTGTCATACTGATCTCCAAACCTCATAGCTTAGTTTATTCTTTCTTTTATCTGCAAACATTTACAAATAAATGAGGCCTAGAAATATTATTGATATACATTAATTTCACCATTATTAAAATGATAATGTAGATTATATTTATTGACAAAGACAAGGACATTCAAAATACATTGTTAGGTGAAAAAGGATATTAAAAACCATTATGTATAGTGTAGTCCTGCATTGAAAAAGTGTGTGCGATGTGCCCACACGTACAAACATATATATGTGTATATATAATTTTTTGCATGGGACAATACATGGAAGAATATACTTTAAAATAATAACAGTGTTGGGGCGCCTGAGTGACTCAGTCGGTTAAGTGTCCGACTTTGGCTCAGGTCATGATCTCACGGTTCATGAGTTCGAGCGAGTTCAAGCTCCACGTCGGGCTCTGGGCTGACCGCTCAGAGCCTGGAGCCCGCTTCAGATTCTGTGTCTCCCTCTGTCTGTCCCTCTGCCGCTTGCACTCTGTCTCTTGCATCGTCTCAAAATAAACATCAAAAAAAATTTTTTTAAATAATAACTGTTCATATTTGATAGTAGAATTTGGTGATCCTATTTTTACTTATTTTTTAACTTTTCTCCATGTTCGTGTAGTTTTGGAATAACTTTTAAACATAAAGGAAAACATTTTAAAACGAAAGTGTCATTGACAGTCAATGGTAGCAAGGAGGGGGCAAAAAGAAATACTGTCTTTCACATATATGTAAAAATGACTACTGCTATCCTTTAAATGCTAAAAGGATAGATATTATTGAAAGAAAAGTACAGAAATATAATATTAAAATATAAATAACCTTAATCATCTCAAAAACCCATTAACAATGAAATCTTAAACATTGTGAACGAAACAGTAACTTACAGCGTCTGTAGGTGTCCCCAGCCCATCATAATACATTACTCCTAGCTGGTAAGTTGCTTGATGGTCTTTTTCCTTGATTTCTTCAAACTGTTCTAATGCTTCTTCATACCATCCCTACGAGCTCCCAGGAAATATTGAATTATTTTTATTATTACCTTAAAGTCATCACAAACATTTAATTCCCACCTAAATCTAGCTAGGAGCATCAAATATAGCAAAAGACAGCAACACACTTATGGAATTTGGAAGTAAGGCATCAACAGCAATCAGCACACCATAAAACCAATTAAATAGGCCTAAATATGACAATAGAGGGAAGTGACTAGGAAAAATCTGGGTGAGACTCTCTTTTGTTTTTATTCTTACATTTGGATATTGCCAAACCTCTCTCAAAATGATAGCCTAACCCTCTGCTCAATCCATGCTGCCATATGACCTGCCACTCCTAGTCTGAGACACTGCAGAGCTGGGGCCAGGGCATCAGAGAAGATGTGCACATCAGAATAGCCACCATTATTAAATATCCACTATTATTATAACTCATGGCTGCCAATGTTGCAATTCTCCAGCTAGGGAGAAGACATGGAAAAACAAATGTGATTCTCTAAAATTTTTTCTCCTATACTTCCTACAGAAACCTACATGTTGGGGCACCTGGGTGGCTCAGTGGATCAAGTGTCCTCTCTTGGTTTCAGCTCAGGTCATGATCTCACAGTTTCATGGGTATGAGCCCTGCATCGGGCTCTGTGCTGGCAACGTAGAGTCTCCTTGGGATTCTCTCTCTCTCCCCACCTCTCTTTCTGCCCCTCCCCCTGCTCATGCTGTCTCTGTCTCTCTCAAAAATAAATAAAAAAAAAATAATAATAAAATAATTCATGTTTTAAGGCTCCTCAGCAGTTACAATCTGATAACAACTATGCTAAGGTGTAAGGCACTAATATGGGGCTAATGTCTTAATCCATCAGGGAAAATGTCCTATACTAAAGAATGAATCATTTGTAATCGTGGAAAGAAAGTCTGCTACTGAACTGGAAAGTTATTACTCAGGAAGAGCAGACCAGAGAAAAACAACTTCTGGAAGACACAAAAACAACTGAATTCCTTTTTCTCATAAACTCGAATTAATCAACAATTTCATAAAATTAATAAAAACATCACCAAAATACTAGCAAATACTAATTTTAAAGAACACATAATGAGTTAGAGACCTAGCTATTAAGACTCATTGTCCCTTCTGGCTAATGTTTGGCCTAGATGTGAGAAAGCTGGAAAAGTCAGAATACTCTATATGAAGGAAGAGAAGGGAGGAAATAGAAGTTTATTTTGAGAGAGAGCTTGTGTACATTTATGAGTTTATTTTGAGAGGGAGCTTGTGAGCATGAGCACTCACAGGGGGAGGGGCAGAAAGAGAGAATCCCAATCAGGCTCCACTCTGTCAGCACAGAGCCCTATGCAGGGCTTGATCCCCATGAACTGTGAGATCATGACCTGAGCCAAAATCAAGAGTTGCTCACTCAACTGACTAAGCCATCCCAGGTGCCCCTAAAAATTATATTTTTAATTTATAGTGTGAGAATGGATTTCATACCAAAATGACTCTTACAAATGACTTTCATTAGAATGACTTTTGTGAAGGAAGGTCAGATATCTCCTTAATATATTATACTTAAAGGCACAACCATAATCTAAGGAATTTAACAGAATTCCCTTTGTATAACAATGTAAGGAACTCTACAGGAAATTTTGCTCTGAGGATCCAACAACAGCATTATATGAAATGAAAACAAACAGGAAATGATACCTCTTCAAAATACAGTTGACCTCGTAGGAAATATGCCATAGCATCCCCCCGTCTTATTCTTTCCTTCAAGAGCTGCAATGCCTTATCCACCAAATTAGCATGGCCGTAATGATCTGATTTTAAAAAGGTGAAGAATTCCATCTTTAGCCTTACGATACGAATTGTCTCTCTTGAACACATGAATTATAAAGAACTCATCTGCCACTTGTTTCTACTAGTTTCCTTCTTAGTTCTCATTTGTGAAACTGGCCTCCTTAGTTCAAGGAAGAAGCATGATCATGGTACCTTACCCCGTGCCTTGTATAATCCTGAAATATTTATTGGTTGGTTTCCAAATTAACCCTGTTTACTACTAGGCAGGTGCTCTAGCAATGCAGTGTGCGTGTGCAGTTCTTCAGGCAAAGCTACTCTGTGGATGAGTGAAATTCTTAATTTGAGCCTTCATTAGAACTACTCTAACCAAATGAGCTAGACACCATCCCCAAATTAATATTAAGTGTACAGAAACCAGTGGTAGCTTTAAATGCCATTTCAAAGTAAAGTGTGGCATTGCCACTTCTTTAATAGAAGTGACATCTGGCTTCTCTTTTCCAGAAGGCTGTCCTAAAGTCCTGAGAGTAAAACCAGGTTTGGGATCTGATTAGGAGACTTGTCCACTCACGATTTGCTACCACATAAGCAGTAATTCCTCAGATTCTTACAGGAAAGCTAAAAAGGACCATAAAGTTAACTGCTTCCTTGACAGCAAGTAAGACTCCTATTTCTTGTCTTTTTTGCTCTGGTGTACTGAATTGCCTTTTAGTGAGAATATTATAAGAATTTGTACCAGTCTTTTCCTTCCTCCACTGGAAGAATTTTGAGTTCTTAGCACCATACTGGGAGAGAGCGGTATAAAAGGGGTTCTTGGGCAACTTTTCACTGGTCAACTTCATCCTGTTTTGACAATGTGTATTCTGCAAAAAAAGAATGAAAGACGGGATGGTAGAAATATCTTCCTCCAGAAAAATGCAAAAATGCTCCATTCTCGCTTGGCACTCGTTATAAAAAACAACCTCCCTGCACTTGCCTAGCGATAGGGGGCCAAACGACCAGCTGGGAATGTATTCTTTCTGAGGAGCCCAGGGCTGTCCATAGCTATGAGAGGCACAGTCATCCTGGATGCCTGTGTCCACAGCGTCGGGCTAACGATGAGCGCTGTTTGCAAGTCCTGTCTGGCTCTGAGTTCACGTGCTGCGGTGTGGGCCAGGTCACTACCACACCTGCCACCAGTAGGAATTGGTGACACCTCCCATAGATACAGTTCTCGTGCGCTGGTACTTTGCCTTCTAACTGCAGCTCATGACACTTACTCATCTCGAATTAAAGCATGTGTCCTTTTTACCTGGGAATACACTTTATTTTAGCTGTGTTGTTCAGTTTTATCTTCCCGTCTGTACTGGACTGCCATGTTTTAAGATGGATCACAGTTGGATGGGAAATCGCAGCCTTCATTAAAATGTAGAGGCCACATCATTTGGGATGAAGGAGTCCAGGTTGGCCTAGGCTGAGGGTAGTGAGACAGCAAACTCTGTTGTTGCTATGCTTTTTTGTTTACTCCTTGGCATTCTGTTACAGCTGACTTTTCACCAATCAGGAACAAGCTTCCAGGAAAGGTTCCCGATTGGTGGTGAAGAGAAGAATTCAGGAGACCTTTAGTGTGATTGGAAAGCTACATTCATACTATTATGTGAAACTATTTTGGAAAATAAATTGCTTCATTTATGAGAATGAAGTGCAGAAAAGGGGCATAATTCAGCATAGTAGGAAGGAAAAAATCACAGCAGTATCTTTGTTATTTTGGAAGAGGCATTGAATCATTTGAAAAGTCAACTTCCTCATCTGGGGTTTGGACTATAAGCAGTTTCAACTAGAGGAGTTCCAAATGCCTGTTGCTAGATAGATAACATTTTTTGATTATCTGATTCCAAACATCTCATGTTGACATTAGTGAATATGAAAGTTTCCAATGAGCTTTGGGGTGAAACAATAATAGAGTAATTAGAAGAAAGCCGATCCAAATAGGATGATGTAGATAGCATTATCAATTTACAGAAAAACTGGTTATAGAAGTTTTTATTTTACTGAAGTCATTAAACCTGTGTGCTACTGTATCCAAAAAGGCTAAGAAAAAACTTGGCATGTTCAGGAAGGCCACTGGACGGAAATGAAGCAAATCAGAAAACAATACCTTACCTCCTTTGAACTCACGATGCTCTCTGTGGCTACAATACTGCATAAGGTTTTTGTTGTTGTAGCTTGAAAGAAGAGTCAGAGAGGGTCTAGAAAACATAAGCAAAGACTGAACTCTTACTTAAACGCCAGCTATTGTTCTTCTGAGTGCGTTACAGGCACCAACTCCTACAAAACTTTATGACATAGGAGCTATTATGAGGCCCATTTAACACAAGAGGACACTGAGGAGGGTAAGTAACTTGCCAAAGGTCACAGGGCTAGGAGGTGGGACAATTGGGACACCCCAGGACCTCTGTGCCTCATCATTACTCTATACTGTTCTCCAAAAACTGGGACTGACATGATTTTTTTAAATGCCAGGACTCCTGTAAGAGGATACCCCCCAAATTTAGTACTTTTTAGTTTTAGAAAATGTGATATGAGAAGATTTTCAAAAGGAAAGTATGAGTTTATTTCTGTCAAATCTTGGGATTAGATATAAAATCATTTGAAACTTGACAACTGTTTGCATGACATGCTGTGAATTTAGAAAATTCTCTAATTAATTGGTGATCTGAAAGAAGTCCACAGTTTTAAAGGGAAGGGCTGGTGTAGCGGATGCTGACGGTGCCCTTCCCAGGTCCTCTTTACTGGCACCCCCCCCCCCCGTCTCTAGCAGCTGTGAGTGTTAATTGAAAATAATTCCCAGCTGTTCCTTCTTTCTTTGTCCCCCTGCCAAACATGAGTCCCCTCACTCCTGGACACTTTGCTCCTTCTTTCTTGGAGACAGACCACGGGCCTGAGCATTTGGAAGGCCAGCTCCTATTGAGACACAGTCTGCCATGAGTCTTGAGCATTCTGGCACATCCTTGCTGGGTATGTCAAGAGCACGACTGTAAAAGCCATGACTGCTTTTTACATGGGCCATTTCTCAGGGTTGTTTGCAGAGAGTAACCTTGAGAGCTAAGGCGGTATCTCCCCACAGACAAAAAACAGGCTTACTTTTATAAAAAGTACTGAATCCCTCCTCTCTCCTCCCTCCTCCAATGCTTAGTTCTCCTCTCTTACAAGGCAGCCTACTGAATTACAGGCATCCATCTTGGGTCCTTTGTATCACCTCTGTGGGATTAGGGGTCATGGGGAACCCACCTCAGCATCGTGCTGACACTCTGGCTCTTGCTTTTGCCAGGAGCGATAAAGTCATTTATCTCTGACCCGGGAGTCTTGTGTGTTCTGCCAACATCCATGAAACAGGCTAGCTTGTTAGTTGTAAGTAGGGTATAAACCTCAGGCCCTGCACAGTTCTTGGTACCCCTTCGCCCCAAGGTGAGATGAACTCAGAAGTGTGATATGTTCTCTCTGAGATCAGAATGAAGCTAGTTGCCATCCGAGCCCACATTCCTACTTAGCGTTTCCTCCTTGCCAGATTGTAGTGCTTTCACTTCCTCCTCCTGAGAGCACGCCTCAGCCTATCACTTGAATAAAAATCCCCAGCTCAGACTATGCTTCTAGGAAACCTGACCTCATACAACAGAGGAGTATGGAGGAAGAGGCATTTTATTCCTTTCTAAAATTGTCATAATAAAGGATAACTTCCCTTCCAATGAAACGTTAGACACACTATACTGTGCCTAGTATGTATGGTGTAGTATGTGAATTTTTGGATAAAATAATATATCATTGGTAAGAGAACTAAAATTAGCCTAATGATGAATAACTAATTATTCTGGATGCTGGGTGACAGGAAGGTAAGACAGATTTGAGAGCAGGGTAGGTCTACAGAGACTGGAGAGGTAAGTTCCAGCTACTTCTGTAACAGCAGAGTCATGCCAAATAGAACTGCAGGACAGAGCTGTCTCCTGAGGACTAGATGAAGTGAAATGACTATTTCTTTAAGATCCAGGCAGGTTGGGGCTCCTCTGTGGTTATGCCTTAGCAGGGAATCGAATCAGAATGGAAATAAAAAGAAATGATAAACTTGAAAAATCAGGGAAAAGAGACAAGTGTTTAGAACAGACTAGATTGCAGTAACTAAAAAGAGGTACTACAAGTGAGAAATCATTAAGGCTTAATTATGATGCCAAAAGACTTCTATTTAATTTTTTAAAAAATTAAAAAAGAAAAACTGAAAAGCTGGATATAAAAGAACTGGTGGATAGATGTGTAAAGAATGAAAAACAGTACAATTAACATTCATTGGCTGCCATTTAATGTTTAAAAGGTATATTACCTGTAAGGCTCCTGTATGTTCCTCCTCTTTAGACTCCTCCTTTTTCCCCGCTTCCCCCCACCCTATTCAAACACCCCCCCCCCCCATTCTCCCCATAAGCTCTTTTTCCGTGTTTCTTGGCCATTCGTATTTCTCTTCTGTTAAGTATCTGCCTTTGTGTTGTTTGTCTTAATGATTTGTAGTTCTTCATACCTCAGGCGTGTCTCTTATAAATAGGATACATTTAGATTTGTTGATTCTTTTTTATACCCAGGCGGATACTCTTTGATTATTACTGGTACGTTTAGTTCTTTTACAATTATTTTAATCACTATTGAGTTGGAATTATTTTGTACTTTTCAGTTCATCTGCCTTATTCATGCTTCATTTTCTCTTTTGTTGCCTTCTGTTGGATTTATTGAATTGACTAGGTATTTATTTTGCTTTGGAAATGTTGAACTTCCTGAGCCTTGGGTTGGGGTCTTTCAACACTTCTAAAAAATTCTCAGATATAATGCATTTGTGTTAGTTTCAGTTTCCTAGAGCTGCCGTAACAAATTACCACAAACTTTGTGGCTTAAAACAGCAAACATTAATTCTTTCATAGTTCTGAAGGCTGGAAGTCCAAAATCGATGTGCTCTCAGGGCCATGGTCTCTCTGGTTCTAGGGAAGACACCATCCCAGATTTCCTTCCTAGCTGCTGGTGGTTGCTGGCAATCTAACTGCTCCAACAAGGTCCAGACAGTCCATTTGGATTTTGGCAAAATCACGTTCCATCCTTGGAGAATCTTGGGTTCTGTTGCACCAGGTAGCCCTTAAGAAAGTACCTTTTCCTTCTGTGTTGATCATACACTCAACCCAGTATACACATCTGGGTTGGCTTGATACTTCATTCATGTAAAAATTTGTATCTTTGCAACTCCTAAATAGCAATTCTCATCAAAGTATCCCTTCCTCTTTAAAATTTTTTTTAGGTAAAGATGCAAACCTTTGGGAATGTGATAAAATTGTCTAAAAATGGCTTGTAAATTATTTATGGACTAGCAAAAGGTAATTTAAATGTAAAACTGCTGTGAAAATGAATTTAAGTATATTAAATAGTGTCTTTTATGGGTTATTCTTGTGTTCCTGTGTAGAAAAGAGTTCGCCTAGCTGGCATGAGACTGCCATCTTTGTTTGTTTATTCTAATTTTTTTTAGTGTCTATTTATTTTGAGAGAGAAAGATCATACGGGCAAGAGCAGAAGGGCAGAGAGAGACAGAGAGAGAGAGAAAGAGAGAGAGAGAGAGAGAGAGAGAGAGAGAGAGAGAGAGAGAGAGAGAGAATCCCAAGCAGGCTCCACACTATCAGTTCAGAGCCTGATGTGGGGCTCAGACTCACAAACCGCAAGATCATGACCTGAGCTGAAATTGGGAGTTGGATGCATAACTGACTGAGCTACCCTGGCACCCCGAGGCTGCCTTCTTTAGAAAGGCATCCTGACAAGGTTGGTCCTGTTGGCATTTGGGAATTTGACACTCGAGTTGTCCCCCAGCTGACAAGACCAGTTTGCACTGTTTCTGTTGCTTATATAAACAACGTGATGATGTATGGTGAATATGTTTTCCTTCTGGAATTCTGTAATTTTAGTATTTGGAGAGGATGCCTACATGACCAGCCTGCAATAAAAACATTGGGTCCTGAGTCTCTAATGGGCTTATTGAGGCAGAAACATTGCACAAAACATCCTGCATTATTCACTGCTGGAGAAAGGAACACATTGGCATATTTCTTCTTGGAAGTGGGTGATCCATAGGCCTGTGCATGGATTTCTCCAGACTCCACCTGTTTTTTTTTTCTTTGATGATCCAATGTATATCCTTTTCACTGTAATAAACTTGAGCCATGAGTACAACCATGTGCTAAGTCTTAGACTATGTATCTTAGATACACAGCATCTTAGACTATGTTGTAAAAATGTGAGCCTACACATTTCATGGAACTCTTGGTCAAGTTTTAAAAATCTCTGTTATTTTTTGTTCTTAATTTAATTATTTTTGCTGATGTTTCTGATGAGCTTTTTTGACACTTAATGGTTGGCTTAACCCAGTACTAAAATAATGAATAACTATCTTTAACTAAAGAACTTCAGGTCCAACACTGAAGTTCTTGTCATAATAGATAAATAGTTACTGGTGCCCATAAATAACTGTTCTGGGAAAAAATGCAAAGGACTGTGTTTACTGTTATTGTTCCTTTCATTACTGTTGTCTCATACTCATTAAAAAAAAAAAAGTAGCATTCATGTATTAACTGGAAGCATAATCTGTACATATATGAGGGAAACTTAGAAAAGAACATTATAATTATTACTGAAATCTCAAAAGACAATATTGAATCGGGTGGTAGTCTTCTGTTTTTTCTTTATTTTTTTCCTCCTTCTAGTTAGGTCTATTTGCTTATTTAAAATAAAAACCCAGTTAGAGCTTTTTCCATGCCCTTCCTTTTGGGTGTGGCAAATTTACATCATGCCCTGAAATGAGAGGAAAAAAAAAAAAGTGTGGGAAAAGATAGGATGTCTTTCATTACCAGAGAAGCACTGAGTGGGAGAGCCTGGTAGCTTTTTCATTTTTCTGCAATTTACCATGCATTCTGTGAGTATATAAGCTATTCTTGGAAAGACTGATTTTTAAAAAAATTTTGGTAATTATGTGGGATTCGAATGCCTCATCTGTCCTGTTCCTGCTGTGTGAAAACCTTTTTTGGCCAGTTAGAGCTACAAGGGCCTTTCCTGAGGGGATTCACTCAACATCCAGAGGCAAATGAATATAAATATTATTTAGTGACTGTATATTTATTTTCTGGATTTATAGAAGCTTATCCATATGAAGAGTTGATGCTATTATGGATACAGATAACACTCTGGAATGATTTATTTCCAGGGGTCAGGTAATAAAATATCTGAATAAATTTTTAGTGTATAAAAATGGCTTGTCACTCTCAAAGTGTGGTCACGGTTGAGACAAGAAACAGTTATAAGGTGAAATGACAAAAATCTGTAACAACCCAAATTTAAATTGACCTGCTGTCCTAATGACTATAAGGGTCACATCAAACAAGGAAATTGGATTAATCTTTTATAAAATAATCCTGAGCAGACCCACAAGGTTTCTTGTCCCCACCCTATGACTTAGACAATGTATAGGCAACAAATAATACCATCATCTCACACCTATTTCTCCACTCCATTGGGTAAGAGATCAGATTTCATGAAATCCTAAATATCAATATTGATCTAGGTAATTTCTGTGCTTAATGGCATTTACACAAGGAACTCTCAAAGTGTACTGGTAACTTAGTTTTAAAAAAAGACTAAGCATGAAATTTATATTATCATTTTTACCTGTATAAGATAACTG
Organism: Neofelis nebulosa; assembly: GCF_028018385.1. Classification (NCBI taxonomy): domain Eukaryota; kingdom Metazoa; phylum Chordata; class Mammalia; order Carnivora; family Felidae; genus Neofelis; species Neofelis nebulosa. Next base: position 16,995,849 of record NC_080784.1, read on the forward strand.
GATAATAAAAAATGATTTATTAGATGATTTGGGGAATGGTGTCAAAAGTTTGAAATTCAGTTGTTTTATTTAAAAAATGCATATTATTGGAAGTGGGTAGAAAACAGAATATTAGATATATGCTTTGAGTGTATATTCGCTTAGAATTTATTTCAACATCATCTGCTACACTTGTTCTAATTTTTTAATTTACTTGTTGTAATTATTTAATTAGTAAAATGAACATTTTATCTATATTTTTCTCCTCTTAGGAAAAAAGATTAACTTGGATAGGATGTTAACAAATTGTGACAAATCTGAGTTACTGTAAAAAATGAATTTCAACTTTCTACACTAGATAAATGATATGTCAAATATATCAAGTAGCCATGGAGCTATGGCCTCCAGAAAGAAATAGAATGCGTTCTGTTCAGCTACTCTCTTTATATTCCTTAAATGAAAGAAATCGGTTGTGCAATAAATGCTTGTATTGCATGCATTCATTGTGGTTGGTCAGTTAAACAAGAATCAATGTAAAATCAATAGAGTATACAAGCATACCACATACATTTTAACTTAAAACATTTTATATTACTTTCCAATCTTTTCATGTAGGATCAGAAGCTTTTTCTTTAAATAGAAGTTGAATGTGAGAGTTTATACAGTTACCTTTCTTTCATAAACCAGATGCATGTGAATTCCATTTGATGTTTCTTTCAAATGGAGCAGGAGTTTAAAAATGCCCATGAAACGGCCTGAGCATAGAGCCATTTCTCCTCAGCTTTTACAGCTGATTTATCCTCACCTAGTTTGAAAGCATTTTTCTTGAGATTTGATGATTTCGAAAGCATTTAGTTTCCTTACAAATTATAGCTCTCACCTCTCATTTCACCAGTTATATAATATTTAATTATATATTATAATAATCCTTATAGGTGTGGAAAAAATTCAAAGTGCTATGAGCCCAAGTAACTGAACATTTAAGACAACAGCCTGGTAAAACTAGTGATCAATGGGCAGTGTGTTTTGCAGAGGAACTGAAGGAACTAGGTAGTGATTGGTTGTGAAAATTTTGTGAGATTTTTTTTCTTTGTTTGACTAAACCTAGCTTCATAAGCTTTTAGATATCTTCTGTCATTACTGTATTTGGAAAGAGGGTTACTTAAAAGTGAAACTATTTGAATGAAAACTTCAATAGCTGTGGTCTACAGAAAGATGGTTTAAGTGGCCTCAAGTCTTCCTTTTTAAAATGAACTTCATATTTTTAGAATAACTTGAGATTTACAGAAAGTTGCAAAGGGAGTACGGAGAACTGTCCTGCTCAATTTTCCCTATCATTTTTGTTTTTGGCCAAATAATCTCAAAAATTTTTTTATTTGAATATAGCTGATGTTACATTAGTTTCAGGTGTACAACTTAGTGATTCAACCTTGCTATACATTTCACTGAATGAAAGAGTTGTTTTTCTATGGATTTTAATATCTATGGATATTCTCTAAGGACTTTCTTTTGCCTTAAAGAAGCCGATCTCAGTAACTTCAAATCTACCAACGATAACCAAAATTCTTTAAAATTTAGATATAAGAATGTGGCCTCTGGGGTCAAATGGCCTGAGTGAGTTCAGCTCTACCCCCTAATAATGATATGACTTTAGGTAAGGTATTGAACCTCTCCAAGCCTCCATTTCATTTCCTATAAAATGGAGAAGATAATAATACCTATCTGTATGAATCTTGGGGCACAGCAAGTCTCAATGTCAGTTTATTTTAATAAATTGGAATAGACGTTAGTGGTCATTTAATATACTTTCTTTTCCATCACTGCTGTATGTGTATCATATACTGCAAGGAGACTGAATTGCACATAGTTCTAGTAGCACTGGAAGATATTTTACACTCCTGAGAAATACTCTTTCCTTCATGGACTACCTAACAAACTCCTACTCACCTTTCAAGACTCAGTCCACATATCTTGCATTCATTCGGTCACTTCGTCATCATCCAACATTTTTTATAAACACTCACTCTAAATGGCATCCTCCTTCTGGAGACACATCTACCAGCGAAGTAAACATAAATAACATTAACACTGCTTGAAAGAGTGCCTGTTGAATATGCATCTCAGATCATCTTCCTCTTCAGAAAACTCATCCCACCTGCTACACGTTCAGAAATAACTCCAGCTGCTTGCTCATAAGATAGTATTTCTTCCCCAAATGTATTTCTTCTGTGTATTTTTGTGCTCCGCCAGCTTTGTTCAGTTTTTAGAAAGCTTTTAAGCTCGTTATTAACAGTAAGCCAGATACTTAGCTGAGACATCGTTTTTCTGAACCATATTGTGAGCAATGGACAAGTAGGAAGTGATTAAAGGGAGAAAAGCTTTTTAACAACTACTCACAAAATTCCCTTTCCTCGTGAAACTTACATACATAACAAAAAGTTAACAATAATTACCAGACTTAACACGTGCTGAATAGAATCTTGTTTTAAATAAAATGGATGTAATATGGAGGCACATGCATCACACAGATATCCCATTGCATATGTTAACTGCAATATAATGTTTAGAACTCTAAGAACTCTGACAATACCTTACATCATTTAAGAATTCGTGAAAATGAACATCTGTGCAAACCTGAAGCTTAATTAAATGCTTTAAAAAAAAGTGCTCACCTAATTGATAAACATGCATGGAAAAGGGAAATTGGCAGTAAGTTCATGTGTTCTCACATATCTCTAACATTCTTCAAATATCATAAAAATATTTTGAATAATTTCAATATAAAAAATACAGAACACAAGCACTGTTCTAGGTGTTTGAACATAAGTATATATGCACACTTATGTTCAGGTACGCATATGAACAAGAACGTGTAAAACTACCCTTGGGTCAGTGCCTAAGTATAATACATTTACGACTGCAAAATTATTTTACGGCTCTAATTATGAAATAAAAAGGACTGTAACCAAAATTAGAACTACAAGGCCGCTCAAAGACTTGTCCTCTAAAAGCATAATAATAAACACAAACTCTTTATCAGCCCTACTCTCAAAGGAATCAGTAGGAAGGAAATCACTGAGCTTGAATTTTAAACTAGATTATAATCTTGGGGCCGGGGGGGAAGGGTTTAGGAAAATATAGTCAAGAGATTACAGATGTGGCCGAAGGCTACAATTTGAAGTCAGGAAGTCTGTTTCTAAAGTTGCACAAAAAGGTATGACTCAAGCTGAACAGAATGAAGAGCTCCAGGAAAGCCCTTCTCCACCCCCACCCACCCCTCTCACTCTCTGAGCAGCTGGGAGGTCCTGCCTGCCCGGCCGCGGAGGAGCAGCCCCGTACATAGGTCACAAACGTTCGTGGCCTGGGTCCCTTCGTCTGTCCTTGAACACTCCCCACAGTGAGTGTTAGGGCTGACACGTGTCCTCGTCCCTTAAGCAAACCCAAGGTTAATGGCCTGGCCACTCAACCTTTTCACAGGCGACAACCTCAGGGGCGTGCTTTAACCTTTCTCTAGGAGGGGACCTATGGCCACGGTTCGCTTATTTTACAGATTTCCCAGTATGGGCGTGGTGTCACAGAAAAGGTCCGGTTTGACAAATTATTTAATTTTGGGGGGTGGTCGGAGCAGCCCTTGCTCTAAAACTCATCACTTTAGTTCACGTTAACCCTGCCGGCTCTCGCTTTCCGCCCTAAAAGTCTAGAGCGAGCGTGACAGGCGAGCGGGGGCGGGGGGAGGGGGTGGGGTCCGAATTTGAACGTGACGCCGAAGGAACTCTGATCCTTCCTCCGGAGCCAGAGGGCGGGGGACGCGGCGCCAGCACCAAGCACAGAGGCTTCCAAAGGCGGTGCTGCCGGAGTTCCCTCGTTTCCTGGTTACGTGCGTGCTAGCAGAAACGAAAACTGCCGCTTCTCCACAGGGACCAGGAGGCTGGGCACGCTAGTGTGAGACGTGTCAAGCCAAGCGCCCCCCATGGCCGCTGCCGGAGCCCAACCGCCAGGCGCCCTCTGCGGCGCACGCGCCTTGGGGCTCCGCGGGGGCCAGTGAGGGCCCCGCCCCGAGGTGGGCGTGCCTGGCGTCTCCCGGCTGGCCAATCGGCCGGCGAACCTGAGCCTTCCTCCCCAGCTAGCCTCGCGGTTGCACGTGCCAGTGTTTGTGTACGTGCGGCGGCCGCGGGGCTGGGAAAGGCCGGGCAGCTGCGGGTGAGGCTGCCGGGGCGCGGCCGGGGTTGGGACGCGGCCGCGAGGGGCCGTCCCACTGGCCCGGGCAATCTAAATTCTCCCGCACTTGGGCTGGCTGTGCTCGCTTACCTGCCAGTCCGCAGCGCCTGCCCCGCCGCTCTGCTCTCCCAGGGCCTCCGGTCCTCTGCTTTAGGTGGAGAATGCTGTTGCTTGACTGCAACCCAGAGGTGAGACTCGGGCCCCTTTAATCCGGCAGGTTTACGCTTCCGGAAGTCCGTCTGCTCAGGAGCACTAGCGAGGGTGACTGACCACTGAGCGCTGCCGAGTCCAGCCTCTTCAGAATTAGATTTGGGGAGTGGGGGAAGAGTTTCAACCGCGGGGGAGCACGGGACTGGACAGAGGCAACAGGGGTGCTAGAGCTGTTTCTTCCCGCAGGTGGACAGTCTGAAGCATCTGCTGGAGGCCGGGGCCTCGGTCAACGCACCCCCGGATCCCTGCGAGCAGTCGCCTGTCCATTTGGCCGCAGGTGGCGGCCTTGCTTGCTTTCTTCTGTGGCAGCTGCAGACTGGCGCTGACCTCAACCAACAGGTAGCTAGGTTACTGATTGTTGCTGTGTGCACCCTGCCCTCCACCCAAATCCACACAAACCCTCCTTGGACGCCAAAACGTCAAGTTGTTGCTGTTGTAGGTCTATAGCAGCGAAGTCCAAAGGATAGAAAGTGAGACTCTTAAGTAATTTAAAATTTTCTAGTAGCCACATTAATGAAAGAAAATGAAACATGAAATTAATTTATAACGTAACTCAGCTTACCGAAAAATGATCATTTCAGTGTGTGATCGGTATATAACATTACTTACAGATATTTTCCATTTTCTTTTCCTACATCTTTTCAGTCTGGCGTGTGTTTTACATTTATAGCACATTTCAATTCAGACTAACCATATTGCAAGTGCTCATTAACTATATATATATATATATATGACTACCGGCTACTATATTGGACAGCATACATAGGGCTACAGTTTATTTCAGAAGGAACAATTGCTGCGTTGCCAAATTAAAAGTTTCAGTGTAGTAATTATTGAAGTAACAATTGTGAGGCAAACTCAACCATTACAGTTTCCTATAGAACTTTCTTACGGTAGCCTGCATCTTCCATTGAATATTAAAGTATGGTGAATTTAAATTGTACTTTTTTTTTTTTTTTTGCCTCTGTAAAACTCTACCTTGCTTTTGTTCACCTAAATTGGAATGCACGTGTTTGTATTTATTTATTTTTTGGTTATTTTTAAATTTTTTTAAAACTTACATCCAGGTTAGCATATAGTGCAACAGTGATTTTATTAGATTCCTTAACGCCCCTTACCCATTTAGCCCATCCCCCCCCCCACAACTCCTCCAGTAAACCTGTTTGTTCTCCATATTTAAGAGTCTCTTATGTTTTGTCGCCATCCCTGCTTTTATACTATTTTGGCTTCCCTTCCCTTGTGTTCATCTGTTTTGTCTCTTAAAGTCCTCATATGAGTGAAGTCATATATTTGTCTTTCTCTAATTTCACTTAGCATAATTTTCATCCACATAGTTGCAAATGTCAAGATTTCATTCTTTTTGATTTCTGAGTAATAATCCATTGTATATATATACCACATTTTCTTTATCCATTCATCCGTCGATGGACATTTGGGCTCTTTCCATACCTTGGCTATTGTCGATAGTGCTGCTATAAACATGGGGGTGCATGTGTCCCTTCGAAACATCACACCTGTATCCCTTGGATAAATGCCTAGTAGTGCAATTGCTGGGTCAGAGGCTAGTTCTATTTTTCGTTTTTTGAGGAACCTCCATACTGTTTTCCAGAGTGGCTGCACCAGCTTGCATTCCCACCAACAATGCAAGAGATCCTTTCTCTGCATCCTCGCCAACATTTGTTGCCTGAGTTGTTGATGTTAGCCATTCTGACAGGTGTGAGGCAGTCTCTCATTGTGGTTTTGATTTGTGTTTCCCTGATGATGAGTGATGTTGAGTGATGTTGAGCATCTTTTTCATGTCTGTTAGTCATCTGGATGTCTTCTTTGGAGAAGTGTCTATTCATGTCTTTTGTCCATTTCTTCACTGGATTATTTGTGTTTTGGGTGTTGAGTTTGCTAAGTTCTTTATAGATTTTGGATACTAACCCTTTACCTGATATGTCGTTTGCAAATATCTTCTCCCATTCCGTTCGGTTGCCTTTTAGTTTTGCTGATTGTTTCCTTCGCTGTGCAGAAGCTTTTTATTTTAAAAAATTTTTTAATGTTCTTTCTTCATTTATTTTTTAACAGCGAGAGAGACAGAACATGAGTAGGGGAGGGGTAGAGAGAGGGGGAGACACAGAATCTGAAGCAGGCTCCAAGCTCTGAGCTGTCAGCACAGAGCCTGACGCAGGCCTTGAACTCACTGTGAGATCATGACCTGAGCCGAAGTCAGATGCATAACAGACTGAGCCACCCAGGCGCCCCCAGAAACTTATTTTGATGAGGTCCCAGTAGTTCATTTTTGCTGCACATGTTTTTATTAATGAAAACTTTGTATTTACTAAACACCAAGTGAAATTTATTTAAAAAAACTTGAATCAAAAAAATTCAGAACCATGTAGTTCTAACTGGCTTTCTTGAACAGTAATTAGATTTTACCTGCTAACTTCTACAGAGAGCGTTGTGGGGCGAGACTAAAATGTGCTGTCCTATCTTTAAGGATGTTTTTGGAGAAGCTCCACTACATAAGGCAGCAAAAGTTGGAAGTCTGGAATGCCTTAGCCTGCTCGTAGCCAGTGATGCCCAAATTGAGTAAGTATAAAATCAATGGCTTCAAATTTCAGAATTTTCTTGAACTAAGCTAATCAGACTCCTGAAGCTGAATTATGTGTGCTCTGATGCTTGCCTAATTGACAATGTGGAGTTATCATTTAAATGTTGACTTAAGCTATTAACGATACCTAATATTATCACATTTAAGTAAAACATGGATTCTTAGCAATGAGAGGTGCAATTCTTTTCCTCTCTTGTGGCAATATTACATTTTAGTTTGGGTTTGGGATAATCCCTTTTATACAAGTTCTCACTGACCTCCTTTGAGTATCACTTGTTATATTGAGCACAGAATATTCTTTCATTCACAATGGAATGTCCATTCTGTGCTGAACTCTGTGCTAGCCACTGAAGTTGCAGTAGTAAGGGAATATTGGAATTTCCCTAGGATTCCTTTACTTCTGTTCTGAAACCAACATTTGTATGCGCCCACATCTCCTGTGTAGAAAGACATATTTAAGAAAAAAAAGGCTGAATAATTGTCAATTTTTATGTAACTCAGTTTTTGTCTTACATTCAGTTTATGTAATAAGAATGGGCAAACAGCTGAAGATCTAGCTTGGTCATGTGGATTTCTAGAATGTGCCAAGTTTCTTACAACAGTTAAATGTATGCAGTCAGTAAAATCAAGTGAGCCATCGGATAGAGATCACTGTGTCCCAGGGCTTGGACAGAAACGAAGTTTTGGAAGTGCAGAAAATACAACCGGGAAAAGGAAGTGTTGGTAAGTAATTCAGTTCTGTTTTCTTCCTCCCTCGGAGATCTCTTATTTAGTACAGAATTTATTGTTTCATTTAAACATTGGCAGCCTAATTTCTAGTGTATCTTTTTATTTTCATTAACACATTTTAATACTGGTTTTAGTAACTGCTGCTAGATTCTAGAGGTCAGAAATTGTCCTGCATGATGGAAGGCTGGGGAGAAAACCTTTCTAAAAAAGTTTTTAGTGTCACTGTGTTTTTTAACAACAGATTCATGCTGGTTCTGAAAAGGTTTGAAGAAAGCCTTCGCTCCGTGCAGGTCTATTGCTCAGCTACAAGCAATGGCTTTTGGCTCACCAGGTGTATCAAAACTCCTTCTAAGAAGGAGGAGAACTTTCTTCTAAGTGAAGATAGCATTTAAGAACACATGTTTTTACATGCCTATAATATTTTGGTTGTGCATGCTTTGTCTGTTAAATTATTAAAGAATGTTTAAAGAATAAACTGTTTTCTTTGTGTACACCTTGTGGAAAAAAATTGTAGTTTAATCCATCAACCTACACCCAGGATTTAAAGTTTGTCTTTATTAACAAATTTATAACACAACTTTACTACAGTCTGAGTTCAAGATATTTTAGAAAACATTTGGTCGCTGAGGAAGACATAGATTATAGTAAGCATCCTTGTTCCAAAAGTCTGGGCCCTTCCATCCACACCAGCCCTAGATTTGGGAGACGTGAAAGGAAAATCTTTTACAAAATTATAGGACTACATGATCAAAACTGTAACATTTTAAAAACCTGTTCTGTCCGCTGGATCCTGTAATAAGACTACCTGTATAAGTCAGAGATCTGAACCCCTGGGAAGCATGGACATTAACAGACTTGGGTCCATTTCAGGTAGAGTTTAACAAAATTTTAACTCTATGGTACTTAATCCTAGAAATTATTTTTAAAAATTCCTTATGGTAACTGTTACTCCAAATACCACATTTTTCTTGATTTTACGATGTACAATTCTGGCAGTCGATGGCAGGTGATAGTTGAACTGGCAGTCTGTTTTTCTTAGTTGTCCACTGAAGACTGTCTAGGGACCATGCCGTGCATCTTAGCTATGAGGAAATGTGTGTGGCAGGGAGAAATCTGTGCTGGCTTCTTGAGATGCCCTTCACTGTCTTTGGGCCATAATCATGCCACTCTCCATTCTTCATATCACTATTAATCCTTTCTCCCAGCAGAGAAAATTACGTTCAAACAAAATCTCATTGTAAATACAAAAGCGTATCAAATTTCTTTCAGGCCATTGGTTTCTTTTTTTAAACTTTTTAAATGTTTATTTATTTTTTTTAGAGAGAGACAGAGCACAGGCTAGGGAGGGCCAGAGAGAGAGAGGGAGACACAGACTCTGAAACAGGGTCCAGGCTCGGAGCTGTCAGCATAGAGCCTGACAGGGGGCTCAAACTCACAAACCGTGAGATCATGACCTGAGCCGAAGTCGGACACTTAACTGCCTGAGCCATCCACGTGCCCCTGGTTTATTTTCTTAAAGACTCGGCTAATGACTAGTATGAGTTACATCCTTCTGAAATGAAATGCTTTGCTTGCAAAATACTTTTGAGGAGGCCAGCTAGGACTCTTAAAATACATACCAGTGGGTGAGTGACAGTTACCCTAAGTAACTAGGAAGCTGCTGGGCATTGTCAGGGACCTAGAGTTCAAGTGCATGCTTTCTACAGAAGATAGTGTGTTAGCTCTATTTTTTAGTGTGGAGGTTGGAGGGTTCAGTAGACATGTTCTTTAATCTGATTTCAAATGCAAGTAAAAAAACAAACAAAAAATCCTCCATCAGTCATGTTCCCCTGCCCCCAGGTAACTGCTAATTTATCTTTGAGATCTGTTTGTTTTTATATGTAAATAAGCTTTTGATTATCTCTTTTAGCAAAATTTTTTTCTCATAAATTTAATGTTCTAATATCTGTTTTCTTGATGAACAGAAAAAAAGGCTTACATGATCTGTTTTAATCTTTGAGGGCTTTTTCAGGTAACCAGACTCAAATATTTAAAAAAGAAGTGGGTAGAGAGGGTGCCCAAACCAGCAACTGATGGCAGTAGATAGGGGAGCCTGCTCTTTCCTTTTGAGGCGAGTAGTCTGGGAACTTCAAACAGGGAAGTTCCACAAAGGGGTAAAGAGAGGTCAGGCAGAGACAGAACTCTCCCTGTAGCTCCCACTACGGACAGAAAGTTGGTGTCCTTCCAAAATTCATGTGAAACCTAATCCCTAAGGTGATGGTAGCTAGAAGGGGGCCTTTGGGAGGGGACTAGGTTATGAGGTGGAGCACTCATGGATGGCATTAGTGCCCTCATTAACGAGGCTGCTGAAACGTCCCTCATCCATTCTACCACGTGGAAGACCCTGAAAAAGACTGCTCTCTGTGAACTAGTAAGTGGGGCTCACCAGACCAGACATGCCAGTGCCTTGGATTTCTCTGCCTCCAGAATTGTAAGGCCACCCAGGCTATGGTGTTCTGTCATAGCAGCCTGAACAGACTATAAAACAGTGCTCTAGATTGTTGAGTTAAGTGAGAGTCAATAGTTCCACCGATGGCCAGGCCTTGGCTTCACAGCTCCTTCTGTGTGCCAATACGGCAAAGGGTTTTTTTTATAGAATCTATGGAAATATAACTTGAAAAGGACAGCACAGTCCTTAGAGACAGTAATCAGGAACAATGCCTTACTGGATCTATCCAGATGCTTCAGAAAACCCTATCTGGACAACTCCATCTAGTGCAAAGTTCCTCATGCCAGCCAGAAAGAAGTAATTTTATCTGTATCACACCTCTAATTAAAATAAGGTTTCTCATTGCCTAGAAGATAAAATCTAAATGCCTGGTTTCTCGCAGGGCTCACAATGACTATCCCGCCAGCCACACCCCTTCACCAGCTCTACTCAGGTTCAAACTACTGTAGTTCGGGGAACATGCCCTGCTTTCCTTTCACTGTGTCTAAGGGAGCCCTCTACAGGATCTACAACTCTACAGGAGTTCCAGCTCCCTCTTAGGTAACCATATTCTTTCTGGGGAATCCTTTTTGGATCTCCTTTGTCCTTGTAGCTAGACTAAGAGCTTTTTAAAGACCTTCTTTAATACCCCTATTGCTTTGGACAGTGGATGGCACATATTAGGTAGGTACTTAATGCCGAATGAGTAAACAGTTTGCTAAAGAAAGAGTAAATACTGCTTCCATTTGCATGTACCGGCCAAAAACATTCCATACATAGATTTAAAAGTCCAAATGTCTTGAAAGAGAAAAGCAGAATGCACTTATATCCTGTCAGTATTTAGATAGTCTTAGCATTAGCAAAAGACTTTACTAGTCTGAAATATAAAACAGTTCAGCCACACACAGTGAAGCTCTTTACATACTAAAACCCCTTATCCTCAGGGCTTTAGTAACCTCATGCAGTTATGTTCTTTTCAACTTCTGAAAGTGTATCCCCAATCAATTTCAATGTTAAACTACCCAATTCTCCAGGAATTCTGCTTTAAAAAAATGACCTGGACAGAGTTAAGAAGGTAGAGTATTATGGGGACCCTGACCTTGTCTTATCCCTGAAGTGCAGCTAGATCAGCATCAAACCATTTTGAAAACCTAGGAAATTGATGTGAGGATTAATGCAACAATCTGCATAATTTGAGCCAGATAACTTGGCAGGTAGTTGGTGCGGAGAGATGTGGGGGAGAGAAAAGCAGCGGAGCCATGGAGGGTAAGGAGCTGTTTTCATGGAGAGAGGACAGAGAGAAAGGGGGAGAGTGCAGTGTATTGGGACTGCGCAAGAAAAACACTTCCCCTGAAAGTAGCTAGAAAGAGAAAGAGTGAAAACACTTGCAGGGGAATGGACAAGAAATCAGTTTCCCAAAACCATTGAGAGAGAGAAAGGAGTGGGTTTCAATTCCACCAGGATTCTATAAACAGCGGAGCGCACAGTCTGAAGTTTCAGAGTTCATGCCTGGCAGGCAGACAACTTAGACACAGACAGAGTAAAGGCAGGAGACTGAAACAAAGGAGGGGTGCTTGATCACGTGTGTGAGGGCACAAAATCCCCACGCCAGAGACTAGAGAGCTGGGTGAAACCATTTTCACCTCAAGCGCACATGTGCGCACACAGGGATAGACCCCAGTGAGCTAATCAGCGCCACCAAGTTGACAACTGAGCCATTGCCAGAAGTCCTGCCCACCTGCACCCTCGAGGCATATCCTGGAGAAGACCAGGACAAATCCCTTCCACCTGTTTAAGGACTATAGTGTGATGCAAAGTTTCAGTTTCAGGGGAAACTGGATGTAACTTCATTCAGGCTGCATTCTGCTTGCTTGTTTGTTTGTTTTTGCTTCTGTTGTTTTCTTTTTCTTTCTTGGATACGGAAAGAGATCAAATTTTTTAATTTTTAATTTCATTTATTTTCCTTATTTTATTCTATTATTTAAAAATTTGCCAGTGGGGGGGGTGCCTGAGTGGCTCAGTCAGTTAAGCATCTGACTTCGGCTCAGGTCAAGATCGAGAGGGAGGAATGTACACCAAAATAAAAAACAGGAAGAAATCATGGCCAGGGATTTAATCAACACAGATACAGTAAGATGTCTGAACTAAAATTTAAAACCACAATTATAAGGATACTAGCTGGTGTTGAAAAAAGTATGGAAGACAATAGAGAATCCCTTTCTGCAGAGGTAAAAGAACTAAAACCTAGTCAGGCAGAAATTAAAAATTCTATAACTGAGATGCAATCTTGAATGGATGCCATGACGGCAAGGATGGACCAATCAAAGCAGCAAATCAGTGATACAGAAGATAAAATGTCGATACTACCCATTGCAGTCTATACATTCAATGGAGCCCCTATCAAAATAACGCCAATATTCTTCCCAGAGCTAGAACAGACAATTCTAAAAATTTGTATGGAACCAGAAACGACCCTGAATAGCCAAAGTAATGTTGAAAAAGAAAACCAAAGCTGCAGGCATCACGATTCCAGACTTCAAGCTGTATTACAAAGCTGTAATCATCAAGACAATATGGTACTGGCACAAAAACAGACACATAGATCAAGGGAACAGAATACAGAACCCAGAAATGGACCCACAAATGTAAGGCCAACTAATCTCTAACAAAGCAGGAAAGAATATCCAATGAAAAAAAGGCAGTCTCTTCAGCAAATGGTGTTGGGAAAACTGGACAGCAACATGCAGAAGCATGAACCTGGACCAAACTCAAAATGGATGAAAGACCTAAATGTAACACACAAAACCTTTAAAATCCTATAGGAGAAAACAAGCAACAACCTCTCTGACCTTGGCCGCAGTAACTTCTTACTAGACATGTCTCCAGAGGCAAAGGAAACAAAAGCAAAAATGAACTATTGGGACATCATCAAGATAAAAACCTGCACAGTGAAGGAAAAAGTCAACAACACTAAAAGGCAACTGACAGAATGGGAGAAGATATTTGCAAATGACAAATCAGATAAAGGGTTAGTATCCAAAATCTATAAAGAATTTACTAACACCCAAAAACCAAATAATCCAGTGAAGAAATGAGCAAAAGAACAGACATATTTCCAAAGAAGACATCCAGATGACTAACAGACATGAAAAAGATGCTCAACATCACTCATCATCAGGGAAATACAAATCAAAACCACAATGAGATTTCGACCTGACGCCTGTCAGAATGGCTAACATTAACAACTCAGGCAACAACAGATGTTGGCGAGGATGTGGAGAAAGAGGATCTCTTTTGCATCGTTTTTGGTAATGCAAGCTGGTGCAGCCACTCTGGAAAACAGTATGGAGGTTCCTCAAAAAACGAAAAATAGAACTACCCTACGACCCAGCAATTGCACTACTGGGCATTTATCCGAGGGATACAGGTGTGCTGTTTCAAAGGGGCATGTGCACCCCAATGTTTATAGCAGCACTATAAACAACAGTCAAAGTATGGAAAGAGCCCAAATGTCCATCAGCTGATGAATGGCTAAAGAAGATGAGGTATATATACACAATGGAATATTACTTGGCAATCAAAAAGAATGGAATCTTGCCATTTGCAACAACATGGATGGAACTAGAGTGTATTATCCTAAGCTAAATAAATCAGAGAAAGACAAATATCACCTGATTTCACTCCTATGTGTAATTTAAGAAACACAACAGATGAACACAGGGGAAACGAAGGAAAAATAAGATAAAAACAGAGAGGGAAGCAAACCATGAGATGCTTTTTTTTTTTTTTTTAAATAGAATTTACTGTAAAGGTAGCTAACCTAGTATATACAGTGTGCTCTTGGCTTCGGGAGTAGATTTCCATGATTCGTTGCTTACATACAACAACAAGTGCTCATCCCAACAAGTGCCCTCCTCAATGCCCATCATCCATTTTCCCCTCCTCCCATCAACCCTCAGTTTGTTCTCTGTATTTAACAACCATAAGAGACTCTTAAATACAGAGAACAAACTGAGGGCTGCTGGAGGGGTGTTGTGTGGGGGATGGGCTAAATGGGCAAGGGGCATTAGGACACGTGTGATGATACGTAAGTGATGAATCACCAAATTCTATTCCTGAAATCATTATTACACTTATGTTAACTAACTTGGATTAAATAAAATAAAAAAAATAATATAGAAAAAAGTAAAATATAAAATTCTAGAGTTTATTTTTAGTATTATTCTTTTTTTTAAAGTGTATTTATTTATTTTGAGAAGGCGAGCAAACAGGGCAGGCAGGAAGAAAGGGAGAGAGAATCCCAAGCAGGCTATCACTGTCACTATGGAGCCCGACGAGGTGCTCGATCTCATGAACTGTGAGATCATGACCTGAGCTGATATTGGACACTTAAGCGACCAACCCTCCCCTAGAGTTTTTAAATATAGAACTTAAGATATTATTTATAACTCCTAATTAAAGCTTTTTACATAAGAAAATGATCTAATTAAATTATAAATTCACAGTTCAGAGAAACCTTTTCATTCATGTTGATGTTAACTTAGTGACAACATGATAAAAATAAAAGGCAGTAACAGTATGATATATTCATTGGCTTATGGCTGGAAAGGTTGTATGCATTTTTTTTAATTTTAATATATTTGGCAAAGAATATAGTAGTTAAAATTCAAGTTAATTATGTCTTATACTTGCCTTCTAAAGTTTTAGTATGAGTTTTCATATGTGTAAATTTGTTGCCTATAAATTAAATTTATCCCTCCTTTGACATTGTAAGTATCAATGACTACTCTGGAATTTTGTCTCAAATTCAGATCTTTTATAGAATGAGATTAAGTTATATGTAAATAAATTAAAAGTAGTCAAGCCTCCATACCGTTTAGTTTATTTTTGGTTACTAATACAATTATAAAGGTTATTTAATCTACCCTCCTATTTCCATACATTTGTTTATGCAAAGTTGTAACATCTCCAAAGGAATATGATGATGAGCTGTGTGTTCCATTATTAAGTTAATAATTAAGAAAGTGTTTATAAATCTAAAGTTTTTTCTTTGCAATTCACTTTAGTTTCCTCTTGTTCTCCCTACCTAGAAAGATACTCCTTATAGCCCCAGAATACCTCCTTTTAGTGTGGATCACTGCCCTCGGTTTAGAGTCCTTCTGTTAACAGCCAGTTTGCTATCTTTTGGTTCCAGGTTCTTTGCCTTGTATCTTCATTTCTGTTAAACAGATACTTACCTTTTCCAAAATAACTTGCAGATCTTCAGCGCCTGTATAATGTGGATCTAAAATTAGAAATTTTATCTGCCCGGTAATTTCATTCCACGCCACTCCTAGTATTGTGTGGGCCAAAACTCCTCCCCCTATAACAGAGGAAATGTGAACTGTGAGAGGGCATGTATGAATCTCAACGTGCTACTCAATTGCAATTTAAAAGCACTATCTTGCCTATTAATTGATCTAATATCGCATTAGAATGGACTAGCCTGTATTATAAAAGACCACAGATGATGTCAAATACACTGAGGAGATAAAATTACATCTTTAAAGACAAAAAAGATACAATCATATTTATAACCATATAAGGTTTATATTCCACTGCCATATCCATGGCATTACTGACACTGGATTTACAAAGGGCTATGCAGGGTCTAAACTCCTCCCAAGAGAACAAGTCTTGTTCCTCATAGAATCATCAATCTTTAGATCGACTAATCTGATCCTTTTGACAAATACAGCCCAGTGAGGTGAAGCAATCTGTACGGTGTCACACAGCCAGCCAAGTTGGTGACAGCACCATGACTTACGAGGCTCAACTGAGTGACAATGGTCTCTTTTCTATACTGCTCTCAACTCTTTAAATATTTCAACACAGTTATCATTTCTCTTCTTAACCTTTATCTTTTGTTTTAGCCTTCTTCCCACCTTGGAAATTGAAAAATAAATACCCAGAGGTCAATATATATGGTATAAAAGCTAATTTTGAAAGGTTTAAAAATGACTGATTTTATGTGACATTATTTACATTAACAATACATTTTACATGTTCTCCACTCTATCAAAGGAGCCCAAGATGTCCAGAACACCTTACCGATCATTACTGGAGTTCCTTCACTCTGGAAATGATTAGCCAGCTCCCGTCCTTGAGAGGCCATTTCAGAACCTTGGCTAGAAAGAAACCATTCTCTATCAGATGAACAATTTCTCACACTAAAGTCATTAAGGAGTTAGGGAGCCAATGTTTTCTACCTTTTTGTTTTCTTTTTTTGGTTACTGAAAAAAATACGATATAAATTTAAATACAATTAAGTGGTCAGGAACTGACCTGAGAGCAATTTAAAGCACCATAACCTCTTAAAATATTTAAGGCCACTAAACATGCTAGGAAAGAAGTAAGGAGACCCTGTTCCTTTGCTTCTGCAACTGCATAAAGAAGGGTCTGGATTTTTAACTGGGGAGTAAAAGTGGTCACATTGATGCCCAGTGGGCTCTTATGGATGGATTTAATTGTGGAAAAATGAGTTTTAAGTCCTGGGTTCCTGTCTTCTTGCCATCAGACTCAGTCTGTATTTCCTTATCTTTAAATCGGGACCAATCACCCTGCCCTGTCTACACGACAGGAGCTTTGGGACTAAAATAGACAATATCTGTGAGGCCAATATGAAAACTGCAAGATGTTTTCAAGTACGACATACTATTTTTAGGGATATTTCAATGTCCTATACAATTAGTATTTTTGAGAAGAGAGAAAGATGGTCAGATGAAGGGAGGTTATTTTTTAGATTGGACGGGCCGAGTGGTGCTAATCCTTACCTTCTTAGTAAGGCATGTGTAAAGTTTTAAGGGGCCAAAATGCTCACTTTTTAAGCACCATACGCTTCAATACTTAATCTATCATTTATTTGTTAGCATTGGTTTCCAGAGCCAATCCAAACTGCAAGTGTGAAATCAGATGAACTTGGACAGAAGCACATGCACAAAAAAGGATGGTGTTACTGTATCTACTGAGGTTGTTGTAATAGAAAATGTATTTAAAACACAAGCTCATAGGGGCGCCTGGGTGGCTCGGTCGGTTGAGCATCCAACTCTTGGTTTCATGTCAGGTCATGATCTCACGGTTTCTTGAGTTCAAGCCCTGAATCAGGCTCTGTGCAGACTGCATGGAGCCTGCTTGGGATTCTCCCTCTCTCTCTGCCCCTCCCCTGGCTTATGCTCTCTCAGTCTCTATCAAAATAAATAAACTTAAGAAAAAATAAAACATAAGCTCATAAACAAGGAGTGAGCTACTTACGGTCGTAGAAATTAATCTTATTTAACTAATATTTGCTCATATTTTAATGCTAGAATTATGGTTAAAATGTATTGGAAAAAAATGAATATATTATTTGGACACATTATTAGTTCACTGACATCTTAGAAAAAGAGCAGGAGTTACACAAAAAGGGCAGTCATAGATCAACATTTGATTTTCTCCTTTGAAGACTTTTTCAAGACTTGAGGATAAAAAAATTTGATTTTATGTAACTCTAGTCAAAGTTGACATATTCCCAAGTTTTCCTCTTCTAGGCTAAAATTAAGTCTAGACCATACAAGTATATATCACGAATTTACTCATTGACTCAAAGTCTTCTAAAAAATAACCAAAAAAAGCTCAGGGTTTAAAAAAATGGGATTAGGGGTGCCCGGGTGGCTCAGTCAGCTAAGCATCTGACTGTGGCTCAGGTCATGATCTCACAGCCTGTGGGTTTGAGTCCCCTGTCGGGCCCTGTGCTGCCAGCTCGGAGCCCGGAGCCGGCTTCGGATTCCGTGTCTCCCTCTCTCTCTGCCCCTCCCCTGCTTGTGCTCTGTCTGTCTCTCTCTCAGAAAATAAACATTAAAAAAAATTATAAATAAATAAATAAATAAATAAATGGGATTAATAAAGCAATGAAGCAACAGGGAGGGGAGAAGGAATGTGGAGGAAGAGAAAGGAGAAAAAGATCTCATTTTCTTATTATTTAAAAAAAATTTTTTTTTTCAACGTTTTTTATTTATTTTTGGGACAGAGAGAAACAGAGCATGAACGGGGGAGGGGCAGAGAGAGAGGGAGACACAGAATCGGAAACAGGCTCCAGGCTCCGAGCCATCGGCCCAGAACCTGACGCGGGGCTCGAACTCACGGACCGCGAGATCGTGACCCGGCTGAAGTCGGACGCTTAACCGACTGCGCCACCCAGGCGCCCCTCGTTTTCTTATTATTTTAATAAAACGACAATCTTGGTTTGAAATGATTTCACTAATTTCTTAGCATCCTCACCTGACGAACAGTATTTTTGATGTTATTCCAATCAGTCGGTTCAGTACCAGCTGCACCTCGATGGATCCAATCCATTGCCGTGATCCGACAAATGTTGCTGGTTTGTCCCCGGCATCAACTAGAGCCTTTATGTATTTAAAAATACAAAAAAATCCATACACAAGACAGCCGTTAAAAACTTGACTTAGGACCTTTTTTTCCGATTACAGGTATATATTTTTTTCCTTCAAAACAGAAATAAGTCTGTGTGTACCATGAGGTAGTAATAATTGTTAGTAGTACATTAAGGGGTCACGAAATGTACAATTGATTATACTTTTAAATGGCATGTTCTGTACCTGCTGAATTTCTCTGTGCGTTGGAATGGGTCTCTCTGTGTAGCCCTGGTGTCTGAGCCAAGAGCAGATTGTCTGCAGAGATCGGTAAGCGCAGCCCCAGCCACTGTCATCCGTCCGATCCTGCATGTAGTGATGATAACTGTATATGCCCTGGACCACATGGATCTATATAAAAAGAAGAAATAGAATAACATGTTAGACTTAAGATAGATGCATATATTCTATAATACACCCAAGCCAAGTTTACCGTTCTCAGAGCTAGACTGTTACTGTAATTCCTTACAAAAATGCCTTGAGAACTATAGTTGAACGTTATACCCTCTTGGCTTTTTATTAAATGTCTAAAGTCCTTACCATAGGCTGTCAGGCCTGTTAAGTCCCGCCCTCTGGCAGTTTCATCTTGGCTTTCCTCTATTGCATGCTGTTTTAGGTTCAGATGTGCCAGGGGCAATCTGATCTCAGAGCCTTATGGTTCTCCCTGCCTGCAACACTCTTTTCCCAAACAGTTTTGCAGCTCTGCACCCTTATTTCACTCAGGTCTCTGCTCAAATGTCAGAGGCCTTTGTGATCATCCAACCTAAACATGGCATGCTTACTCCCTCACCACCCACCTCTTGCCCTGGCTGTTACTCTCTCTCCTGCTTTTTTTTTTTTTTTTTTTTTTCCCCAAAGCACTACTTGACCCATTACTTATTACTTTTTAAATCTCTGTCTAACTACACTAATATGTGAGTTCAATAAGGGCAAGTACTGTGTCTTATTTATTTCTGGGCCTAAGCTTCTCCAGCGGGCCTGGCTAATGGTTAATAGCCAGTAAATATTTGTTGAATAAATGATAAAGGAAGGAATGAACAAAGGGTCCACATAATGGGACATGTGAAGAATGTTTCTCCAATTTTGTAAACCTGCCATTGATTAAAACCCAGGTATGCGATTTAAATAGGGGAACCTGGGTGGCTCAGTCGGTTAAGCGGCCGACTTCAGCTCAGGTCACGATCTCAGGGTCTGTGAGTTAGGGCCCCACGTCAGGCTCTGTGCTGACAGCTCAGAGTTTGGAGCCTGCTTGAGATTCTGTGTGTGTGTCTCTCTCTGCCCCTCCACCACTCATGCTCTTTCTCTCTCTCTCAAAAAATAAAATAAACATTAAAAACAAATCCTTAAATAAAGGCCAAGATCATGTAACTTCTTTCTTGTTGTATAAAGCAATATTAAGCGCCTGGGTGGCTTAGTCGGTTGAGCTTCCAACTTCAGCTCAGGTCATGATCTCATGATTAGTGAGTTCCAGCCCCGACTCAGGCTCTGTGCTGACAGCTTGGAGCCTGGAGCCTGCTTGGATTCTGTGTCTCCCTCTCTCTGTGCCCCTTCCCCGCTCATGCTGTGTCTCTCTCTCAAAAAATAAAATAAACATTAAGAAATGTTTTTAAAAAAGAATACACGTTCCCCACCTCCCACCACAAACTGGTACTATTATTTTTTGGCTTAAATTAGCTAGGAAGAGGCATGGACAAATACAGAATCCTCACCCAACAATTAGACAATATATTTTCTTCTCAAGCACACACAGAAAATTTATAACTAGAACATTGCAGTAGGCTGAAAAATGGTCCCCAAATGATATCTATCTCCTAATCTCTGGAACCTGTGAATGCTACCTTATATGGTCAAAACAGAAAACAAGAACAAAAAAGAAAAAAGAAAAAAAGTTTGAGGGAGGCCTTTGCAGATATGATTAAATCAAGGGTCTTAACATACGGGCAAATTTGCCTGGACTATCAAGATAGGCCCTAAATGTAACCACAAGTGTCCTTGCGAGGGAGTGGAGAAGGAACTCTAACACAGAGGAGGAGAAGAGAAGGCAGCATGACCACAGAGGCTGACAGGAAGTGACGCAGCCACCAGAAGCTGGAAGAGGCAGGGATGGATTCTCCCCTAAAGCGTCTGGAAGCGGCCTGACCTTGCTGACACCTGGATTTCAGCCTACTGATGTGGTCCCCGGAGTCCTCTACGTAGACATTGTAGCATATGTTCATTTTTAATAAGATTTCCTTACAAAGCACACAGAGACTCAGCAGATACTGAATAAATGCGATGACATGATGAACAATTAAGTTTCCTCTCTCGGCGGCCTGAGTTTAAGGGAATGGACCTTAAATGATGTGGGCGCTGAGCAGCTCTGAGGAGGGCAGGAAAAAATTACACACAGGCTTCAGCGATGAAGAAATGGAGGCTGAGAAAAGCAGGCCAGTTAGGATCAAAGCAAACCCACAGAAAGCAGCAGAGATGCCACCAAGGAGCAGCAGGGGCCTGAGACAGGTGGCTGCTGGTCACAGGGCCGCTAAGTTCTAGGAGGCCGGCCGAGCAAGCATTCCTGTTCTCGGATGGCCCCGAGCCCCTGCTTACTGGCCCTACTCAAACCCTGCAAAGAACCCTCCCCACACCCCACCAGTCCACTCTTACCTGAGCTGCCGTGAGTGAGGACCCACCACCTGCAACCAGGGCCGTGAAGCACAGGAAACGTGTTGCAGGCCCTAACCAGACTCCTGCTACGGCATGCCCTGGGTAGAATACTTAGCCTACTTAGTGTGATTTCTCAGGTTCAGAATGAAAATAAGTGGAACAGATGGGGGCAAGGCTTTTAAATAAGTTGGGGAATGGAATTTTAGTAGGAAAAATGTGGTACATAATATCTATACCTGACCTTTTTAGACTACTGTGAATTACTACTATCTTAAGCAATGATTATTAAAAGAAATGGGTGGTAAATTTTGTTTTAGAGACGATAGACATTATGAATAAATCCTTATAATTTCCACTGGATACAAAGAGCCAAGAAAAACCAAAAAACCCACCACTGACACTGATGATCAGTTGACTCTATAAATAATTATTAAACTCACCATACCAGTCTCTATGTTAGGTGGATTGAGATAAATGTGTGGATTTCTAATGTAACCATCTCTGTATGGTTCATCTGGAAAGTGATAAGCATTAGACCTTCTGAAATAAGGTCTGTCATGAGGCAGATTGAAGAGGTCATGTAACTCCTAAATGAAATCAGAATCAGAAGAGAAAAAAGTTAAATAACTTAGATTCCTTATCAGTAAACAAACTCAAGCTAAAGATATAAAACAAAACTAATTATATACTGGCTATAAAAGTTATCAAACACACATAATTCACTAAACTAATATAATATGATAACATATAGAATAATAATATTATAACAAACTAAAACCAAATGAGAGTTATTTATGTTTTTCTATGGATATGGGTAAAAATGGGAAGGGAACGCAGAAAAAATGAAAATGCAGTTGACCCTTGAACAATGCGGGTATTAGAGACACTGACCCCTCAAAAACTGAATAGCCACTGTTGACTGGAAGCCTTATAAACACATTAATGATTAATACATATTTTGTATGTTATATGTATTAGATACTGCATTCCTACAATAAAGTAAGCTACAGAAAAGAAAACATTATTTAGAAAATCGTATGGAAGAGACAATACATTTATAGTGCTGGATTGTATAGTGCTGAAGATAATCTATGTACGAGAGGATCCCTGTAGTTCAAACCCGTGTTGTTCAAGGGCCAGCTGTAATTTGTCAGAGTGAGAGAAGTAAGATAATGTCAAATTAATTATTTATTACAACACAATCTGTTAAAACACATCCAGGCTAGAAACTGGTTTTGAAACAGCCTTGCAAATGAGTAAATTATAATGAACAATAATAGAATTATGTGACAGTATTTTGAAAAATCATGCTTAGAGTACTTCACAAATACAAGGGGTAGTGATTAAATTATGAAGTAGAAATTCGGTGGTAGGAAACCAACCAATATGGCATCAAAATTAAAATGCACATACGTGTTTAAAATGCAAAATTTTCCCAACTGTACAAAAGTGTGACAGTTACTTTGTAAAGTCCGGTATTTTCCTTTTTTGTATCTCCTACGTATCTTGCAGTTTGAATGGGATGACATGGTGCCTTTGCAGGTCAATTCCGCCAGCAACACTTACAGAGGGTGCAGAGGGTTACAGTATGACGCGTCTTCCCAGGGGGATGAGGAAGATGCTCCCACAGTATAATTGGATGGGTGCCAGGCAAGACCAGACATCAAAAATATGCATTCCAAAACCAGTCATTTCATCAGTCTCAGTTCTTTTAATGCTGATCATGTTTTCTTCAAAATACCTCTAATGAAACCCAAATAACGGTGGGACGTGGGGGATGAAGTATTACTATAAATCCTAATTAGAATTAGCATAAATCCTAACTTTCCTTCTCTGACTGTAATCTTGTCTCTTTCACAAATCTTAAAATAACAGAAGGGAAAAGGAGTTTATTTATAAACACTCATCAGCAGCTCCAGGCATGTAAGTATCTCTTCATTTCTGTACTTTGTTATGGAAAAATTTCACAGAACATATGAACCACACTGAATGTATGAAATCAAAATGTTACATATGGTTTAGCATTTTTTCATTAATACCACTTTTAAAAAGTTCCGTGTGAACAGAAATTACATAACATGTAAAAATAACAGTCTGCTTCCACACTTTCCTCTTAAATCACAAAATAATTTCCATTTATTAGAAATGTTTAAGTAAAAACGAAATGAGTCATGGTCATGTTTTCTCTAAGAACAGGTGAATTGGTTTTACCTTTCTATAGGACTGCAGCTGACCATCTGGAATTCCTGATGGATATGAAATTGTTTTAAGATTTTTTTCCCCTGGCAATAAAAAGTGCAGTGGTTCAGGAACCACAATAGATGTTCCTTTCATATATTTCAAAATGCACTTCTCCATATCAGTTAGTTGATTATGAATTGCATCAACTAGAAGTTTACGAACTCTGTGGAGGGAAATATTCAAGGGCATTAACGAAAGTTATAATGGCTATGAGAAATGAGAGTGGAGAGTAAATATATCTCAAATACAGTAAAACACTTGATTGGACCAGGTTTATGAAAGGAAGTCTAAATTATGCAAAGTGAAGTAAACGGTGTATTTCCTGAGTATAGGTAAAGGGAAAACCCTATAGGTTTTGCACACTACCCTACATCCTCTAAATAAACATTTACTTACTAGATGACTCAGTTTAATAATAAGCAAGGAATAAATCACAGTAGAAGTTACAACAATCCTGGATATGCCTATATGATATTTAAAAACCGACTCTGATTACTTTGGGGAGGAGTGCTCATTCAAATGCAGTAGTAGGACAAAATACTTACTTTCCCCACGTTTCTTCCGGAGCAACAGATAGAACTACATCAACGGGTAAAATCATACTAACGTAGTGGTGCCCCCCGCTTTCTCTTTCAATGATGGGGGTTACGGCTCCCAAAGAGGTTGACATTTCCAGCATAAGATCTATATTTACTATTTGATGCTATAAAGATAAACAGTAATAGTCAACTTATAGCACATTGAACATTAAATATTAAGGGCAAGTAAAAGGACTTTTTAAGGGCCATGTAAAGCTGTATGACAGTAAATTGTTTAAAAGCACAAATCGTAGGGGTGTCTGGGTGGCTCAGTCAATTAAGCGTCCAACTCTTGATTCTGGCTCAGGTCAAGATCTTGTCTGTGCTGAGTACAGAACCTGCTTGGGATTCTCTCTCTCTCCCTGTCTCTCTGTCCCTCCCCCGTATTCTCCCTCTCTCTCAAAACGAATACACATTTTAAAAATGAGTAAATAAAAGCACAAATCTTATCTTTAAAAAAAAAGTCTTCTTTGCTTCAAAATAATCTGAGGGAAGGTGGAGAGTGAGTGGGGATGAAGACGAAATCAGACTGACCATGTGTTGATAAACATTTGTGTGTGTGTATCTGTGTGTGTGTGTGCGTGCGTGCGCACTAATAAACACTGAAGCTGACAGCTTCACCAGTATTCATACAGTATTCTCTCTATTTTTGTAGAGATTTAAAGTAAAAAAAAAAATCAAATGAACAAGATACCAAAGGAACTTTTAAACATACGTTACAACTATATACTCCTGGTCTAAAGACACAGAGAACTATAAACAAATATTGAAAACTCTTATTAGTAGGTTTGATTTTGACAGGGGTATACAATAACAACTCTGAAAACACATTCTGTTTTGAACAAATCTGGCAAAATATTGAGGATACTGGAAGCTAGGTTTCTCACTGGAAAACATTTATGAGCCGTGTGAGGTAGGAGTAGAATTGGAAATACAAATAGGATTTACATAGATAAAGAAATGGAGAAATGGCTGATTCCTGAGCTGGAACAGGGACAGTACATGATGTGCCTAGAACACCTTGGGGAATGAAGTAGGAAGTACTCAAAAATACAGTGTCAAAAAGACATTGGAGCTAGCTTAAGGAAGCTTCCATTGGCTAAATCTTATAAGATGTGAGCATCCAAATAACTAATGAGAGTAACAGATTGTAACTCACTGCATAAAATAGGAACCTATGCTTCCATGTTTATAATAAATAAAGAAAGAAAAGCAAAGCTCTTCATTATGGTAATTTCATGTAATAAATGTGGAAGGAAATGATAGAAAAATCACCACTTTGCAACCATCAGGTTAATGTTGGATTCAGGTAAAAATTACCAATTCCAACTGAAGTGGTGAGTAAAACTTTGGTAAGGAATAGGATACATAAGTATAGCCTCAGAAGATACACAAAGTAAGCCTCACTTAACTACATATAAGGGAAAAAATAGTGTCCTCACAGAGAAGAAAACCTGCAGACACCGCATTAAGTAAGCGATCAGAGTTTTAACACCAACAATAGCAGGAGAAGACTCTTTAATATGATGTACTGAGGGGGACGTGACATTACTTCTGCCATATTACCAACAGTGTACCACCTGAATCTAATCATGAGGAAGCCTAACACATCCCAACTGAGGAGCATTCTACAAAGTAACTGACCCGTACTACTCAAAATGTCAAGCTCCAACTACTGGTAATTCTCAAATCATTTGATCGACAGCCCAGTTTTTTTGTACATTCCATATTTGTAAATCCAACAGCTCACGAGGACATCTCATTGGTGTCTCAAACAACATGACCGAAACTGACCTCATGTCCTCCCCTTCATCCATCTTTACCCAAGCAAGAAACTGGGCATCCCATATCCAATTCGTTTCCAAGCATAATCCATTGCATCCCCTAGATATCTCTTGTCTCCACTCCCTCCTCTCCATTACCATGGCTGTGGGTTTAGTTCAGCTTCTTCTGAGGTGGCCCCTGCCCACCTCTCTAACCTCATGTCATTTTCCCGTAACAGCCTAGAAAAACACTGCAGTCATGTTAACTTGATACAACTTCCTCCCTTAAAGGAGCTCCACTTTTCATGTCCAGTATCTGCCAAGTTTGTGGCATATGGCAAGTACTCAATAACACTGGTTCAAAAAAGCAACAAAACTAAGAACAATATGAAGAAAAGTAAATTATTTCTTACTATCTCATAGCATAATGTGTCACTATCATGGTTCAGAACAATTCCGTTTTATTTATTTTTATATAATTTGTAAACATACTTGAGTTGTATACTTTTTGTGGGAGCAAAGAAAGCATCGAAGAAAACCTTTAAGATATGTATTAATATGGAACAAAAGCTGAGACACGTAAAGCAGAAATATGACCTCTGGAAAGTCATTTACTCTTTCTGGACCTCAATAATCTGACCTGTGAAAAATAACAGAGTTGGATTAAATAATCTCTAACATCTCACTCCACTCCAAATTCAAGGATTAAACATTTTTAACTGAGAAGACAGGTGATTTGCTTACCATGTCCGATAACTTTTTGTCTTTCTTTCTCATAAATTTTCGTTTTGTATCTTCTTCCTGTTCAAAGCTAAATTTTTAATACACAAAGATGTTTATAATGTGCAGTGATGTTCTGAAAACATTTCTAGCAGTTTTCAAACATACTCACTGAATAAAGCGCATTATGGTCTTACAAGCAGAACCGTCAGCCAACTCTCCTGGGATGGTGTTTATGTCACTGTTAGGCCATATGTACACCGAACTGTGGCAAATTTTGAACACAAGTGCATTTGAAGAAAGCTTGGTTGACAGGTCACTTAGCACATGTTTTAGTGCTTTCTTGATAAATATTTCTAAATTAAAAGGACATAAATAGAAGTCACTAAGACGAATTTTAAGCTTTTCAACACGAATGGTTCTAAACACACAAAAGTTGAGCAGAGTAAAACTGACTCCCAAGAACTATTCCCCAGATTCAATAAAAAAATCATTTTGCCTTTCTTTTTGAAAAATTGAGATAAAAGTCATTGACCACAAAAATCCATCCTTTCAACGTGTACAACTCACTTGCTTTTAGCATATTGACAAGGTTTTACAACCATCACTATCTAATTCCAGAACAGTGTCATCACCCTGTACTTAACGTGTACTTAACAGAACCCTGTACTTAACAGCACTCATTCCCCGTTCCCTCTGCACTTACCCATGGCACCGCTAATCCACTGTGTCTATAGATTGGCCTATTCTGGATACTTCCTACAAATGGAATGACACATCATGCGTCCACGTCCACCTCTCACCCAGTATAGTATTTTCAAGGTTCATCTATATTGTAGCATAAATCAGTACTTCATTTCTTTTTATGGCCGAATAAAACTCCCTTGTAGAGACACCACACAGTTTGGTTATCCATTCAAAGCGGAAACACATTTGGGTTGTCTCTTTGCTTTCTGGCTCTCATGAATAATGCTACGAACGTTTGTGTGCAAGTTACCGTGTGCATGTTTCCAACTCTCTTAGGAAGTGCTTGCTGTATTCTCTACCTAGGAGTAGAATTGCTGGGTCATAGGGTTAACTCTACGTTGAACTTTTCAAGGAGCTGCCAAACTGTTTCCAAAGGAGCTGCACCATTTTATATTCCAGCCAGCAATGTAGGAGGATTTCCTTTTAATTTAATACAATTTTGGAATATGTAAAACATTTTCATGGTTCAAGAAGATATATTTAAAGAAGATAATATATACTTGTCCTAGCTTTATACTCTTAAATCCTAAACCTATTTAACCTTGTGATTACAATATTTATTTAACTATTACACTGATATCTTGATAAATAAATACCTTGGGGTTGTGGTAGAGAAAAGATTACTTATAACAAGTCAGATTTTAAGACATCTTGATCTGTTTCAGAAAGCTGAATTTATTTTTTTTTTTTATTTTTTTATTTTTTTTAAACATTTATTTATTTTTGAGACAGAGAGAGAGCATGAACAGGGGAGGGTCAGAGAAAGAGGGAGACACAGAATCTGAAACAGGCTCCAGGCTCTGAGCTGTCAGCACGAGCCCGACGCGGGGCTCGAACCCACGGACCGCGAGATCGTGACCTGAGCCAAAGTCGGCCGCTTAACCGACTGAGCCACCCAGGCGCCCCACAGAAAGCTGAATTTAAAGCTTTTCAGCTGCACTACAAAAGATAAACTTAATTCCTCGATTATCTTCTGTTTATCCCTGAAGGTCCATGAGGTAATGTAATCTAAAAAAATTGCGAAGTCTTTAAAGTACCTCCTTCTTCTATATATTCTCATTAATGATTCTCTTCTTTGCGTGTTTGAAAGACTGATATAGTAGGAATATAATAAATCAAAAGACAAGCTCAAATACATTAATTACTAGGTAAAAAGCATCTACAGTGTCAGAAAGAACATTATGCATTCTTTCCCTTCCTATTTCCATGGAAACGATGGCCAGCTAGTGATCTCCTTCAAGGAACTTAGCACTTTTCATTCCTTATCTTTCTGAACTTCTCTTTGGCTTCTGACACCACCCATCATACTTTTCATGAGTGATTTTATTTATTATCGTGGTGTGGCTTATCATCCTTCAGAGATATTCTCGATCTCTAGAGCTGACCACTCTCCCTTAAGTTTTGGATTCAAATTACCAAATGCCTGCTGGGAATCTGCACTTGATATACTCTGGCATCTTATATGAAACACATCTCAAATACAACTCCTCATCTTTCTCCTCTAATATTCTTTACCTCCGTTTGTGGCCTTAGCCCAAATCAGAAACAGGAAGACATCCTAGAATTTGCTTTATACAATCTCTGCTGAGTTTTCCCCCATAGAATTCTTGTACCATTCCCACACACCATAACCTTGAAGAAAGAGGGCTGTGGAGACTCAGGGTTATGCATAGGTGCAAGTCTGCAATGCACAAATCTGGGTGCCTCATTTACATTGTGCTCATTTATATTCATATTTATAGTGACAATTTTTCACCAGTGGGCAGTGAACTTTTTTAAGAGGGGGACATCTTCCTAATTTGCCTAGAGGAACCTTATGGGCTAGTGGTGGTGCTGGAACACAATCCCTAAGTTTAAATCCAATTTATATAAGTTACCAACCATATGATTTTAGTTTATTCATCCTATCTCTCACTCAGTTTCATCTGCAAAATAAAGAGAATCCTGATATATTTCATCATCAATTTTATAATAAAAAAAAGTTTGTTTTGTTTTGTTTTTTGTTTTTTTTTGTCAGACCTACCATTAGCAGTAGCTAGCTGAAAAGCTAGATCAAGGCCTCCTCTTATTCTGAAGAGTACATCCACAGTCTCTGAAATCACCTAAGACAAAGAGAACCAAAATTCCATCATAAAACAAAACAAACTCATCCTCATACAAATGAGACTGTATCTGAGATTGGGCTAAGGCATTAATTAACCTGTATTCTTCAAATTATTTCATGAGTTAATTCTTTGTTTTTTTGCAGAAGAACAAAACACCCTAAATTCTAAATCAGGAGTTCTTAATCTTTGTTCCACAATGAAATCACCTGAGGAGCTTAAAGTACTTACACCCGGGCTGTACCCGAGCGATTGTGATTAAATGATCTGGGACGGTCTAGGCACAGGGATATTTAAAAGCTCCTCTGTGCCAGTGATTCTAATATAAAAAGGTTGAGGACCACTGATTTAAAACAGTATTTCCAAATTATGGTCTTCACAATGGGTTTAAGAATGACATGAAAACATCAATGGTGAAGAACTAGTTTAAGAACCGGACAAGAACGATGAATCTAATATGATGACAGTGGTGGTCAAGACAATGAGAGTAAATTGACACATCATAATGGTGGGGATGTGAACTGTAGAACTCTTCTTCAGAGGGCAATGTGGCCATAAGAAGCAAAAGTCTTATACTCAAATTCTCGGCCTAGTGATTTCTGCATTCAGAAATTTAGTCTAAAGAAATTTGCAGAGCACACAAAGGCCCCGGCATAAGGATGTTAAACTAAATGTTAACAGCGGGAGATTGGGTAAATAATTACGAATACTATACAGTCATGAAGAATCTCTATGCTTTAGAAGAATATTTAGTAGCATAGGAAAATCTTGCACCTTATAAAGGGAAAAAGCCCTTGTGAAATGGAATCTATTAGTAGTTCCTAATATGAGTTTATATGTTGAATTTCGAGGAGTTGATGACATATGACAAATGACAGGTATCATTTTGTGGGGAATGGGGAGAGAAAGAGGAAGGGAATTTCTGAGATGAGGTTTCAAAGCTTTCATCAGATACTCAAAATAGGTCCCAAACAGGCTGAAGAACCACACTACACATTACGAACCCGATTTTAAAATAAATGAATAGACACTAACATTTATTGAGCTCTTAAAATGTAAAAGTCACTATGCTAAGTGGCCGGACATGTATTAACTCTCATCCTCAGAACATCATGAAGTAGGTACCATTACGATTTTTCTCTTTACAATTCCCTCCTCACATGTTTAAAAGGGTGATTGTTTTTATTTATTCCACGAACTAACCTGTTGAAAGGGTATACCCTTTGCCCCAGTTCTACATCTGGAAATTTGTGCTAAGGAAATAATCGAAGTTCAGTGAAAATGAGCTTCAATGTTGTCCACTTAACATACTGTTGTTCATCATAGGAAAAAAAATTTTTTTGGAAGCCACTTAAATAGTTACCAATAAGAAGTCAGTTAAATAAAGAACAATACTACCATAGAAAATATTAGGCACCCATTTGAACAAAAAATACTTAATGACAATGCAAAATACCGAAGAAGACAAAATTTAGAAAGACAGGCAAGGGCAAATTTACACTATATGATTTTGCACAAAGTAACTAGTCACTCAGTACTTTTGTACTGTTCTGTAAAATTGGAAAAAACCTATTTCATAGGGTTGTTGTGAAGATTCCACAAAAGATCTTCAGTGAAAGGACTAGAATCTCCCTAGGCTTCTGAATGGAGATCCTCTCTGAAGAAATAATAGTTAAGCTGAGATGTGAAGGGTAAGTAGGTGTGAGTATTAACAATTCCAAAGGAAAGATGGGGGTGTAGAGGGGAGAACCCATTCCAAGCAGTGGCATAGATTGGTGAAGATCTGCTTAAAAAATTTAAAGGACTGCCACAGATGGTTAGATCTGCTGGTGGCAAGGACAGGGATGGTTGCAGTAGAGTGAATGACAATTGACAGCCATGTAGGAGTAAGAATGCATAGGATCTGATTATTGATCAGATGTGCAGGAGTTAAGAGGAAGGTGTCAAGGATGATTTCCAGGTTTCTGGCATGCACAACATGCTGGGTGTCGGTACCATTTACCAAGCTGGGGATCAGTGGAGGAAGAGCGGTTGTGGGATGGCTGGAGGTGGAAATAATGAATCAGTTTTGAACTTGCTGAGTTTGAAATACATATGAATTGGGGAGCCTGGGTGGCTCAGTCGGTTAAGCCACTGACTTCCGCTCAGGTCACAATCTGGCAGTCTGTTAGTTCCAGCCCCACCTAGGGATCTGTGCTGACAGCTCAGGGCCTGGAGCCTGCTTCAGGTTCTATGTCTCCCTCTGTCTCTGCCCTTTCCCCGCTCATGCTCTGTCTCAAAAATAAATAAACATTAAAAACAATTTTTTAAAATGAAATACATATGAATTATCTGAGTGAAGGTACAACCAGTAGATCTGCAGATGTAGAGCTCGGAATACAGTTAAAAAATTTGTTTAATGTTTATTTTTTTATTTTGAGAGATAGATGCGAGCAGGGGAGAGGCAGAGATAAGAGAGAGAGAATCCCAAGCAGTCTCTGCAGTCATCGCAGAGCCCTTGCGATCTGACCTGAGATCATGACCTGAGCAGAAATCAAGAGTGACACGCTTAACTGACTGAGCCACCCAGGCGCCCCTGGAATCCAGTTGTAAAAGCTGGAGA
Organism: Neofelis nebulosa; assembly: GCF_028018385.1. Taxonomy (NCBI): domain Eukaryota; kingdom Metazoa; phylum Chordata; class Mammalia; order Carnivora; family Felidae; genus Neofelis; species Neofelis nebulosa. The sequence goes on from NC_080784.1 coordinate 17,027,891, forward strand.
TAACAAATTTGGGCAGTCTTTAAAGAAAGTTACTCGTATCTTTCCCGGGTCCAATACTTCTTCAAACCTTCAAAAACGCCTAATATAATCCCTCGTTCTCAAAATGCATACACAAGAAGGAGGCGCGGGCAGCGCAGGTCCTAACGTTGAGCTGGGGTATTCCAGGTAGTGTCGGGCAGTTGTCCCCCGGCTGAGACCACCGAGTTCGCAGCTGCCACCGTGGGCCCTGGCAGGACCAGCTCCTTCCAAAGGCTGTGGAGCCATGGAGGCTACCGAAACCCGAGGGGAAACACAAGCGGCGATGGCGAGCAGAGGTACTCACCATGTCTGCGACGTGGCGAAGACAAGGACTCTGACGTCTGCCCTAGTGCTCAGTCCGCTGGCCCGGAACTGGTGTTTCCAGGGACGGGGCCTCGGCAGGCTGACTACAATTCCCAACATGCCTCGCAGCAACGTCATGGGGGCGTATCCCATTACATCTCCTCGCGGGGGATAATGGGGCGGGGTCAGCAGCTTTTCCTCAGTAAATTCTATTGGTTGAGTCATCCGTATTCTATAGACACTGTTAAGTCTTTCACTGTGTTCCTCGCGGGGGTTTCGAACTCTCCAGGTATCCTTCCGTAGCGTCCTTTGAAACGAGTCCTCCCGTACCCGAGGCAACGCGCCACAATAAACACCTGCGGCCACCGTCTGCCCCCGCGTCGCGGGGAGCGTGCCGAGGCGCTTCGCAGCGAGGCCTCGCGCGGGAAGCGCTTGCGCGGGGAGGCTCGTGGCCCCCGCCGCTCCTGCCGCTGAGTCAACCCGGACGGGAGCTCAGACGTCCTGGTCCCGGTTGTCGGACCGGTGCTCTGCTGAGAGGTGACTTGGTCCTGTGGGCCGCCGGGTGTTGTGCGTTAGGTATCTACCTCCTTTGAGCCTGTTTCCCTACTGGGGAATCACTTTCCTGTCGCCTCAGCCAGAGGTTTTCCGCCCCTCCTTCACCGCCCCTCCCCCGCTCCGGAGAGACCTTGCCAGGTTCCACTTGTGTTAGTCTTCACCGTGTACTTGTCTGCTCAGATTGTAAGCTCCCTGGGGTCAGGATCCACGCCTTTTAAAATGTTTTCCTAGCTTCTATCAGCGAGCTTTACCCAGAGGAGGCGTCTGCAAAGTGTCTGTTAAGTGAATGAGCGATTTTGTAAATGTTGCCCAAGAAGAGTTGAGAGGAAAAATAGAAGGCGAGAGCTTTTTTCCCCCCTTTCCTTTCCTCCCTTCCGTGGCTCACTTTGTTGTGTGGCAGACGCTGCGCAGACGGTGGAAATACTGTGATAAGGGAGAACCAAGCTGCCCGCGGTGCCTGCCTTCCTGTAGGCAAGTTTCGTGGAGAAAAGGCAGCTGCTAATTACAGGATCGGTACACGGTGAACGGAACGTGATAACCCGTTAGACAGGCTGCTATGGCAGAGGGAGTTAAAGAAGGGATGAATGAGGTACACAATCTGAAAGATCAGTGTTAATTGGGGGGAAGTAAGGGGTGGGCACAGTGAAGTACTTGCATGAAGGGAAACAGCACGTGCCATGGTCCTGTGGCTGGAGAGAGCCTTACCTGAGAACTGGAAGAAGACAAATGGAGCCCAGGTGCCAGGGAATGGGGTTCCTATGGTGTCAGATGTGGGTGATAGTGGACTTTGGGGGGCCACGTAAAGGATCTGAGTCCCTGTAACAGCACAGGAAGCCCTTGTGGTTGGGCAGTGGGATGGAGCTTTGAAACAGGCTGCGAATGGAAGTAGTATATCCCGGCTGACTGACGTTTATTTTTATTTATTGACTTCTTTAATGTCTATTTTTGAGAGAGAGAGGGAGAGGCAGAGAGAAAGGGAGACACAGAAACTGATGCAGCCTCCAGGCTTTGAGCTGTCAGCACAGAGCCTGGCTCCCGGCTCTAACCCACCAACCGTGAGATCATGACCTGAGCTGAAGTCAGGTGCTTAACTGACTGAGCGACGCAGGCGCCCCCGCCTCTCCCCCTCACCCCCATTTACTTTAAAAATATACCTGATGAGGGGCGCCTGGGTGGCGCAGTCGGTTAAGCGTCCGACTTCAGCCAGGTCACGATCTCGCGGTCCGTGAGTTCGAGCCCCGCGTCAGGCTCTGGGCCGATGGCTCGGAGCCTGGAGCCTGTTTCCCATTCTGTGTCTCCCTCTCTCTCTGCCCCTCCCCCGTTCATGCTCTGTCTCTCTCTGTCCCAAAAATAAATAAAAAACGTTGGAAAAAAAATATATACCTGATGAGAGGAAGAAGTGGAATGGGGCGGGGGGAAGGAAGCATTTCTTCTTACGCTGTAGTTTTTTTGTTTTTTTTTTTTAAGTTTATTTATTTTGAGAGTGTGCATGGGGGAGGGGCGAGAGAGGGAGAGAGAGAATCCCAAGCAGATTCCTGGCTATTAGGATGGAGCCAGATTGAACTCATAAACTGTGAGAGCATGACCTGAGCCGAGAGTCCCATGCCCAACCCACTGGCCCACCCAAGCACCCCCTAAAGCTTTAGTTTAAATGGAATCTTTGCTTGCCCCTTGATATTACGTGTTAGTAAAGATTCATGCTCAGAGGAGCGACAGTTCCAAATAGGCACACCTGTTTAGTGTCACTGAAATTCAAGGCAAAAGGTAATTACCTTGAATTATAAACTGGGAAGCATAAGCCAATGCTTGTTTTATTCACTAAATGTGTGCCCAATACCTAGATCTGCTTGGTACTTAAAAAATCCTCTGATGAAATGGAGGCAAATCTTCCTTAGCTCTTTCTAGGACATGTGTAATTAAAAAACAGAATCTAAACATTTGTTTAATGTGATATTTCAAAAGAAAGGGGTGCCTAGGTGGCTTATTTGGTTAAGCGTCTGACTTCGGCTCAGGTCACGATCTCATGGCTCATGAGTTCTGCTGTTAGCGCAGAGCCTGCTTCGTATCCATTTTCTCCCTCTCTCTCTGCCCCTCCCACACTTGTGCTCTTTCTCTCTCTCAAAAATAAACACTAAAAAAAAAAAAAGGAAATTCACAGTTGCAGTATGCTCTTTAACAAATACTCTTAATTCGTGGATTTTTGTATGTCGTGTTGTTCTTTATTTTAATCTTGCCTAGACAATGGTCCTTTCCCACCCATCCCCTTTGTGAACTAATTTTGCCAGGGACACATTTCTTGTATTCATTTAAACTTGAAGAAACTCAAGAACTGTAGGATGTAACACATAGTAATTGTGTGTGTTGTGCATTCTGAAAAACTGTTGTGATTTCCAGTATGAGCGACAATGCAGTATGTTTAAATCATTTGATCTAAACTGAGAGTGTTCCGCCTTATATAATTATGATTTTTAAATCTACTTGGAACTTCTCAAAAGCAGGATGTATCTGCAGTGTTTATACCACACTACACAGTGACGATTTTATCATTTACCACAGACGAATGGCAGTGCCACGGATGCTGTCATATCCATTTCTTTGTAATGTGTGGATACTTTACCTGGAGAATTTAGGGGAGGGTTCGTGGTGCTAATTTGGAGGGCCATTGTTCCCCTCCAGCCCCTCAAAGTAGATTCTTTCCCTATGTCATTTGGGACCGTTGTTTTATAGTGAATGCCCACTCTCAGACTGAAAGTAAATTGGACTGAAACTTAGCAATCACCTTTTTCCTAAACCTTTTCCCTGTATTTTTCAATGTAAGGTAGGATTTTGCTATAAACGAAATAGCCGCAAGGAACCTCTTGAGGTTGTCAGTATAGAAAGCACCGCCACAAGCAGCAGCCATGCCTGCAGAAGGAGGGAAGACGGATATGGAGAGGATTGGCCTCTTCAGTGAGATGGAGTATGTTACTGTTGGCGATAAATATGTGTCCTCATTTAATCGTAAGTATATCTGGTTTTCTTTACAGCCTAATAGTGGGTGTTCTATAGGAAATTTTGGATTTAATATTTGGGTTAAATGATATTTTTAATGCTCTATATTTTAAAGCATTAAGTTTTATTTATTTATTTTTTATTTTGAGAGAGAGAAGGAGAATGAGAATGAGAATCCACTGATGAACTGTGAGATCCTCACCTGAGCCAAAATGAAGAGTCAGATGCTTAACCCACTGAGTCACCGAGGCTCCCCTTAAAGCATTAACTTTAAAGTCGAATAAATTTATGAAATTTCAATACAGTTAAGAGAGAACTTAGTTTCGTAAGAGCAGGAAGCTTCTTTCATTGGGATACCCTACTTTCTTACATTCTCTTCATAGATAATTTCACTTCTTTCCGAAAGTGCATGGCAGTTTTCTCTCAGAATATTTTGCTCAGATGGGACACTGCTATGCAAGCAGCATTTACGTTTGCATCCCAAAAGGCCATCCATGATTACTTTCTTGAAGAATGAAATGCTATGTGAATAGCTGAGGGAGTTTTAGAAGAGTCATAAATAATAAAAAGAGCTAAAGTAAAATAAAAATTTTATATGTCTTAGTTAAATTTCTGGCTATTCAATAACTTCTTTGTTACAATTAGAATACACTGACATGAAACATCTCCAAGATATATTGTTAAATAAACAAAAAAATCAAGGTGCAGAATAGTTTATTATATAGCATGCTAAGCATTAAAAATGGAAAAGGATATATATGAAAATATTCATTGGGACATGCCTAAACATTCTCTGCAAAACAAATATCACGAATTCCCTTGGGAGAGAAAGTGGGTGGCCGAGTGTGGAGGAAAATTTATTGTAAAAACATTTAAATTACTGAATTTGGAACCATGTGAATATACTACCTTTTCAAAAATTTTAAGTTAAAAAAATCAGTGATACAAATTCATATTTAAATAACTAGTTGCTTTAAGGATTGTTCGCACTTCAAAAAAGTTTTCACATTGGTGAAGGACTTCCCAAATTGAGCTCTTCTAGATCTAAGTTATAATAGAAGTTCTACATATTTATAAAAACAACGTTTTAAAAAATTGGCCACTAGTACTTCATTGTATAAATATAACACATTTACTTATCTGCTTTCCTGTTGGTGGACATTTGAGTTGTTTCCTGTATTTGAATATTATGAATGAAACTGCTATGAACATTCCGGTTCATGCCTTTTAGTGGATATAGACACTTACGTGTCTTGAGTATATAACTAGGAGGGGAATTGCCTCATTTTGATTATGGAACACCATTCCCTTCAACCTAAACACACACACACACACACACACACACACACACACACACACTCATACACATGTACTTAACTGATGATCTCACATGGTGTTTCCTAATACATAGAGGGGGAAGCATTAGATTAGATGATTGTTAGGGTCTCTCCCAGCTCTAAAAGTCAGAGTCTATAACCAAGACCTTGATCTAATTATTAAAATATTGTGATGGAAACCTCTTAGGTCTTATTGTCAATGTGGTCTATAATGTAGAGCTTTCAGTGAGCATGTTGAGACAGCATTTTATTTTTTTTTTTTTTATTTTTTTTTTAAAATTTTTTTTTTTTCTTTTTTCAATTTATTTTTGGGACAGAGAGAGACAGAGCATGAACGGGGGAGGGGCAGAGAGAGAGGGAGACACAGAATCAGAAACAGGCTCCAGGCTCCGAGCCATCAGCCCAGAGCCTGACGCGGGGCTCGAACTCACGGACCGCGAGATCGTGACCTGGCTGAAGTCGGATGCTTAACCGACTGCGCCACCCAGGCGCCCCTTGAGACAGCATTTTAGAGCTCAAAACTCAAAATTAGAGTTGGCCCAAATCAAAGTTTGAAACTTTTCTCAGTTGCTTTTCATGTTCTTTAATTGTTAGTGAGCTCAAAGTGATGATATTCCTAATTTATTTTTAAAGGACCCTTTAATGACGCTGCAAGCAAAAATAAACAGATGCTACCTGGGGGATCCAAAGCAATGTCAAATCTCCAGGCAGGTTATTTTGATCCCCATTTTGTAAGGATATTTGAAGGTGAAGGCTATGTAAATCTGAATCAAGTGAGGAGACGGCATATGATGGAAGAAGCCAAAAAAAACCTGGGCAAAGCCTTCCTCCCTAGTAATGGAGATAAAAAGCCGTAAGTGTTTGGGGGAAAAGTCATAAATTCATTTCCTGCACCTTTCTCTCCTCTAGCCCAAATTAAAGTATTTTTCTAGAGGACTTACTTAAGTATGATTGATTTTTTTTAGAGTATGATTTTTAGGATGAGCTTATCTCAGGTGGAGACAGTTATATTGGATGATATAAGTTGACGGGTAGTTTTAGTTAAGTAGATCCTCATCTCATTAAATTTATGCTTATGACACTGCTATTAGTTTATATAATAAAAGCCAGATAAATGATGCAAATAAATTTGTTTGAAAATCTTGAAAAAACTGCCTTGGGTCATCATTATCTGTGTCCTTCACTATTTTTTCTGCTTTGCAAAAATTTTTTAGAAAGTATAAATAAAAATTGTAAAATTTGGTGAAGCCTTTTTTTTGGTAAAAAGTAATTTATCAAGATATGCCATTTAAAAACAATTGTAAAGGTAATGCATGGACTTAATATTTTAGTGTGACAGTTGTCAATGTGAAGTTTCCTTTTTTTATCTTTAAACCACTGAACAAAGAAAATCGTATAGTCTGTTATATCATATTATTTGGCTGAGCTTTATAATAAGATGCTAATGCACACTCTATAATGTTGACTGTCTCTGTAGAATTTATGAAAGATGAGGATTGGTTGAAGGCCAGTTTTGTGCTTGTGCTATTTTTTTGAGGTTAGTAAAACTGCAATTTTCTGAATTAATGGAAACTATTTTCACTTCCTAGAGATTGTGAAATTTTGTTTATGTGGAACATTTAAGATAAGCATAAAAAATTAAAAACATCTCATCTCAAAATTTGTGACTTTGAAAAATGGGCGAAATAAGACTAAAAACTAAAAAAAAAATGGTTGCTTTTTTCTTGCCAGTGTTGGGCAAGTCAATTCCATTACATATATTTTGCTCCTTTTTCAGTCATTTTTTGTGAATTGTGGTCAAATATGTATAACACAAAATTTGCTGTTTTAATTTGCTCCGTTTTTTAAAAACTGTATTTAAGATGTGGGTTAGGAACCTACTATGGCACGATAGGCGGTCCGGTGCCATTCTTCAGCACACAGTTGAAACCCAGAGACAAATATGAGGTACCTGGAAAGAATTTATACACAAACCCGGGAAAGAAAGGAACAGGATATGGGTAAGATACTTTTCATGGTTTCATATAATTTGTTTTGAAGTTAAATAAAATTTAAAATTTCTGAATCATGAAGTCACTATTACTTAATTTTTTCTTCCTTAGCTATGCAAATATTACCATAGGTAAACAGTTTTCACACTCTGCTGATTTCTACGATGCACCCAAACTAAATTTTAAGGTAAAATAATCTAATTTTAACTTTCTTCAATCTTTCTCTTAGTTGAAGTCGAGAATTCATTTGTGATCTAATTATGGATTGCTTTATTTTATCTATATTTGTGTTACCAGGGCAATGGTAGACCGATATCTATGAATTGTGATAATTTTACCTTTTTGATACTAGATTCCCATATCTCGCTGTAGATCTTCTCAGCTCTTCCCAGGATGAGCTTTTATCTCTTGCTAATTTACTACATCTACCTTATATCTCTCTAAGCTAGCTGTGAGACCTTTCTTACTTGGCCTAATCAGCTATACCTATTTTTGAGTAGAGGAGTCATGTCCTAACCCTAAGGACACCACCACACCCTAATATGTTGTACGTAAGACAGTAGTGGTGGTACTTTTGGCCTAATCAAGCCATTCTGGTAAATGAGTGGAATGCAGGAGTGATGGGAGGTAAGAAGGTGGAAGGTAGAGAATGGATGAACACCTACAGAAGAGAGAGTGATAGGATGAGAAGAGAGTGCTCACTATACTAAACCACAGAAATAAAAGCTAAATGTACTGGTATATGCCTCTACACTCATTTTATATAATATTCAACTTAGAACGAAACATAGTCACTTGTTTGCAGAATGCCTACATGAGAATGAGTAGAGGAACCCTTGTAAATATTGGGACACCGTCAACATAATTTAACAATTTCCATATAACAAAAAAGCTGGTATTAATGAAAAGTCAAGTTTGGACATTAAACAACAGAAATTAAATAGCAAGCATTTTATTAGTTTTTGTTTTAGGCCTGCAGTCTTCCAACAATTATGCTGTAGTGACTTTAAGCAGCAGTGGGGCTACGAGATAGAAGGATAGTGGGCATTTTTAGTGTGTCCAAACTCAAGCAAAGTTTTCTATTAAATTGGGCAGAAATCTCGGTCATTTAATAAGCATCTTTGTTTCTATGTGTGGATTATTAGAAAATTAATGTATAAACTGCTTTTCATCTGTAGGAATAATAATAATACATGATATAAACATATACAAGGCAATTTTATCAGTGGCTCAGTAATGAGTCTTTTATCCTAAATTTTATGTGGTAAGATACTTTTCTCTCCTTATTGTAAAGTTCTTTTTTTATATTCAGAACTTATTATTTATAAGTCAGTTATTTTATATCCCTGGACTTTCTAAAATTAATTCTGAAAATAATTTTAAAAATGCATTCTTGCTTTTTCTTTTAGAATTTAATTTTTAATTTTAATTTAATTTTTTATTTTTTTAAATATGAAATTTATTGTCAAATTGGTTTCCATACAACACCCAGTGCTCATCCCAACAGGTTCCCTTCTCAATGCCCATCACCCACTTTCCCCTCCCTCCCACCCCCATCAACCCTCAGTTTATTCTCAGTTTTTAAGTCTCTTATGGTTTGACTCCCTCCCTCTCTAACTTTTGTTTTTTCCCCCTTCCCCTCCCCCATGGTCTTCTGTTATGTTTCTCAGGATCCACATGAGAGTGAAAACATGGTATCTGTCTTTGTATGACTTTATTTCACTTAGCGTAACACTCTCCAGTTCCATCCACGTTGCTACAAAGGGCCATATTTCGTTCTTTCTCATTGCCACGTAGGACTCCATTGTGTATATAAACCACAATTTCTTTATCCATTCATCAGTTGATGGACATTTAGGCTCTTTCCATAATTTGGCTATTGTTGAGAGTGCTGCTATAAACATTGGGGTCCAAGTGCCCCTATGCATCAGTACTCCTGTATCCCTGGGTAAATTCCTAGCAGTGCTACTGCTGGGTCATAGGGTAGGTCTATTTAATTTTTTGAGGAACCTCCACACTGTTTTCCAAAGAGGCTGCACCAGTATGCATTCCCACCAGCAGTGCAAGAGGGTTCCTGTTTCTCCACATCCTCGCCAGCATCTATAGTCTCCTGATTTGTTCATTTTAGCCACTCTGACTGGCGTGAGGTGATATCTCAGTGTGGTTTTGGTTTGTAGTTCCTTGATGAGGAGTGACGTTGAGCATCTTTTCATGTGCCTGTTGGCCATCTGATGTCTTCTTTAGAGAAGTGTCTATTCATGTTTTCTGCCCATTTTTTCACTGGATTATTTGTTTTTTGGGTGGAGAGTTTGGTGAGTTCTTTATAGATTTTGGATACTAGCCCATTGTCTGATACGTCATTCGCAAATATCTTTTCCCATTCCGTCAGTTGCCTTTTAGTTTTGTTTAGTTTAGTATTAAAATTTTTTTTTTTTTTTGATGTTTTATTTTTGAGAGAGAGAGGGAGAGAGAGAGAGAAAAAGAACAATCAAGGGAGGGGCAGAGAGAGAGGGAGATACAGAATCCGAAGCAGGCTCCGGACTTTGTGCTGACTGCTCAGAGCCCACTTTTGGCTTGAATTTGTGAACTGTGAGATCATGACCTGAGCCTAGCTGACTGAGCCCCCAGGGACCCCTTCGTTTAGAATCTTAAAGAGATTACTCCACTGCATTCTTGCTTGATTATTTCTGACAAGAGATCCCTTGTCATGTTGATTTTTGTTCTTCTCTATGAACTGTCTTTTTCCCTCTGGTTACTTTTAAGATCTCTTTATCACTAATTGAGCAATTTGATTATGATATGCCTTGGTCAGGTTTTCATCTTGCTTCTTGTGCTTGGGGTTTATTCAGCTTCTTGGATCTGTGGGTTTATAGTTTTCATCAAATTTGGAATGTTTTCAGCTATTATTTCTTCAGTTATTTTTTTCTATCCTTTCATCTTTCTTTCCCCTCTCCTTCAGGGACTCCTAGTACATATGCATTAGATCTTCTGAAATTGTCTCACAGTTTACCAGTGCTTTGTTTGCTTTTTTTTCCTTTTTAATTCTCTTTTTCCCTTCTCTGTATGTCAATTTGAATTGTTTCTTTTCCTATGTCCTCAAGGTCACTAATCTATTTTAACTACAGTGTCTAATCTGCAATATCCTGTGTATTTCTAATCTCACACATTGTACTTTTGCTCTCCAGAAGTTCTGTTTGAGTGTTTTATAGCTTATGTGTTTCTGTGTGGCTTTATGAGCATATACAGTTTAATTACTGTTTCAGTTTCCTTCTCTACTAATTCTAACATCTGTGTTCTTGGTTGATTTTGAATTCTTAGTTTTTCTTCTTGGTACAGGTCATATTTTCCTGCTTTGCATGGTTAGTGATTTTTGACTTAATGTTAGGCACTTTGTCATTTACTTTGTTGAGTGCTGTATATTTTTGTATTCTTATAAAAATTCTTGGGCTTTGTTCTGGAATGCAGTAAAATGATTTGGAAACAGTTTGATTTTTTTCAGGTCTTGCTTGGTTTCAGATTTGTTAGGTGGGACAGGAGCAATGCTCAGTCTAGGACTAATTACTCTGTACTACGGGGGGCCACCCCTTTCTGTGTGCTCTACCCAGTGCCCTGGGACTCATGTTTTCCAGTAGAACTGATGGAACCAGAACTCTTGCCAGCTCTGTGATAAGAGCCAGACACTGTTACTTTTAGTCTTCTTAGGTGGTTCTTTTTTTGGCTTTGAGTAGTTTCCTCATATATGTGCTGATTTATACTACACTGAATGCTCTAGGGCAGGGGTTGGTAAAACAAACACAGTATTCTAGTAAAACGTGACCATACTCTAGCCAAAGGTGTTCTTTAAAGCCTTTCCTCATGATAACCTGCATCAGAATCACCTGCGGTGACTAAAATGATAGATTTTTAGGCCATATAGCAGACCAAGAGGATCTAGAAATCTCTGAGAGAAGAGCTTGGTATTTTATATAACTTATCAAGAGATTCCTATGAGAACTAAAATTTGAAAAACACTGCCCAAAAAGATAAATGGAATGGTTAAAATTATCATTACCACTGTGATATGGAAGTGGGGAGAGATGATCAGCAAGAAGGGGTAAAATTTCTATGAGCTGGAGAAAGGACGAGGGCAAGCAAAAACAAAGAAAAAGATAAAAAAGAGTGAAAAATCCTGAAAGTGTTACAGTAGCATTCTTGGTAATGCAAGTTTGTCTTCCCTGGATTAACTATCTATTTTAGATTTCATTTATCAAACATTTTCAATTGTTTGTGGAATGACAAAATACCAGATTTCATATTAGAAAAAAGTGAAAAAAGGTATTAATATTCACTTTAGTTGCCTCTTCAAATCTATATTTCATAGCATGAAATTTTTTTCTACTTTATTAACAGAAATTTTTGTAAGTATTGTCCCATAGAGAAGATTGCAAAACAGAAGGGAAAAAATGACCTCTGTTTTGCTTGAATATGAGGTAGTTAATATAAAAATGTTATAAAGAGTAAGTATTCCTCATTTTTAGAAGTAAAAACTGACAGTTATTTAGGGCCCACCACATGCCAGGTACTTTACGCACTTAATTGCATTTAATCTATACAACAGCATTGGGTGTGTGGAAGGAGAGATTATATCATCTACAGTTGAAGAAAATGTAGCACTAACAGGGTAAGTAAATTTCCCAGAGTCCCTGAGAAATGCTAAAAAGCACGAAGGAGTTGTGATTTGAACAACAAAATCCTTTTTCTTTACTGCATCATATCACCCAGATAATTAATTTAGATTTCTTTAGGTGATAAATAGATCTCTGTACTCGAAATAAATTTATATCTAAAGAGAGTATTCATACTTGTACCTGTTCATAAGTGAGGCATATCTTTTGTATCATAGAAACAGAACATAACAAAGGAATGTTTTAAAGAAGTGAACCCAGCAGTATAGATATAAAACATCTACATGCTTATATTAAAATTTAAAAGAAAATTTGTTACTTCTAATGTGAATAATTTATGTCCCACAATTTCAAACACTCTGGTTTACAGAAGGAGAATGAAGAACACCATCGTTTAGTTAAAGGAACACCTTTCAAATCAAATCTTTACCCAAGGGAATATTTTGACACGAATCCTTATTTGTTTGAGAAAGCTTTACCGCCAATTAAAAAAACAGAGAAGAAAGAATTACCTGCACACCCCTTTAAGCCTTCTTCTCCTGGTAAAAAGGTAAGTTAAAAATTTTAGAATGAAAAAATATTAAGCGTTATAAAGAACTGTTGCCTCTTTATGTCAAGTCGTTTTGTTACCCATGTAAATAATAAACTTTTGTTTATTATTCACACTCTTATTGAATCACGGTAATAATTGTGAAACCTTTTAACAAAATTAGGAAAAGTCACAAAGCAGGCTAGTATAGGGAATAATGAGTTCTTGCAATGAAATAATCATTAATTATTTCAAAGGCATTTGAATTTATAATGGATTTTCCAAGTACCTCTCTAGATTTTAGGTATAATTTTTCACAAAACCATGAAAAGCCAGACCATCTTTCAAGTTTTGAAATTGTTGTTAAAATGAACTATCTCCTACTCTGTTGGTGTTTACAAGTATGAATAAAAATACAAATGCTTCTTTGGTTTATAAACCTTAGTTTATACTTTGTTTTGTCTTTTATGTATCACCTGTTCATTTTCCCTGCTGATTTTCTATTAGGATATTTGTCTTTTTCATATTGATTTGTAAGATCGTTTCATATATTAAGGATATTCTTTTGTCATTGTGTTGAAAATAATTTTTTTGGCTTGTGAAGTCTTTGACTTTTGTTATGGTATTTTGTGCTATTCAGAAGTTTAATAATTTGATGTAGTCAAATTTATCAGTTGTGCTAAGTTTGATGACATTCTCAGAATCACTTTCCTCACCACCAATATTAGAAAAATATACATTCTTGATTTCTTCTATTAGTTTTTTCCTTTTTATTTAAATATTCATTTGAAATATATTTTGAAATGAAGAGCAAGGTAAAGATTCAGCTTTTATCTTTTCAAAATCCAATTTTGAAATTAGGAGGACCCTTTGGGGAGGAGGATATGCTCTAGATCTTGATTGCAGTCATGGTTTCTAGGGTAATACACTGTCAAAACTCATAGAATTGTAAACTTTAAATGGGTGCAGTTTATTGTACATGAATTAGACTTAAAAACTGATTTTTAAAAAAAAAAAGCCGGTTGTTCCTAGCATCACTGATGGAATAATTTTCAACAGCACTGCTTTGAAATGGCATCCTTATCAAATCAAAATTAGCATTTCCATTTTATTTGATGTTTATTTCTTTTATTTAAAAAATTTTTTTTTAACATTTATTCATTTTTGAGAGTGAGAGAGAGCATGAGCAGGGGAGGGGCAGAGAGAGAGGGAGACACAGAATCTGAAGCAGGCTCCAGGCTCTGAGCCGTCCGCACAGAGCCCGATGTGGAGCTTGAACTCACAGACCACGAGATCATGACCTGAGCTGAAGTCGGACGCTCAACTGACTGAGCCCCCTAGGTGCCCCAATTTGATGTTTATTTCTACCTGTATGAAACTACTTTTAATTACCATTGCATTTTAATTTGGGGTGGTCTAGTTTCTATCTTGTTACTCTTTAAAAAAATTACATTGGCTATCCTCCCATATTCTCTAGAACTTTGAAGTTATTGTCTAAAGTACTGGGGGAAAAAAGACTTTGGTATTTTGCTAAAAAGTTAAATCTTTAGATTTTTGGATGTCTTAGCTTGCTTGCTCGCTCGCGCACTCATTAATTAATTAATTAAAAGTTTATTTATTTTGCAAGAGAGAAAGAATCCCAAGCAGGCTCTACACTGATGTGGCGCTTGATCTCCTGAACCGTGAGATCATGACCTAAGCTGAAGTCACAAGTTGTACACTTAACCGACTCAGCCACCCACACACCCCTCAGCATATTTATGATTTGAGTCTTATGATCTAGAAACAAACTGCTTATTAAAACTTTTATTTCCCTTGTAGAATTCTAAATTTTGCTTCATACAGGTTTATATGTTTTATGTTTTGTTCCTATTTATTTTAAGGCTCTTGTCAACAATTTTTTTCCTATCATATATTCCCTTATGTAATTTGTCTTTATCAAAATATTTGATAATTGGCCACTTCATTAAGTTTTCTTATGTTCTAATGGGTATTATGTTGATTCTCTTTAGATTTTCAGATATGTGATTACGTTATCTGCAAATAATTTTGCCCAATCCTTTCCAGTATTTGTAGCTTTTAAGTCATGTTCATGTCTAGTTGCTTAGCATAGCAATAGTTGTCATCATTTGCCTTAATCTTGAATTTACTGAATTAGTTGAATTTACTCTAGTGTTTCATTTTTATAGATGCCAAAAAAAGGAATAAATAAGGAATGTATGTAGAATGGTATTGAATATTTTGGTGTAATCTATTTAGACCATCTTTTTTTTCTTTCTTTGACTTGTTATAAGGTGAATGATGATAAATTTCTCGGAATGAATTCCACTTGGCTATGTTGTATTTAAGTATAATACTTTATCTTATTTATTAATATTTTAAGTATTTTTGCATCAATGATTTTAAGTGTAACTGGTCTAATTTTTTTTTTTGTATGCTTTGTTTTATGTTGGTATAAGTAGGTGTTAGCGTCTTAAAATAATCAGGGAGATTTTTTTATTTTTCTGTGTTTTGTAACAATTCAGGTAACACCACAAATAACTGTTCCTTACAGGCTTGAAAGAATTCTCATGGAAAATGTTCTGGGCTTAATTTCTTCTATGGTGCCTTATCTGATTTGTATCTCTTTTGAGTCGATTTGACATTTATATTTTCTTTGAAAATAATTTCATTTATGTTTTCAAATTTATCAACATAGACGTTTACAAAAATGTTATTTTATATTTTTGGTTATTCCATATATGTCTACTCCTTTCTCAATCCTAATTATAATGTAGATTTATCTATTTATTTTGTAAGGCATCATCTGGTGGTTTGGTTTATTTATTTACCATGTATATTTTTCCTTTTCTTTTTTCTTTTTTTTTTACTTAATTTTTTTAAACTTTTATTTGTTTTTGAGAGGGGGTGGGGGAAATGGCAGAGAGAGAGGGAGACACAGAATCTGAAGCAGGCTCCAGGCTCTGAGCTGTCAGCACAGAGCCCAACATGGAGCTTGAACTCACTCGAACTCACAAACCCTGAGATCATGACCTGAGCCAAAGTTGGATGCTTAACTGACTGAGCCACCCAGGTGCCCCTATATTTTTCTATTTTTAATTAGTTCATTTTGCTTTACCTTTATTAATGAACTTATTTTACTTAAATTTCCTTATTATTTATTGCTCTTCAAAAGAATCTGTGTCCTCTACCTGGAAAACTTGAAATATTACAATTATATCTTTTAATTGAATTAAATTTTCATGTATATTTGGCATAGATATTGTAAGATAATGGATGCCTATTTAAATTGGTTATGATGGGGCGCCTGAGTGGCTCAGTCGGTTAAGCGTCCGACTTCAGCTCAGGTCACAATCTCGAGGTCCGTGAGTTCGAGCCCCGCGTCGGGCTCTGGGCTGATGGCTCAGAGCCTGGAGCCTGCTTCCAATTCTGTGTCTCCCTCTCTCTCTGCCCCTCCCCCGTTCATGCTCTGTCTCTGTCTCAAAAATAAACGTTAAAAAAAAATTAAAAAAAAAATAAATTGGTTATGATGATTCTATAGAGTTTTCTTGGTAACTATGTATAAAGATTAAAATTGTGGTAAATCAGCTTAAAAAGTCAAAGTAAATATTTGTTTTGTGTACAGGTCAAAAAATAATTTTGACTAACTCCTTACTAGATCTAAGAAAAGTATAAAGTAGGTCATATTTTCCTCTCACCTTCTGTTTCTATGTGCTACTCCTTGTTTTTAAAAATTTTTATTTTTTGTATCTTTTTCATCATTGACCAATATTTAATGAACTCATGTCAGCCTCCCTGTTGAACGAACCTTATCCTTGACCTTCTCTTCTGAGCATGCTCTGGTTCTGAGCCCCAACTCCTTTCTGTATCAAAATATACATGACTTAGGTCTTATTCCCTCAGTAATAAACTCACCCCTTAACCAGATGACAGCTTGATCTGGTGAACTCTCACTAAGATATTAATATTTGGGGCTTCTGGGTGGCTCAGTTGGTTAAGCATCCAACTCTTGACTTTAGACTCAGGTCATGATCTCACAGTCTGCCTTGGATTCTCTCTCTCTGCTCCTACCCTACTCACGTCCACCCCCTCTCTCAAAATAAATAAATAAGCTTAAAATTAATAGACAAATACTAATACTTGACAATAGTTTAGAATATTACCTTCCCATAAATATTTGCATTTTAATAGAGGACTTTTGAAAACTACAATGTCTTGCCCCCATAAAATTGGTGGCAGGGAGACTGCAGGTGTTTGAACAGTGTAGGCATACTTAGTTTTATTGTGCTTTGCTTTATTATGCTTCGTACATACTGTGTTTTTTTACAAATTAAAGGTTTGTGGAAATCTGTGTTGAGCAACGTGATTGATACCATTTTTCTGACAATATTTGCTCACTTTGTGTCTCTGTGTCACGTTTTAGTACTTCTTACATTATTTCAAACTTTATTATTATTATATTTCTTATGGTGATCTGTGATCGGTGATCTTTGCTGTTGCTATTGTAACTGCATGGAGGGGTGCTATGAATGCCACCCGTGTAAGACAGCGAACTTAATTAATGCACGTTGTGTGTTCTTACTGCCCTGCCGACTGGCTATTCCCTCATCTCTCTCCCTCTCCTTGGGCCTCCGTCTTCCCTGAGACACAACAGTATTTAGATGATGCCAGTTAATAACCCCACAGTAGCCTCTAAGTGTTCACGTGAAAGGAAGAGTTGCATGTCTCACTTTAAATCGAAAGCTAGAAATGATTAAACTCCATGAGGAAGTCATGTCAAAAGCTGAGACAGACTAAAAACTGGGCATCTTGTGCCAAACAGTTACCCAAGTTGTGAACACAAAGGAAAAGTTCTTCAAAGAAATTAAAAGTGCTACTCCAGTGAATATATACATGATAAGAAAGCAAAACAGACTTCTTGCTGATGAGGAAAGTTTTGGCGATAGAAGATCTGGATGGAAGATCAAGCCAGCCACAAGATGTCCTTATGCAAAGCCTAATACAGAGTAAGGCCCTAACTCTTCAATTCTGTGAAGGCTGAGAGAGGTAAGGAAGCTGGAGAAGAAAAGTTTGAAGCTAGCTGAGGTTGGTCCACTAAGTTGCAATCTCCATAACATGAAAGTATAAGGCAAAGCAACAAGTGCTGATGTAGAAGTTGCAGCAAGTTACCCAGAAGATCTAGCTAAGGTAATTAATGAAGGTGGCTATGCTAAACAACAGATTTTTAATGTAGATTAATTAATCCTTTATTGGAAGAAGATACCATCTAGGACTTTCATAGCTAGAGAGGAGAAACCAATGCTTGGCTTCAAAGCTACAAAGGACAGGCTGGCTCTCTTTTTAGAGGCTAATGTAGCTGGTGACTTTAAGTTGAAGCCAGTGCTCATTTACCATTCCCCAAATCCTTGGTCCCTTAAGAATTATGATGGGGTGCCAGGGTGGCTCAGCCAGTTGAGTGTCTGACTCTTGATTTTGGCTCAGGTCATGATCTCATGGTCATGAGATCCAGCACCACGTCAGGCTCTGCGCTGAGTGTGGAGCCTGCTTGAGATTCACTCTTTCCATTTCTCTCTGCCCCTCCCCTCTGAAACAAATAATCATTTGATAAAAAAAAGGATTATGATAAATCTCTGTGCTATAAACAACAAATCCTGGGTGACAGCACATCTGTTTATGAAATGGTTTACTGAATATTTTAAGCCTGCTGTTGAGATCTGCTCAGAAAAAAAAAAAAAAAGATTCCTTTCAGAATAGTACTGTTTATTGACAGTGCGTCTGGTCACCCAAGAGCTCTGATGGCAATGTACAATGGGATTAATGTTGTTTTCATGCTTGTTAACACATCTATTTGGCAGCCCATGGATCGTGGAATAATTTCAACTTCAAGTCTTATTATTTAAGAAATACATATCATAAAGCTCTAGCTGCCATAGATAGTGACTCCTCTGATGGATCTGGGCAGAGTAAATTGGAAACCTTCTGGAAAGGATTCATATTCTAGATGCCATTAAGAACATCTGCAGTTCATGGCAAAAGGTCAAAATATCAACATTAATGGGTGTTTGGAAGTTGATTCCAAACCCCATGGGTGACTTGGAGGCACTCAATACTCCAATGGAGGAAGTAACTGCAGATGTGGTGGAAATAGCAAGAGAACTAGAATCACAAGTAGGGCCTGAAGATGGGACTGAGCTGCTGCAATCTCATGATAAAAGTTTGATGGAGGAGGAGTTGCTTCTTATGTCTGAGAAATGAAAGTGGTTTCTTGAGATGGAATCTACTCTTGATGAAGATACTATGAAGATTGTTGAAATGACAATGGATTTGAAATATTATATGAACTTGGTTGATATAGCAACAGCAGGGTTTGAGAAGATAGACTCCAATGTGAAAGAAGTTCTGCTGTGGGTAAAATGTTATCAAACTGATTGCATGCTACAGGGAAATCATTCATGAAAGGAAGAGTCAATCAGCATGGTAAACTTCATTGTCTTGTTTTAAGAAATTGCCACAGCCACCCCAACCTTCAGCCACCACCAGGTCAGTCAGCAACTATTAACATCAAAGCAAGAACTTCCACCAGCAAGAATATTCTCATTGACTGAAAGCTCAAATGATATTTAGCATATTTTTAGCAATAAAACATTTTAAAATTAAGGTATATACATTGTTTTTTTAGGCACAATGCTATTGCACTCTTAATAGACTATAGCATTGTGTAAATATAACTTTTATATGTAGTGGGAAACCAAAAAATTCATTTGACTTGCTTTTTTGTGATACTCATTTTATTGCAATTGTCTGGAACTGAATTCACAATATCTCTGAGGTATGTCTGTATAGACAACTTTAAATGTAAAACCAACTCCATAGTGCACAAATATGTATGAACTTCTTCAAAATCTAATTTTGTTAGAAGCATTTTACAAAACTACATTAAATTGTCTCATTTTTATTTGTAGGCTGGCGGAATGAAGGCAGGAACATTTGATCCTTACCCTTCACATTCTGCTGACCCTTATGTGGTTAAATTGACTTCCAGCAAAGGTGCTAAGATTTTCTATCCACCAAGTGGACCAAAGAGCAGACCGACTGAAAGTATAATGACTTTGAATGTCAAAAGGTAGTAATATGTTACACTTAGACTATAAACCAAGAAAAATTGTTTTTGACTTTTAGATTCCTTCAAAATAATATCTTTTATTTATATGTACTTCAAATAATGACAGATCTGGATGTCTTTGGAAATCTCAGCTCCTTTTATATAGAAGCTCTCCCTTAGAAGTTCTTTCCCATCTTCTAAAATTTTCTATTGAAAAGCTTAATTTATTTGTTCTGTTCATAATTTTTATTTTTATTTATTTTTTAATTTATTTTTCTTTTCTATATTTTATTTATTTTTTATAATTTACATCCAAGTTAGCACATGGTGCAATAATGATTTCAGGAGTAGATTCCTTCATGCCCCTTACCCATTTAGCCCATCCCCCCTCCCACAAACCCCTCCAGTAACCCTCTGTTTGTTCTCCATATTGAAGAGTCTCATGTTTTGTCCTCTTCCCTGTCTTTATATTATTTTTGCTTCCTTTCCTTTATGTTCATCTGTTTTGTATCTTAAAAGTCCTCATATGAATGAAGTCATATGATATTTGTCTTTCTCTAATTTCACTTAGCATAATACCCTCTAGTTCCATCCACGTAGTTGCAAATGTCAAGATTTCATTCTTTTTGATTGCCGAGTAATACTCCATTGTGTGTATATACCACCATATATAGTCATTCATTCATCCATTAATGGACATTTGGGCTCTTTCCATACTTTGGCTGTCATTGATAGTGCTGCTGTAAACATTGGGGTGCATATGTCCCTTCAAAACACCATACTTGTATCCTTTGGATAAATACCTAGTAGTGCAATTGCTGGGTCGTAGGCTAGTTTTGTTTTTAATTTTATTTATTTATTTATTTATTTATTTATTTATTTTTTTTTATTTAAAAAAAAATTTTTTTTTTAATGTTTTTTATTTATTTTTGGGACAGACAGAGACAGAGCATGAACGGGGGAGGGGCAGAGAGAGAGGGAGACACAGAATCGGAAACAGGCTCCAGGCTCCGAGCCATCAGCCCAGAGCCCGACGCGGGGCTCGAACTCACGGACCGCGAGATCGTGACCTGGCTGAAGTCAGACGCTTAACCGACTGCGCCACCCAGGCGCCCCTGTTTTTAATTTTTTGAGGAACTTCCATACTGTTTTCCAGAGTGGCTGCACCAGTTTGCATTCCCACCAGCAGGGCAAAAGAGATCCTCTTTCTCCGCATCTTTGCCAGTCTCTGTTGTTGCTTGAGTTGTTAATGTTAGCCATTCTTTTTTTTTTTTTAATTTTTTTAATGTTTATTTTAATGTTTTTTAAAATTTTTTTTAATGTTTATTTTTTTATGTTTATTAACATAATGTTTAATGTGCGTGCACGTGCACACACGCACACACACACACACACACACACACACACACGAGAGAGTGGGGGAGGGATAGAGAGAGATGGAGACACAGAATCCGAGCAGGCTTCAGGCTCTGAGCTGTCAGCAGAGAGCCTGATGTGGGGCTCAAACTCAAGAACCATGAGATCATGACCTGAGCTGAAGGCAGACGCTTAACTGACTGAGCCACCCAGTTGCCCCAGGGATGTCCACTCTCACCACTGTTATTCAACAAAGTACTGGAAGTCTTAGCTAGTGGTGGGTCTTTCATATAATGGCTTTTATGATCTTGAGGTAGGATCCTTCTGTCCCTACTTTCTTGAGGGTTTTTATCAAGAAAAGATGCTGTATTTTGTCAAATGCTTTCTCTGCATCTATTGAGAGGATCATGTGGTTTGCGTCCTTTCTTTTATTGTTGTGATGAATCACATTGATTGTTTTGCAGATATTGAATCAGCCCTGCATTCCAGGTATACATCCCACTCGGTTGTGGTGAATAATTTTTTTAATGTATTGTTGGATCTGGTTGGCTAGTATCTTGTTGAGGATTTTTGCGTCCATGTGCATCAGGGAAATTGGAGTATAGTTCTCCTTTTTAGTGGGGTCTTTGTCTGGTTTTGGAATGAAGGTAATGCTGGATTCATAGAAAGGGTTTGGAAGTTTTCCTTCCAGTTCTATTTTTTGGAACAGCTTCAAGAGAAAAGGTGTTAACTCTTCTTTAAATGTTTGATAGAATTCCCCTGGAATCTGTTCATAATTTTTAAAGCAAATCTATAGCACCTTACTATGAGTTGCTTGAGACTGTTTACATATTTATTGTTGAGTTAGCAGTACATGTTAACATTGTTTCTCAAAGGGAGTTTTTGATCTTTGTTAAATTATTATCTCTTTGTGGCTTCCAGGCTCTCAGTAATTGTGAGGAATTTTAATTATGCTTAAGACTTCTCTCTAAGTTTGAAATAATCTTTTATGAAATCTTCTAGGAAATATTTTGGTTAGTTAAAAATGCTATTAACATCACATTATAATACTTCGAATGAAATATATTATTAAAGTATCTTAAAAGTTCAGTTTTATCCAGGTTTTGTGCACTCTTAACACTGAAAAGAAGTTGTCAGGAGTTCAGAATATAAATTAGGAAGGGACAATCCATCATTGTCTTTTGGTGTGTGTGCAAGATCATGGATAAATGGAAGAATTCATTTGATTACCTTTCCATTTATTCATCGAAAAAGTTTTAATGCCAAATAAGCTAATTTACATATTTCTAACTTCAGTGTAATCATAATGGATTAAGTAAAGGACACCAAATTCACCTTTTATAAAAACCTCTCAGTACATCTGTGTCACTTGTAGACGGGGATTATAATGCCAGTCTTATGATCCTATCCCCAAAGTAAGACTGCCCATCATTATTTATATAATTTAACTCTTGGCTACAGGCATAATATTCTATGGGGGCTAGTTGGTGGAAATTGAAATATGTGGAGTCTTTATTTCATGTCCTTTGATCTTCATCCTTCATCAAGTTACCTATCTATTAGTACTCTGTTCAACTTGATTTATGTAATATAGAACAGAGAGTAAAATTACAATTTTCTTTATGACACTCACCCTCAAATAGATGAGATTCTTTTGGGAAGCAAGGGGAAGTTTCCGGTTCTTTGTGTGTTCTTTTCTATCCAGAGAACAGAATTGAGAAAGTTCTACAATATATATGTTTGGAGCAGAGAAAAGAAAAGAATAACTGATTGCTTTTTTGGAAACTCTGTTTATCTTCTGTTTAGTAATTTTGAATTTATTTATTTATTTATTTTTTTTATTTTTTTTAAAATTTTTTTTTTTTTCAACATTTTTTTATTTATTTTTGGGACAGAGAGAGACAGAGCATGAACGGGGGAGGGGCAGAGAGAGAGGGAGACACAGAATCGGAAACAGGCTCCAGGCTCCGAGCCATCAGCCCAGAGCCTGACGCGGGGCTCGAACTCACGGACCGCGAGATCGTGACCTGGCTGAAGTCGGACGCTTAACCGACTGCGCCACCCAGGCGCCCCAGTAATTTTGAATTTATTGAAACCCTTTCTTTTTATATTATCACAAGTATTATCCTAAGTCAAATTTTAGATTTTTTTACCCTAATTTAAAAACTAATAAACCTCTGGGTGGTATTTAAAATTGGTCCCATTAAACAATTTTCCTTATTTATTTATTTATTTATTTACTGACTGGCTGGCAGAGAGGGCAAGCAGGGGATGGGCAGAGAGAGAGGGGGAGAGAGAATCCCAAGTAGGCTCTGCACTATTGGTGGGAAGGCCAAAATGGGCCACAAACTCACAAGCTGAACCATGAGATCATGACTTGAGCCAAAATCAAAACTCAGATGCTTAACCGACTGAGCCATCTAGGTGCCCTCCCAATTTTTTCCTTCTTGAATTACATTTTAAGTGAAACTGTTTAATTTGGTGAGAGAGTTTGGTTTTGGATTAATTTATTGCAAAACCTTTTTACGAGAATACACAGATACATTACCTGCACCTATAAAATTAAATGTGCATTTATTTTCCAATTTTAGGGCACTAAATACGAAGAACTACAAGACTGCTTCAGTACAGTCCTGTTAGCATCTGGAAGACAAATAGCTTTCCAGGTCCTGACTACCAGTAATTCATTATCAAGTGCTAATTATTTGAAAATAACATAAGATATGGGACAGGTGTCTCAGGCATTTAAGATATTTAAGCCTGCAACTCTAATATTCTTCCTTGTTTTAGTACTATTTCTTAATGAATAAATAGTATTTGTTAATAATTTAGTATGTGATTGCTGATCTTTGCTTATATCTTTCTCAGGAGAATATGATGCTTACACATTTTATAAAATCTTGAACTGTAGTCTTATCATTTGAAAGCTTCTAATGTTAAAAAATTGCAAGCTTGGAGAGCAGGTGTGGAAGTTGGGGCTGGAGGGGTAGAAAGTGCACATTAAATTCTTACCTTGTGGTTCTTGGGGGTCTTTGAAAATTGGATTGATAGCTTATCCAAGTGTCCTAGCCAATATACTGCATATATTCATGTATGCACATTTTAAGTGAGGCAAATGTCTTCATTTATGTGGTCCTCATACCTTCTATTTATGGTCTTTGTAAAGCTTCATATTAGTCAGTGGCAGCCCCAGGATGAGTTGGAGGTAGGGAGAATGGGGAATGCCCTTTTAGTTGAGTATCTTACACAAGTACAAAGTTACAAGATGGATGAAGTTTGTCTTTGGTGTTCCTCTCGCGTGCATCTATAGCTGTCCAAAGCTGCCTCTTCCAGAACACCGCCTCTTGGTCTTAACCTCTTGGTCCCGATTATCTCTTTTTCACTCACCCTACCACTGTAGAAAATACCTGTTGTTCTTAAAAGATATGATTTAAATACATTACTGTAATTCATGGTCAGGTCTTTATCAACAGCCCTTATTCAATTGGGGGTGGTGGTCATAGTCTTTAAAAAGGGAAATTTATAATATCTATTAATGTAATATATTGGGGAAGTTATTTTTTAAAAAACTTTTTAACGTTTATTTATTTTTGAGAGAGAGAGAGAGAGACAGAGTGTGAGCCGAGAAGGCGGGGGGAGAGAGGGAGACAGAATCTGAAGCAGGTTCTGGGCTCTGAGCTGTCAGCACACAGCCAAACACGGGACTCAAACCCATGAATGGTGAGATCGTGACCTGAGCTGAAGTCTGGAGCTTAACCTACTGAGTCACCCAGGCACCCTGGGGAAGTTATTTTTGATCCACGGTGATTTCCTTAGTACTTGTCCCTTTGCCATCGAGTCTTCTCAGAGCTGGAAATCAGAATGTATAAAGGCTGCAATACTCTTCTTTTTAACCCCCCACTTTTTTTTTAAGTGGGAGACTATTTTAAAGGGATTGTAGATGGTACAGAGAATTTTTACTATTGTAAAATCTATACACCGTATAGATTTATTTTCACATCTCAAACTATTTACATTTTTCTAAAAGAGTGTTTAAAAATCTTTATTTCCTACCCAAAGGACAGTGTGGAATGAACATCTTAAAGACATTATCAAGGGTATAATGTGACCCAAAGGGAGTACATTTGCCTTTAGGAATAGTTTTACAAGGTACGCATAATTGAATAAAAGTCATATATACTGATAAATGTTACCAAATAAACCTTATGAATATATGTATTCTTTTGAGATAGGAGGTTTATAATTTCAGGTTTTATTAAAATCTAAATAGATGCTTATTTTCACCTGTGCCTTTGTTAGCTATAATTAATTTTTTTAATGTGCCTCTAATAGCAATGCACACTTCATATAATATTGATAGATGGGAATGCTCATCTAATGCATTATTGAGGGTGTAAGAAGCAGTATGACAATTGGCAGAGCTTATTTAGGCTTTACATAAATGCATTGTATCCCTTTACAGAAAAGCAAATGCAGAAACCAGTAACAGGAATAGTGAGGCATGTAGAAAAACTAAGATTTTTGAAATGATGAGTGACAGAGGAACACACACACACGTATACACATTTGATTTAAGGGGTATAAACTATGATGTCCACTGATTGTTTTGTTACAACTTATTGCCTCTTAATGTTGAAGATACAACAATACAACTTTAGGTAGTTTCTTGTGAAACAACTTTTTTCTTTGGACTCCGACATGAAGAGTTACAAGGTAGTGGGCACTGACATTTTATCTCTTGACAACTCAGGCATCTAGTTATCTTCCCTCCTGTGATGATGCCTGTATATGACTTGAGAAGTTTTCTGCAACTACCTTCAGTGGATAATGGAAGACATAGGCTTCCTCAGCAGCTATTAATCTCTGCTAGGAACCATCCTACCACATCTGTTGAAGGCTCATAATTGAAACAAATGTTCAGGATGTTAACCTGATCATGGAAGAGAGCTTAACTTGAAGAGAGACCAACAAGAAGCTCCAACAGGAAATAGAAAGTTAAATAATAGCATATATTTTTGGAAATCTTATCCTGGTTCTTCAGACTGCCTGCTCCTTTTGTATGCTAATGTTGTGGGACATAGATGAAGAATAATAAGTCAGATTCGGCCTATGACAGGCTGTGTAAATTGGAGCAAATCACACAAATCTTGAGACCCTTTCTTCATTTGTCTACCTGGAAGAATTATCATGAAGACCAAATTTAAAATACATTGTGAGCTATAAAAAGTTACATGTAAAACTTAAAAAAAAACAAACTAGTCATTACCTGTCAAATAATTTGTTGTAAATAATTTCCAATGTAATTTGTTAATTTGGATTTTTCATCAGTCATAACTGAATATGGTCTTTTGTTTACAATGCTAAAAATGAATTAGTAGCTAACACTTATATAGTGCTTACTGTATGCCAGGTACCATTCCATGTGCTTCACATATTAATATGTTTATATTTCCTAATCACTTAATCTTCATTTAACAAATGATGAAAAGGAAGCAGAGAAAAGTTAACTTGTCTAAGGTAGCACAACCAACGGTGACAAAGCCAAGTGGTCTGTCTGCTACTATGTTTTGTTCCCAGGACACTTTCCCAATTTTCCACAAAAATAATGATTCTTCCTAAGTGGCTTCAAGTCACATTATTCATTCTGCAGCCCGTATCAGAACTAGAGAGCAGAAGGTGGAAGTTACTTACCGGTAGGAAATCAAGTATAGAGCACAAATTAGTTGACAAGGAGGAAAACGGGGAAAACTTTTCAATTTATTCCTGTGTACACCTTATCACGGGTCACAGGTTGCAAGCCTGTGGGAGATAGCTAGAGAAATGTAGTGTACCATTCCCAAATTTACATGTGATTTTTCAAAAAAACAGAGCAATATGGAATCATTACACTTTAGTTAGGAAGAGACCTAAATGTCATTTTGTCTAAATTCTTTAAAATATTGCTACCAAGTGAATGCCCAACCTACATCTGACACTCTCTGGTATGATAACATTGCCTTCATTTAGCGTTCATTCAACAAATAGTGAGTGCTTACTCTGCTCCAGGCGTGGTTCTAGGCCCTGGGACGCATCAGTAAATAAAATAGACAAAATCTCTGCCTTGCATTTGTTTAGGTAGAGAGCTAGTAGTAACACCAGGTAAAGAGAAGTGCTGTGAGGACAGTAATGCAGGGTAAG
This sequence comes from Neofelis nebulosa, assembly GCF_028018385.1. NCBI lineage: Eukaryota > Metazoa > Chordata > Mammalia > Carnivora > Felidae > Neofelis > Neofelis nebulosa. Next base: position 17,054,914 of record NC_080784.1, read on the forward strand.
GAGATAGAGACTCATGGGGGTATGTTTGAACTATTTTTTAAAGGATGCTTAGGGAAAGACTCTCTGAGAATGTGACATTTGAGAGAGACCTGAAGGACACGAGGGAGTGGGTAGTTGTTCCAGGTAAAAGGAATAACAGATGCAAAGACTTTGAGGCAAGCATGATCTTAGAGTGTGGAACAACAAAAAGCCCAATGTGCCTATAGCAAATTGAGAAAGGTAGGGAGCATTAGGAAACTAGAGAATCACATAGAAACTACATCCAGAGGGTCTGTAGGTCAAAATCAGGACTTAGGATTTGGTTTTGAGTGTTATAAGAAGCCATTGAAAGTTTTTGGAATAGGCATGCTATATTAATGATTTACATTTAACAAGATCTCTTTGGTTGATATTTGGAATATTGACTGTAGTAGGGTAATGTGGAAGCGGGAAGGCCAATGTAATAAAGACTTAGTGATGGCTTAGACCAGGCTGGTAGCAGTGGTAATCCTTGGCCAGCAGTTTGGGAAATGTTTCTTATGTGAAATTGAAATCTGTCTCCTTAAAGTTTGTACTCATTAGCCCTTGTTCTACTACTTATAGATGTATAGGAAAAAAAAACCCAGTGCTTTCATAAAGGAGAACTTCACATATTTGAAGGTAACTTTAATTTTTCTGGTTGTTTCTTATGACATGTTTTTCAGTTCTTTCACCATTTAGTCCTTTCCTGCATAGTGATAATGTGTCTCTTTTCAAAAGAATGAGGCTTAGATTAAGCATACTGTTTGTTTTTTAATTTTATTTAATTCCACATTAGTTAACATATAGTGTAATAACGGTTTCAGGAGTAGGATTTAGTGATTCATCACTTACGTATAACACCCAGTGCTCATCCCAACAAGTGACCCTCCTTAATGCCATCACCCATTTAGCCCCACCTACCTCCCTCCATCAATCCTCAGTTCTCTGTATTTAAGAATCTCTTATGATTTGCCTCCCTCTCTGTTTTTATCTTATTTTTTCTTTCCTTCCCCTATGTTTATCTGTTGTGTTTCTTAAATGCCACATGAGAGTGAAATCATATATGTCTTTCTCTGTTATTTCACTTAGCATAATACATTCTAGTTCCATCTACATTGTTGCAAATGGCAAGATTTCATTCTTTTTGGTGACTGAGTAATATTTCCTTGTATATTTAACATCTTCTTTACCCACTCATCAGTTGATGGACATTTGGGCTCTTTCCATAATTTGGCTGTTGTTGATAGCGCTACTATAAACATCAGGGTGTATATGCCCCTTCAAATCAGTAGTTTTGTATCCTTTGGATAAATACCTAGTAGTTTAATTGCTGGGTCATAGGGTAGTTCTATTTTTAATTTTCTGAGGAACCTCCATACTGTTCTGCAGAGTGGCTGCACCAGTTTTCATTCCCACCAGCAGTGCAAAAGTGTTCCCTTTGCTCAGCATCCTCGCCAACATCTGTTGTTTCCTGGGTTGTTAATTTTAGCCATTCTGACAAGTGTGAAGTTGTATCTCATTGTGGTTTTGATTTGTCTTTCACTGATGTTGAGTAGTGTTGAACATCTTTTCATGTGTCTGTTAGCCATCTGAATGTATTCTTTGGAACACTGTTCATGTCTTTTGCCCCTTTCTTCACTGGATTATTTGTTTTTTGGAGTTGAGTTTGATAAGTTATTTATAGATTTTACATACCAACTATTTATCTGATATGTCACTTGCAAATATCTTCTCCCATTCTGTCGGTTGCCTTTTAGTTTTCGTGACTTTTTCCTTCGCCGTGCAGAAGCTTTTTATCTTGATGAGGTCTCAATAGTTCATTTTTGCTTTTGTTTCCCTTGCCTCCAGACACATGTCTAGTAAGAAGTTGTTGCGGCCGAGGTCAAGGAGGTTGTTGCCTGTTTTCGCCTCTAGGATTTTGATGGTTTCCTGTCTTACATTTTATTAGGTCTAAGTTTCTTAGGTCTGTTTTTCAATTGTTTTTTTTCTTTCTTTTTTTGAATTAAGTACCTTATTTTATTTTTTACCTTTGTCAACTGTTAACATAGCATGTAAGCCTGTAAGTTTTCCATCTTATTCTTTAGCTTTGATTTTTATTACATATCGATCCCAGTTTTAACTAATCATTGGGAAGTTAGCAAGATAATGGAAGGCATAGGGTATTCCAGGAAAGGAAAACAGCATGTAAGCCATCATGATAGCTCAAAACAACATGACACTTTTAAGAAATTACAAAATATTCAAGGTGAAGATGAAAGTTGAGAAAATATGGCCACCATTGTATATTTCATTCATTCAATCAACAAATATTTACTGAGTGCCTACATAGTGTGTGAAGCACCATGGTAGGTGCTAGTAACCATAAATAAAATAGATATGATCTTATGGTACTTATAGTCTCACAGAGGATATGGGCATTAATAAATATTATAAACGTGAACTAAGAAGGTGTTATTTGAATACATACCAAGGTGACCTACCTTCGTCTCAAAGATCAGCAAGACCTTCTTAAGGAAGGATGGTTCAGAAGAGATCTGAAAGTCTATAAGTCAGAGTTAGTAAAGTAAGATGATGATAGATGGTGGGAAAGGTTCCAAGCTATAGAAAATGGATAAATCCCTCCCAGGCAAGGGACAACCTGTGTATCATTTTAAAAAGTGAAATAGATCTACCCTAGCTAGAATGAAAACAGCAAGGGAGAATAATAAATAATGAAGTTAAAGGAAGAGAAATGAGCCTATTCCTGAAGCCAAGACTACACTGTATGTTAACTAACTTAAGAATAAAATAATAAAATGAAAAAAATAAAAAGTAAACAGAGATATCAAATAAGCCAAGTTAGAGAAAAAAATGTTGTCCTAAATACTTAATACAAAAGAAGTCAGAAAGAGGTAAAAGAAACAAAATAGACGGGACAAATAGAAATCAAATACATGGATTCTAGTTAATTACATTAAACATATTAATAATTACATTAAATGTAAATAAGCTAAATACTGCAATTTAAAAGCATAGATTGTCAGACTTGATAAAAAACCCATTTATATGCTTCCTAAAATAAAACCACTTAAAATTTTTTTTTTTTAGTGTTTATTCATTTTTGAGAGAGCGACAGAGCATGAGTGGGGGAGGGGCAGAGAGAGAGGGAGACGCAGAACTTGCAGCAGGCTCCAGGCTTTGAGCTGTCAGCACAGAGCCTGACACGGGGCTGGAACCCACGAACTGCAAGATCATGACCTGAGCCAAAGTTGGACGCTCAACCGACTGAGCCACCCAAGTGCCCCAAAACCACTTTAAATGTAAACATACAGGTTAAAAGTAAAAGTATGTACTTAGCTTTTTAGTTGAATTGTTTTATATTGGCAATGGTTTTAACACAAATTTTCTATTATGTAATCATAAGTCTCACAGTTCTTTAATCTTAGTTCTATATTTAAGTGGATACAATGCTCACCTTTAGTCCTTTTTTCAGTACCTGAAGTCATTGTGTTTTTACCATTTATATAATTTTAAAATATTTTTTTAAAATTTATTTTTGAGAGAGCAAGTTGGGGAGGGACAGAGAGAAAGGGAGACAGAGAATCCCAAGCAGGCTCATGCTGTCAGTGCGGAGCCCGACACAGGGCTCCATATTATGGACTGTGAGATGATCATGACCAGAGCTGAAATCAAGAGTTGGGTGCTTAATAGACTGAGCCACCCGAGCACCCAATGACATTTATATAATTTTATAATAAAGGAAAATACGAGACCACAGTTTTTCACATTTATGTGCATCAATACTTTTTTAAATTAGTTTTTTTATTTGAGTGTATTTGACACACAATGTTACATTAGTTTCAGGTGTACAGTGTAGTGATTTGACAAGTTTAAACATTATGCTATGTTCACCACCACTATCTGTCACCATACAATGCTATTATATCATTGACTATATTTGGTGTACCTTTTATTCCTGTGACTTATTCCATAACCGGAAATGTCTATCTCCCATTCCCCTTCACCCATTTTGCCTTTCCTCTCTACTCCCCTCCCTTCTCACAGCCATCAGTTCTCTGTTTATAGGTCTGATTATGCTTTTTTTTGGTTTACTCATTTTTTTTTTGATTCCACATATCAGTGAAATCATATAGTATTTGTCTTTCTCAGTTTGACATATACATATTTGAGTTAGCATAATATCCTCTAGGTCCATCTGTGTTATCACATTCATCTATCAGTGGATTCTTAGGTTGCTTCCATTTGTTGGCTATTGTAATTAGAGCTGCAATAAGTATATGAGTGCATATATCTTTTCAAATTAATGTTTTTATTTTCTTTGGGTAAATACCCAGTAGTGGAATTATTGGATCATGTGCTGTTTCTATTTTTAAATTTTTGAGGAACCTCCATACTATTTTCCACAGTGGCTGTACCAGTTGACGTTGCCTCCGACAGTGTACAAGAGTTCTTTTTTCTCCACATTCTTGCCAACACTGTTATTTCTTACCTTTTTGATTTTAGCCATTCCTTCAGGTATGGGGTGATATCTCATTGTGGTTTTGATTTGAATTTCCCTCATGATCAGTGATGTTGAAGTTCTTTTCATGTGTCTGTTGACCATCTGTATGTCTTTGGAAGAATAACTATTCAGGTCCTCTGTCCATTTTTTAAATCATGTTGTTTGGGGTTTTTTGTTTGTTTTTATTTTTGGTGTTTAGGTATATAAGCTCTTTATATATTTTGGATATTAACTGCTTATCAGATATATCATTAATGAATATCTTCTCCCATTCAGTAGGTTGGTTGCCTTTTTGTTTTACTGATGGTTTCCTTTTCTGTGAAAAGCTTTTTATTTTGATATAGTTCCAGGAGTTTATTTTTGTTTTTGCTTTCTGTGCGTTAGGAAACATATCTAGAAAAATGTTGCTGCTTCCGATGTCAGAGAAATTACTGCTTGTATTCTCTTCTAGGATTTTTATGGTTTCAGGTCTCACATTTAGGCCTTTAGTCCATTTTGAGTTTATTTTTGTGTATGGTGTTAGAAAGTGGTCCAATTTCATTCTTTCACATGTAGCTGTCTAGTTTTCCCAGCACTGTTTATTGAAGAGACTGTCTTTTCCCCTATTTCGTATTCTTGCCTCCTTTGTCATAGATTGACTAATTGTGGTTTATTTCTAGGCTCTCTATACTGTTCTTTTTTTTTTTTTTAATGTTTTTCATTTATTTTTGAGAGAGCGAGAGAGCGCACACAAGTGGGAGAGGGGCAGAGAGAGACAGAGATACAGAATCTGAAGCAGGCTCAAGGCTCTGAGCTGTCTACACAGAGCCTGATGTGGGGCTCAAACTCATGAACCATGAGATCATGACCTGATCCAAAGTCGGACGCTTAACTGACTGAGCCACCCAGGGACCCCTCATCTGTGTTTTTGAGGTGGAGAGGGAACATAAACCTGCCATTCTCCACTCCCTATGACCTGGAAAGCATTCCCCCAGCTCCTCCATAGTTTTGCAGAGTTCTAGAATTGTCTCTTTTATATGCTAGTTGCTCTTTTAAACTGCATTTTGTTGTGGTGGTTGTTGTTTTGTCTTCCTATGTCATAATCTTGGCCTGAAACCATCCTCATTATGTTTGATTTTTTAGGATTCAGTCATTGGGTTTTCATGGTATATATTTATGATTTGACTATGAAAAATTTCTACTACTGATTTCAGCATTGCAAATATAAAAGTAAAAACATGCAAAAATACATACTATGCAAACACTAAAGACAACTGGAGGGCTCTATTAACATCAGTCAAAGCCATTAGAATGAGGAGAATCACCAGGGATGAATGGGCTCACTTCATAATAAAAGGATTAACTCACTGACAGGACATGATAGTCCTGAAACTGTACACATGAAAGAGCTTTAAAACATATGAAAGAAAAAGTAAGAGAATGGACAGACCTACTTCTCTACTTTTCCATAGTAATTGTTAGAACAAGTAGAAGATCAGTAAGAATACAGAAGATTTGATCAACACTGTCAACCACTTTTCCTTGGTGGACATTTATAGAACATTCCACCTAACAACAGCAGAATATACATTCTTTTCAAGTTAATGTGAAACAGTAACTAATATAAACCATATTCTTGTCAGTAAAATAAGTTTCAATAAACTTAAAAAGATAAATTGTACTGAGTATATTCTTTGATCACAATGGAATTAAATTAAGAGTCAATAACAGAAAATACCTGAAAATCTCCAGAGTTGGAAGTTTAGCAGCTCACTTCTAAATATTCCATTAGGTCAAAGAATAAATCATAAGGGAAAGAGAAAATATTTTGAATTGAATGAAATTGAAAACATATTAAAATTTGTGTGATGCACCTAATGCAGTGGTTGCAGTGAAAGTTGTAGCTTTAAATGTATATAGTAGAGAAAAATAAATTTTCCAAACCAATGACATCTTTCACTTTAAGAAATTAGGGAAAGAGCAAATTGAGCCCAAGAATACAGAAGGAAATTCCAAAAACAAGAACAGAAATCATTGGATTAAAAATAGCAAAGTTAATAGAGGAAGATAAACAAAACAAAAAGCTGATTTTTGACAAAAGCAATAAAATCAATTGAACTCTAGAAAAACTTCCAAGAAAAAAGGAGTATCCCTAAGTTACCATGTCAGGAATTTAAAATGGGACAATTACTGTAGGTCCTCTGGACGTTAAAAAGCAATACAGAGTATTTTGACGAACATATGCCGATGCATCTGAGAATGTGTATGAAATGTACAAATGAACATACAAATGATCCAAAATGACTAAAGAAGAGATAGAAAATCTCAATAGTTCTATATCCACTAGTGAAGTTGATTTTTTAATGTAAAACCTTCCCATTTAGAATACTCCAGACTCTTTGGTGAATTCTATTATGTACTTAAGGAAAAATAATATCAATAACCAATCCTATACTAATCCTTTTAGAAAATGGAGGAGGAGGGAACATTTCCCAACACATTTTATAAAGCCAGATTTTCCTGATACCAAAACCAAGTAGACGTTAAATAACAGAGACTAATATTCTTCTGAATATAGAGGGAGAAATTCTTAACAAAATATTATCAAATTGAATCAAGGAGTATATATTAAAAGGATATACATAACTTGTGGAGTTTATCCCAGGAATGCAAGATTGGTGTAGTGTTTCAAAATTAACTGATGTAATTGCCATAGTTACAGCTTAAAGGGAGGAAAAAAATACACGTGATCTCTTCAGTAAGTGCAGAAAAAGCATTTGACAAAATTCAAGAAGTGTATTTGTATCATAATCAGCCTTGGAAGCTAAAGATAGTGTCTTCTGGAGCAAGGGCAGGTATGCTAATTTTCCTGTATAATAAAGGTAATGTTTCCATCAAGAGCAAAGGGCAGACATGCTTACTGCACTCATGAAAGATTTGGTTTCCCGAAACTCAGAGTTCTCTCCTCTACTGCTGTGTGACCCTTTTCATGTTGCCTATAGGGATTGGGGCTTGGAGAATCGATGCGAAAGTGCTGGTGTTCTGGCTACTGCGATTGCTGTAACAAACTGTCCTTTATCTCTGACACAGGACTTTCATGTCTTCCACTGGAACCCATGAAACTGTGTCAGACTAACATTAGCTTACAAGTTCAGTAAAATCTTGAGGCTGTTCACAGTTCTTGACAATATAAAAATATATACCTAATTCCAGTTTCTAATTAAAAATTACCCTAATCAATTACAAGGTAATTATGAACCTATATAAAAGTGAATTTATAGCAATTTTGTGGAAAAAAGGACTGGACAAAGGATTTTGAAACAATCATTTTAGAAATTTATTTACATATCTTGGATGGAAGCAATTGATACACTTGACTTGGATTTCCTGGGGAAAAAAAAGAATTTTTTAAGATGGGAGTGCCAAGTATACTTCAGAAAACAAAATAAAAAATCTTGCTCCCTGCTTTGTGCATATACAATGTATAGAAATAATATAAGTAAAATAACAACATGACTTTTACCAAAAGAGCAAAATTCCTAAATTCCACTGTATAATAAATTGGATACACATCTTATAAGACTAAATTGTATTTATATTAAAAGTTTCCTTCTTATTACTGAACTCTGGCTAGTGCCCAGTAGGTGAAAAAAATCTTATACACGTCTCTACTAATCCACCACAATATTACATACCTTTCAAATCAGGAGCCAAAGGCCTACTCCTAGGGCCAGAAATGTCTTCATAAATATCATACTTTTCAAAATGGAGTTTCTCTCTTCTTGAAATATAACCCATTTTTGATAGGTCACTCTGTTGACTACAGATTTTTTCACTTAGATTTAAATATTCTCTTTGAAGATTCCGCATCTCAAATTCCAAGGTATCCCTTTCATTTTCTATACTTCTTACATAGTTTTCTAAAAGTATTTTGTCTTCTGCAAGTCTACTGATGCTATTCTCAAATTTTATATTTTCTTGACTATGTTTTTTTAGTTCTTCTTTTAGAATCTGATTATCTGTTTTAATTTCCATTACCATTTTTGATAACATTTCACATTCATTGCCCATTTCTGACAAACTATTCTTATAAATACTTGCTTCTGATTTTGCATTTTTAATTTCTATCAGAAAATTCTCTTCTGCAGTAGATTGGTATTTTTGAATATTCTCAATTTCTCTTTCCATCATTTGTCTAGCAGCAGTAGATTCTTGTAATGTTTTTTCGAGATTAAGTTTTTCATTTTTAACTGTTTCTATTATTTGAAAAAGTGTCTCTTGTTCAGTTTTTGCCAATATTTCCTTCTCTTTTAGCTGCATTATCTCTAGTTGGTTTTCCTTCAGTTCATTTTCAAGCGAGCTTCTTTCCTTTAAAAGCTGGTATGTCTTTTTCTCTAGCATTTCCTTTTCTTCTTGTATCAATAGAATATTTGTTTTCATTGATTCCATTTCTATACTCATACGATTATTTTCATTATTGACCGTGGCCATATCATTTTGAATTTTGTGTTCCTTGCTTTTTAGTTGACCTAATGTTTCTATCATTTGTTGCTTCTCCAAAGAAAGTTGATTGTTGTTTTCCTCTAGAGTTTTATTTTGTCCTATGAGAACATTATATTTACCAATTATTTTTTTCAATTCTTTAAGACATTCTTTACCATCTTCTTCTTTTTTAATTAACTTGGACTGAATAGTGTTCTTTTCTTCAACCAAATTCTTAAGTTGCTTTTCATATATTTCAATTTTCTGTATTAGAGATTGTGTGGTAAAGACAAGAGGTTTTATTTTGGTCTTAAGGGTTAGATTTTTATTCTCCAGTTCTGTTACCTTTTTTTGTATCTGCACAGACTCTTTTAGGTAATTCTGTAAGTACTGAATTTTTGCAACACACTGCTCAGTAACAGAATTGACTTTGGATGTTTTCTCATTTTCAAATATTATTGGCCCTTGTTTTATTACTAACGGTTGCATTTCTTTGTCTTTTATTTCATATTTTGTTGAGTCAGAGAATGGCAGTGTATGTCTTAGAGCTCTGGAATGGAATTTTAAATCTGTAATAGTCTTGCCAGTGATAGGAATTTCTTTACTGTTTTTCTCATTTCTCTTTCCCCTGTGTATTTCACTCTTAGATAATTTTTTACATTTCCTGCAAAAATTCACATGGAATTTTGACACTGTTTCCCTGAGTGGGAGTAATTTGTTTACTAATGCCTCTAATTCAGAAATTCTCTTTGATTTCATATCTTCATTTAAGTTACTTTCTATATTTTCTTCCTTAATAAAATTATTTTTTTCTTTGTGAATTGAAGACAGTTCATATTTACCATTGCTTGGAACATTTCTTTCAGTTTTTAAAGTTTGAAGTTCATTTGTAAGTGCCAGTTCTCTGTCATGTGACTTTTGTAGCTCTTCCTTCATTTGTTTGATAGAATGGCAGATATCATCTAAGTTTTCAGAAAATCTGTGCTTGAGAAAAGGCTCAGTAATTTTGGATTTATCCAGAATTACTGTATCAGCTTGAGACATCATATTTTGAGGTACATTAGGTAGAAAATTATAAAGATTACTATAATTTTTCAACATGTCAGAATTTTCTGAAGGATTCATAATTATGTTTGAAGGTGAATTGTCTGTTGAAGTTCTCAGAGTTAATACGTCCTTGAAATTTATCTGGGATGTCATATCTATACCTTGAGAGAGACTGTTAACACTATCACCGCTGAATTTTTCTTCCATTGAATGAATAGCGTTAGACTCCTCAAAAGGATGAATTTTCTCCATAGAAAGGATTTCTTCTTGATTCTCTATAGGCTAGTGACAATAAAAAGCACACTGTAAATGTATTATCATTTGCCACATGACCAGCAAATCAAGAAAATATTTTGTGGAGGATTTGCTTTTATAACCAAAATGAACATTTTATCCATTTCTACAGCAAAGAAACCTAACAAATGTGATTAATTTTCTCTAGAAAAATCTAACAACAGTTATTTTGAGATCTGTAACTCTGGTCTTCACAATTTGCTTAGAAATTGCGCTTATTTCCTCAGAGGGTGACATACATGGGCCAAACCCCTCAATTTCAGAAATGGAAATTTAGAATCCTTCAAGAGGCCATCATAGATTGATGGGGAAGATAGAAGCAATAGGTCAAATGCAGTAGGTAGTTTAAGGGAAATGAATATTTCCCCTTCTGGGCTGTTGGTCAACCTTTGCATTTCCTATTTTGGATGATTCTAGGGCTGTGACTATTCTAGAAATGCGAGTTCTAATCAGTGTAGACAGAGTGACTCTCGTTCCAGCTTGTTTCTAGGGAATGCACCTCAGGTCTAGGTCAATCCTACTAAAAGTAGAACAATTCCTAAGTGGATAGAAAGGCTAAAAAAACTTGCCTTGTATTTCAGTTTACTTGGGAATCTTTTAGGTATTCCTCTGCCCCACAAAGTCCGTTTGCCCCACGAAGAAGGTAAGAATGTAAAGGGGAAGATAAACTGGTTGTAGTAACATTTTTGAAGTACCTAAATAGAGAAGTAGTTTTGAACAGAATAACATACCAAAGCTTTTTCAAGGCGTGTTCCGAATACTAGATTTTTTTCTGAGTTAAATTGTGGGTTTTCTACTTCAATAATACTTTTGTTCAAGATTTCACTGATTTCAGACTGTACCTTTAAAAGATAAATTGATAATGTTAGAATTTGATTTCAGATTTAGAAACTTATGAATGTATAGCAATAATAGATATTATGATACCTTTAAATTTCCTGCACATAAAAATTCTTTTCATTCATATAATGTAATTTATTATAATCTCTGTTATTACAGGAATTTTTAAGAAAATTATACCTTTATTATATGATAAACAAAAAATTTAGTAAAGCAATAAAATTTTATGAACAATATTCAAGTAATTTTGGATGCTTGAGTTTTACATTGTTGAATAAAGCAGAGACTTTTGATCTCTGTCATCAGAATAGAATCCATTCTGTCACTCAGGAGGAGTTTATCTTCTCTTTCCATTTCCTTGCAGTTGCTTTTAGTACAAGAATATTAGGATGAAGTTTATATTAGGTCTTTAGTGAATATGTGTTGTGTTAAGCACCACCAGTATCCATACCCTATCCTCTGTAAATACTGTCCCTTATTTGTTCTGGATAAAGTCCCACGAGCTTTTGGTGATCCCACTTCCAGCTGCATGTGACCGAGAGCTAACCAGTCAGAACACTGCCTCCCTTTGAACAGGGATTGGCTCAGGCATTGCATATGACCCAATCTGGGGCAGCCAAGTCAGGCCAAGAACCTTAGGAAAAACTGTTAAGAGAGAAAAGCATCATCTCTTCTCCAACTGGAATCTGGAAGGATAAAAGCCTGGAACTTCTAGCAGCTCTTTTGCTACCACATGAAGTCTGAAAATCCATTACAGTGGAAAGCAGAACCAAAATAAGGAGCGTTGTTCCTTATGACAGAAGTCCTTATCATATGGATTAAGCCATCCTCAGGTGAACTGTTCCCAGGCTCTTCAGTTATGTGTGCTAATCAAGTACACTTTTTCCCTAAGTCAGTTTGAGTTAGATTTCACATCACTTATAATGAGAGTTCCTATTTGTAGACTGTATATAGGTAGCACTTTAAACATATATGTTTTTAAAAAATCGGCGAGTACTATTCCTTTTTGACTATAGTTGACCCAAATTCAACTGTAACAGAAATGGTTCCCCTCAAACAAATTTTGAGCCTGGAATATTTGTAACCTTTTATTATATTCTAACAAAAACTAATCAGTTGGATAATGATCATTAGCTTACAAATGTGGAGTGGTATCTTAAGTTTGGCTATTTCCCATATAGAGATTAAAAGAAACATACCATGCTAACATTCTGCAAAGTCTGTATTCGGAGAGCCTGAAATGATTCCAGTTGATGCTGAAGGGCCTATAACAAACATGGTATGAAATTGATCAGTTGAAACTGTTATTATTTCTTTTTATATGTATCCCCCAAAGTTGCCTATTTCCAGAAAGGATCACATGAGGGTCAGAGGACTCACATTCTTAGTCATTCTTGCCAATTCTCCAATCCATTTTCATGGAGATTTTTGTGGAAGACCCATGTGCATTTAGGAAATATTTATTCTGAAAAAGATCAGCCTTTACATAGGTATTTGGAGAAAATAAGATGAAATGAAAATGAACTTACTTTCAATGCTGATTGTGGTTGGATTTGATTTTCTGATTCCGATATGCAGCCATATTCTAAAAAGCAAAATTGAAAAACCATGTGATCTAATTCTTAAGTTTTTTTAAAACAATTGTGATGCAAAATAGCCTCCTAACTTTCTTGGATAGTGAGAGAGAATGAGAAGTTTGATGTTCACCTTAGGAAGAACCCAATGTTAGTCACTTAATAAAGTCAAATAATTTTTGCTTGACTTAAAATGCCTTCTGGAGGTTATAAATAGTGGTTTTATTTTCTTTTTGTATTTATTTATTTATTTATTTAATTTTTAAAAATTTACATCCAAATTAGTTAGCATATAGTGAAACAGTGATTTCAGGAGTAGATTCCTTAATTCCCCTTACCCATTTAGCCCATCTCCCCTCCCACAACCCCTCCAGTAACCCTCTGTTTGTTCTCCATATTTATGAGTCTCTTCTGTTTGTCCCCTTCCCTGTTTTTATATTATTTTTGTTTCCCTTCCCTTATGTTCATCTTTTTTGTCTCTTAAAGTCTTCATGAGTGAAGTCATATGATTTTTGTCTTTCTTTGACTAATTTCACTTAGCATAATACCCTCCAGTTCCATCCATGTAGTTGTAAATGGCAAGATTTCATTATTTTTGATTGCCAAGTAATACTCCATTGTGTATGTGTGTATGTATATATATATATATATATACATACACACATACACACACCACATCTTCTTTATCCATTCATCCATCGATGGACATTTGGGCTCTTTCCATACTTTGGCTATTGTTGATAGTGCTGCTATAAACATGGGGGTGCATGTGTCCCTTCGAAACAGCACACCTGTATCCCGTGGATAAATGCCTAGTAGTGCAGTTGCTGGGTTGTAGGGTAGTTCTATTTTTAATTTTTTGAGGAACCTCCATACTGTTTTCCAGAGTGGCTGCACCAGCTTGCATTCCCATCGTTTTACTTTTATAATAGGCCATTAACGTGTAATGCCAAACTTGGAACTCTCAAAAACAAATATTTTTGTTTCTGCAATGTAAGCTGCATTAAAAAAAAAAAACCAAAAACAACTAATGATCCTGTTATGGGAGACCTTTCACAAAGTACTGTATAGGTCTCTGTCTGTGAAATGGCCATGTGATGTTTTTCCTCCTTACCATGGAAAACAAATTGGATAAACAAAGCATAATTTTTGTCATGCCTTTAAGCAAGGTACTATAAAGATCTATGTATACCTTCCTAGAAAATAGATTATAGATCCGTAACAGGAGACTATAAACTGCAGATTTCCTGACATACATCCTTCTTTATCCAAATAGGCTTTTAGCTTGCTTTGTAAATTTTTATTAAACACTTTTAAAAATATTCAGTGTCCCAAATGAAGTGAGAGTTATGATAGAATGCTCCTCTAGGATGACAATTTCTGCGCTAAGAGAAGGTTTTAAAAGAGGTCAGCACATCTCTCCTTCAAATGACAGTCTACCAGATGTCATAGGAGCTGGTTGCAAAGTATAGGCACCCCTCTTATCTGCCATCTGGCCCTCATCACTGAGAGAGCAACTCTGGTTCAGAGCCTGGAGCCATTTGGCCAATTAAAGACTCCCACCTTCATCAGAAGGCAGAGAAGGACAGCGAGTCCTCTGGATATTGCTGAACTTTGCATCTTACTAGGAATAAAATGGTAGTCTGAAATATTTATCTCAGAGACATTAAAAAAAAAAAAAAAAAAACCAAACTCAGATGAGGTCAGACTAATGCAGCAAGGCACCCCCAATTTTTTCAGACTCAAGGACAGCTTCTAATGACCTCAAATAGATAAAAATTCAAATCAAAAAGCATATATTACCTAGAATCCCATTGCCCAGAATTAACTGTTATGAATTTTAGGTACCCTCCCTTCAGTCAGCTGTCTATGCATATATGCAGGAAAAAAGAAATGATTTTAGAACAGTGGGATATTATACATTTTACTTTGATAAATGGTATTGCATTTATGTTTCAGAGAATAAAGAAAACTGCAAATAGTTGAAGTTATCACTAGTATTCAAATTTTTTTGACTACATGAAAGATTATTTCCTATGAGATCCCTCTGAGCTAATGGAAATATATCACAAGAAGGACTAAGAGATTGGAATTTTTATTTTTTAAATAACATTCATTTCCATTGTATTCAGTATTGAGTTACTCCCTGCCAAGAAAGGAAGTAAATGATGAGAAAATTAGCATTATACTTGCTCTCACATTTACTCCCTACTTTTCATGATATTTGCTCATTATATTATTTTCACGCTGTGATGTTTTATGATGTTTTACATTTTGCTATGTGACTATGATTTCCACAGAGCTAAACACAAAGATAGGACATTATTATCGTAAATATTTTCAGCCTTCAACTTTATTCTTGATGGATTTACTGTCCAAAATTCCATCTCCTTTCTGCATCAGTAGGGCCAGCCTCCCTTTTCCGCATAGATTTCCTTTGTTTCAGTTAGGAGGACTTGCAAATTCAAGGCAAAGTACAGGATTTCTTTTGCTAAAACCAAGTAAGAAATACTGGGTCAAAATAAATTTAGAGACTTACTGAAGGGATATAACAAATATAAGTTTTTAAAGAAAGAATGTGGGATTCATATAGTGGTTCTACATATATTTGCTTCCCTCCATCTCTTCCTTCTTTTTTGACCACAGTATGATTGCAGTTACCAGGTTGCTTCTTTTCATGTAGGTCAGTGTAACCTGAGCAACTCTGCTCAGAATTTGTTTTCTTTGGCATAATATAGATGTTTTCTCTTGGCATCCTTCCCAGAGTCCAATGGTCTATTCCTCTGAGATACAGTTTTAGGGCCAGTGTGTTTTCCTACCCATTTTCTGTAGCCTAAAAATTAGGTGATGAGGTCTGGGGTACGAGAGATCATTTGGAGCTGTGTGAAGCCTTTGCTGGAGGATGTGATCTTTGCTGTTTTGTTGTTATTATTCTCTGAGACTACTTAGAAATCTATAGGAGATATATCCTATTACCCTAAGGAGATATTCTCTTGATTGGGATTATTTCCTTAATTCAGTACAGAGTCCTGGAACTAGGACTGCCACATAAGACCATACAGGTTGTTCACTACACAAGAGCTCCTGGCCAGAAGATATATGCGGACTGAAATGTGTCCCATGTTCCACTACAGTCAGCTAACCAGTACCCTATTTGGGTTTGCATATACCTAGAGTTTGGTTATACCTTTCTCTAATCCACACAGAGGCAGCCCATGAGCTAGTGGCAGCCCTACTCATAACTTCTTTCATTAGAGCAAAGTAAGCCCCTGTTGATCAGTGTCCAGGTTTACTCATCTATCTTCCCAGCTGCTCCTCTGTACCCATCCAAACCCCAATCAGCAGAAAGGAAGACACAGGTATTTCCTCTTTTTGTATCCACATTTGGAGTGGGAGAGGCATTAATGAATATTTTCAGGATTTGACTTGTTTTATTCTAAAAGTCAGAAGCAGTGTTAGAAGGTAGTCTGTACTTTGCCTTGCCAGCATCTTCTGTTTTTATCTTTGGCCTCTATTTTCCAATTTCCTTCTTCAGGTGCTGCTGGTGACGTTTTTGCTGGTTTTCTATTTTGTTGTTGTTACTGATCTTTTCATTTGGTGCTGGGGGAAGGAGGTCTGGGATCTTCCTTGGCTCTAAAATCTCTATGTGAAAGTCTAGAATCATTTTTATAAGTTAGTGATTTAGCTTTTTTGTTTCACATTTAGTGATTCATTCCTTCAACATCATTCATTCAAGTATTGAGTGTCCAATGTGTGGTATTCTGTTGTAGGTAAATACTAAGGACACAGCAATGAATAAGACAACCAAGTCTCCTGTGGTCATGGTGCTTCCATTCTGGAGAATGAACAGGAAAAAAAAAGAAAGAAAGAAAAAAGGAAACAAGATACTTACAAATAGGGATAAATAACACAAAGAGGATAGGCTAATGTGACAGGGAGGATGGGACAGCAGTGGAGAGAGTGCTTAGCAGAGACCTATCTGGTCACATGAGTTTTTAGCTGGGATTCCCATATGATAAGAAAAGGCCATCCATGTGAATATCTATAGGAAGAGATTCAGAGCAGAGGACATGGAAAGATCCTGAAGCAGAATATGTTTATCTGTGTTTGCAGAACAGAAATAAAGTCAATATGGCCTCAGCTTAATGAGCAGATAGAAGCCCGGGATGATTAGAGGTGAGAGGGGGAGACAGGAATAGATTATGTAGGAACTTGTGGGCCAACCCGAGTGGTTTTGCTTTTATTTTAAGTGAAATGGGAAACTTTGAAAGGTTTCAATCAGAAGAATGATTTGATCTGAAAAGAAACATTTATAGGTCACTCTGCCACATGATAATGGGTTATAAGGTGGCAATTGCAGAGCTACTGCAGTAATCCAAGTGAGAGACAAAGGTATCTTAGACTAGAATGGCAGAGGGGAAGATGGAGAAAAATAGGTTGATTTAGGATAGATTCTGGGTATAAAACCAGCAGCATTGCTGGGGTATTAAATGTAGCCAGAAGAGAGGAAGAAAGGATGACTCCTGGGTTTTTGGTGAGAACAGATGGATGATGGATGATGAATGATGGTGTTATTTACTAAAATGGAAAAGAATAGAGTAGGAAGATTTTTTAGGGAAAGTTTTTATACATAAAATTAAGTTTTCTATTAGACATCAAAGTGGACATCCACAGGCAGTGGGATAGTCCTGTCTCTGATTCAGGGGAATTGTTATGAACACTATTGGAAAATACAGTTGTCACTACTGGCCTAGACAAGGGAAGTTTCTGTGCAGTGACAGGCACAAATGCCCAAATGAAGTGGCTAGAGAGAATGGAATGTAAAGGTTTGTGGGCATTGAATATAGGCAGCTGTTTTTGAATTTTACTGTGGAAAGAAAGAGAGTGCCTAGTGGAATAGGGTGTATGCATGTTAGAAGTGATGTGAAGGTCAAGAATTTTTTAACCATGGGAGATTTTAACATGCCTGCTTGCTGCTGGAATCATGTAGTAGAAAGGGAGAAGAGTAATACTGAAGGATGAGGGAGGCTAATTGCAGAATCTGAGTACTTGAGAGTTCCAGGAGAGCTTTGATAAAGAGGAAATGAGCTTTGAGCAGGGGTAATTCTTCCATTGAAACTGGGGACAGCAAGAACAGGAGCAGGAAGATGGAAGAGTAGGAGGACCCTAGGCTCACCTTGTCCCACAAACACAACTAGATAATTATCATATCATCCTAACTACCCCAAAAATCAACTTAAAGACTGACAGAAAAGTCTCCTTAACTAAAGGGAGAGAAGAGGCCACATTGAAGATGACAGGAAGTGTGGAAATGTGGTTTAGGGGAGAAACAGATCATGGCTGCTATACAAGGGAAGGAGACATGGTTGCTAAAAAAAAAAAAGGGAGAGGAACACACAGGGGAATTCATAAGGAGAATGTTTCCTCAAAGCCAATGGCTTAGAAAGTGAGAGGGGCTGAATTCCATGAGTTCTTGCAACCAGTGGGGTTTAAAGCCTGGAGTTTTAAAGATCAGTAGGCTTGGTTGGGATAGAGCACTGTGCTGCATCTAGAGAACAGGCAGACAAACAACCAGGGGACAATGTGGAAATAGCAATCTGAAGAGCGTGTGGGGCACACAGTGGGGTTATTTGCTCTTCTCAGAGCACATCCCTGAGGGGCATCATTCACAGACACCTCTCCAGGAACAAAGGAGCTGGCCAGTGCCATTTCCATCCCCTCCTACCCTTCAGCATAAACACAGCATAACCTGCAAGAAGCAGTGCAGTGCAGACACTAGCTGCCTAACTTGCTTACACCAAGTACCACCCCCTCTGCACTTTAGTGGAACTTCCATTCTCAAACATGCTTGCCTCAGTTCCAGTGTGGCAGGTCCCTCCCCGAGAAGATTAGTGCAAAACCCTGTCCACACCATGTCTCAATACAGAGAGTTTTGCAGGGTCTCAGTTCTGGTGGAGGTGGTGACAGGTCTCATTTCACAAGCAGACCAGAGCACATCTGTGAGCTAAAACTCACCACATTCAGGCCAGGGACCAAACACTGCCCACAGCATGCAAGGAGAGCCTCTGCAGATGACTAGCCCGAAGGATAGAGAAGCCAGAATGCAAGAGTAGAGTGTATGCATCACACCAGAGACATTCCCCAAAGTGCCAGGCCTTGGGCACTACATGACCTCAGGAGACATAACTGGTTTTTCTAACACAGAGAAGGCAAGAGCCTTAGATAAAATGCAAAGATGGAGGATTTGTCCCAAACGAAAGAACAAGATAAGGCCAAGGCCAGAGATCTAAGTGAAACAGATGTAAGTAACATGCCTGATTGAGAATTTAAAGCAATGATCATAAGGATACTCTCTGGGCTTGAGAGAAGAATAGAAGATATCAGTGAGATCCTTACCACAGAGACAAAAGGGTTAAAAAATAATCAAATGAAGAGTCCAATAAACAAGATTAGAAACACTTTGATGCAATGAACAGTAGGCTGGAAGAAGTAGAGAAATTAATTAATGACTTAGAGTAATGGAAAGTAAGCTGAACAAAAGAGAGAAAAAAGAATTGTGCAAAATGAGAATAGACTTAGGGAACACAGTGACTCCATCAAATGTAATAACATTCATGTTATAGGAGTCCCAGAAGAAGAGCAAGCAAAGGGGGCAGAACATTTTTTTGAAGAAATAATAGCTAAACACTTCCCTACTTTGGGGAAGGAAATGATATCCAGATCCAGGAGGCACAGAGAACTCCCATCAAAATCAACAGAAAGCAGGCCAAGACATATTGTAATTAAATTTGCAAAATACAGTGATAAAAATTCTTAAAAGCAGCAAGACAAAGAAGTCCTTAACTTACAAGGTAAAACCCAAAAGGCTAGAGGGAGATTTTTCAACAGAAACGTTGCAAATGAGAAAGGAGTGGCATGATATATTCAAAGAGATAAATGGGAAAAGTCTGCAGCCAAGAATACTCTATCCAGCAAAGCTATCATCCAGAATAGGAAAGACAAAGAGTTCCCCAGACAAACAAAAACCAAAGGAATTCATGACCCCTAAATCATCCCTGCAAGAAATATTAAAGGGGACTCTTCCAGTGGAAAGGAGAGACCAAAAGTGACAGTATAAAGGTAGAAAACACAAAAGTGGTAAAAATGAATATTTCTGTAAAAATCAGTCAAGGAACTCACACCAAAGGATATAAAATATAATAATGTATAACTAAAATGTGGGGAGGAGAGGAAAAAAGAATGGGTTCCAACTTGAATGACCATCAACTTAATTTAGACTGCTATTTACAGAAAAGTTTATATACAAGCCTAATGGTAAGTATATATCAACAAGCACTAATAAACATTCAAAGAATAAAGAGAAAGAAATGTAAATATGTCACTAAAGAAAATCAACAAACCATGAAAAAAAGACAAGAAAGGATTAAGAAAATCTCCAGAAACAACCACAAAACAAGTAAAATGGCAATATAAACATATCTATCAGTAATTACTTGGACTGTAAATGGACTAAAGGCTCTAGTCAAAAGACGCAGGGTGTCAGAATGGATAGAAATACAAGACTCACTTATATGCTGCCTGCAAGAGACTCATTTTAGATCTAAAAACACCTGCAGATTGAAAGTGAGGGGATGGAGAAACATTTATCATATCATTATCATGGACGTCAAAAGAAAGCTGGAGTAGCAATACTGATACTTTATACAAAGTAGACTCTAAAACAAAGACTGTAATAAGATACAAAGAAGGGCATTATATAACAATGAAGTGGACAATCCAACAGGAAGATACAATCATTGTAAATATTTATGCACCCAATATGAAAGCACCCAAATATATAAAACAATAACAACAAAACAACAACAAAAGCAATAAGGCATATAAAGGAACTAATTAACTAATTGATAATAATAGTAGGGTACTTTACATCCTCCTTATATCAATGGACAGATAATCTAAACAGAAAATCAACAAGGAACACTGGACCAGATGGCCTTGACAGATATATTCAGAATACTCCATCCTAAAACAGCCGAATACACATTTTTTTCAAGTGCACATGGAACATTCTCTGGAATAGATCACAAACAAGTCTTAACAAATACAAAAAGACTGAAATGATACTATGCACCTTTTCTGACCACAACACTATGAAACTAGAAGTCAACCACAAGAAAAAATTTGTGGAGGGACCACAAACACATGGAGGTTAAACAACATGCTACTAAACAATGAATGAGTCAACCAGGAAATCAAAGAAGAAATTAAAAAAAAAAAATACATGGAAACATATGAAAATGAAAACACAACGGCCCCAAACCTTTGGGATGCAGCAAAAGCAGTGCTAAGTGGGAAGTTTATAGCAATACAGACTTACCTCAAGAAGTAAGAAAAATCTCAAATAAATAACCTAATCTTACTCCTAAAGGAGCTAGAAAAAGGATAACAAACAAAGCCTAAAGCCATTTAAAGGAAGGAAATAATAAAGATTAGAGCAGAAATAAATGATACAGAAATAAAAAAGAAAAAAAAATCAACAAAACCAGAAGATGGTTCTATGAAAAAATCTATAGAATCGATAAACCTCTAGCAAGACTTATCAAAAAGAAAAGAGAAAGGACCCAAATAAATAAAATCACAAATAAAAGAGGAGAAATAACAACCAACACCACAGAAATACAAACAATTACAAGAGAATATTATGAAAAACTATATGCCAATAAATTGGACAACCTAGAAAAAAAACGGATACATTCCTAAGAGACATAAAGTACCAAAATTGAAACAGGAAGAAATAGAAAACTTGAACTGATAACCAGCAAAGAAATGGAATCAGTAATCAAAAAACTCTCAGCAGACAAAACTCCAGGACCAGATGGCTTCACAGGTGAATTCTGCCAAACATTTAAAGAAGAGTTAATACCTATTCTCAAATATTCCAAAAAATATAAAAGGAAGGAAAACTTCCAAATTCATTCTATGAGGCCAGCATTATCCTGATAGCAAAACAAGATAAAGACCACACGAAAAAGGGAGCTACAGGCCAATACCCCTGATGAACATATATGCAAAAATTCTCCACAAAATACTAGCAAACCAAATCCAACAATACATTAAAAACGTCATTCATCACGATCATGTGGAATTTCTTGCTGGGTTGCAAGGGTGGTATACTATTCACAATCAATGTGAAATATCACATTAATAAAAGGATAAGAACCATATGATTATTTCAATAGATGCAGACAAAGTACAACAGCCAATCATGGTAAAAACTCTCAACAAAGTAGGTTTAGAGGGAACACACCTCAACATAATAAAGTCCATGTATGAAAACCCACAGCAAATATCATCCAAAATGGGGGAAAACTGAAAGCTTTTCCCCTATGGTCAGGAACAAGACAAGGAGGTCCACTCTCACCACTTTTATTCAATATAGTAATGGAAATCCAGCCACAGCAATCAGAAAACAAAACGCATCCAGATGGGTAAGGAAGAAGTTAAACTTTCAGTATTTGCAGATGACATGATACTATATATAGAAAACCTGAACGAATCCACCAAAAAACTGCTAGAACTGATCAATGAATTCAGTGGAGTTGTAGGATATAAAATCAATGCACAGAAATCTGTTGCATTTACATGCAGCAATAATGAAGCAGCAGAAAGAGAAATTAAGGAATTAATCTCATTTACAATTGCACCAAAAATAAGAAGATACCTAGGAATAAACTTAACTAAAGAGGTGAGAGACCTGTACTCTGAAAACTACAAAACATTAATGAAAGACATTGAAGATGACACAAAGAAATGGAAAGACATCCATGCTCATGGATTGGAAGAACAAATATTGTTAAAATGTCTATATTACCCAAAGCAATCTACACAGTTACTGCAATCCCTATTAAACTACAAAAAGCATTTTTCACAGAACTAGAATAAACAATCTTAAAATTTGTGTGGAAGCACAAAGGACCCTGAATAGCTAAAGCAACCTTGTTAGAGAAAAGCAAAGCTGGAGGCATCACAATTCCTGACTTCAAGCTATATTACAAAACTGTAGTAATGAAAACAGTATGGTACTGACACAAAAATAGACACATATATCAATAGAACAGAATAGCAAATCCAGAAACAAACCCACAATTATATGGTCAATTAATGTTCAACAGAGCAGAAAAGAATAGCCAATGGGAAACATAGTCTCTTCAACAAATGGTGTTGGGAAAAGTGGACAGCAACACACAAAAGAATGAAACTGGACCACTTTCTTACACCATACACAAAAATAAACTTAAAAAGGATTAATGATCTACATGTAGACCTGAAACCATAAAAATCCTAGAAAAGAACACAGGCAATAACTTCTTTGACATCAGCCATAGCAACTTCTTTCTAGATATGTCTCCTGAGGCAAGAGAAACAAAATAAAAAATAAGCTGTTGGACTACATCAAAATTAAAAGCTTCTGCACAACAAAGGAAACCGTTAACAAAACTAAAAGGCAGCCTACAGAATGGGAGAAGATATTTACAAATCTCAGATATTTATATATCTGATAAAGAGCTAGTATCCAAAATATATAAAGAACTTATAAAATTCAACACCCAGAAATTAAGTAATCCAATTAAAAATGCTCAATTAACACTAATAGACATTTTCTCAAAGACATCCAGGTGGCCAATAAAAACATGAAAAGATGCTCAACATCACTTTTCATCAGGGAAATGCAAATCAAAGCTACAGTGAGATATCACCTCACAGCTGTCAGAAAGGCTAAAATCAACAACACAAGAAACAACAGGTGTTGGTGAAGATGTGGAGAAAGGGAAACAATCTTGCACTGTTGGTGGGCATGCAAACTGGTGCAGCCACTCCGGAAAACAGTATGGAGTTTCCTCAAAAGGTTAGGATCTACCCAAGATCCAGCAATCACACTACTAGGTATTTACCTAGAATACAGAAATACTAATTCTAAGGGGTACATACACCCTGATGTTTATAGCAGTATTATCTACGATAGCCAAATTATGGAAACAACCCAGGTGTCCATTGATTGATGAATGGATGAAGAAAAGTGTTGTATACATATACAATAGAATATTAGCCATAAAAAAGAATGAAATATGACCATTTGCAAAGACATGGATGGAGCTAGAAACTATGCTAAGTGAAATAAGTCCAAGAAAGACCAATACCATATGATGTCACTCATATGTGGAAGTTAAGAAACAAAACAGAGGATCAAAGAGGAAAAAACAAAGACAGAGAGGCAAATCCAGAAAGAGACTCTTAACTATAGAGAACAAACTGATGGTTACCAAAAGGGAGAGGGGAGGAGGATGGGTTAAATAGGTGATAGAGATTACGTTTGTGGCAACTCTGTGTGATGAGCACTGGGTGATGTATGGAAGTGCTGAATAATTATATTGTACAGCTGAAACTAATACTACACTGTATGTTAAACGAGTTTAAGTAAAAACTTGAAAAAAAAAAAGAAATGAGGGACAGCAGATGGTATGGGTACAGAGAAGCAGGTAGGTTAGCAAAATTTAAGTTTGAGCAGGAAAGAAGGGAGTTTGGGTCTGATTGCTTCCATTTTCATGTAGTGTGAGATTATGTTAATGAGTTGAGAGGTAGCGGTGAGAGGTTTTGGAGATTAAGGAAACAAGAGTGAAATAGTTATCTTGGAGAAGGTTTGAAAAAGCATTTTCTGGGGAAGTAGTTTTCTAAATAGCACTGAGATCCATGTTACAACTAAGAAGTGAGTGGTTTTCCCCTGCAATGTTCAGATGATTCGGTGAAGATAGAGAATAGGCAGAGAGTTGGATTTATCAAATTTTATTTATTTATTTTTTTAACGTCTATTGTCAGGAGAGAGAGAGTGCGAGCAGGGCAGGGGGAGAGAGAGAGAGAGAGAGGGAGAGACATAGAATCCGAAGCAGGCTCCAGGCTCTGAGCTGTCAGCCCAGAGCCTGACATGGGGCTGAAACTCACGGACTGTGAGATCATGACCTGAGCTGAAGTTGGATGCTTAACCGACTGGGCCACCCGGGGGCCCCTATCAATTTTTAAAGGCTGTTAGAATAAGTCTTTGTTTTTAAAACGAGTTTCAGAGACTTTGGTTACTACTTATTTCCAAAGGAAAACTAATCTTAGAATTCAGCAATACTTAACCGCATAGAGTTATGTGATTCCAGAATTGGAAGGGAAATTACCAAAGAAGAACTGTAGAGGACACGCAATGACAGGTCATCATTTATTAAGTCCTTGCTAAACATGAAATATTGAGCGGTATGTAGACTGAGTGGAAGATATGGTCCCAGCCCTGAAGAAGCTTATACTCTGTTTGGAATGTAAGAAACAGTAATCATATTATATTGAATTAAATTCTCTAGCTGTCCCATATTTAGTGTCAGAAGTGAAAAACAAGAAAACCCTGTGGGCTGGCGCGTAGCTTTCCTTTCTGATCTGCCATCTGCGGTGGAACCAAGATGCAAAATTTTGTGAAAACCCTTACAGGAAAGACCCTCAGTGTTGAGGTCGAACCCTCGGATACAATAGAAAGTATGAAAGCCAAGATTCAGGATAAGGAAGAAATTCCTCCTTATCAGCAGAGTTTGATCTTTGCTGGCAAGCAACTGGAAGATGGACGTACTTTGTCTGACTACAACATTCAAAAGGAGTCCACTTCATCTTGTTGAGACTTTGTGGTGGTGCTAGGAAAAGGAAGGAGACGTCTCTCACCACTCTCACGAAGAGTAAGCATAAGAGAAAGAAAGTTGAGCTGGCTGTCCTGAAATACTGTAAGGTGGATGAGAATGGCAAAACCAGTCGCCTTCGTTGGAGTGCCCTTCTGATGAATGTGCTGCTGGGGTTTGTATAGCCAGCCACTCGGACAGACATGGCAAGCGTCTGACCTACTGCTTCAACAAACCCAAAGACAAGTAATTGTATATGGGTTAATAAAAGACATGAACTAAGGAAAAAGAAAAAAGAAAAGACAGTTATCAGTGAGGTGGCTTTTGAGGCCATTAGAGACATGGGGAATTTATTCTGAAATCTACAGAGGATTATGTCATATTCAACATACAGGCACCCCTCGGTTTATTGCGCTTCACAAACGTTTGTGGCAACTCTGTGTCGAGCAAGTCTATTGGTACCGTTTTCCAACAGCATCACTTACTTTGTGTCTCTGTGTCAGTTGGGTAATTCTCACTGTATTTCAAAAATCTTTGCTATTAGTATATTTGTTATGGTGATTTGTAATCTGTGACTATAACTCGCTTTAGCATTTTTTTAGCCATATATATATATATATATATATATATATATATATATATATATTAGTGTCAGAAGTGAAAAACAAAAAAAACCCTTATACACACACACACACACACACACACACACACCCACACACCCTTTAAAGTCCAACTTCGGTATTCATTTTCATATATATGTATGAAAAAAAAATATATATATATATAAATGAAATATAACTTGTTTAGCATTTTTAGCCATATATATGTGTGTGTGTTTGTGTGTGTGTGTATATATATATATATATATATATATATATATATATTGAACAGTAGAGAGGCGCAGAAGGAGAAAGAGAGAATCCTAAGCAGGCTCCATGCGCAGTGCAGAAGCCCAACACAGGGCTCGATTCCACAACCCTAGGATCATGACCTGAGCCAAAATCAAGAGTCTGACATGCCTACCAACTGAGCTACCCAGGTGCCCCAATAAAAATTTTTAAATTAGGGTATGTACATTGTTTTTTTTACACATAATGCTCATATACACTTAAAAGACTACAGTAATATGAACATAACTTTTATAAGCACTGGGAAACCAAAAAATTCATTTGACTCACTTTATTTTTTTTATTTTATTTTTTTCATTTGCCTTATTTTATTGTGATATTCTCTTTATTGCAATGGTCTGGAACCAAACCCACAATATCTCTGAGATATGCCTGTATTAAGTGCATACTTGCAGTTAACAGACCAAGGAGAACAAATGAGTTTTTACAATGCAGCATAGTAATGCTGTAATATAGGATGTTAGATACTCTGTAGTCAAAGCTTTGTAATTCTCAGGTTCAAATATGAGGTTTTGCTATGACAATTCAAATTCATTCCCAGAAGCAACTGTTTTACAAAGCCTTAATGAGGTGTGACACTGTCTGCATGAGGCACTGTCACGGGAGCTACAGAGTCAGGTTGTCTGTGCTTGAATCCTGGCTTTGCGACACACTTGCTATGAGGGATAAACCTAGTTAGCATCTAGTTGGTAGGTAAAGTCCTTTGCAGGATGCATGGCGCATACTAAATGCTCAAGAAGTATTTACTCTAATCACTACTACAGAGACGAGGTTAGTAACAACATGATGATGATTTGATAGCCTTAAAACTTCCAAATGCAATGGAGGGGAGAAATGGCCACTCCACATTCTCTAATGTTTCCCATTTTGTGCAGAATAACCCCCAGATCCTTATGCAGAACTACAGTGCCCTCCTCCCCAGTTTCCTTTCTGATCCCTCTCTGCCCCTCCCCCTTATTCATTCTGCTCCCACCAACACCAGCTGTTCCTCAGACATGCAAGGCATCTTCCTACCTCAGGGCCTGGACAGTTGCTATTCTGTCTTGACTGCTCCTTCCCTAGAAAACTGCACTGGTTACTTTTTACCTCCTTCAGGTCTTTGTTCAGACGTGACCTGCCCAGTGAGGTCTCCTACCACCCTATTTAAAATGCACACTTCTCACTCACCTCTGACAGTCCACATACTCCCCTGTTCCCTCTGTGCCTTACTTTTCTCCATGGGATTTACTCCCATCTTACACACAGTCTCCTTTGTTCCTCCCATCAGAAAGTAAGCTTCATGGGATTTTGCATATTTTGTTCACTATTGGATCCTCAGCACCTAGGACAGCACTTGCTTAAAAATATTTGTTAGATGGATGAATGAATGAATGGATGAGTGAATGAAGACTTAGGTAGAACAGGGGTGCTAAAAACAACACACTGGATATCTTGAAGTTTAAAGTATATCCTTCACATATCCATTCCAATAAATCAAAGGTTACACAGGCTAACCACTTATTCTGTTAAAATTAAAGAGATCTAAGAAATACTACACAGCTTCTTGTAACTCAGCATTATGCAAATGGGTCAATATTCTGTTGGTTAGTACTCAGGGAATGGATCACACGGTGACAATAAGGTGTAGATAGAACAGAAAAAGGGAGGGAACAAAGTCATACCTCCTAATTTTGCCATCCAAGGCAGCCCTTGACTTAGAATCTATGTTACTGAAAACCTGCCCTTGCTAGACCCTGCACTTAGAGCACCTATGCTTTCGCAAGATAAACTATATCTCTTAAATAAGTGTATGTACTATTTTGCCTGTATCTTCATTTTCTATTATGCTGGGATCTTTCCCCAGAGTCCTAAATCTCACTCATGTTAGATAACACACGAGCTTGCCAAATTAGATTACCTCAGTTTCTTCTCACCTTAAATGCTCTTTTTGAGGTAAATATTGAGCTGATGCAACCTCTAAACTCTCTGTGAAGACTCTTTCTCCCTGTTCATGTTTCCTGATTGCACAAGGATGCCTGAATATCGTCATGGATGCTGGGGCACAGAAGAGTGGACAGCTGGCAGGTCATTGCACTGTCCTGCTGGCCTCCATTGAGATGTTTACACTGGTGGTCCCTGGGCATCCAGGTGTCTTTGGTCTGGTGACATGTGGCTGCTCTAGCTTTTCTTTCAGGGACCTTGCTCAACAAGGTGTTTGGGATGGTCCTGGATTTATGAAGATGCAGAAATCCTGTCCTGACCTCATGTCACTTCTGTGTCCGGATCACCCCTATGTCACATGTGGGTTTTAGGCAACCGGGGGTCCTAACTTGGCCCATCATTCTAGATACCGCCTTCTACTCAGAGTGCTCTGCTCCTTCCCTGGCATGTCACACTGACCACCAGCTTCCTGCAAGAGGTGTGTAGGCTCCTTGGGCTTCTCTCAAGGAAGTGGGAGTCCAACTTCAGTATTCTCAGTATGATACCCCTAGTTGGGAATTTACATCTTGTTCATGGTTTATGTGGAGCTTGAATTATAGCTCTTTGGTTATTTCAAATATCTTCCCTATACAATATCCTGTGGTCCACACATATTTACTGTAAAAAGGTCCTTTTGTTAAAATATATATCTGTTTAGCATCTGTCCAAAATATCATTCTTATTTGATATTTAGAGAAGCAGTATAGTATAATATGATGGTGAAGGCCTGGACTCTGGCACCATTCTGCTGAATACTTACTGGTTTTTTCATTTGCTGCCATGTGACCTTGGGGAGTTAATCTCTGTGCCTCAGTTTCCTCACTTGTAAAATGTGGATAATGGTAGTACTTCATAGGGTTGTTGTGATGATTAAATGAATATACTTAAGTGCTTGGAACACCATCTGGCACAAAGTAGGTGTGCTGTGTTACCTAGTACTTTAATAATAGTTACTGGAAGTACCTATGTCCTGGCAGTGCACCTCTTGGGCCAGTGGGTTTAGACAAGGGTACCCTTTGCCTGTAGTAAGAGGCAGAAACATTACTGCCGGTGGATGTTCTCTAATAATGTTCCCCAATGACTCCTTGGCCTTGGAGATTTCACCTGTTTCACTGCCACCACTTTCCTTTATCCGGTCAGAGGAATTTAGGATCTTGGACGCTGAGAGGAGAACGCACTCAACTTCATCCTCTTCCTCCGGATGCTTCTCTGTAACAGAACCATAATAGGTGGCTTTTAGTTTCTTTGGGAGCAGGGAGGCCAACCGTACGATTCCGGACGCGGACGCCCTTAGAGGCCACGGGAGGGCGCGCCGGGGCCACGCAGCGCGGCGGGACCTGGTGGCGCAGCAGCCGGAAGCAAAGGCTGGGCGTGGGGATGGAGGCGGTGCTTTAGTCCCCGGGGGGGGGGGGGGGGGGCGTGGAGGAACAGCAGGGGTGTGCTGCTAGTCAGGAAGTCGGCACTCAGGGACCAGCCTCGGGGGTGGACGGGTCCGGGCACCCTCCACTGCCCGTCCACTTCCCATGGCCCCTCCTCTGGGACTCTTACCCGGACTCATTTCTGCTGCTCAAGTTCTCCCAACTGCCTTCCCCCATGCATTCCGCCCCAGTAGCTTCGCGCAGGGGCAGCCCGTTGCCTGGTAACCCGGCTGCGGGGCACGCACGTGGGTGGGTGCGGAGCGGAAGTGCGAGCTGGGGTCCGGGGTCTGGGAGCTGTGATGCTCATCCAGCCACCAGCGCGCCGGGGACAGTCGGGGCTTGCTGTGCGCTCAGGCCTGGGGCCAGTCTCACTGGGGCATTTTTCTCCCGGCTTCTCCGCTGACCAGAACTTGATCTTGATCATAGTCTGACCGAAGACTGCACCTTTTGGACCAAAGCTGTGTGGACAAAGGGGAATGCTTGGAGACAGGCAAACACCTAGGAACTTTCTGTTTCCTGGTTTCATTGTTTATTTTGCTTCATTCCTCGTTTTTTCCGACCCCTCCGCCAGAGTAGTTTCAATGTTTGGGGGTTTGATCGATCCAAAACCAATATTGTGAAAGGACTTTTGTTTGCTATGGTTAAAAGAAGACCCCGATTTCCAGTAATAATCTTAAAATAACAATGAGATGTATGAAAATGTACACATTAAAGCTGATGCAGAGGCACTGATCTCCATATGTCAAAGCAGGCTAATTTCCTGTGCACCTGGGCAAACCATTTGCAAAAGATGGATATTGTGTTGGAAACTGGAGCTCGTTCAGCCAAGGACTGGTTGGTGTGGCTGCAGTCAATACTTTATGCAGAACAGAAAATGGCGCTCTTTAAGTAAAAGCTTTAAATGAATATATATTATTTATTTTGCAATAGCAACCATTCCAGATAGAATATAAAGTAATGGAAAATTCAAATTTTAAGTCACAATAAGGAATTTAAAGTTATGATATAATAATTTATTGTATAATAATTATATGTTTTGCTTTCATGGAAATGAAACTCATGATAGTCTCAATGTTTGCTTGATATACTTTCTTGTTAACAATAGGATGATCTCTAGAAAATTTGAGTATTGTGGCATTGTAGACAATTTCAATAAATTGTGTTTTTGAGAACTTACGCTCTCCATTGATGATGGCTAGTGACAAAATTAACTTCTGGAGAGCTACAAATGTTTTCAGCAGTGTGTCTGTTAAATTACTACTCTAAATAATTTACAGTATTTTGAAGTGAGTATGCAGATAAAAGCTACTACAATTTATTAAGCTAATTTCTACTAATGAAATTTCCATGACAGACTATAATATCTTTCACATGACGTATTAATATCCAATATTAATAATGATAATATAATGTAATGTTCTCTAATAACTCTAATTTGTCTATGTGAGATATATAGATTATGATGGCAAGTGATATTGATTATCACACAGAAATTTCTTGGGGCTCTACCTGGGAGGATTTTGCGACACCATTTAGTATAGGATATAAAAGCAGATGAAAAGAGTTACGATGTCAAACTCAAATTTAGCCAGTCCCCTAATCTCAGTAGAGACATACTTTTAAGATACTTCCCAATCAGTCAGAAAAGTAGTTCTTTACTTAGAAGGACAGTCAACTTAGAAATTGGGTCAACAAGGCCTTTGGATTTTAAACATTTTTCTTTTGTAAACTGAATCAGATATATATAGTCACAGAAGAAAAAATAATTTGTCAGAAACATCTTGTAATTAACATAAAAAACTCCATGTTTGGAGCCTACCAAGTTATAAAGATTAATAAATAAAATAATATTAAATATAATATTAAATATAATAATATTTAAGTAATAAAAATGTCTATGATATGAATGGCATCCCCTCAGAAGAGGCCCTTATGTAGGGCCTCATGCGAACAATCACACATGGGGACCCTCTTCTCTGATCAGAGAGAACCTGAAAGCTGTAAAAATGAGGGTGGATGGTGGACACATCTCATTGGGGGGCATTCACGGCATTTGAGAATGTGTGTTGAGGCAGTCTTACCTGAATACCCAGGACCACCTAAAACTGTTGTCACCCATCACAGCCTGTCCTTGAAACTCCATTCTGAAGTTAGCGGGTAAAGGCGTTTCAGTGACTTGCCCTTGTCTGCTCGTGGGTTTACTCGTCTGTACAACAGGGAGCTGCCAAGATTGTTGTGAGGATTAGTGGACCCCGTGGGACAGGATCTGCTACCATCGGTGCCGTGGGTACATAGGAGGCTGACAGGGAATAGAAGCTCTAGACCTCAGAGTCTAAGGTGAGATTTTGTGACAGTGTTGATATTTTTTCCTTACGTAAAAAGATTTGATACTTCAACTGCAAAAGATTCAAGGGGCACCTGGGTAGTTCAGTCAGTTAAGTGTCCAGCTCTTGGTTTCAGCTTGGGTCAGGAGCTCACAGTTCGTGAATTTAAGCCCTGCATCAGGCTCTGTACTCATAGGAAAGACTACTGTCCTAACAGTACAGTACAAAGTACTGTACTAATAGTGCAAATATCAGAAAAAAATTTATATTTTACTTATTTTATCCTTAAATTTTTAAATTTAAATCCTTAAATCCAAGTTAGTTAATATATCATGTAATAGTGGTCTCAGGAGTAAAACTTAGTGATTGATCACTTACACGTAACACCTGGTGCTCATCCCAACAAGTGCCCTCCTTAATGCCCATCACCCGTTCAGCCCAACCTCTCCCCCACCTCCCCTCCAGCAACCCTCAGTTTGTTCTCTGTATCTAAGAGTCTCTTATGGTTTCCCTCTCTGTTTTTACCTTATTTTTCCTTCTCTTCCCCTATGTTCATGTGTTTTGTATCTTAAATTCCACATATGAGTGAAATCATATGAAATTTGTCTTTCTCTGATTTACTTCGCGTAGCATCATACATACATTCTAGTTCCATCCATGTTGCAAATGGCAAGATTTCATTCTTTTTGGTCGTCAGGTAATGTTCTTTTATATATATGTACACACACACATACGTATATATTAGTTTATATAGTTCAATATATAGTTATATTAATGTATATTAGAATACATATTCATATATATTAGAATATATGTATGTATATATGTGTATTATTGTATCCTTTGGATAAATTCCTAATAGTGAAATTTCTGGGTCATAGGGTAGCTCTCTTTTTAATTTTTTGAGGAACCTCCACTGTTTTCCACAGTGGCTGCACCAGTTTGCATTCCCACCAACAGTGCAAAAGTTTTTGCGTTTCTCCACATCTTCACCAACATCTGTTGTTTCCTGAGTTGTTCATTTTAGTCATTCTGACAGGTGTGAGGTTGTGGTTTTGATTTGTATTTCCCTGATGATGAGTGTTGTTGAGTGTCTTTTCATGTGTCTGTTAGCCATCTGGATGTCTTCTTTGGAGAACTGTCTGTTCATGTCTTTTATTCACTGGATTATTTTCTTCACTGGATTTATTCACTGGATTATTATTTTTTTTGCAGTTATGATAACTTCTTATTAGATTTTATATACTAACCCTTTATCTGATATGTCATTTGCAAATATCTTCTCCCATTCTGTTTATTGCCTTTTAGTTTTGTTGATTGTTTCCTTTCCTCTGCAGAAGCTTTTTATCTTGATGAGGTCCCAATAATTCATGTTTGCTTTTGTTTCCTTTGCCTCGAGAGACATGTCTAGTAGGAAGTTACTGTGGTGGAGGTCAAAGAGGTTGTCGCCCGTTTTCTCCTCTAGGATTTTGACGGTTTCCTGTCTTACATTTAGGTCTTTCATCCATTTTGAGTTTATTTTTGTGGATGGTGTAAGAAAGTGGCCCAGGTTCATTCTTCTGCATGTCTCTGTCTAGTTTTCCCAACATAATTTGCTGAAGAGAGTGTCTTTTTTCCATTGGATATTCTTTCCTACTTTGTCAAAGATCAGTTGGCCCTACATTTGTGGATCCATTCCTGGGTTTTCTTTTCTGTTCCATTGACCTATGTGTCTGTTTTTGTGCCAATACCATACTGTCTTGATGACTACAGCTTTGTAATATAGCTTGAAGTCCAGAATCATGAGGCCTCCAGTTTTGGTTTTCTTTTTCAACATTACTTTGACTGTTTGGGGTCTTTTCTGATTCCATACATATTTTAGAATTATTTGTTCTAGCACCGTGAAGAATGCTCGTGTTATTTTGATAGGGATTGTATAGAATATGTAGATTGCTTTCAGTAGTATAGACATTTTAACAATATTTGTTCTTCCAACCCATGAGCATGGAATGTCTTTCCATTTCTTTGTGTCTTCTTCAATTTCTTTTTTTTTTTTAACTTGTTTTATTTTTTATTTTTTAAAATTTACATCCAAATTAGTTAGCATATAGTACAACAATGATTTCAGGAGTAGATTCCTTAGTGCCCCTTACCCATTTGGCCCCTCCCCCCTCCCACAACCCCTCCAGTAATCTTCAGTTTGTTCTCCATATTTAAGAGTCTCTTATGTTTTGTCCCCCTCCCTGTTTTTATATTATTTTTGTTTCCCTTCCCTTATGTTAATCTGTTTTGTCTCTTAAAGTCTTCATATGAGTGAAGTCATATGATTTTTGTCTTTCTCTGACTGACTAATTTCACTTAGCATAATACCCTCCAGTTCTATCCATGTAGTTGCAAATGGCAAGATTTCATTCTTTTTGATTGCATTGTATATATATATACCACATCTTCTTTATCCATTTATCCATTGATGGACATTTGGGCTCTTTCCATACTTTGGCTATTGTTGGTAGTGCTGCTATAAACATGGGGGTGCATGTGTCCCTTTGAAACAGCACACCTGTATCCTATAGATAAATGCCTAGTAGTGCAATTGCTGGGTCATAGGGCAGTTCTATTTTTAAGTTTTTTGAGGAACCTCCGTACTGTTTTCCAGAGTGGCTGCACCAGCTTGCGTTCCCACCATCAGTGCAAAAGAGATCCTCTTTCTCGGCATCCTCGCCAACATCTGTTGTTGCCTGAGTTGTTAATGTTAGGCATTCTGACAGGTGTCAGGTGGTACCTCATTGTTGATTAGATTTGTATTTCCCTGATGATGAGTGATGTTGAGTATTTTTTCATGTGTCAGTTGGCCATCTGGATGTCTTCTTTGGAAAAGTGTCTATTCATATCTTTTGCCCATTTTTGCACTGGATTATTTGTTTTTTTGTCTTTTGTAAGTTTTATATAGTTTTTAGTGTACAGATCTTTTACCTCTTTGGTTAGGTTTATTCCTAGGTGTTTTATGGGTTTTGGTGCAATTATAAATGGAATTGATGCCTTGATTTCTTTTTCTGGTGCTTCATTATT
Organism: Neofelis nebulosa; assembly: GCF_028018385.1. Classification (NCBI taxonomy): domain Eukaryota; kingdom Metazoa; phylum Chordata; class Mammalia; order Carnivora; family Felidae; genus Neofelis; species Neofelis nebulosa. The sequence goes on from NC_080784.1 coordinate 17,089,989, forward strand.
GATGTATAGAAATGCAACCGATTTGCAGCCTGTGACTTTACTGAATCCATGTATCAGTTCTAGCAGTTTTTTGATGGAGAAAAACTTTATATTTTGAAACAGAGGGCATTGTGTTGCCTAATATGTATTGTATGTCAACTCTGTTGTTGAATTTGCCAAAGTTCTAAAAATTTGACAAGCTTCTAAGTAAATGCACATTTAGATGGCCTGTAAAATGTGAAGTCCTCATTATGTGTTATTTATTAATTTTTTGGGATAAATTTAAAAATGGAAAATGCAAAGAAATATGTAACTAACCCTTTGCCTCCATCTCCCAGAATTAACAGTTATAACTCTATTGGCATAGTTGATTTCTACTTATTTAGAAAGAATAAAACATTACATAGAATTGAACTCCCCACTCCCTCCTATCCTGTTCCTCCTTTCCCGTGTTCCTCCCACAAGAAACCATTATTCTGAATTTTGAGTATAGCCTTCCAGTCCATTCTTATATTTTTATAATAATTACATGTGTCTTCATGAGTAATATAGGTGATTGCTCTTGTTTGTTTAAAAATTTTTCATAAATGGTATCATAATTTATATTTTGTTCTTCAGCTTGCTCTTTTTACTCATAATTGTATGCTTTTCAGCATATTAAAAATAGGTCTTTAATTGAGTTGTGAAAATAGGCTTGAAATATCCTCCAGTTCTTGCCTTTTGTTTTTGCCTTTTTGGTTTCCTTTAATTTTTTTTAATTTTGAAGTTATCACTAACATATAGTGAAATTGGAACTATTGTCTGATATCTGTTTCATTTTTTCTTGAACCTTTCAGAGGGAGTTGCTGACATGGTGTCCCGCCACTCCTGAATGCTGTGATATGTATTTTACAAGGATATTCTTCATTATGAGCACAATACAGCCATTAAAATCTAGAAATTAACACTGATACATTACTACTGTTTAATCTTCAGACCCCACTCTTGTTTCACTGATTCTCCCAATATTGTCCTTCATAGCAAAAGGATCCAGTCCAAAGTCTTGCACTGCATGTAGTTGTCGTGATGTGTATCTTTAATCAGAGTCTCATGGACTCAGAGTTTCCTATTTTATTTGGTGGGTCACAATGGATTATTTTCTGTTGCTAACATGATCCATCGTTGCAAAAATTTTCCTAGTTGGGTCAGTGGGAGTTTCTTTAGCTTTGCTTCTGTGTACTTTTGGCATGTCTCCTTTATTATCGGAGTACTTCTTCTTTTTTTTTTTTTTTCATTTTTAATGTTTGTTTATTTTTGAGAGACAGAGAGAGACAGAACACAAGCAGGGGAGGGGCAGAGAGAGAGGGAGACACAGAATCTGGAGCAGGCTCCAGGCTCTGAGCTGTCAGCACAGAGCTGACATGGGGCTTGAGCTCATGAACCTTGAGATCGTGACCTGAGCTAAAGTCAGCAGCTCAACTGACTGAACCCTCCCAGGTGCCCCTGGTAAAATATTCTTACCTACAGTTATTACTATTGAGAATTGTGGAATTTTATGAAGGAAATTATTTTCCAGATTGGTATAGAGGAAAACTTAAACATGGGAAGGTTTAGAAAATTTTTAAAAACTCTGTACCTGGTCGGTGCCAGACTTCCTGATTCTGAAACACTGGTTTGGCCAAAATCAGTTTATTTCAGTTTTTTTCCCCATAACAAATTATGGCTTTATGAGATAGGATGCCATATTGTCTAAATTTTATGAAAGTATAGAGAAAGTATAAATTTAATTAATACTAGAGCTAAAAGTTCCTATTTCCTGAGATGATATCACGGTTCTCAGGGTGCTGAGGCTCTTATTTTATTTCATTTGGCCTTATGTCAGATAGACAGCGGACCATATTCTGTCAGGAGATATGCTTTCTCTGGTCACACATGTCAGTCAGTTCAACAGCTTCCCTGAAAACATCTGATTTTTTTTTTTTTTTTTTTTTTGATCGTGAAGTTCATTGCTAAAGGACAGGATTAGAATCTCTGTACTGCCAATGGAAAAAAAAAATCTGTGAGTCACAGTATTTCAAAATCTTCAAATGGTAACTTCTAGAGAATCCACTTTTACCTATTGACTAACAGCTGCAGATTCAAGAATCTGGAACAAATTCAAGAGAACTGCACAAACACAAGCTAGTCAAATCTATTCTTAGCAATCTATTACCAGACTGAAATACTTCTGGGCTTTTTTAGCTTCAGAAGATTTTTTTTTTTTTTTTTAAGCCTGAGATCACAAGGCTATCACTCATAGCTGAGATCCACAGTAGTGTGAAAAAGTAACCAAATGACACTTAGGGTATAATAAATTTGGGAAATTTTCCTAAGGCAAGAGAGGGGGACTGTGCTGGTGTGCTGGTGACTTAGGGAGTCTGTGATTCATAATGCGCCTCTGATAGCTCAAAGTCTTGCGCCAGATGTGAACACCTCTGCTCTGCCTTCTCTAAGTTTCTTTTAGTGCTGATTTTAACCTGATTTCATCTGCGTAGAATGAAACCTACAGCTCACTAAGGATGGCCATTAGCTTTGGCTAAGGAACCTGGTTGCCATTTTAAGAGAACTTATTAATAGCGGTAAAAGTGGGGTTGGCCTACCTCTGAGAAGTTTGGTGTGCTAAAGGGATAGACCTAGATCACTATCAAGGTAGCTTGAGAAGGAATGGGTATTAGGGAAAGAGATATTTTTAGGATGGGTCATGCTTGCAGGCTGGGAAGAGTCGGTGATAGAGACAGAAAGGAAAAAATGAGTCGGGAAGAGAACTTGAGGAATAAAGTAATGGGCATGATTTGGACCAAGAAGAAGACAGAGGACCAACAGTCTCTTTGAACATGTGAAGCTTTGGCCACTTTGTAGAGGTGATATAGAGCTTTCCTCCCTCTGACAGAGGCTATCAGTGGGGAACGAATGCCCTTTCTCTGAAACAAGGTACTTCAGGTAGATAAGTGCCCCATTTGTGAAGCTTCTTGAGGATGAGTAGGGTTTATCAGTTTGGGTAAATTTAGAGGTAGTGGTCTCTGTAGGCTTTTCTAGACCGAGGAGTCTAATTCAGCTCCAAGTATGTGACCCCCTTCTTCTGATGCTAAACTGCTTTCTGATTTTTGGACACTAAAGGAGCTGCACTGACAAAGGCCACTTTGTCACACTTTAATAATAGTAGCATGTTTCCTTTGCTATATGAAGATACCATTAATGCATACTTCCAACAGAGTGAATGAGTTTGCAATAAGAAATCCATATTCCTTGCTTGACTTCAGCTGTGAGCTATGACATAAGTCAGAGGTAGTGTCCATGACCATTGGAACAGAATGAAACTTCTAAATTGAACCAAGAACCTAGCCACATTGGTGGCATGCCCTCACTGAATGAAATGAATCCAGATCCTTATTTAGAGCTCTTGCCATGACAATCTCCTTACTGTCTCATTACTTAATATTTTTATTATTCCACACTACTTTTCCTAGCACTTATGGAAGAGATGTCTCTTATTATAAAGAGAATAAACATGGACTGCAAGTTAAGACTGATGTAAATAAAACTATAGAGAGGAAGAATTATAATAGTATTTAGAATTTATAGGTTTAAAGATTTTCAAAACATATTACTTATTGCTAGGGAATATTAGCGAGTTTAAATGTTTTTTTTTTTCTTTAATTGTTTGGCCTTGTACAAAAGTTAAGCTCTCTGATACTTTTCCTCATCTGTAAAACATCTATTTGGCAAAGTCATAAGGATTAGAAATAATGTATAAGTGTGACCAGTATTATGTAAAAAATTTTATAAGCATTCAATTAAGAGTCTATACACTCAAATAAAATACATGTAGTCAATAAAGGGACCTTAGTCCTCTTTATAGCTACAAGATTATAACCTATAGGTTTTGTTGTTGTTGCCATTCTTTGCCTTTGTTTGAGCAACTGGAATTTTTACTTGGATTCACTGAAATTCTGTTAGTCCTCTAAATCCTTAAAGTATATAAGAACTTCTTTGAACTTACCATTGGGGATAACAGAATATTGCCAGTGAGTCTTTGGGGGAGTCAGGTTGCATGAAATCAGACTTTTAAAATTATCCTCCTCAATGAAGAAAACTTCCAGTGAACTTCATGAATCTGATCCGTTCTCAGTGTGAAATGTCGACTCTCCTGGGATTGCCAGGAATAGGCATCTAGTTCTGTGAATCTTCTAGCTTGATACCTTTGTGCTCATTTGATTGGCCCTCGATTTTGGACACCAAGAACAATTAGAAGGCGTAGAAACACCATTTTGAATCTGGTATTGAATGGTGAAAAGTATACATAATAGTAGTTTTTAGGAGTTTACACATTACTTAGTAGGAACCATGTCAGATATTTTTATATGAATTATCTTAATTTAGTCCTTACAACAACCTTGTAAAGTAGAGATTATCATCCTAATTTTATGGCTGATGAAACTGAGGTCTGGGGAGATTTCATGATTCCTCCATAGCTTACAGCCAGAAGATAGTGGAGCTAGTTTTGGTTCAGGTTTGCCAATGTCCAGAGCTCATTTCTGTAACCACCGTTTTGTAACCAACAACTTGGAGTAAGTTGTGTTGAAATGGAATCTAGGAGACAATTTTTATAAAGCTCACTGAGGGCTTTGTTGTCCCATGGAAGCTTTATAATTACTCTAAACTAAAAGCTATTAAATCTCTTGTGCAGAAATAATGTGAAGCAGCAGAGACGGGACTCAAGAGCATGGATTCTAAATCCCAACTACCCAGGTTCAAATTCTGTTTCTGTCATTTACTACAGGAGAAACCTTAGCTAACTTCTTTGTATTTCAGTTTCCTTGTTGGTAAAATGGGAAGAAAAGTAATGCCTGCCTCACAGCACTGCTGTGAAGATTGAATGAGTTCATACATGTCAAGCACTTAGAACAGTTCTTGATACATAGCAAGAGCGATGTTAAGTGTTAGCTATTGCTATTATTTTAGCATTGATCAAACATTTTCCAGAAAATGTGAATTTGTGAATCATCTAAATAAGAAGGAACATTTCTACTAATGTTGTTTCTTTTGGTCCTAACCATTTCTCATCTTACGAATCTGTCTGTTTAACAGATTAGTGACAAATACATGTTTATATTAAGTGTTATTTTAAAACTAATAGCTTTTTTGAGATATAATTTACATATCAATAATTCACTCCTTTAAAGTATAATTCAAAATGCCAACAAACTGGGCAATCTGGAAGGAACTGACAAATTCTTAAAAACTCAAGAACTACCAAAATCGAAACAGAAAGAAATAGAAAATTTGAACAGACCTATAACGAGCAAAGAAATTGAATCAGTAATAAAAAATCTCCCAACAAACAAGAGTACTGTGCCAGATGGCTTCCCAGGGGAATTCTACCAGACATTTAAAGAAGAGTTAATACCTGTTCCTCTCAAATTGTTCCAAAAAGTAGAAATGGAAAGAAAGCTTCTAGACTCATTCTATGAAGCCAGCATAACTTTGATTCCCAAACCAAACAAAGACCCCACTAAACAGGAGAATTACAGGCCAACCTCCTTGATGAACCTGGATGCAAACATTCTCAACAAGATACTAGCAAACTGAATTCAACAGTACATTAAAAGAATTATTCATCACAATCAAGTGGGATTTATTCCTGGGCTGCAGGGCTGATTAAATTTTCACAAATCAATGTGATCTACCATGTTAATAAAAACAAAAGAATAAGAACCATATGATCCTGTCAATAGATGCAGAAAAAGCATTTGACAAAATACAACATCTATTCTTGATAAAAACCCTCAACAAAGCAAAGGTAACGTAGCTCAACATAATAAAGGCCATATATGAAAGACTCACAGCTAATATCCTCAGTGGGGAAAAACCGAGACCCTCTCCCCTAAAGTCAGGAACAAGACAAGGAGGTCCACTCTTACCATTACTATTTAACATAGTACTGGAAGCCTTAGCCTCAGCAGTCAGACAACAAAAAGAAAAGGCATAAAGATTGGTAAGGAAGAGGTCAAACTTTCACTCTTTGCAGTTGACATGATACTCTATGTAGAAAACCTGAAAGACTCCACCAAAAAAACTGCTAGAACTAATGCATGAATTCAGCAAAGTCTCAGGATATAAAATCAATGTACAGAAATCTGTTGCATTTCTATACACCAGTAATGAAGGAGCAGAAAAAGACATCAAGAAATTTATCCCGTTTACAATTGCACTAGAAACAATAAGACACCTAGGAATAAACCTAACTAAGGAGGTAAAAGGTCTGTACTCTGAAAACTATAAACACTGATGAAAGACATTGAAGAGGGCACAAAGAAATGGAAAAGCATTCCATGCTTATGGATTGGAAGAATAAACATTGTTAAAATGTCTACACTACCCAAAATAATCTACACATTTAATGGAATCCCTATCAAAATCGCACCAGCATTTTTCACAGAAGTGGAACAAACAATCCTAAAATGTGTATGGAGCCACAAAAGACCCTCAATAGCCAAAGCAATCCTGAAAAAGGAAAACAAAACTGGACGCATCACAATTCCAGATTTCAAGCTATATTACAAAATTATAGTCATCAGGACAGTACAGTACTGGCAGAAAAATAGACACATAGATCAATGGAACAGAATAAAAAACCCCAAAATGGACCAACAACTATATGGTCAACTAATCTTTGACAAAGCAGGAAAGAATATCCAATGGAAAAAAGACAGTGTCTTCAACAAAAGGTGTTGGGAAAACTGGGATGGCGACATGTGGAAGAATGAAACTGGACCACTTTCTCACACCATACACACAAATAAATTCAAAATGGATGAAATGCCTAAATGTGAGACAGGAAACCATCAAATCCTAGAGGAGAACACTGGCAGCAACCTCTTTGACCTTGGCCGGAGCAACTTCTTACTAGGCACATTGCTGAAGGCAAGGGAAACAAAAGCAAATATGAACTATTGGGACCTCATCAAGATAAAAAACTTCTGCACAGGAAAGGAAACAATCAACAAATTGTTGAGAGAATGGGAGAAGATATTTGTAAATGATATATCAGGTAAAGGGTTAGTATCCAAAATCTATAAAGAATTTATCAAACTCAACACCCAAAAAACAACCCAGTTAAGAAATGGACAGAAGACATGAATAGACATTTTCCAAAGAAGACATCCTGATGGTTAACAGACACATGAAAAGATGCTCAACATCACTCATCATCAGGGAAATACAAATCAAAACTGTGATGAGAGATCCCACCTCATGCCTGTCAGAATGACTAAAATTAACAACACAAGAAACAACAGGTGTTGGCAAGGATGTAGAGAAAAGGGAACCCTCTTGCACTGCTGGTGGGAATGCAAACTGGTGTAGCCATTCTGCAGAATAGTATGAAGGTTCCTCAAAAAACTACAAATGGAACTAGCCTGTGACCCAGCGATTGCATTATTAGGTATTCATCCAAAGTTTACAAAAATACAGATTCAGAGGGGTACACGCACCCCAATGTTTATACAGAATTATCAACAATAGCCAAACTATGGAGAGAGCCCAAAGGTCCATTGACTGATGAACATATAGAGAAGATGTGGTGTGTGTACACACACACACACACACACACACACACACACACACACACACACAGGAATATTACTCAGCCACCAAAAATAATGAAATCTTGCCATTTGCAATGATGTGGCTGGAGGTAGAGCGTATTATGCTAAGTGAAATGTCAATCAGAGAAAGATGAATACCCTATGCTTTCACTCATATGTGGAATTTAAGAAATGAAACAGACAAACATATAGGAAGTGTGGGGGAAAAGAGGAGAGAGGGAAACAAACCACAAGAGATTCTGAGTGAGAGAACAGATTGAGGGTTGATGGAGGGAGGTGGGTGGGAGATGGGCTAGATGGGTGATGGGTATTAAAGAGGGTACTTGTAACAATGAGCACTGGGTGATGAATGTAAATGATGAATCACTCAACTCTACTCCTGAAACCAATATTGTACTGCATATTAACTAACTAAAATTTTTTTAAAAAAACAATAGAACATATTATTAAAAAATAATAAAGTATAATTCAGTGGTTCTTAGTAAATTCACAGAGTTGTGTGAGCTGAGTTAGACTTCTCAGTCTAACGGAGACTATAGGGACCACTACCTTTAAATTTACTCAAACTGGTAAACACCCACTCAGCCTCTGCAAGTTTCACAAACAGAGCACTTATCTCAGCTAAGTGCTTTGGTCCAGAGAAAGTGCAATGCCCATTGCTTTGGGCTCTGTCAGAGGGAGGAAAGCTCTATGTCATCCCTCCAAATGTGAAACCTGCACATGTCTTTTTCTTGGTCCGAATCCTGCCCATTACCTATTCCTCTAGTTCTCTTCCAACTTATTTTTCTCTATCTAGAATTTGTACCATTGAAGGCATTTCAAAAAACACAAAACACAAATATTTGACATAAATGGGGGCAGTAGAAGACTTTTAGTACTTGTTAGCACAGATGAGTCTATCCGATGGCAGAGCCAGCATCGATCAGAAAGCCTGGGATGAAATACAAATGTATTCATGAGGAGGCGTGAAAAGCTCTGTGACATGAAGCAGTGTTCTGAAAGGGTCATGGGTGGGAGCTTTGGGAAGCCAGACAGCAGCAACTGGAGCCCAGATGCGTGAAAGGACAGGCTGAGCAACCAGTGCACCTGTGGGCATAACAGTGCCTAAAGCAGTTCTTACATATGACATTGGTTGCATAACTCCGTGCTTTTGTGAAACAGAGATATGTGCATGTCTGGGCACATATGCATATGATGGCTAATACACATACCTGTGTTTTTCAACACCTATACTCCAGAAAAGGATATATAATTGGAACTTGGCCTCCTGAGAGGTAGTTCTCAAACTCACAATGTAGTTTTGCTTTTGGTGCAGAAATAATAGCTTGCACATATTCCATCAGGTGAAAAATTGAATAAATAAAGGAATGGAATAATTGTCATCCCCAAATATTTGGCATTTAATATAATCTTAGTTTAAAGCCCATTTTTCGTTAATACTTATGACAGGGGTGGCAATTAGGTTTTAAGAGCAGATACTGTATTATTCTTTGAATAATGGACAATGGAATTGTGCTTTGGGTTTGCATAAATTAAGACATGCTGAAATGCCTTATTCCTAGAGAAAGGAAAACATGTTGTTGGACATTCTTTGTATATTTAGACAAAGTTTTCAGGTAACTAAGAAGGCAATGTTGATACCTGATTTTGTGTTCTTCTGAAATGAATGATTGATAATACTACTAAAAAATTTGGAAGGAAATAATTATAAGCAACCACTTCTTATACGGGCTTTGTTTTAAAATTAATCACATGAAGCATTCTAATTAGCTTAAAAATGTTAATTTGTAACTGTAGAGAAAAATATTCAAAAATCCGTATCGTTATGCCTGTATTCAACATCTCTTGCTTGGTAGGTTTTCAAATCAATATTTATCGGGTGCTCTCAAAAATGAACAGAGTTGAGAGGACTATCGAAGTGGTCATAGAGGAGCTGAATGGTTTATTTACTTGAATTATCTGAATATCTCGTTCTTTCTTGAATTGCCTTTTTTGGCCCGGCATAAATAATAAAAGAACATCAGGTTATGATGACATGATAATAAAGAGTACTGGTTATAAGTAGCAGTTTTGTAGGGCAGAAATCCAATCTGTTCAAAGGTCGACCTGACAGACTGACAACTGAAGTTGTTAATAGAAGAAACCCAGAGATCCATTCTGTTTATCTTGGAGTGTTCTCATGTTGGACAAATGGGAGATTTTCTTCCACGGAGATGAGTAAACTGCCTGTGTGTCACATTAACCATTACGTTTTACTCCGCTCACACAGATGCAAACATATGTGATAACTAGGACTGCTTTTTATTCAATGTTTCATCCTATTGGTAGAGAGCATAGCAACTCCGCCCTAGGTTTACTCTGAAAAAAAGAAAACCCTATAATTTAGTTAATCATGAGTCCAAAGTTCATAAATACCCAATTCTTAATCCTAATGCATAATTTCATTGATCAACGTTAGCTTTAATAAGCTTGTGAATATAAACACAGTGACTAGTCTGTTTACTAAGGAGATATATTATTCTGTGAGCGAAATCAAAATCGGTTGGCAGTCTTTGTTCATGGCATGAATTCCTATGTAGAATCTGGTGTGAACTTATTGAGAGACAAAATGCTGATATGGGGGGGGGGGGCACATACTGCTTTCTCATTTTTTTTTTATTTTAATTCCTTTCCATTTGAACACTGCTATGTTTATTTTGTACTTTATATATTTAAGAACAATGTTCATATTGCATTCATTTTTTTATGTAACTTTTAATTCCAGTGAGCTAACATACAGTGTCATATTAGTTTCAAGTGTACAATATAGTGATTCAGCACTTCTCTACAACACCCGGTGCTCATCCCCACGCGTGCACTCCTTAATCCCCATCACCTATTTTACCCATCCTCCACCGTCTTCCCACAGATTATTCTCAATAATTAGGAGATCTGTTTCTTACTCTCTCTTTCTCTCTTTCATTTTTTCCCCTTTGCTTGTTTGTTTTATTTCTTAAGTTCCACATATGCGTGAAATCATATGGTATTTGTCTTTCTCGGACTTATTTTGCTTAGCATTACACTCTCTAGTTCCATTCATGTCATTGCAAATGGCAAGATTTCATTCTTTTCTTATGGCTGAATAGTACTCCGTTGTATATACGTACCACATCTTCTTTCTCCATTCATCAATCGATGGACACTTGGACTGCTTCCATATCTTGGCTAGTGTAAATAATGCTGCTATAAGCACAGACAGAGGTGTATGTGTCCCTTTGAATTAGTGTTTTGTATTCTTTGGGTGAATACCCAGTAGTGCAATTGCTGGATCATAAGGAAATTCTATTTTTAACTTTTTGAGAACCCTCTATACTGTTTTCCAGAGTGGCTGCACCATTTTGCATTCCCAGCAACAGTGCACAAGAGTTCTTTTTTCTCCATATCCTTGAAAACACCTTTTGTTTCTTGTGTTGTTGATTTTAGCTATTCTGACAGGCGTGAAGTGATACCTCATTGTATTCTGATTTTCATTTCCCTGATGACAAGTGATGCTGAGCATCTTTTCATGTGTCTGTTGGCTATCTGGGTATCTTCTTTGGGGAAATGTCTGTTCGTGTCTTCAGGCCATTTTTCTTTTATTTTTTTAATGTTTATTTTTGAGGGAGAGAGAGAGAGAGAGAGAGAGAGAGAGAGAACTTGAGCAGGGGAAGAGCAGAGAAAGAGGGAGACAGAGAATCCCAAGCAGGCTCTACACTGTGAGTGCAAAGCTATATATAAATTATTGCATTCATTTATATTCATTAATTCTTTCCATGTTGAAATTTCTAGATTTCATTGTCGAAAGAATAATTTTTATTAACTATAATGAACATGCAACTTCAGGGCATACTTCACGAGCCTTGGTCACATAGTCTGAATTACCAGATTTAAGCTTTATCTCTTTTGAATTTTGGATTAGAACTATACTATTAAAAAAACTATATACTTTTTTCTTGTTATTAAACGTGAAGTTATTCGTTATTATTCTATATACTGATATATACTGATATTCTATATACTGATATACTGATTATTCTATATACTGATACTGATATACAATGGCCATTAATGTACAATATAATGTCTAATGTACACTTTTATCATGAAATCTTTCATTCTTAATTTAACCTCTTTTTAGTACAGTACACATATCCTCAGCTGTGCTTCCTGATTCCAACTGAGATGTTGTTTTACCTACTACAGATAATACCTAGAGGACTTCCCCTGGAAAGGGCCATGAGCTATAAGAGAGGCGACAGCTGTGGGGATTAAATATTTCTCAAACAGCTTCTCCTTGCTCCACCTGATAGTCATGCCACCTTTATCCCTTAGTCCAGAAATGCCAGCGCTGATCATTTCCACACGTTGGCAAGATTCTGGAGGGTGTATCGGGTTGGTTTTCAGTTTTCTCCACTGCTGCTTTGGATATCAACTTTCTTGAGTTGTCTAAGTCAGTTACCATTTATTCGTTCTATAGCTTCCTATCTATATTGGACCAAAATATTTTAAAATAACATCTAAAAAAAAGTAATCTACTTTGGGTACATTCATTTCCTTGATCTCTATGTTTTTTATTTATTTTATCTGAATGCCTCTGGTAATGAATTTGTTTTGGTACAGGGACTCCAGTTGCAATCTCAAATGCCTAAGGGGCCAGGCTGGTGTTCTGGCTTCTCTGACTAGATCGAAACCTCAGACAGGTCAGGGTCAGAAATAACTGGTTAAGTTTGGGGGAATCCCAGAGCAATACAACATGTGCCCTGTTTTCCATTGGGACAATAGGAGATTACCTGCCCCAGGCTCATTGGCAGTGGCTGTAATAGGGTAGAGATTACTTTGTGACCAAGCAGTGAGACAGAGGGCGTAAGACAGTCCCTACCTCCCCACCTTCACACCCTACCAGTTTGCCTTGGTTTGTATGCAGAGGGGACAGTTTCAGAAGCTTCCCATGTATCCCCAATGAGGAGCATAGGAAGTAGGTAAGACATGTAAGTTAAGGACATTGCCAAGTGGCCACCATAGTGGGAGGCAAGTTGACAAAACAGGGGCCAGATGGAATTCAGGTCTGAGATGGATCCATGACTCCAGAGAAGGCTGAGCTGAGATTTCTGGAGATGATGCTGGGGGTAGGTTTGTCGCCTGCTGCCAACCATGGGTAGAAAACAAACCACAAGTGAAACCATGGATTTTAGCAGTGGGTACAATAGGGCCCCAGGAGGCCAGCAGCCCCTCCCTTCCTCTGGAGGGTCCTGAAACTGTCTCATCTGGGAGATGCCATCTTGGGAAGGAGGAAGCAGCAATGGTGAAATTTAGGGCATGAAGAGACAGCCTTGAGGGAGGTCTGAGCCTTGAATTTGACTGAATAGTTTATCTGAGAGAAGCGTTTAAAATGAAAGAGACCATTTCAAAGCATAAGCAACTGTTTTAATGGAAAGGGAATGAATTATCTTTAATTAGCAAATTTAAATGTTCCTCCTATCAGCAGAAATTGTGGGCTCATAAGAAAGAGTGAAGGACTTATAAAAACTAAACAAACCACATTTTTCTTAAAATACCTGAGTTGTTAGTGTATGTGTCAAGATATGATCGGACTTCTTGTTGGAATGTTGATTTTATCTGAATTCACTGCGTGCCACTTCATTAGGTATTTTAAAAATATTTTATGTATTTATTATGTATGTTGCATCTGGTGGTATAATTGAATATGAAACTAGAGAAATCTAGGGAATTTCTTTCTGACATGCACTATAATTTAAAACCGTAACAGACAACTGCAAGTTGTGTTAGAATACAAGATTGTCATTTGGTGTTTACTACAATTGCAAAAACAGCTTGTTAAGGAAAAATAATTAGACTTCCCCAAATATCTTGATGTCATAATACATATGTAAATTGTGGAGTAGGACATACAAAAAAATTATTGCTTTAAATGTCAGTTACTGCTAGCCCCAGAGAGAAAAAGAGCTGCAAAACGTAGCTACTGTATGTTTACACATACATTTATAGCAGGCATTTGTCTCCCACTCCTTTTCTTCAGTAACAATAAGATAAACGTCTAAAAAGCCTTGGTTTTAGATTTGGAGTCAACAGTTGGCTATACTTCTGCCCAAAGCCATTGATGTCTTCCTGCGTTAAGTGCGCGTGAGGGCTTGCGTGCTCTGGTCTGCGTAAGACTCAATTAAGCTTTGGGATAAAGAGTAACTGTGTCGTAGCCCTCTGGGGGCCGCATGCGAGCTCTTGCATGCGTTTCGCAGTACAGCTCGCCCTCCACGAAGAAGTAGCCCTTCTGTTTGAGGTTGAGGTTGCAGTCGGCACACACGAAGCACTCCGGATGCCGGTACTTATCCCGCGCCTTCACAACAGCACCGCTGTAGAGAAAAGGGAGATCGAGTCAAACAAACAAACAAAACCCACAGAGCCGAAAACAAGCTACAAGGGGAGATAACACTGCCTTCTGGCAGGTGTTATCTGTTTCACATTCAGGAAACAGCCTCCAGCTGTAAAACCAGCACGGCTGTGAAACTGACGTCATTGTCAGCCAGATCCCTGAGGACCACAGGAACACATCCCGTGTTTCTCGGGTGCCTCGTTTTCAGAGTTTTCAAACAAGTCGTTTCTACAAAAGTTATGGGATCTTACCTCATGATCTTTGCCGATTGTTTCTTTGAAAGAGCAAAACACGACATGAATAAGACTAACACCCCTGCACAGGATTCTGATTGTGACCAAGGTTGCCTACAGGGCTACAGGTCCCTCTGACTGCTTTCTATGTTGGTGGTGCAGCCTTTATTCTATGGAGCGCAGAGAAAACAGACCCAAGAGCAGAGATGGGATTGCCATGGGTGGGCGGACTGACCTCTCCTGTCAAAACAGCTTACTTCAGCTTGGATGAGGTAACTGCTTTTGGTACCATTATAAACGCTTGTGTTTTATGAGATCCTCTCTGCTCCAGAGCTCCGTGTCCCGCTTCTTTCTTTCTGTGTCACATTCCCCACTTGCTCTAAGCAGGCTTGGCTCCCACTGCCCTCCTGGGATGAATCCTGGAAAACTGGACTGATGGTGCCTCAGTGTGAGCTAAGAGTAGAGGAACAGGATAAAGGGGTGGGAGAAGTGGCCTCGTGGGGCATGTGGGACATTTGCAGTGGAGAGATTGAAATGACCTGCTTCACTGGAAGATTTGAATTAGCAAGTGTGGCTATTCAAACATAAGGGCCCTTGAAATGGAAGCTGACTGAATTTTTAAAAATTATATTTCAGTATTTGTGTAACTTAAGAAACCCAGTAAAGAAAATGTGTTTCAGTGAACAACCTGATGACCTTAGTATTCGGTTCCCTGAGTTTATACAGAAAATAAAATATTTAAAGACTGTATATTAACAAAGGGAAGGCTTTTTGAAGTGAAATTATGATTCTTGGACGTGATTTTTTAAAATATACTTCTAAGACAATTTTTATGGGAAAATATATGAAATTATAAGTCCAGAATGCCGATTCACGTTACATGCCAGTTTTAGGGTGTGTCGAAGGAATTCTGGTCAAATGTGCTGAATGTTGTGGATATATTTCAAGTCACTGACTGGAAATAGAGAACAGATACCAAGATTCATAGGGAATTCCTGGGTTAAAAATGAAACTTACACAATGCCACTCCCACATTTGTCACAGAGTGGCATCTTCTGTGTGCTGCCAGGGCCACCATGGACTTTTGTAACTGGAGCTCTCACACTCCGAGTTCCAGCGGGACGGTCATCTGAAAAACAAAGTGTTTCCATTTATGGCAAGGGAACAGCTGGCTACTGGCTAGTTCCTACTTTGCTTCTATTTTAAGGTGTGCACTTTAACTTAAGGAATTCTTAAGTTGCACGGGTGCTATCATTTCAAAAGGAGTAGGACCGGTTCAAGCATAACTTGTTCTGAAGCATGGCCTTACAAAACAGAATTAGTCAACATTTGTCGTCGTCATAGGGAGCTGTTATAAAATGCTCAAAAAGGCAGAATACCTTTTGCATTTTTTCCTGCTTCTTATTGGGGTAAAATATACATAACATAATATTGACCTTCTTAACCATTTTAAAATGGGTAATTCGGGAGCAGTAGGTCTATTCACAAGGTTGTGCAACCATCACCAATGATTATTTCCAGGACTCTTTCATCATCCAAACAAAAACCCTGTATCCATTAAACAGTAACGGCCCATTCTCTCTTCTTCCCAGATCCTGGTAATCTCTATTCTACTTTCTGTCTTAAGACTTGCCTATTCTAGGTACCTCTTATGAGGTACTCTTATGAAGGGTACAATATTTACCCTTCTGTGTCTGGCCTGTTTGAGCATGTTTGCAAGGTTCATCCATGTTGCAGCATGTATCAGAATTTCATTTTTTGAGGCTGCATGATATTCTGTGTGGATAGACCATATTTTGTTTATCCATTGATCAGTTGGTAGACAAATGCGTTGTTTTCACTCTCTGGCTATTGTGAATAATGCTGCTATGAACATTGGTGTGTAAGTATCTGTTTGAATCTCTGCTTTCAAGTTTTTGGGTATGGACCCAGAAATGTAATTGTTGGATTATTATGCTAATTCTATGTTTAACTTTTTGAGGAACCCGTATACTGTTTTTCACAATGGCTGCACCATTTTGCATTCCCACCAACAACGAACAAGGGTTCCAGTTTTTCCACATGCCCACGAACACTTGTTTTTCCCTTTAAAAAAAATATTAGCTATCCTAGTGGGGCATTTTGCATACTGCACAGGTTTTTAAAGGCCAGTGTATCTTTTGTTGATGGAAAAACATTGGTAAGAGTGTGAGCCCCGAGGACAGCAGGGGTGGCTAGAGATTCAGCCCTGCTTCTTACTGGCTGCGTCTCTTTGTACAAATCTGCTGTCTCTATGCCTCAGTTTCTCATTTGTTAGAGAAAATAATAGTTCCTATCTCACAGGTTATTGTGAGGATTAAATGATAAAGTATGCAAAGTACTTAGCACAGGGTTTGGAACACAGTAAGGGTTCATTGCAGTGTTATTTTAAAATTTGGGGGGCGCCTGGGTGGCTCAGTCGGTTAAGCAGCCGACTTCGGCTCAGGTCATGATCTCGCGGTCTGTGAGTTCGAGCCCCGCGTCGGGCTCTGTGCTGACAGCTCAGAGCCTGGAGCCTGCTTCAGATTCTGTGTCTCCCTCTCTCTGACCCTCCCCTGTTCATGCTCTCTCTCTGTCTCAAAATAAATAAACGTTAAAATTTGGATGACGATGATGATACCGTGGAGTATGGGGGGAGACGGAGAAATCTTGCAATATCCATTGAAAATTGGACTTTACGATTCTGAAGCTGAACTAGCCCCTGGATTACTGTGGAGGGAATTTGTCGTGGTGCTCTTTTATCACCAAGTTGGTGGCTATTTGGATACATTCTGGAAGCTCCTTTCCTAAACCAAGCACCACCCAAATCCTTCGGAGGAAAGATTCATTTGATCACTGAACTGAATACATTTTTAGACTTTCATTCCCAGGATGTTTACTGCCCTTCCATCCCTTGACTTTTCTAAGGGCCTCCATCAATGCTGTCCCAGCAAGACATTCGCGGCTGCTCACCAGGGCCGTCATTCACTAATTCCTGGAGCACTCTGAAGGAGCCCGACTGGCGAGGCTGAGTAGGTTCATTCCGATTGTCATGGAGCATCCGGTACACATCTGACTCGGGGGGCACAGAGGCTACAGGTTCACTGAAACACAGGATGGCAGGGAAAGCAGTGTCAGGAGCATCATGACACATGGGATGTGCAAGAAGCTACAAGGCATGAATAAGCAATGATCACTATATTTGCAGTAACTCCTGAACAAAGCCTCTGTATTTTCAAGTTAGTCTCTATTACAGTTAAAAAATATGGTATGAATTCACATGGGTCACCTTGAAGATGTCATTAAATTACATCACCGCACTTCTCCATCTGACAGAATACTTTGGAGGGCAACTAAAATGTGATTGTCAGGGAATAGCAATTAAAAAAATAACACTCGTGTCTGATGGGTATATAATTATGATGTGAACATAATTAACTTTTCTCATAAAAAAGACAACATAACATGTGGTAGGAAGTGCAGGAGTGACCCCAGTTTGATTATTCTTGGTCATAAAATGGTCAGTAAAATTCAGATTCACTTCTGATATTAAACTGAAAGGTATGGCTTCATTTTGTTTTTAAGATTAATTTGTTAACTTCAAAAAACAGCAAAGGTATCGTTTTGCTTATAAATTGAAGATGTTCAACTCGTATGTGAAAGTACATAATGTAGAAACTTTCAGTTATATTGACTACATTATGTTTTTTAATAGCCACATTATAATTCACTTCTAACAATGATAGCAGCTTTAGTTTTAATATTCTACAAATAAAATTCAAATCTAAGAAAATGCCTCAATGATAATACTACATGCCAGGCACTAAATGCTTTATTATTTTATGTCATTTAACTGCATTATCTAGAAAAGTAGTTGCTATCTGCACATACTTTTCTACCTATATCCTATTTGAAAATCATCTTATATATCTGAAAGTCCTTGCAAAAAAGCTTTGAGATACATTACGTGATTATTATCTCATTGCATTCATCCCAAGAGATATTTTTGGGAATTGATACACAGTACTCTTAAACATTATAAAACTTTAATTTATAAAAAGCAGTTATGTAATACTGAAAGAAGTAATAAGACTTTATCTTATAATAAATCTTTTTAATTCAAAAGCTTGATGGCAAAAGTGCTTTGAACAAATATTCATAATAAAGAAGAAAGTAGTCAAAATAAGAGACCAATGGAAATTAAATATTTACATTATTAGCTTGAGCTTATAAAACTTTATTCATGGCAAAAATTCCAAATGAAAAAATAATTACCTCTCCATAAGATACCATTAACAGAGAGAAGAGGTGTCATTTCTTAAAATTCCTCTGAACTTCCCATCCCTTTCCCAAATTTTGACCTCCAAAGGAGAAGCATAGAGTATACCAGATTATAAATCACTTTTGAAAAGTGTTGTACCAGACATTTGTAAAGAGCATTGTAGCTTTCCAAGAGATACATACATTTGGTCCTTCCATGATTTCATTTTATTGCGATCTGTCCCATTAAGCTCTACTTAGTTCATTCTGGAAGTCACTTTTATCTTTATGTCTAGATATTTGCAATACATCCTTAGCATTTTTCTCTTGAAAGCTTTGCACATAACCTTCTTCCAATTAAGACAACGTTAAAAGACACCGGTAAAGTTGACATTGCCCATGTGTTTAATTAATATGCCCATCATTCAAAAAGACTCGTATTACCTCATTAAGGGTGTTTCCCCTAGAGCTGTTGAAACCTGACCCTGAAGTGTTTCCATAATATTGTCATCTGAGTACAACTGCATAGGTGTATTAAACTGAGCATGTACAATCTTCACACCGGGAAGTTCCATTTCCAAAGGAATGTTAGGGGCCATCTTAGCAGCAACTTTCAAGTCACCTGGGCAAATAGTACTAAGAGTACTGACAGAAGAAGGGGTGCTACGTCCACTGCCACCGTCAATACCGGACGGAGTACTGCATCCACTGTGTTAATGACCACGTTACACAGAGAGGTGACACAGGAATCAGAAAATCCAGACAGGAGAACACAGAGAACAAGTACAGAGAGGTTAAAAGGAATTGAAGACAGAAAGTAAGAAGTGAATTCAATCAAATTCAAATGAAATGTTTATTTCTAGCTAGAGTATATTTTAAAAAGGGGAGACATTTAAAAATTCATGATGGAAAAAAGTTCAAGAAAATTAAAAAGTACAGGTGATATTGCATTTGTTGGCTCTGTTCTACTAGGCAATATGTTAAGCCGAGGGTTACACATAGAGTTGTGTGCATAAAGTAGAAAAGATGGGACTCGCTTTACTTTTTAAAAACAGGCCACACAGTTTTAAACTTGCCAACATCACAAACAAATGATGCAGGGAAATTACATTGGCTGGATGTCATTTTACCTTTATGAGCTGCAATGTTTAAAATGAAAACATTAATAAATGATCCTTCACAAATGGTAACTGGCTTTGCAGCATGAAGGTCAATCAGATATTTAGGCTAAACATTTCAAAATAGGAAGCAGATGTTTCAGACATGCAGTTACACGTTCCTTGAATAGGTTCTCCGTTGGTTCTGTGATACAGATTATGTTTGAAAGCTACTTTGTGAACGTTTTCTTGTTACCATGTTAACTTTTTCTACTTTCGTGCTTTAATTTTGTGAAGAGTACACTTTAAAAAATTGTTCAGTGATTTAATACAGGCTCTAGAAACAGCCAATAAATGCTTGTCACCTTGAAATTAATTGATTAGAGGGCAAATAAGGTAGTCTTGGACTCTTTAGATGCCACCTAGGGCATCATATGTAACTATTTCATGTAACATTTTGGAGGTACTCATATATTTCCATGCATATTTCTCATTTCCTTTTAAAGATCAATTGAGGGGACTTATTATTAAAACATGAGAAAGGCCATTCATGCAGTTTTAAAAACAGCTAGGGAGATTTCATATTCTCTTTGAATCTGGATAGGAGGCTAGTCACAACTGACATGCCAGTGACTAAAAAGTAATTTTTCTACATGCATTCTAAGTGCAGCATGAGAAATGCATTTTACAAGAAAATGGAATGTACTGAGTTGTTTTTTTTTAAGCACAATCATTTAAGACTAAACCAAAAAAAAAAATTAGTATTTGTAAATTTTTTTTCATGCTTGCAGGTTAGTGTTGCTATAAACTCAAGGCAGAGAACAATTTATATGATGTGTTTATCTCAAAGTCCGTTTTCTCTTAGGGCTTAGGTATGGCTCTTGCATTTACTCTCTAGGACTACTAATGCTAACCTTAGCCTCATATAGAGGGCAAAAACCGTAAGGATATTGGGCATCGATTCTGCTGACTACATCAATGTTGTAGCCTGCTTAGTGTGAACAACTCATGTCACTAAATGGATTTTAAAATTTTTTTTGTCTGGTGTTATCCAGTTCGACCACCTGCATGACCTAAACGAGGCGAGTATACATGGATGTGCCCCTTTACTTCCTGGCTGTTGAGACCCTATTTAAAGCCCAGTCTGTAAATTGGTTAATCATCTACAAAATGCCGAGTGGCGTTTTTATCATTTTTGTAGTTCAACACTCTCTTGGCTCCTGAAATCGACCGTAGTTGGTGAAAGGCTCTGTGTCAGGCCTAGAGCTAGACAGTAGATGGGTAAGCTATGAGCAATCAGAACTTACAGATAGACATTATTTTGTAGTTGTAATTAGTAATCTTTGTTATTAGTGTTCTTGTATATAGCATGCTTGTGTACATAATTTTATTTGAGCAAAGATTGTATCTTCTATTGCCTGATTTCTTTATCATTCTATTTAGGAGCCCCTGGTTATTGAATACATAGGAAATATACCCTTAGCAAACAAGAATGACCTTTTTATAAATTTTTGGGACAGTTTTAAAAGATCTCTTGAACTGATGCTCTAAGTAAATAGTTTTGATGAGCTCCATTCACTGTGGGTAGTATCATGGGTCACCATGGCCTATCCTGTGACCCGGAAAGGTAGATACGAATGAGATTTCTTGACTTTGACTTAGTGACTTGGCATGTGTAAGCTTGATGATACACTCAATTACTTCATGCCTCCATATCATCAGACAGAGAACTAATTTCCCTGGCCTGTGTACAGACTTTTTGGGATGAACTTCTGGAAGTGAGCTGTCCAAAAACCACTCAGAGGATTCTATTTTATCATTTGGACCTCCAAAATATCTTGTGTATATTTTTGGGTATAAATTTGGCTTTAAAAATTTTACATATTTGCCTATGAAAATACTGATTTTTTAATATGCTTCAATTATGAAATAAAAGAACCATAACTAGCAGGCAGGCCCGAGGGAGATTAACATATTAACAATTTAGTGTCTCCCACTTCGGATTAAAAAGTTGTTCATTTGGCTGTAGCTTGGTATATAGCCACCTAAAATTCCACCTCGATGAAGGATCATTTGGTAAGAACAAGAAATTCAGAAGCTAGAACAAATACGGGACACAGGAAGAAAGGAAAGAGAGTAGAGGCATTTTTACAATTCTTTAAGATTTATATGTGGTACCTGTCTTTAGAGTTTATTTGGGGGGCAGGGAGAGAATGACCAGGGGAGGGGCAGAGAGAGGGGGACAGAGGATCCGAAGAGGACTCTGTGCTGACAGCAGAGAGCCCGATGTGGGGCTCAAACTCACAAACCATGAGATCATGACCTGAGGCCAAGTCAGATGCGTAACCCACTGAGCCACCCAGGCGCCCTGGGTACCTGTCTTTAAAGCAAACCCTTTTGTCCCTGTTTCTCCTCTCTCCTCTCCCAAATTCAGCTATATTGAAAGGCACCTGACAATAACAAAATCATGAGTGGCTTGTCACTATCACCATGTTTGAGTTAAAATGAAAATAAAAGAAGGCCATTGGCGACCTGAATCCCTCTGACTTTCCCTGAATTATGATGAAATTAAATGTGTTACTGGTCTTTAGCCACGGCGAGATCTGTGTTACTCTGATGTGTCATTTCACTCATCGCCTAAAGTCCTAGGGTTTGGATTAGTGAATTTCCAGTTGAACCAACCTCAAAAGAATGCAAGTGCATTAATTTTACTATGCTTCTTTAGAAAGTTGCATATATATTTATTCAATAGTAACATAGCATCTTAACTCTTTATCTAGTGTTATGATCTTGGGGGAGGGGCTGGGAAGCTGTGGAGGGTGGGGAAATAGGGAGAAGATATACAAGCAAATAGAATGGGGACCAGGGAACAACGAAGTAAAGAAAGGCTTGTGCAGAGTTCCATCTATGAGGTAGGGTGGTAGCTCTTGATTCTACCTGCCACTCAAGTATTATTAGGTACGCTTAGGACTTCGTTCCTTTATCTAAGAACATTATGGAGCATTAGTCTGTCCCAGCCTTGTGTCCAGGTGCTGGGAAGATATAAGGCGCTCCCTTCTATTGGGGGAAAATGTATTTGGTAGTCACTGCCTTTTTAGCCTTGTCTCCTGCTCTTCCACTCTACTGCTTCTGAGTCTGATCTCACAAAATCGGCCAGCTTATTTTGAGATAATCCTCTGGCCCTGACTCTAGCTCACGGAAAGGTCTGCACAAGGAGATCACAGATCACATATCAAGCGATGATTGACCATCCAGAGCAGGTATCATAAACTTGGACACCCCCAGGGGCCAGCAGGTTATACTTACATAAAAATAGGCCAGGTATCGGGAGTGGTGAGCATTTTGACAGGATGGAGACTAGATGTTCCATCTTAAGGCATTTACTTAAGTTTCTTGGTTTTGTTTTTGTTTTTAACAACAGAAGGGTTACATAAAACACCCTCTGTAAGTTGGATGGGCCGCTAGTTTGTGACACTGGATATAGATCATTATTCAATAATCCTAACTGCCAACTTCCTTCATCTGGGCTGACTAATGTAGCTGAGGTCAGAGGAATGGGTTTGAGGTTTCCTAAAGTCACTCTTTCCCAATGTGCCAACACAGGGCATTCGTTCCCCCACCCCCCACCCCCCCCCCGCCCCCGGGGTTGGAGTACAATTTCTAGAGAAGATATTTATTTGAAAAGGATCATCTGACTGAAGATGACGATCTGTTTCTCTGATGGACAGCACTGAAGAGCTGGCCTGTTCTTACTGCAGTGTGGACACAGTTATATCTGTGAGGGTAATAAACATACCTCCCTCTCTCCCAGCTCTTTCCTTATACTGCTTTCCTCTGTGTGGCAAAGTTCCTTTTCAAGTGGGCTCTTTTTCTTTGCAAGTGTCCATAAGGATGAAGATTTATTTTTTGTTATTAAAATTTTTTTAAATGTTTATTTTTGAGAGACAGAGCGTGAGCAGGGGAGGGACAGAGAGAGAGGGAGACAGAGAGAATCCCAAGCAGGCTTCAGGCTATGAGCTGTCAGCACAGAGCCCTTTGTGGGGCTCAAACTCAGGAACCAGAAGATTATGACCTGAGCCAAAGTCGGACGCTTAACCGACTAAGTCACCCGGGTGCCCCCACATTTATTTTTATGTAAGAGCTAGAACGAGTGGGATTACACAGCAGGCTAATGGTGCTGTGAGAAACAAGGGCTGAGGTGGGCTACTCACAGCCTGTGAAACATAGAAAGCTGCACCAGCGTTCCCACTGGGCCCTGCCTGTCTCCTGACTTCTGATAGGGTGCCGGTGCCCATGTTTGTTCCTGCTGGCTGGGCTCTCGTGCCCTGGGAATGGGGTACATCTGCCTGCCTCAAAGGTCACTGTGTTCTGATGGGATCCTCAGAGCAGCAGGGGTATTAGTTATAAATATATGTGGTGATTGCCTAACATTTCACAGCTCTATAATCTGGTCAGTATTTACTCTCGGAAATGGACGTTAGTTACCTACTGTTCTCTGCTAAAAGTGAGTTTGTTTCTTTTGCTTTTGAAATAGGCTTCAAAATGAGCAGAATCACTCCAAACCCCTAAGGGTTACTCTTCTTAGTGATTAGTAAGGATTTATTAGAGAAGCATGCACTCCAGACGTCACAATCTCAGAGCTTATGACCTGCTTCGGCCTGGGATTATGAAAGGTTTGGGCCGAATATTGTGCTTGTGTTCAAAGTAGTTCACATCCTGTAAAAACAAAGGGTTAAAAAGTTCCTCAGTGGAAGATAGTTTTTGTGGTTTTTTTTTTTTTTTTTTTTAGATAAAAGTAAATGAATGATAATTGCACAGAGAAGATTATTTACCACCAAATATTGACATGACTAAGAAGGGGGATGATGGAACCGAGCGATTTCTTCATTTTAAGCATCTGTTCACTAAATGTTCAGGAACTGGCAGACTGGACTCCAGAACATTCTGGATCTGTTCTAGATGCTTGTCTTTAAACTAAACATCTGACTGTGCCTTCAGGAAAGTAAAAATAAAACAGCAAGAGCTGGACTTTGGAAAGGAAAAGAAACCGTACTATCACTGTTAAGAGCATGGTGGCCAGAAGGCAAGTCGGATACTTACTTTTGAGGTGAACTAGGAATGAGACCCCGCAGCTGTCCGTGAAGCGCGTCTTGTATATTGCTAGTTGAATAGAGCCCAATGGGTGAGTTATAGGAAGCGCTCACTACCTGTCTTTTGTCATCAATGTTTGCTGCTGCAACGAAAGGTTGGGCCCTTCTGTTGTGCGCGGTACCAATGGGTTTGAACTCCTGTACAATGGCAGACAAGATACACAGAGCCACAGAACGCACAACAAAGCCATTAATGAGCAAACCTAGAGCATCGCTGTTGTTAATCAAGGCTTCTTCACCCCACTGCAAGATTAACGGCAAGGTTAAAGGAGGAGTTACGCATAAACCTTTCTACATTTTCTGTGAAATTTACATGTGCTGTATTCAGCCACGTTTAAGGTGCAGATGAATTGACCTTATTTAAGATATCATAAAAGAATTCGAACGTTATTCTTTTTGTCTGGCCCTACTGACTTTCACGGCTGTAGTTGTTAAGAAATTCTCATATGACTCATTTGGATACTGAAATTCGATGTCAGAAATGAGATTTGTGGCTTAGAAGAATTATCATAGTTAACTTTTTCTCAAGTAGAACTTATATACACTTTCTCTTCTATGAATATCTTATTACAGCTTCCTCCATTTTAGGAAAAGGAGGGGCAAAACAATCAGAGAGAGGGAGCATTTATGAATACTTATACCGAATCATTTTAACTAATCCAAGTAAAAGTTTTATTTTTTCTTTATGCCTACCACAAAAAAATTCTTATTTTGCATTATGTTCTAACTTTAAGTTTAGAACAAATAATAAGCATTAAAAGACTATTTTTTTCTTATGAGAGCAGGGATACCATGTATATGGAAACTTTCTTTTCTTTCTTTTTTTTTTTTTTTTTGTGATGATTGCACGTTGTGTGTTTAAAGAACTTTTCATGTTTCTTTTAGTCCCAGAAGGACTAAAGTCAACAATTCAGATAGCTAATGTATAAGACTCACAAGAGGATCTCCACTTTATTGCTTGGAGAAAAGGATCAAACATCCGAGTCCCAAACTCTGAAACATGCCTGAATGATTGGAAACTCTATGTTATTATTTTTTAATGTAGGAATCCGGTTTTCCAATTTTTACAGAGATTTGTAATTTCGTAAAGTCATTAAATATCTTTTTCTCCTAAGCGACAGAAGAAAACCAGGAGGGAAGGCTAAAATGTACACAAGCTGATTCTCTTTCCAGATCTTTTCATTTGGCAGAATCAGTAAGATAAATCTTTCCAATATTTTCACTCACGCATTCACATCGACTTCACTTACTTTGGTGAATGTGCCACCAATTTTTCACACAGATTTCAACTAGCACAAACATTTATGATTCCTTGAAATGTTACTGAAAGGAGGCTGTTTTTATTAAAAAAAAACCAAGAAGGTCTTGTAATATTCTTGCTCATGTCATTTTTTTCTCTTCTTGTCATTACAAATGAGTAAATCGTGGGATGGCGCTTTTTTTGGTTGTTGTTAGAAAAAGAGACTGTCAGGGCGCCTGGGTGGCGCAGTCGGCTAAGCGTCCGACTTCAGCCAGGTCACGATCTCGCGGTCCGTGAGTTCGAGCCCCGCGTCAGGCTCTGGGCTGATGGCTCGGAGCCTGGAGCCTGTTTCTGATTCTGTGTCTCCCTCTCTCTCTCTGCCCCTCCCCCGTTCATGCTCTGTCTCTCTCTGTCCCAAAAATAAATAAAAAATGTTGAAAAAAAAATTTAAAAAAAAAAAAAAAAGAAAAAGAGACTGTCTTCATTTCTTAGGGGAGGAACCAGAGTTTTGCACAGAGATTCTTGTGCTTGAGAACATACCGACAGCTTCCTTTAGGGACCCACGCCACATGATGCTTCGGTGTTTTGATTCTGAGCAGCCACTCTTCACACGAAGTCCCTATTCCCCCATCTAGGTTTCTTGGAAAAGTTCACTTAAAATTTTAATAGTTGTAACAGGCAAATGGGGTACAGCTTCAAATACTAGCTGTACTGAGTCTGTGACTCCAGCTACCCCAAATCTCCTGGTGCCTGAAAATTGGGGATGTGGTAGAGAGCAACTTTTCTCTCATCAACCTTGGGCTGCGTATTATAATAGCCTCTTAAACTTGAGAAGGTCTGAGTTGAATACAATAGGCTGTGATCCTATAGTGTGATTGGATTGACTGGCATCTTACTGATTCATTATTTTTACCTCCAGAATAATGGCTCACTGCCTAGGAGTTCTTTGGGGGACAGTAGGGTTGCTGCTATTAGGCAGCAGAATGACTGAAATCACCAAATGTGGCTTTAGAAAAATGCTGAGTCCCAGAGTATGGGAAAATGTGTGTAGTCACACATTTATACAGTGCCACCATCTGATTGTTTTGGCTGATTTAATGATCAATTCTGCTTGTTGTTGTTGTTGTTGTTGTTGTTGTTTTTTATGATTTCTGATTAGCCATTATTAGGGCAGGAAAAAAGTGAATTGGAAATAATTGTAGGTAATGCCAGTGGTGATGATTCAAGCCTTTGTTACTCTTTTTGAAATGAAAGAAGAAGGCTAATTGCCTCATTTAGTTTTGGTAAATTATTAATTTCTCAGGCTAATTAAAAGAGTGAATCAGGCAGAACTGAAGGACTCAAGCTTTGTGGAATTTTTTTTTTTAACAAAGTATGATACGCCTTAAAGATCTTGATAAATAGAATTGAATTTAAAAAATTAGTTAATGTGATATGATGGTTTTATGGGGAAAAAAGTCGCGCCCCTTATTTCTTCTTAGTCTTTTTTTTTTCTTTTTCAACATTTTTTTTTTTAATTTTTTTATTTTTGGGACAGAGAGAGACAGAGCATGAACGGGGGAGGGGCAGAGAGAGAGGGAGACACAGAATCGGAAACAGGCTCCAGGCTCCGAGCCATCAGCCCAGAGCCTGACGCGGGGCTCGAACTCACGGACCGCGAGATCGTGACCTGGCTGAAGTCGGACGCTTAACCGACTGCGCCACCCAGGCGCCCCTTCTTAGTCTTAAAATGATTAATAAACATGGGTGGTGATTGTCCTGTAAATGAGGCATCTTCACTGAAAATATTTGTGCACTAATAATTTCTAGTAGTGCTTCCGAAAAGCAGCATTTGAGTTAATCAGCTCCAACCTTTTTCTTTGCTTTCAGTTTTGGTTATATATTGCAAAGGTCATAAATGTGTAATTTGTTAAAATAAAAAAAACCCCTTACTTTCTGCACATAATCATAAGAGGATATAAAAGAATGTAGGCTTCAATCTAATATAGGCTTCAAACATTTGTATTTAGGCTTTGCAAAGCATTAGTTTATGGGCTGCTAGAGGCATTCCAAAAAAGCACAATGAAGTTGTATACATCAAAGGTAAACAAATTTAAGTATGGCACGGGGAGGCAACATTGTATTCAAGTCTTCCATCATTGTTGATGGTCAAACAGAATCAAAAGACAAAGCCAATGACAAGTTTGGTATTCCACATTAATTTCTTTTTACATTTTCTGGAAAATCATTCGTAACAGTAATACCAGTAAAAAATTATACAGCAGTCAATACAGTCCAGCTCTTGTGTTTATTTTACCCAGACAAAAGCATCCAAATGATTCTCATCTCTTGGGAATTCAATAAGTAACCACTGCAGTTAATGAATGCATTTTAAATGTTATTTTTAAATATTAGGAGCTTATACTAAGGAATAATAGTTTGAATTAATAAAGTGCTAGAGCCAACAGAGTAAAAGCTAGGCAACTAGATGGAGGCTTGCTGATATTGGGGAGAATGCAGCTGGTGACCACAATCTCCAAGCCCTTAGGATGACCTCAGCAGTGACAGCATTCCAAGACAGTTGCACCTTTCAACTTCCTACTTGAAGAAGTTGTCCGTAGATAAAGATTCAGCCCAAGAACTGAGGCTATTACCAGCTCCAAAAGAAACAACATGTTTCATGGTACATACATAGACGTATGTATGTACTTACTAAAAAAAAAGTGGTGGGAAAAGAAGGAAAACAAGGGATCAAACCTTCGATCAAGGCACGCTGAAGAACTAATGGTATTTTGTCATGTTTGGAATTTATGAACAATCACCACCTGACCTCATGCTCACCCCTCAAAAGAAAAATAGTCACCCCTGCAAATTTTTTTCAGTGATCTGTTTCAAGTGTTTCCCGTATATAGTAGGGAACAGTTTGGGGATTAAGAAAGCTTGTTTTGAATGGGCCGCCTTCCAGTCATCACAAAATTGTAGACAAATCTATCTTTTGAAAATATAAACAGCTCCAACCCATACCTCACTTGATTGTGTGTAGAGTTCCTATACATCTTTATTATCAGATCTTCTAGGGCCAAGGATGTAATTCTTTGATGGAGACAGAAACAGTTATCTTCTCATTTAGAAATGAATGATGTTTGTTTCTGAAAAGCATCTTTCCTGTGTTGTGATAGCTACATTATAATTTTGAGTTGTTCAACTAACATTAAACAAAGATAAGCAGAATGTCTTATTTGAGAATGCCGGCTTTGAAGGACACAGACCTCTAACAACATACCGTTAGCCTACAGCTAATATATAATGCTAATATAATGCTTTGTATAGGAAAATGCATATCTGCTCCCAGGCCAGGTTCAGTGTGGATGGAAGGCTTTTATTCAATGGCTGTGGGTTGATCTAAACAACTTCTAAGGTTCTTTTTAAGTCTAAGATTCAAGTCTAGATTCAAAAAAACAAAATTTAACTTTTTAATAATAGCATGAGCAAATGAAAAAAAAAAAAACTAGGCATTAAAATTTCATGTCAGTTGTTACTATAACTGTAAAAGGAAGGTCCCCAAAGCCTGAATCTATGCATAGGGAAAAGACTGGAAATAAATACACTAACATTTTGTTAATTGTGGCAGGGCTTGTGTGGTAGGATGCAATATTTTTCCCCCTCAATGAATATATATTACTTTTAATTTTTTTAATATTTATTCATTTTTTGATAGAGATAAAGCGTGAGTGGGGGAGGGGCAGAGAAAAAGGGAGACACAGATCTGAAGCGGGCTCCAGGCTCCGAGCTGTCAGCACAGAGCCAGCCCGACGCAGGGCTCGAACTCACAGACCGTCAGATCATGACCTGAGCTGAAGTCGGACGCTTAACCGACTGAGCCACCCAGGCGCCCCGAATATACATTACTTTTTTTTTTTTTTCAACGTTTTTTATTTATTTTTGGGACAGAGAGAGACAGAGCATGAACGGGGGAGGGGCAGAGAGAGAGGGAGACACAGAATCAGAAACAGGCTCCAGGCTCCGAGCCATCAGCCCAGAGCCTGACGCGGGGCTCGAACTCACGGACCGCGAGATCGTGACCTGGCTGAAGTCGGACGCTTAACCGACTGAGCCACCCAGGCGCCCCGAATATACATTACTTTTAAAATGAAAAGTATTTTATTCTAATAGCCAAGGTCACAGAATTTACAGTGAAAGTTTCACTTGGCTTGAGAAATAAGAGCTCAAATACTGTTTTGCTCGATGGCATTTTCTACTCATCTACAGCGGCGTCTTGAAGCATGATATATCAACAGCATTTATTTCTCAGACAGACACGTCTTTGTTGTCCATAAAGTTGCCTTATTTGCAAAGTTCCTATTTTGGGTGTGTGCGTGGGGGGAAGACCTCTCTTTGCAAGACATCGTTTTGCGTGGCGTCGTGTTAATTAAAAAAATAAAATAAGAAGACAAACATAACCTCCGTTTAGCTTTCCTCCACACTCATGCTCCAAGTTAAATTCACTGCTTATCATTTTCTTTCAATCATTGCATTTTGTTCAGTTTATGCTTTGGCGTTTCAGATCGCAGGGGTTGTGCTAAGGCTGAGCTATGTTCGTAGGGAATGTCCGTCCTCAAGTGCCAAGTTACGTGAACCGATCATGCAGAAATCTGGCCTGAGGATCATCAGAGTAGGAGGCCTCTGGCCCATTAAGGGAAGAACTGAAATGGTTGTTATCTCTGAGACCTTCGAACACCGGCCTCCCTGAGAGGGTGCCAGGAAGAATGAGCCATGACTCAAAGTAAAGGAATGTTCAGAGGCTCCATCTGACTGGCTTCTGGAGCCTTTAACCCAAGCTTCACCTTTCGTTCTTTTTTTTTTTTTAAACCTATCTCATTCTCTATGTTTCCCCCATTTGTGCTATCCTAAATATCCATATTGCTTAACCCCAAGATGTAGGACACATGGACTAATATATGATTGAGGAGAGGCCAGAGTATTTAAAATTAGGGTTATTTTTAAAAGTCCAGTTTTTGTAATAATTATGGTCATAAATTCAAACTTGTAGATTTATAAAAGGGGCTTCTTCTAGAACGAAAACTCAGACAATTTCCCTTAAACTCCACTTCTGGACAGATGTTAGCAAAACACAGGCTCCCATTTTAGTCTGAGCTCAGCCTGTGCTTGCTAAATACTTGCTGAGGCACCCACATGCCAGAGCAGGTACTGCAACATGGTGAGGGATCACTGGGGATTTGGTACTTTGGTCGTATCTATTTTTTTTTTTATTCATCTTTAAAAATGTTTATGTATTTTTGAAAGAGAGGGCACAAGTGGAAAAGGGGCACAGAGAGAGAGAGAGAGAGGGAGAGAGAGAGAGAGAGAGGATCTGAAGCAGGCTCTGCCCTGAAAGCAGAGAGCCCGACGTAGGGCTCCAACTCACAAACCGTGAGATTATGACCTGAGCTGAAGTCGGATGCTCCACCGAGGGAGCCAACAGGTGCCCCTGACCCCATATCTTAGCGGCTCATATTGGTGAGATCAGATTTTAAACATTAGGAGAAGTCTGGAATGGAAAATTAATTTGCGGAAGCGTGCAGTACAATTTTGGATGTGTACTATATACGGAAAAGGAAATTCAGAATTTTATCCATTTCGTCCTGGTGACAATAAGAGATTGGGTGGTCAATAAATGCATATGTGTGAGCCTTAAACTTTCCTTTCTTTCTGTTGTTTTTTAAAGCACCACACGATCTCTTTTTCTCATGCGTTGCCTCTAAGGGATGAACTGGAGGTGGGCCGAAGCTCAGGGATTCCTGCAAAGGACTATCTACAAGTGACGGCTCTGCCTGGGAGCTTTGTTTTTTCCTCCTGCAGTCTTGTCTTCTATCTAAGGTAATGTTGATGACAGGTATTGTTCTTCACCAATCCACCTCGGAGGCCAGGGGCTAAGCCACCACCAGCATTCAGATCCTTTCTCTGAAGAGCTGAGCTCTCGCCTGACCTAAATCGCTTTCAACTTGTATGACCACTTTTACCCTGCAGCTGCCGGGGCTGGGGGCAGCCAAGCACCATTCTGAGAATTGGTTCCCAGGTTTGGTCCTGGGCGATGGTAGAAGAGGCAGTTTATCCATTTCCTTTCATTCATTTGTCAGGTATTTATTGAGCGCTTGCTGTGTGCTCTGCCCGGGAGGCTCAGAGTAAAGAGAACAGACACAGCAGTCCTCACCTTCATGGATAGCCCAGATCACGCTCCCTGCCTTTGGGGCCTGTTTTCTCCTCCTTTGCTCTTAATGATTTTTAGGCTCAGGCTCTTCCTTTCTTCCAGTCAAAGGTCTAGGGCGAGGATCTCATAAACTCATGCTCTCTAAAGGTTAAACTACTCAGGATGTTTCTTCTTCTGGGGGGATTGTATTTGAACTGAAAATAAAGTTTTAATCCAAATCAGTTTGTAATGACCCTTGTAATGGTGATGTGGAAGGCAGTCCTGGTGTCCAGGAGGTCCTATCGCGTGGGCAGCTCCCGCCTCACTGTCAGGAGAGGCCAGAGGCCTTCTGATCACAGCCTGGTGGGAGGCGGGTACCATACCAGTCCCGCCAAGAGCTCCCACTAAATTGAAATCTCTATAAACAATTCGATGTGCCAAGTTCTTTTTCTATAGTGTTTTATTTAGGTCTTTGAGAAGCCCTATGAGACACAGGTACACGTTACTCTGAACGTGTTTTTACTGAGGAGAAAATAGAGGCTTATGAAGAAAGTGGAAAACTGGAAGGGACAAATGCAGGAGTTGATCCTGAAAAGGCAGATGTTGCTAAAGCATAAATTACAAATATGTTTTCAATGCATTTGCAGCAGTTATATAGGAAAACTACAGTTTGGGAATATTTAATCAGTTTAGTAGGAATACTTGTTTAAAAAGGGATACCCAGGGGTGCCCGGATGGCTCAGTCGGTTGGGTGTCCTACTTCGTTCAGGTCATGATCTCACGATCCGTGGGTTCGAGCCCAACGTCGGGCTCTGTGCTGATAGCTCGGATCCTGGAGCCTGCTTCAGATTCTGTGTCTGTCTCCCTCTCTCTCTGCCCCTCCCCTGCTCACACTCTGTCTCTCTCTGTCTCTCAAAAATGAATAAACATTAAAAAATTTTTTTTAAAAAGGGATACCCAGTTTATGTAGCTTTCTCTCTAAACTTGGGAAACCTCTGGCTAAGGAGAGGTTCTAAAATCCTTTCCTTAATTACATTTTGCATACAGCGTGATTGAGGGTTAGTTTAATTTCAGTGTTTTTGGAGCTTTTGAAAATAGACATGGTCAGATAGGCATCAGATTATTAGATTAATTTAGCTTATTAGAATTGCCTCAAGGGAAAATCCTCTGTCTTTTGTAATTCTCCTGCATGGGCAGAATATCACCATGATTACATAATGCAAACCCTTTTTTGTCGAGTAAACTTAATTATAGAACTCCAGAACTGAGAATTAAAGAAGAATGTAAAATAAAATCTGGGGGAAGACCTGGAAGAATTGAAGTTCACAATAATTATTAAATTAGAGACACCTGTTTCAAATGCTAGCTAGACCCTAATTTTGTTTAGCTTTGTTTTAACATTTTAAACTTCTTGGATTATGTCATGGTCATATGGCAGAAGTCCATCAAAAAGAATGAAAAAATAAGTGGACTGTACATAGATACAGCCAAATTTTTCCAGAGAACATATCTATCTTTTAACAAGGTGCTTGTCTGGGCATACTTCTTTTTTTTTCCTGATGGAAAAAGCACATGGATAATACAAATTAATCTCACAGAGTAAAGACAGACAATGGCTCCATCAGGTGGCTCATTCTAAGTTTTTTGTATTTGCCACTTCTTCCTCTTGGAAGGTGTCCACATCATTTAAAAGGAAATAGAATGTGAATATCATTTACTCTAAAATTCATACCTGTGGTTCTGATTCCAAGTTGATTTTGAAAGGATGAGCCTTCCCATCTTCAGATACCTGTGGAGACCATAAGCGAGTTTCTGCCCTGTAAATAAAAGAAATTTTGTAAGCTCCAAATTCTAATGGTACTTTCAGTTATAGTATACTTTCATCTCCCATAATATTTATCGAGATACTGTCAAACCTTGATAGTTTAAGCAAAAGCAATGTTCCCTGGTCATTATTCTGTATTCTCCCATCTAATTAGTGTTTTGCATACTTTTGGGGAAACTTTGAGTGGATAAAAATTGCATGGAGGACTACTATAGACTGAAGTTTGGGTCCCCCCACAAGTCCCCATGTTGAAGCCCCAGGCCTCAGTGTGATGGTATTTGTAGGTGAGGTCTCTGGGAGGTAATTAGGATTAGAGTAGGTCATGAGGGTAGAGCTGTCATGATAGGATCAATGTCCTTACATAAAGAGGAAGAGATCTGAGGTCTCTTGTCTCTGTGTGCATGCACCAAGAAAGGCCATGTGAGGATATAATCAGGAACCTGACCGTGCTGGCACCCTGGTCTCAGACTTCTAGCCTCTAGAACTGTGAGAAATAAATTTTTGTTGTTTAAGCCAACCAGTCTATGGTATTTTTGTTATAAGAGCCTGAACGAAGGAAAAGACATTGTACAGTTTCTGGAGAAAGTAGGTTGCCAGTACCTGCAGGCAACTGTACAGGAGAGGAAGATCCTGGAGGCCGATGACCACAGGGCAAATGCTCTAGGTTTCCCTCCTTCCCTCCTTCCTACCCGGGCCACTGCAGGAGACACGGAGTGGTTTGCCAGGGGGATTTACTGTTGGCATCAAGGAAATGAGCTTTGTCCAATCTCATGTCCTTCTCATGTATCTGTTTGGGACCATGTGCTCCTAAGGGACTGTGTGCTTGGCAGGAACACAGGTCGTGGGTAAATAGGAAAAGAGTCAATCTCACCCCTGAAATGGCAATTGGCTGATTGATTGTGCCTTCTGAACCATAGCAGGGAAAGTTGGGAATACAATAACAGCAGGATAAACACACACTAACAACCACTATTTAATGTGAAAACATTATTTTCACAATGGGCTATGGCAAGAGATCAGGTTCAATTTCCTAATTTTTTGTTGTTGTTGTTGTTGTTGTTAGAAATGTCTCATTCTCTAACACTCTCACTCCACAGGCACTCTTATACCTGGTCAGATTCTTCTGGGCTGAATTCTGTACAAAACAGCCAATGGCATACAGGGTATTAGCAACTGGTTTTCAACATGATCACATTTTGGTAAGTCAAGAGATTCTTTTGGAGAATCTTTAAATTCCATCCCATTCTCTACTGCATTTAGAACAACAGTACAAGTAGCTGTCCTGTACATTGTTTCTGTGGCCAGTACCTTTAATGGTGCTATTAACAGGAAAAAGAATTCTTTTAGCCTCTTTCATTATTGTGACATTCCAAAGAATTCTTTTCAGAAATAGTTTGTTAGCAACTACTAGACTGACATCAGTGAAGAACAGACCAAAGTGGCTGATATGTTTAAAAAAAGCCAGTCAAAATTCTAGGCCCTGTGACACTCCTTTGCACTGGGAGGATGAAATCATTTCTAGTTCTAGTTCAGGTTCTCCTGCAAAACAGATCACATTTTAACACCATTAATTAAAGAGCACCTGTCAATTTTGAGGCACAGCTGGTGGCCTGCTGCTTTAATCCTGTCCTGTGCATCCGCGTGAGTCATGGACTCTGTACCAAAGCCATCAATAGCCAGGATGACATCTCCCGGACACAGGTGGGCAGCTGCCGCCTTGCTTCCTGGAGTAATCTGGAAGAAATCATGGCATCATTTAAAAACCAACATTCTGCACTATCTTGAGTTTTGTGACTGACATTTATATTTTCAGCTTGGTAACATTTTAAATGTTTCACTGGGCAGGGAATTTTATTTTTTTTATTTTTTAATATATGAAATTTATTGTCAAATTGGTTTCCATACAACACCCAGTGCTCATCCCAAAAGATGCCCTCTTCAATACCCATCACCTCCCCTCCCCTCCCTCCCACCCCCCATCAACCCTCAGTTTGTTCTCAGTTTTTAAGAGTCTCTTATGCTTTGGCTCTCTCCCACTCTAACCTCTTTTTTTTTTTTTTCCTTCCCCTCCCGCATGGGTTTCTGTTAAGTTTCTCGGGATCCACATAAGAGTGAAACCATATGGTATCTGTCTTTCTCTGTATGACTTATTTCACTTAGCATCACACATATTTCATTCTTTCTCATTGCCACGTAGTACTCCATTGTGTATATAAACCACAATTTCTTTATCCATTCATCAGTTGATGGACATTTAGGCTCTTTCCACAATTTGGCTGTTGTTGAGAGTGCTGCTATAAACATTGGGGTACAAGTTGGGCAGGGAATTTTAAATCTAACTTAAAATAACTCTTAATTGGTCAATTGTGTTAGCTCTATTTTTCCACCATGCTAAATATTTTTGTTTTTTACTAATGACATGTCATCTATAATGACCTCTCTTATTCTCTTTTAAAACATCTTCCTTAAATCCCTGCTTGAATCATATTTTCTTTGCTTTAAACAAAACAGTTCATTCTTTAGGTATTATTTCACCCATAACTCTCTATTTGGGAATACAACTCCCCCAAATTAGGGAGCTTTTATATTTGAATTGAAACTACTGTAGCATCCCTATAAGTAATGATCTTTGAAATTCACATGAAGGGGGATATAGGCTGTAGAAAGCTAGAAAGAGAATGACTCCTGCATTAATAAGAAGAAGCCATATAATATACAAAATTATAATCTTTAATGAACTATTCAGAGAGCTAAAGCTGCAGGGCAACCAACTGGCCTGGGATCCAAGGAAAGACAGGTGCCTCCACAGAAAGTAAGCAACTCATATCACTGTATCAGAGCATAGAGGAACATGGGACCACCATTTTAGCCATAAAGAAGAATTCAGTCAAAATTATGAACAAATTACTAAAGTTAGCATTGAGATTCGAGAACCCTTGGGGATGGCAGACACAGGGAAGTTTGCATCCATAAACAATCTCTTCTCCATGAATGAAAAACAGATTGAACAAATAAAAACAACTAACAAGATGCTAAATTTTAATTGAAGCTTATCAGTAATTACATTAAATGTAAATGGTCTAACCATATTCTGATGTTTTAACAGAGATTGTCAAACTAGGTAAAAAAAAAAAAAAATCCAGTTTTATGCTATCTACAAGAAACCCACATGGATTTCTTTTTTGGGAGGGTGGGCTGGGGGGATGAAAGGAATACTTAATGGGAAATGTATGGTTATTAAATGTTTAAAAGATAGCAAATTAGAAATTATTACCATGTTGAGTATTCAGTGTTTGACTGCTATACCTACTCCCTTTCTGGGTAAATCCCAATTATTTACAACCACCTAATAGTCCTTACCTGGTTTTATCCTACCTACTTCTCTAACATCATCTTACACCATTCCTGCTCCCATCACCCACTGTGCTGTAGCTATTGCAGTTTCCTTTTAGTTCCTCAAATAGGGCAACCCTCTTCAGGGCTTCACATGCACTGTTCTTTTTGCCCAAAGTGTTTCCCCCACTCTTCATCCAGTTGCTTCTCCTCATCCTTTAGGTCTAGACTTAAATATCACATTCTCAAAGAGACTTCCCCAAACATCTGAAGTAGCTTCTCCAGACCCTCCCCCATCATTCTCCACCATTACATTTTATTCACTTCCTTCCTGAAGACAATTTGTATTTTAATGTTTGTTTACTTACTTGTGTATTGTCTTGGCAACCAGACTGGAAGTTCTTGAGAATATCTATAGTAGCATGTATATTTCTAATACATTGCAGTGTATATTCCAGTGTTTAGAATTAATGGATAATTAAAAATGAATGAAGTGGATATTTAAATAAGCTCATGGAACAAAAAGACCTACTCCCTACAGAACCAAAGATTATAGCTATTAATGTCAACCCATCATTGTTACATCTGCAAATTTCCACTGTTTAGAGCAGAAGAATGCATAGGACTTGACTTAAACCTCTAACTGCTCCAGGAATAAACTAGGTTGTTTTTAATATTTTACTTGAGGACAGTCATTCATTCATTTTCTTTCTCTATTTACTTAATCTAGCTATCAATTCTATCTAACATTGTTGCTCTAAGGGATATCCAAGTTTCATCTAAATGAATAAAATTGCTGAGGTAATAAATTCTCATACTTTGAGATCTTCAGTCTCATCACTAAAATATTTGTTGTACTCACTTCAATTCTGTGATCATGTCACTATAGTGATTGTCATCATTTTTTGATAGGAACAGTTAATAGAAGCTTGGTGAAGACAATGGGGATTATTAGATCTCAGCCTTTGGGAGACATTTCATAGCTGTTTTCCATTTGGAAATTCTCCCAGACACAGAACTGTTAGAAGAATAAAAGTTTCCATCCCTAGTGTGACTTGCAGGGATAAAAATAATATTAAACTTTTAATTTTCTCTAGCTATAGTTTGTCAAAATCAGTACTATCTATTTTTAAACTCCTAAGACCAGAAGTCTTTTCTTTGAGTTAAAACATGTTAGAACCTGGGGTTCTTGCTTGTCCTAAAGACTCCCATCATACCCTAAATGCCTGGAATCACAAATCATACACTCTAGGAGAGGAACGAGGGAATTTGTGTTTCAACAAATGCCTTGGGTGATTTCCATTATTCATATCAGTGTATTGTTTGGGTCCATTTGGAAAAAAAAACTAATTTAAATCACAGATAAAGCATCCATAATATTCTACTTACTGCAGGAGACAGGAGGGAAGCACAAGATATGGCCGTGGTGACACGTTTATGTTAAGGATAAAAATGATTAAAATAGTTATGAACAAGGCAAGTATATACTAAAGGGCTGTGCTGTGGGGTATGAGTCAAAATAGTGAGAGAGCCCGTTGTTCAGTTGTTCTCTGTTGCCTGCAAATAAACTCCAGTGATCTACCTGGCATCTAAAGCCCTCTGGTGCCTGGCTGTAATCTACATTTCTAGGGCCATACCTCAGACCAATCATATCAGAAGCTCTATACATAGCGCCTGGGCATGAGTATTTTCACAAGTTATCTGGGTGAATCTACTGTGCAGCTGGGGTTGAGAACTATTATTGGTATTGTAATACTGAGAACTATTATCTCACTGAATTCTCAAGACACTCTTTTAAGATGAGAAAACCGATGCTCTCAGAGTAGAAGAAGCTTGCTTAGGGTCACACATCCTGTGAAAATCTGTAATTCCTTGTAGGTCTAACTCTGTAGCTCAAGTTCTTTCACCATCCTACAAGGCCCCTCCTGCAGGCAGTCTTCGCCCTGACTCCTCCTACCCTTGGCCATACTTTTCGCATGGAATCCTGGACAGGCTGTGTCATAGAATCCTGGACAGGCTGTGTTATGTATGTACTATGTCCCTTCTCCTATTCGAGCATCTCAGGGGTGTAGAAACCCATTACGTTATAACTGTATCCCCCACAGTGCCTTCCACATACAGTACATTCTGCGATCAATAGATATTTGTGGGATATTTGTGCAATTAACAGATATTTCTGCAATTAATAGATAATTAATAATGAATGTTATGAACATATGAACCAGCACTTCCATGCAGACATGTCTTTGGTAGAATAAAATTCAACAGGTTTTCCCATTGACCTTCCTACTGCACTTGAATCCTGGTAAAGGATTGCATTCAACTGTAAGCATTTCTTTCTAAAAACTCAAATTTCAAATATAGTTTATATTGGAGTAACATACTTTTCTATGTTCAAGCCTGCAAAACTTAAGAATACAGTAACATTTTCTATATTGGTACCCAAGTCCATGTAGTGTTCTCAGCTAGCCGTGATCTTGGCCGGACTGTGCTCTGAATAGGAAGGAGGGAGGAGGAGGGGGAGGGAGAGGCATTGAGTGGGAAAGTACATACCAGCATCAGATGTATACAATAATTTTACATCTCATACACAAAAGAAACTTGTACTTTATTCCAAATTGGACCATTTGTGCAAACAAACCATCTGTAACTTGGCCGTGATAGCAGATCCACCTTCTGGGTGGTCCAAACATTTAAAAAAAGAAAGAGACCCCTTAGAATCTTCTTGCCAGAAAAAGAAAAGCTGCTCACTTAGAGATGTGAGCCTCAGATTTATTCTGTGAAATGCAGAGGCCAGTAATGTATGGTGTTTGCAGTAACAACCCTTCCACATACACAACGGAAATTCATATTGCACCTGGCATAGCACACCTATTGCCTAGAAACTATTTTCCTATAAATTGTGCGTATCACAACCCACTGCTAATTTTTTGTCAAGAATGCCTGGAGTTTGGTTTACCTTACTTCTGATGTCTTTTATGATACAAATCAACCCGGCTGATTAAGTGGATTGCCAATGATTTCTGGAGTGGGGACCCTTTGCCCTACCTAATTCTGTGAATTGTAATATCAATTGCTAGAGAGAGTTACACTGGTAACCCCCTGCCCCAACTCTAGTGGAGTAGAGGCCCACCGTCTAGGAGCATTTGCATTTGCAGAGTGTGGAGCAAGGAGGGAAGGCCATAGCTTGCTCCAAGACAAAAGCCGATTTGACTTGAGGCACGTGTCTCATTTATAGGAATTTTGGTGGTATTAAGTTTAGGCATTGGTTTCTCAATTCTTTGCATACTCAGGAACTTATCTCACACAGACAGAACAATTAACAATAAAACAATTCTCACTTATCTTTATTGTAGAATATTTTGAGCATACAATCTGCACCTATTGTGATAATAATAGTTACATAAAAAGCGAACAATTTAAACAATCATTCATATCATGTCTATATTCCGTGCTCAGCACTGAGTGGCCCCTAAATTTTAGAAGTTCCTGCCTTCGGGGAGCATGCAACTTGTGGGATACAGATGTACTGAAACATCTGTGGCACAAAGCATGGTATAAAGGAGAGGTTGTAGGGCAAAAGCT
The DNA here is from genome assembly GCF_028018385.1 of Neofelis nebulosa. Lineage (NCBI taxonomy): Eukaryota > Metazoa > Chordata > Mammalia > Carnivora > Felidae > Neofelis > Neofelis nebulosa. Next base: position 17,130,885 of record NC_080784.1, read on the forward strand.
ATGGTAATCAAATGGATGAAATGCTTGTTATTACAAGAATACTATGGGAGTGGTATTTGATTGGGTTTCCATAGGCACAGAGGACAGTGGGGTAGAGTGAGGAGGAGAAATCTGGAGAAAAATGACAGGTGTAGATGTGGTAGAGAAATCTAAGTCGTCCAGGGCAGTGACACAAATGCCGGTCAACCTATGCAGGGCGAGGAGGAAAGGGAGAGAGAAGGAAGAGGGAGGGAGGAAACGAAGTTGGAAACTTGAGTTGGGAAGAGGGCGGAGGCCGGGAATGTGAGCAAAGACCACACATTTTATTCTCTCTAAACTGGTGTCACCATTGAAGGATTTTTAAGAAGGGGGAAGAGAGAAGCCCTCCCCAAGGCAGCTGGTAGGAAGATACAGAGTGAGTCTGGGAGGGGAGACAAAGAGCTCGGTGTGAGGTCACGGAAGCTTGAAGAGGGACAGTGGTGGAAAAAAAGGGACATGGTAGATGTTAAAGATTGGGAACCAGTAGGACCAGGCGGTGAAGCGGATGGCGCAAAACACCTGTTGGCAAAGATCTGCACAACAAGCAAGATTCTTCTTAAATGTGTGGACTTCAGAATGCAGGCTTTGGAGGCAGGCAGGGCGAGTGTCAAGTTCCGTCCACTTGTGATCATCAGCAGGTTAATGAAATTCTTGAAGCTGCATTCTCTCATGTGCAAAAAGGTATCACTACTACTTCTCTTACAGGATTACTATGAGATTTAAGTGAGTTATATATAAATAATATATATATTATTACATCCCATAGCCCATAATAATATATAAAGGGCTAAGGAGCATGCCCAGGAAGCAAAGGAGTGCACTAACACACATACAATCATACCAATACCTGTCCGTTCAATACAAAAATGATACAAGCAATAGAATTTTACTGTGGTTTTTTTTTTTTTTTTGAGATCTTTATTTATTTTTGAGGGGAAGGGAAGCAACAGAGAGAGAAGGAGACACGGGATCCAAACCGGGCTCCAGGCTCTGAGCTGTCAGCACAGAGCCTGACGAGGGGATGTGAGTTCATGACCTGAGCCGAAGTCGGACGCTCAACCCACTGAGCCACCCAGGCACCCCGAATTTTACTGTTTAATTACAACACTGATCATTCGTTTTGTGTAATATCTTTTAGTGTTGTTACAAGTGATTTTTACTGTTCTTATAATTTTAATGGAAATATTCTCAGTTAGGTGTTCACGATGGCAAAAAAGTTCAAGTGAATATATTTTCATTTACTCAATATGAATCTGTCATGCGCATGGTTTGGGGAGCACTTGGAATACAAACTAGCTGAATTTTACCTGCTATTCTTGAATTAAATTAATTGAAGAGAAAAGGCAGAGTCAAATGAAATAATCATTTATGGTCACGCATTGTTATTGAACCATGTCAAAATGAGTGATACAAATTAGTAATGAATCAAAAATTCAAGTATGAATTGGCTTCCTAAATAATAATTGTCGTGTCAACTACATTTGCCAATAGCTCCTGTAGTCCAGTGGCAAAATATAAGTACTGCTTTAAAATAAACGTTATTTATAATGTCAACAATGCAAATTTTCAAACATAAGATTAATCATATTGATGTGTTACATAGTAATAGCAAGATATTTCTTTTATAAATCACTTAAAAGATTTTGGTGACGAAATTATTTCTTTAGTGTTTACTATGAGTTATCCTTTGTTAAGATTCAAGAGCTTATTTCCTTTCATCTAAACAAATGAAAACTGCTTCAGAAACTTTAAAAATATTTCTTAGTAGAGATAATGGAAACCGTTTTGGTTGGTAAATCCATAAAAGGCATTCATTGCTTGGCCCAGATCACTGAACCATTTTCTGCTTAATTTACTTAGGAACTTTTTTGGAGGTATGTTAAGTTTTCATGTCTCATACAAAAACACATGTCAGATGTGTTTATATGTTTTCAAAAAATGTAAAACAAAGCTTGAAATGTTCCATGGTATGCGTATGTATATATGTATGGTACATGTTGTGAGATATTTTAAAAAGACATTGGTTCCCAAAACTCATAGATATATAAGTAAAGCAGAATTTAAAATGTATTACCTTGTTTAAAACTCTATAGGAGTAAGTCAGATTATAAAGTATACGTTTATAAAATACACTATAAGCAGTAAAGAAGAAAACATAAGAAAAGTATAATATTCTGAAAGTTTATGCTTTTTGGTTATGTTTAATATACCTTATATTGATAATTGAAGTAATAATTTTCTACTAAGACAGACACTTGTGTTAGAAAAAAAATCAACTAGACAAATCACTTATTTACTGACAGGACAGAAATCCCGAAATTTCCTTTTTCTTTCTTTCTTTCTTTCTTTTTTTTTTTTTTTTCAAATTAGACAATACTCCAGGGAATATTAAGTAAGGAAAGCTGGACTCTGATAATAAAGTATTATTTTCAGAGTTACTAGGCTGAATGTGACTTTCCATCAGGTAAACTAAACTATCTGACGGGTTTTCTTTGTAGTTTGAGTTATAAGGTGATGATTTCTAAGCCAAATTCCCAGCTTTGGAAAATATTTATTCAAAATGCCTGGAAACCTAGGAAAACACATTCATAATATTTTCCCCGTCTGGGCTGATATGAGCGGTTCCAACTTGGCCGACCCAGGTTGTGCCCTGCGATCAGCGCTGTGCCGAAGTTTTCATCCGTAGGAGAAAAGCGCTCAGGTGCGCGTTTGGCTCTGAGGAACCACCGCCAATGTCAGTCATCCCTCCCTCCTTCCTGGGACCTCATTTCTTTTGTTACTGAAAGGAAACGGGGGTTCGAGAGCAGAAGCCCCCACGCCCCCACCCCTCGCAGCCTAGCCTTCTCGGAGCCCAGGGGAATCACGCTGTCAGTTCACCTCTCCTGGAAAGTTGCTGGGGACCGAGAGGATGCAGAGACCATTGGAGCGGACTTTGTAAATTCTCGTGAGTTGCCCTGCATCCTCCCAGCTGCTTTGCCAAGTTGCTACCGCCCCTCGAACTGTGAGCCCGAAGCGGAGGACCCACACCCAGCGCACCCGGGGCTTGCTGGCCACTCTCCGCTCCTGGGCAACCCTCCGCACGCCAGCCCCCGACTCGCAGCGAAAGAACCGAAAACACCTACCCTGGTGATGACCAAAGGCTGGTTGAAGTCTATGCCCCCCGAGAGTCTGAAGCCCCAGGGCGCAGGGCCCGGAAGAACCACGTTCTGGGGCATGGTGGTCTTGGCGTGGTGGCCTTGGCTCCCAGGGACCGGGGCGCAGCGAGGGGTGGCCCTGCCCGCGGCAAGTGTCCCCGAGCAGGACAGCCACTCCGCTTCCCAGAAAGTGCCCTCGCCCCGATTGCTGCCGGGGAGCTTTATCCCCGCTCCCGAGTGACGTCACTGGCCTACACGCGTCCCCACCCCCTCCCACCAAGGAGAGCTCCAACTTTGGAAGAAAGAGACGCGCCAGACCCGCGGGAGTTTACAGACGCGCACCGGCTGGGTGCAGCCTCCCAGACCACTCTGGCCGGCGCTGGAGGAGGCTTCGGGTTACAACCTCCAGTGGTGTCTTAAAGTAACACCTGTCCTCCTGTTTATCTTCGACGCGGAGCTCAGCAGTGCGCTTCATTCGGGAGTTAAAAGCACTGAAAGCACAGCTTCTATGCTTCCAGTGAAAATGAAACAAAAGCTTCATAAATGCAGTTAGTTGTTTAGCAATTTTGAGTGCGCTAATATTTACTTATTAGCTGTGTGACCTTGGTTAAGTTACCTAACGTCCTTAAGTCTCAGTTTCTTCATCTGTAAAATAGGAGTCATAATTGTACTTCTCTCAGGTTATCTTGAGAATTAAATAAGCTATTTCTGCCTAGTGGCTGGCACAGCATCAATAATTATTAAGCATTTCTGCAATTAAGTACACATAGTCACATTTATTGATGGGTATATATGATATACATTAACATATATACACATATATTCAAAACCTATTTTTTAAAACAAAGAAATATACAAGTGAAAATGTCATGCAAACATACTCAGTCCAGTGAGCGTTTAAAAGCATACGTGAGCACCTGGGTGGCTCAGTCGGTTAAGCCCCCTACCTCGGCTCAAGTCATGATTTCATGGTTCATGGGACCGATCCCTCCATAGGGCTCTGTGTTCATAGTGCAGACTGCCCCTTCCCCACTCGCTCTCGAAAATAAATATTTAAGAGTATACACGAGAAGATGATTCATCACTATACTGAAAATATAGTTTAATTTTGACTGGAGCAGTTGTCAACTTCCTCAAATGAAGTCTCTACACTTATTTTTTTGACGCACGTAGGTGGTGAGAATAATAGAAACCTAGGAATTGAGAGTGTCCTGTGTGGGCTTTGCAGCCAGAGTGAGGGTGCTGAGTGGAGTGCCGTGGATCAAGAGGATCCCCAAGCCAGATAAAACTGCATGGAGGAAAAGGGGGGACAAACCTTCATGGAATATCACCAGGGTTCAGGTGCTGTAGTGATTGCTGTACTGACGTGCCCTTACTTCGTCCTCAGGCCGAATCCATTAGAATGTTCTTATAATTCCTTTTCTTTTTTTTAGGTGAGAAAATTTCTTAGAAGTTGAGTAACTTGTGTAAGATCACAAACCCAGGTCCGCCTGCCACCGTTGTCTGCCTGGTGTAGATGTCAAGGCCAGGAGAGTCTGGGGAGGGTCCAGGCATAGTTTCCTTCCTCAGTGTGGAATCGAGTGTTTCTGGCGTTAGAACCCAGGATGTTCCCATTCACAAGGCAGGCGAGAGGGAGGAGGGCAGACAAGTATGAAATGCTTTAAAAACGTGAGAGTGAGAATCCGGGACTTCATGCCCAATATGATAGGGCCATAATCAGTCCTGGAGACCAGAGCAGTACCTTACCTTTAATAGAGTAGTTTCTTTGGAAGTGGTTTGAAGACTGATAATGAAGAGATTCAGGAAGCTCTAAGCCAAGTATAGCAGCCTGGGGATAGTGTAAACCACAAAACCAGCATTGGCACTACTTTGCCCCCTGTGGTGAATTATATAAAAGTCCCAGGGGAGGGGCACCTGGGTGGCTCAGTCGGTTAAGCATCAACTTCGGCTCTGGTCGTGATCTCACGGTTTTGAGTTCAGGTCCCACGTTGGGCTCTGTGCTGACAGCTCAGAGCCTGGAGCCTGCTCTGGATTCTATGTCTCCTCTCTCGCACTCTGTCTCTCTCTGTCTCTCTCAAAAATAAATAAACATTTAAAAAAAAAAAGTCCCAGGGGATAGGTGTTTTCTGGTCTCAAACATTTTCCAGGGCCCCACCTATATTGGGTTAGACAGGAAATAAGCATCATAAATTCTTGTTGATTTTGCTGGTTCGGGCTGGCTATGTTGTTGCAAATCACATTTCCTCTGTCAGTCACTGATTGTGTCTGCATGGTACGCCCACACAGCCAGCAGTGAATTCAGAAAGAAAAAAATCACACAAGATATTTGGCATAGTGTAATTGTAATAACCAATTATTTATACCTCACTTGCTGAGTTGGCTTATATAACCAGTTGATTATACGCTTTTTGCTTTCTGCCTTTTTACATGTCATTTTGGCATCATTTAGATATAAGCAACATCTGTACAACATCAATATAATACTTCATTAGTTCTTAAGGCCGATAAAATGGAAAGCAGGGACATGAAATGGGCAGTTTTTCTCTATCCTACTGTTTACTGAGGTCAGTGAGGAAGTGTTCAGAGGTGACTGTCAGGGTAGGGCTGAGAACAGCTGTGAGGGACAATTCTAAGGAAGAAGCAGTGGCCTGACCCTAATCATTCCTAGAGGTTTCTGCTTTTGGTTGGGTCCTATTCTAAGAAAAGTGCTTTCTGGATGACCCTTTCATAATTTTCTTTTTGTATCTCCCTTCTTAAAGGATTATGATAGTAGAGATAAAAACAGAAGGACCAATTGGAAAAAAAGAATTATGATAAACTATTTATGGTTCTGTTAAATACGACTTTTGTGATTATTGTTATAAACCGTGTTTAGAGAGTCCTTTAACATTTTCTTTTTAGAAAAGGGTCAGTAAAGGGGCGCCTGAGTGGTTCAGTTGGTTAAGCACCCGACTCTTGATTTCGACTCAGGTCTGATCTCACAGTTCATGAGATCGAGCCCCTCATCAGACTCTGTGCTATCAGATTGTCTTTCTTGGGATTCTCTTTCTCCCTCTTTCTCTCTGCCCCTTCCTCACTTGTGCATGTGCTCTCTCTCTCTCTCTCTCTCTCTCAAAATAAATAAACTTAAAAAAAGAGAGAAAGTAGGTAAAATTGTTCATTGTCCTCTTACATAACTGGAAAACTCTTCTGTTGGTAAAAAAAAAAATCATCTCTTCTTTTTAAATTCTCAAACCTATAATTTTAACCTAGAACTCTCATCTATTTTCTGATCTTGTTTTTCTAACCACTTAGTGTTACATATACAATCCAACCTGTTCAAACCCAAATCCATCATTTTATTTACTCACCTTAAGCTGGTTTCCTGGTTGCTATGCCTCCCAATTTCCTCATTTCTGTTCATTTGTCTACTATTGTAAATGGTTTGTAGGATAGATGCTGTACATTTTGTCTCTTCTTTATTTCCTTTATGTCAAATGTCACTGTGTATTGTGGTTTTATTCAGTCACTCATTTGTTCATTCAACAAGCATTCACTGGGCATCTATGACATGCCAGGCACTGGGAATACAATGATAAACAAGGTCCACTTTCTGTCCTCTAGGAGCCACTAGTAAACAAGGGAGATGGAGACGTGAAATGTGATCGCGTTATGTGATGAGTGCCGAGTCGGCATTCTATACACTGATGAAAAATGAGGTAATCAAGTCTTCTTGGGGAAGGTGTCAAGGAGTGTTACCAGAAGAAGGGACATTAGGGCTGGATTTTGAAGGGTAAATAAGAATTTTCTAGGTGACTGGGAATTGAAAGGGGAAAAGGAAGGAGGACATTTAAAGTAGAAAAAAAAACATGTATAGGATGTGCAGTGGCAGGGAGGCAAGAAACAGATGGGCAAGTAATTTGGTGTGGATAGATATTAGCACACTGGGTAGGAACAGGAGACAAGGGACATAGTAGTCAGGGACTATATCAAGGGATGTTGTCTGTTACACGAACATTTTGATTTTATCTTATCGGCAACCTTTGAAGAGTTTTAAGCAACATGTATAATAATCATATTTGCATTTTACAAGCATTATTTTGGGCGTTGGGAGGATGAATCACAGTTGTAAGGGATAGGAAACAGGGAGTCAGTTTAAAACTTACAGAAGAAGATGTTGATTTGGGCAGTGGGGGGTGGAGACGAATGGGGGAGTTAGGGGAATCATTTAGAAGGATAATTGACACAATCTGAGGATAGATCTCACATGGAGAATCAGTGAGGTTAGGAGATTGGATGGTTCCAAGACTTCTTCATTTGGGTATTATGTGAATGTTGAAATTATTAACAAGGAGGAAATATATAGGAAGTACAGTAAGATATTTTTGTTTTAATGAGGCTGTGGCAGATTAAAGCGCAGTTTTGGTAATGCTAAATTTGAAATACCTATAGAATATCTGCTGTATAGTGTACTGGGTATAAAACTAAAAATTGGAGCCAGACTGCCTGAATTATATCCTTGCTGCATGATCTTAGGCAGATTATTTAACATCGTTATTAAAATGATGACAATCATAGTACTTGCCTCCTAGAGTTATTGTAAGGTTTATCTGAGTTAACAAGTATAAAATGCTTACAAGTGTTCCTGTCACATGTTAAATGCATATCATCATTTGCTATTATTAGGTTTTTACAAGGTTATGTATTGATTGGTTGATGAAAATGTTGTGACCAGAAGCTCATAGGAACCTAACCTTGTATTTCCCCTAGGAACAATGGTTCAGTATTTCCTGCCAGTATTTGGTGTTTGTGGCAGCTTTATAGAACATTACTAATGGGAATAATGAGAACTGACTATATATAATATAGAAATATGGTGTGTATCATGTCGCAGAGGTAGTCATGTGCAGTAAGCACATCTCTGATGATAAATAATTAAGGACATTCCACAGTATCCCCTGCTCACCTAAATTCCCAACTTCAGCCTTTGGAACCCAGGGTGAAGAGATTAATGCATTTAACCTTTTATCTCTTTAATTTGTATTTTGTCCCGATTGCTGTGAAGTTTAGGCACATGTCGGGTCTCTAACACTTGTTTCATTTAATTTTTTTTTAACTTAAAAAAAAAAAACACCCAAAGCTATTTCATCTGTGCTCCCTTACCTCCCCACTCCCTGCCTCTGGCAATCACCAAATTGAGTTGGATTTTCTTTTTCTTTCCTTTTCTCTTCTCTTTTCTTTTTTCTTGTCTTTTCTCTCTTTTCTTTCTTTCTTTCTTTCTTTCTTTCTTTCTTTCTCTCTTTCAATTCCACATATAAGAGAGATCATATGGTATTTGTGTTTCTCTGACTTATTTCACTTAGCATAATGCTCTTAAGGTCCATCCATTTTGTCACAAATGGCAAGGTTTCATTATTTTTTATGGCTTAATAATATTACACACACACATACACATCACACATCACAATTTCTTTTATTCATTCATCCATTGATGGACACTTAGATTGTTTCCATCTCATGGCTATGGTAAATAAGGCTGCAGTGAACATGGAGGTACAGATATCTTTTCAAAGTAGTAGCATTTTTGTTTTCTTCAGATAAATAGCCAGACATGGAATTTCTAGATCATAAGGTAGTTCTATTTTCAATTTTTTGAGGAACCTACACACTTTAGAGTTGGACCAATTTACATTCCACCAACAGTGTGCAAAGGTTTCCTTTTCTCCACAATTTCACCAACACTTGTTATTTCTTGTCCTTTTGATGTTACCCATTCTGAATGGTGTGAGGTGATATTTCACTGTGGTTTTGAATTGTAATTCTCAGGTGGTTATTGATGTTTAGCATCTTTTCATAGAACTGTTGACCATCTATCTATATGTCTTCTTTTAAAAAAATGTCCTTTCAGATCTGCCCACTTTTAATTTGATTACTTGTCTGTTTTTGGTTTTTTTTTTACCATTGAGTTGTATGAATTCTTCATATGTTTTGGATATTAGCTTCTTTTTTATATGTTTATTTATTTATTTTTAGAGAGAGAGAGAGAGAGAGAGAGAGAGAGACTGTGTGTGTGTGTGTGTGTGTGTGTGTGTGTGAGTGAGGGAGGGAGGGACAGAGAGAAAGAATCCCAAGCAGACTCTGTGCTGTCAGCATGAAGCCTATTGTGGGGCTCAATCCCAGGAACTGTAAGATCATGACCTGAGCTGAAATCAAGAGTTGGATGCTTAACTGACTGAGCCACCCAGGTGCTCCTGGATATTAGCTTCTTATCAGATATATAATTTGCAGTTATTTTCTCCCATTCAGTAGCCTGCCTTTTCATTTTGCTAATAGTTTCCTTTGCTGTGCAGAAGTTTTTTGGTTTGATGTAGTCCCACTTGTTTATTTTTGCTTTTGTTGCTTTGCCTTTGGTTAAAACATCATTGCCAAGATCCATGTCAAGGAGCTTACTGCCTATATTTTCTTCCAGGAGTTTTATGGTTTCAGGTCTCGTGTTCAAGCATTTAATCCACTTGGAGTTAATTTGTGTATATGGTGTAAGGTAGTGGCCCAGTTTTTTTCTTTTACATGTCACTGTCCGGGTTTCTCAGCACCGTTTATTGAAGAAAGTGTCCTTTCCTCATTGTATATTCTTGGCTCCTATGTTGTACATTAATTGGCCATACATATATCGGTTTATTTCTGGACTGTATTGTGTTCCAATGATCTATGTGCTTGTTTCTTTTGCCAACACCATACTGTTTTTTAATTTTTGTTAATGTTTTTATTTATTTTTGAGACAGAGACAGAGCTTGAGCAGGGAAGGGGCAGAGAGAGAGGGAGACACAGAATCTGAAGCAGGCTCCAGGCTCTGAGCTGTCAGCACAGAGCCCGAAGCAGGGCTAGAACTCACGGACTGTGAGATCATGACCTGAGCTGAAGTCGGATGCCCAACCGACTGAACCACCCAGGCACCTCAACACCATACTGTTTTAATTATGATAGCTTTGTAATACAGTTTGAAATCAAGGAATATGATGCCTCTTACTTTGTTCTCCTTTCTCTCAAGATTGCTTTGGCTATTCAGGGTCTTTTATGGTTCCAAACCAATTTAAAAATTGTTTATTCTATTTCTGTGAAAAATACCATTGGAATTGTGATAGAGATTTCATTGACTCTCTAGATTGTTTTGGGTGGTATGGACATTTTAACAGTATTAATTCTTCTAATCCACAAAAATGGAATATCTTCCCATCTATTTGTGTCTTCTTCAGTTTCTTTTATTATTGTCTTGCGGCTTTCAATATGCAGGTCTTTTACTTCCTTTGTTAAATTTATTCCTAAGTATTACTTCTTTTTGATGTGATTGTAAATGGGATTATTTTCTTAATATCTCTTTCTGATCATTCAAATTATTAGTGTAAAGAAATACAGCAGATTTTTGTGTATTGATTTTGTATCCTGTAACAACTGAATTCGCTTATTACTTTGAACAGTTTTTTGATGGAGTCTTTTAGGTTTTCTATGTGTAATATATATCATGTGCAAATAGTGACAGTTTTACTTCTTCATTTGCTATTATTAGTAGTGATGATAGTACAATAAGCAATTGATATATAAATATAGAGCAATTGGATATAAAAGTCTAGAGATCTGGGCTTGAGATAAATATTTTAGAGCTATGTAGCTATGAGTGCTAGAGTTTTTAAAAAAATGGTTGCAAATATTTTTGACATTCCTCATTAAAACAATTTTTTTTAACGTTTATTTATTTTTGAGAGACAGAGAGAGACAGAGAGTGAGCAGGGGAGGAACAGAGAGAGAGGGAGACACAGAATCCAAAGCAGGCTCCAGGCTCTGAGCTGTCAGCACAGAACCCAATGCAGGGCTTGAACCCACAAACCGTGAGATCATGACCTGAGCCGAAGTCAGTTGCTTAACTGACTGAGTCACCCAGGTGCCCCTGACATTCTTCATTTTGAGAGGTGGAGTTTATATCCCATCCATTTGAACTTGTACAGATGTGTAACTCTTAGATTACCATCAAAATATGGTGGAAATGACAGTGTGCCTTCTGAGGCTAGGTCAGGAAAGGTGATTTAACTTCTGTCTTATTGATTCTAACATTTGGGACCGAAACCTTCAGCTGCCATGTGAAAGCTCTGAGGTGCCATGCTGTGAGGAAGGCCAAGCTACATGGAAAGGTCACATGTTGGTGCTATTGTTGGTAGTCCCAGACCAGGCACCAGACAAGTGAGTTAAGATTCCATCTTCCAAAATGGATAAATTTTTAGAAACAATCTTCCAAAACTGAACTAGAAAGAATAGAAACTCTGAGCAGACTAATTACTAGTAATGAAATTGAATCAGTCATCAAAAACTACCAAAAAATTAAAGTCCAGGTCCAGATGTATTCACAGAGTTAATACATATTCTCCTCAAACTAGTCCAAAAAATGGAATAGGAAGGAAAGCTTTCAAATACATTCTACAAGGCCAGCATTACCCTGATACCAAAACCAGACCAAGGCACCATGAAAAAAGAAAACTACAGGCCAATATCCTTGAATACAGATGCAAAAATGCATAATATTAGCAAACTGTATTCAACAATAAGTCAACAAGATCATTTACCACAATCAAACAGGATTTATTCTGGAAATGCAAGGATGGTTGAATATTCATAGATCAACCAATGTGATATACCATTTAAAAATAAAGGCTAAAAATCATGTGATTATCTCAATAGATGTGAAAAAAGCATTTGACAAAATTCAATATCCATTCATGATAAAAAAAACACAAAACTCTCAACCAAGTGGGCTTAGAGGGAACATACCTCAACATAATACAGTCTAGCTATGAAAAACCCACAGCTAACATCATCCTTAATGCAGAAAAACAGAGCTTTTCCCCTAAGGTAAGGAACAAGACAAGGATGGCCACTCTCGCCACTCTATTGAACATAGTGCTGGAAGTCCTAGCCACAGCAATCAGATAAGAAAAGAAATAAGAGACATGTATAATGATAAAGAAGAAGTTAAACTGTCACTATTTTCAGATGACTATGATACTATACATACAAAACCTAAAGACTCCATCAAAACCTGTTAGACCTAATAAGCAAATTCAGTAAATTTGCAGGATACAAAATAATACCCAGCAATTTGTAGCATTTCTTTTTTCAATTAATTAACATTTATTCATATTTGAGAGACAGAGAGAGACAGAGCATGAGTGGCGAGGGGCAGAGAGAGAGGGAGACACAGAATCTGAAGCTGGCCAGGCTCTGAGCTGTCATCACAGAGCCCAATGCGGGGCTCAAACTCACTGACCGCGAGACCTGAGGTGAAGTTGGACACTTAACCGACTGAGCCACATGCCCCAATTTTGTAGCGTTTCTATACACTAATAACAAAGTAGCAGAAAGAGAAATTTAAAAAGAAATTCCATTTCCAAGGCTCCAGAAGTAGCACATGTGAAAAGACCTGTACTCTGAAAACCATAAAGCAATGATGAAAAAAATTGAAGATGACACAAACAAATGGAAAGATATTCCATGCTCATGGATGGGAAGAATTCATGTTATTAAAATGTCCATACTGCCCCAAACAACCTAAAGATTCAATACAATCCCTATCAAAACACCAACAGCATTTTTCACAGAACTATAACAAATAATACTAAAATTTTTGTGGAACCACATAGACCCTGAGGAAGAAAAACAAAACTAGAGTTATCACAATTCCAGATTTCAAGATATACTACAAATCTGTGGTAATCAAAACAGTATGGTACTGGGACAAAAACAGACACATAGATCAATAGAACCGAGTACACAGCCCAGAAATAAACCCATATTTAAATGGTCAGTTGACCTATGACAAAGGAGGCAAGCATATACAACTGGGAAAAGACAGTGTCTTTAAAAAAATTTTTTTTTAATGTTTATTCATTTTTGAGAGAGCGAGAGTGAGAAAGAGAGAGAGAGCAGAGCATGAGCAGGGGAGGGGCAGAGACGGAGACACAGAACACTAAGCAGGCTCCAGGTTCTGAGCTGTCAGCACAGAACCTGATGTGGGGCTTGAACCCACAGACTGTGAGATCATGACCTGAGCTGAAGGTAGCCCCTTAACCAACTGAGCCACCCAGGCACCCCAAGACAGTCTCTTCAATAAGTGGTGCTGGGAAAACTGGACAGCTATGTGAAAAGAATGAAATTGGATCACTTCTTAAAAAAATTTATTTATATATTTTGAAAGAGAGAAGGAGAAGCAGGCTCTGCACTGTCAGCAAAGAGCCCAATGTGGGACTCGAACTCATGAACCATGAGATCATAACCTGAGATGAAATCAAGAGTCTGTCGCTTAACCAACTGGGAGCCACTCAGGTGCCCCCAAAATTGGATTACTTTCTAACACCATACACAAAAATAAACTCAAAATGGACTAAAGACCTAAATGTGAGATGTGAAACCATAAATATCCTACAAGAGAGCACAGGAAGTAATTTCTCTAACATTGGCCATGGCAACATTTTTCTAGATATGTCTCCTAAGGCAAAGGAAGCAACAGCCAAAATAAACTCTTGAGACTACATCAAACCCAAAACCTTCTGCACAGCAAAGGAAACCATCAACAAAACAAAAAGGCAACCTATTGAATAGGAGAAGATATTTGCAAATGATATATCTGTTAAGGGGTTAATATATAAGTAATGCATACAACTGAACACCAAAAAAACCCCCCATAAATAATTTGATTAAAAAAATGAGCAGAAGACCTGAATAGACATTTTTCCAAAGTAGACATACAGAGGGCCAACCGACACATGAAAAGATGCTCAACATCACTCATCATCAGGGAAATTCAAGTCAAAAACCACAAAGAGATACTACCTCACCCCTGTCAGAATGGCTAAAATAAAAAGGACAAGAAATAAAATGCTGGTGAGGATGTGGAGAAAAAGGAACTCTCATATCCTATTGGTAGGAATGTAAACTGGTATAGCTACTGCGGAAACAGTATGGGGGCTCCTCAAAAAAATAAACAAATAAAATAAAAACTGAAATACCATATAATCCAATAATGTCACTACTAGATATTTACCCAGAGAGAACAAAAACACCAGTTTGAAGAGATATGTGTTCCCTATGTTTATTGCGGTGTTATTTATAATAGCCAAGATACGGAGGTCACCTGAGTGTCCGCTGATAGACAAACGGATAATGAAGAAATGGTGTGTGTGTGACATCACACATGCACACCCACACGATGGAGTATTAGGCAGCCATAAAAAGGATGAGATCGTGTCATTGGTGACAACACGGATGGACCTAGAAGATAGTGAAATAAAAAGATAGACTGGATAAGACACTGTGTGTGTTCACACTGTGAAAAAAATCACTGTGTGATTTCACCATGCGGAATCTAAAAAACGAATGAATAGATGAGCAAACAAAAAGCAAAATCAGACCTACAAATATAGAAAATGAATTGCTGGCCGCCAGAGGGGAGAGAGGGAGGAAGGACAGAATGGACGAAGGGGAGTGGTAAATACAGGCTTCCAGTTACGGAATGGCTAAATCACGGGAGAAAAAGGCATGGCCTAAGGAATATCGTCAATGATTTTGCAAGTGAGGTTTCAGGACAGATGGTAGCTAGACTTGCGGCGAGCTCAGCATCAGGAATAGAGAAGTTGAATCACTGTGATGTATACCTGAAACTAAGGTAACATTGTGTGTCAACTATGCTCACATTTAAACAAGATTTTTAAAAGAGGATTCCTCCTTCCAGCCGCCAGCTTCTGTGTCACCCCCAGCCTCCAAGTCCTCCCAGCTCAGGCTGTAGACATTGTGGAAGAGAGAGGAGTCATCCTCACTTGTACACTTTCCAAATTGTTGGCCACAGATTCTGTGATAAATAATAAACGATGCAATTATTAATATTAATAATAAAAAGTAATAAGTAATGCATGATAATAAAATGGTTATTTTAAGCTTCTAAACTTGAGGATGATTTGTTACACGGCGATAGTAACTGATACGGGGTGAAATCACCCGAGGAAATTAGGTGTGTGAAGCAATGCAAAGACGATTAGTGATTAAACTCTGAGGAACAGCAGAAACAGCAGCAATGAAGGGGCGGGAGTAGGAAAAGGTGGTTTTGCTCTTATAAAGCATTTAAAGAAAACCACTCAAAAGTGCCATGGAAGATACACGAGGAGAAGAATTCAAGGAGAAGGCAGCTATCACTGGGAGGTGGAGTGAAAGTTGCCATGGTGAGTGCTGATAGATCTGGTGGTTGTGATGCTCCAGATTATCGGAGCAGGAGCAGAAATGGTGAGACAGAAGCAGACTGAGTGGGTTGAAGAATAACGGGAAGAGGGGTGAATATAGACCCTCTCGTCAAGGAATTGTTAAATAAAAGGAATGGGGAGACCTGGGCGGTCAGCTGGGGGGATGCAGGCCAAGAGAAAGACATTTAAAAAAAAAAAAAAGGAAAGCTTAGTGATGTTTGCTGAAGTTAGAGGGAAGAAGATTTGGAAGAAGAGAGAGGAATGTCGATCGGGGGATTGACACTGGAGGTCTAAGTCTTGAAGAGGACAGACCCCTTTTCCTCTGAGAGTAGACGGGGCTCCCATAAATTGAGGTCTTCATTTAGAATTCTGCCTGAGTGTTTCAGGCACTCAGTGACTTCACCTCGACCGTGGCAAGTGTTCTGAGATTGCCTCCTTGCCCAAACTCTCTCCCATTCTTTCCACCTCACAGACTACTGTCGGATTGAAATACTGTCGCTGTCTTGGTTAGGAACCTGCAACAGAACTTTATTATCCCTAGGACAGAGGACAGTTCTGCTACTGAAGGGCTTTAGGGGTCTTTTATCATGTGACATGTACGTGGTTGTATCAGATTTGGTTTCCTCATCACACAGCGGTCACTGCAGAGCCAGGCGAGTGGACTCTGACTCCACTTCCCGTCTTGGTTCCTACATTTCACTGTTTTTCCTTTCTTTTTCTTCCTTCCTTTCTTCTTCCCTCTCTTCCTTCCCTACCTCTCTTCCTTTATGCTTGTCGTTAAGGGAAGAATATGTCTTTGTTTAAATCTGAGATTACCTTAGTCAGTGGTTCTGAATTTTGATGAGCGTTAAAAGAGCCTAGGTGCTTATTAGAAATGCAAATCTGGGCTCCACTCACAAGAGATTTGAATTCTGTTTCTGGAGTCAAGTCCATTGTGGCTGGTGTCTGGACCACACGTTTAGAAAAAGTAATTAACTACTATGTCTTTATATGTGCTGTTCTTCCTTTCTGGAATGTTCTCTTCTGTATCCCATCCCACTCTCTTTTCACATTTTCTGGGAAGACATGGTTGACCACCTGCATCTGTATCAAAGTTTCTTTGTACTTACTTCTTATTTCTGGTCAATATATCCCAATTTCTTTTTTTTTTTTTTTTTTAAACTTTTTTTTTTCAACGTTTTTTATTTATTTTTGGGACAGAGAGAGACAGAGCATGAACGGGGGAGGGGCAGAGAGAGAGGGAGACACACAGAATTGGAGACAGGCTCCAGGCTCCGAGCCATCAGCCCAGAGCCTGACGCGGGGCTCGAACTCACAGACCGCGAGATCGTGACCTGGCTGAAGTCGGACGCTTAACCGACTGCGCCACCCAGGCGCCCCTATATCCCAATTTCAAACTTAGCTCTTCTCCTGCTTAACCGAGCACCAGACAGCGTGATGGCTGCTGGGGTCACACGAAGCAACGGAATGTGGACCTGAACTTTGGGAGGCACATAATTTTACAAGGATGGCATTTTCAGGGAGCTATTTTTGCATTGCCCATCAGACCATAGGCTCCTCTAGGACACGGGCTATATTTATTTAAAATCTACCACAACTGCCATCCAGTGCTGGGCACTGAATAGGGGGTCAGTAATTATTGGTAGGTAGAAACAGGTTTTGGTCTTGAGATCTGTTCGGTTGGGGAAGCTAGTTCTTCCTTCCAGATCCTTTCCTCTAAGTAGTCCTCCCTGAAGCACCTTCCTTGACAATTGCCATTAGGCCCACTGTTTACAGTTTTATCTCCCTCAGCTTCACCTTGCTCTGGCTGTATTTGCATGTACTTGCTGGTTTGGCTGTGCAAAGCCACACATCCAAGGGCCTGGGCAGTCAGCCAGTGCTCCCAAGCCCTTCCACGCATTGTGTCTGACTTCCTCTTTGGTAGGAGTCCGT
This sequence comes from Neofelis nebulosa, assembly GCF_028018385.1. NCBI lineage: Eukaryota > Metazoa > Chordata > Mammalia > Carnivora > Felidae > Neofelis > Neofelis nebulosa. The sequence goes on from NC_080784.1 coordinate 17,148,223, forward strand.
GTGATTTTCATGCTTTGGAGGATTTGGGCCCTTGTGAAATCTCTTCTGGGGAATTAGCCACACTGAATTCCATGCTTTGTGTCTGCCCTCAGTGCTGGCAGGAGCCTATATTGTTTCGTTCCCACGTCGTCACACTCCTCGGGACGATGTGATGGTTCAGCTCAAGTTCATTTGGTATTCCCCTCTGAAATGTCACTGAGTTTTCCCACTGTTTGCACTGAATTAACTAATAACAGTCAAGGGAATCATTAGTATGCTGGAAACATGAACTGAGGCAGTGTGGGCTGAGCATCAAATAAAGGACTCTCTCGGGCACCAGCCTCTGTTACTGTTGGTGGCTGCCATGTTAGTGCTAGTGCTTTTGCAAATCGCAGCGTCATGGAGACAGATGGAGACACAGAGAGGAGAGAGAGAGAATTTGTTGGTCAGAGTAAGGGAGACCTTAAAAACGTTTTCCCACAGAAGCAGCTTAACGTGGGCATTTTCATCCTTACTGGATTGTCTCCTGGGTGGACTTCAAACTAAGTGAGGGCATGTTGCTTCCTGCCGCTGGCAGGTTGAGTAAGATGCTTCTTTCTTCATGCCCTAATTACCTGTTTCCTATTCTGGGAAAGTGAACTTGATCAGAAGAGCTACCATGATGTGTCAGATGCTGTGCTAAACATTTCGTGTGCCAATTATTTCTTTTTTAAAATTTTAAAAGGTTTGTTTATTTTAGAGAGAGAGAGAGAGAGAGAGAGAGAGAGAGAGAGCTAGTGGGGGAGAGGGACAGAGGGGGAGAGAGAGATAATCTCTATTAGAGAAGACAGAGTGTGGAGCCTGGCACAGGGCTCAATCCCATGACCCTGGGATCATGACCTGAGCCAAAATCAAGAGTCAGAGGCTTAACTGACTGAGCCACCCAGGTGCCCCTACATGCCAATTATTTCTAATTCTTAAAACAACCCTGCAGAATAGGTATTATTATCCTAGGCTATTGAGACTGTGAGAAGGTATGGCATCTGTCCGAGATCATACATCTAGTAAGTGGCAGAACTGGATTCAAACCTGGATCTGCCTCTTTCTGTGTCTTCCTGATTCTTCTGCCATTCCATGTTTCCTTTTAAGGCACATTTGCTAAGGTTTATTGACCCCAGAGAGCATCTGACAACCTCTCTAGACTGGTGGGTGCAGTTTGGAGGTCACTGAAAAGCCAGCAGCTCCGTTCACACTGAAGTTTCATTTTCCGCGGGGACTAAGGTAAGGTCACAAAACATCGTGGAAAAGGATTCCCCAGAAACTGAAATCAGTCTTGCTCACTATAGCCTGTTAATGCTGTTTTCAGGATCCTAGAAATTCCTGCCTAAATGCATCTCAGGAAATCAAAGACCTAATCTTCAGTTGAATGGTGTTTTACTTGATAGAATTAACTGCCCTCAGTTTCCTGTAGATGTACCTTCATATTTTTAGTGACACTAGTGAGCAGTCAGAAGAGCCAGGATGCATATTTACGATAAAAACACAACCGAACTCATTCTTGAGTAACAGAGAACATGTGTTTTGGGGCTTTTCTATTTGGAGTCAGTTTATCATCACTATGAAAACATTTCAGATGAGAATGGAGTCAGTGGAAACCCTGGGGACTGCACAGGGAGTTGTAGATTTGGATGGCCGGATGCCTGGCCTGGGTGTAGTCACTCAGGAGGTTTGAAGCAAAGCACTAATGCTAGAATGTAATCTATCACACACGCCTTGGCCATCTCCTTGAGCATTTCCACCTGTTTCACCACTGGGAGTCATGGCTGGTCTCCTAACAAATAAAACGTGTGTGTTCTGTACTCAACATGTCAATTAAGTCAAGAGAGAACTAGGTCCCATGTATAGTCATCTTAATGGTGTCTAGTTTTCTTTCTTTCTTTCTTTCTTTCTTTCTTTCTTTCTTTCTTTCTTTCTTTCTTTCTTTCTTTCTTTCTTTCTTTCTTTCTTTCTTTTTTAAACATTCTTTAACTTAAGGTGAAAAGTAGGGATAACTAACTAATGAGTAATTTATGTAATCCGTATTTAAATTATGTGGAAAATATTATCCTGAGCCTCCTTTTTTTGTGGGAGACACATTCTGGAGTGGAGGAAAATAGTACTTCTGCCCTATTTTCCTCAGTTTTCTGGTGACACCGGGAAGGAAATGAACATTATAGAGTCTAAATCCTGGCCCAGGTGGTAGTGGTTGGAGGGAAAGTCTTCACTCTACAGGAAACCATCTGCAAGGAAGATACTCTTGCTGTTCCCCTAGAATAATGAAATCGCTAAGTTTTAGACATAACCTTGGATGTTCATGGTACAGATTAAAACCAAACTCCACGAAGATTCTGCGCCTAGGTATTCTGTTAAAATCGTTCATCCCTTGGATCCTGTCATTCCACAGATTTCTGGCTGTTCTTTGACATGGATCACGGGAATGCTCCTTCTTAGTTCTTTCAAAAGGCCTCTTCTATAGCTGCTCTTAAATGTCAGTGATTCCCACTCTCCTGTGATGTTTTGGAATCTCATTACGTGTTTTTATTAAAACCCAAAGCTTTTTTCTGCTTCAAAATTAAAGCCGACCGAGGCACCTGGGTGGCTCAGTCAGTTAAGCATCCGACTCTTGATTTTGGCTGAGGTCATGATCTCACACTTCATGAGTTGGAGCCCCTCATCGGGCTCTGCACTGGCAGTGCGGAGCCTACTGGGATTCTCTTTCTCTGCCCCTCCCCCACTCATGATGTCTCTGTCTCTCTCAAAATAAATAAATAAAAACTTAAGAAAATTGAGAAATTAAAGCCTACCTCCCTCGATCAAATTTATAACCAATTATTACTATTTTTTATTTTTTGGACACGAGATCCAGTGTCTATTCAACTTTTTCTTTCTGAGAAACTCAAACTCAACTTGTCCTAAGTTCAAATCTTTTTCTTCTTTCCTTCCTCTCCCCTCTGTTCTGGTGAAGAGCAGCATCACCACCGTGACAGTTACTGAAGGCTCAAGTCTGAGTGTTCTCTTCCACTCCTGCCCTGAAGCACCCCTGAAATATGACTGCTGACCACATCTCATGGATTGCCTCAGTACATTACCAGCTCTTATATCATGCCCCTTGTCTCTAGGTCCGTTCCTTTAGTTAAGTTACCCCACATTCCTCCCGGCATGACTAGCAAACTCTCCTCACTTCTTTCCTTGTCCTTGGTTTTATAACCTCCAATTCATTCTGCGCACTGCTGCTAAAGTGATCTTTTCCAAAATGTAACAGTAATCATGTCCCTTATTTATCTGTTTAAAATTCCTCAGCGACTCTCCAGTAGCTTCCAGGATAAATATCAGACTCCTTAGCGTAGCCCACAGGGCCTAGATGCTCTGCCTCAAACCAGACCTCTGTCCTCAACCTCCATCCTCCCGACCAGACATGCTTTCTCCAACCAAGTAACACTTCTTATGGCTAGCAGAACTCACTGGAGTCTTTAACGAGGATGCTTCTTTGGCCTAGAATTCATCTATTCATTCACAGATTAAATAATTGATTCAACAAATATCTGTTGAGTGTCTGTTCTGTACCAGGCACCATGACACTTCCTGGGGACACAGCAGTGAACATGAACATGACAGAGAAAGATCCTGCTCTAATGAAACTGACATTCTATTGAGAGAAGACAGTATAAAACAGACAATGAATTGCAGATGGTTTTGAAAGTTATGAAGGCAAGGAGCTAGCAAGGGAATGAGAAAACAAGTGCTAAAAGGTATATATGAACGTGTGGGACTTCTTCACATGGGGTTCTCTGGGCATGTTCTCCTGAGGAGGGCTATTTGAACACAGATCTTCGCTGGGCAAGAACAGCCATTAGGTCTGGGAACAACATGTGTAAAGGTCCTGCGTTGAGAGTGGCCTTGGCATTTTCACTGGATATTAAGAAGCCCAAAGTGGCTATAGTTCAGAGGTGGAGGGAGAGAGTGACAAGAGATGAGGGAGAAGAGGGGGCAGACACAAAATAGTGTTCGACATTGTAGGCCGTGATGGAGAGTCTAGCTTTTATTTTACAAACAGAGGAATGACATCAGGTTTATATTTTTAAAAAATTCCTCTAAAATAACAACTGTTGGCAGGATGTAGAAAAATTGGAAACCTCACACACTGCTGGTGGGAATGTAAAATGGTGCAGCCACTGGAGGAAAACAGACGGTTCTTCAGTAAGTTAAATTCACAGAATTACCTTATGATCTAGCAATTGCACTCCTAAGTATACACCCCAAATAATTGAAAATTGGTGTTCAAACAAAAACTTGTATATGAATCGTTCAGAGCAGCACTATTTAAATAGCCAAAAGATAGAAACAACTGAAATGTCTATCAACTAATGAATGAATAAAAAAATGTGGTATATCCATTCAATGGAATATTATTTCATCTTAAAAACGAAGACAATACTGATAAATGCTACAATATAGAGGGACCTTGAAAATTATATGCTGAGTGAAAGAAAGCAGACACAAAAGATCACATATTGTATGATTCCATTCATATGAAAGTCCAGAGTAGGCAAATCCACAGAGACATAAAGCAGATAGTTGTTGTCAGGGGCTTGGGGTGTGGGAACTGGGGAGAGACTATTTAATGGGATTTCCTTTTGGAGGTGGTGAAAAGATTCTGAAACTAGACAGTGGTGATGGTCGTACAACATTGTGAATAACCCAATGCCACTGTATCGTATACTTAAAAATGGTTAAGGTGCTAAGTTTTATCCCATGTGTATTAAACTTGGGCCGCCATAACGAATACCACAGATGGGGTGACTTAAACAATAGAAGTTTATCTTTTCACAGTTCTGGAGACTAGGAAATCTAAAATCAAGGTTCCGACAGGGCTGATGTCTGGTGCTCGCTCCTTGGGTTGCAGACAGCTGCCTTCTCTGCATGTGCTTAAGTGGCCTTTCCTCAGTTGCCTTCCAGAGAGAGAGTGAGTGGGCTCTCTGATATATCCTATCAGATCAGGGTCCCACCTGTATAATTGCATTTCACATTAATTACTTCTTTACCTCTAATACAGTCATATTTGGGGTTAGCACTTCAATGTATAAATGCAACGGGGAGACACAATTCAGTCCATAGCATTATGCATGTTTACAATGAAAAAATATTCTGGTGACTGCGTGGAGCTTGGATTAGTGAAAATAGGGAGACTAGCTAAGAAGCTAGTACAGTAATCCAAGTGAGAGATGATATTTGGTCTTAAGGTGGTAGAGAGGAATACATAGCCTGTGCCCTTCTTATTTTCGTGAGGAGAGATTCTCTATTATCCTTGTCTTCCTACCCCACCCCTTACTCTTCCTTTTCCCATAATGGCATTTGAAGGCGTTGGTCCACATTTCTTAATGGGGTGGAGTTATTCTCTTAACAAACTCTAAGGATTGGGGATCCTGTGCCTTTTCTTCCCTCTGTTGTCAGGCCCAGTGTGAGATAGTAATCCTATTCTGTAGACCCCAAATTTCCCCTGGAGCACTGTCAGTGCCAAGATAAGGGTGAGATGGGGGGGGGGGGGCGGGGGCGGTTCGTAATGTATTAGCAAGTTCACTCGACTACAAACCAAATATGTTTCTCTAATGAGCTTCATCATAATGCAGGTGCTATTTTTGTTTCCATCTGTATGGCTCATTTAGCCTACTCCACAGAGCCTTCAAATCTCAGCTCCGTAGGGTGCCTCTCTTCTGTTTTCTATAGGACCACGTGCATTCTCCTTGCTTAGCACATACCAACCATACTGCAACCACTTATTAAGTGATTAATAATTATTAAGCCACTGCATTCCAAATGCACATTGTATTTCATACTATTGTAATGTACTGTGATGCAGGGCTTCTAAAGACATTAAGCTGCTTAAATGTGAGGCCAGTCTCAATTGCTTTCTATTTTCCATGGCTGGTACAATGTCTGACCCACAGTATGTGCTTAATAAATGTTTGTTGAATACACAGTTAGAGTAGAAAAGTTATTGAAGTGCTAACCCCAAATACGACTGTATTTGAGGTAAGGAAGTACTTAATGTGAAATGTGATTATATAGGTGGGACTCTGATTTGATAGGATATACCAGAGAGCCCACTCACTCTCTGTGGAAGGCAACTGAGGAAAGGCCACTTGAACACCTTTCTTTACAAAAGAGCCAGAGAAGATAAGAAAGTCTACAAATCTTCCTTGCTATCAAAAGTTAACTTACTATCAAATAGTTGACTGTTATTAAAAAAAAAAAAAGATGAATGTTGGTGAGAACGTGGAGAAATTGGAACCATTGTGCCCTATTGGTGAGAATACAACATGGTGCAGCCCTTATGGAAAGTAGTATTGTGGGTCCTCCCAAAATTAAGAATGGAACTACCATATGATCCCATAATCTCACTTCTGAGTATATAACCAAAATAACTGTAATCAGGATCTCAAAGAGATATATGCACTTCTGTGTTCACTGCAGCATTATTCACGACAGCCAAGTTATGGAAACAATCTAAATGGCCATTGACAGCCGAATGGATAAAGAAAATGTGGTATATACACACAACAAATATTATTCAGCCTTTTAAAAGGAGGGGCACCTGGGTGGCTCAGCTGTTGGAGCATACAACTCTTGATTTCGGCCCAGGTCATGATCCCAGGATCGTGAGATTGAGCCCTGCATCAGGCTCCATGGGGAGCCTGCTTAAGATTCTCTCTCTCTGTCCCCTTTCCCCGCTTGTGCACCCTCAATCTCTCTTCCTAAAAAACAAAAAATAAAATGAAGGAAATCCTGCCATATGTGCCAATTTGGATGAACCTCGAGGACACTATGCTAAGTGAAATAAACTAGTCATAGAAGGACAAATACTACATAATTCCACTTATATGAGGTATTGAAAATAATCAAACTCATAGAAGCAGAGTAGAATGGTCATTGCAAGGGGCTGCGGGGAGGAGGAAATGAGATACTATTCGTCCATGGGTATAAAGTTTTAGTTTTTACAAGATGATTAAATTCTAGGGATCTGCAATAAAACATTTAATTTAACAATGGTGTATTGTACACTTAAAATTTTGTTAAGAGATGATCTCATAGTGTTCTTACCACAATAAAAAAATTAGCTTAAATCATGGAAGAAATTGGATCCATAATTCATATGTAACTATTCACTTACAGAGTATGTCCAGCAAGGCAAGCAGAGTTCTTTCATGTTTTGATAAGCTCATGACTGTGATACTCAACTGGAATTTGTAGTCTTCTCTGAAGTTTTTCTGAATTGCTACAGTCATGGAGTGATATCTTCTTGGAGCCGATTGTCTGAAAGTCAGCTGGGGACACGAAGTTGGTATGTGTTTTCAATTCCTGGGATAGTGAAAGGAAGTAATGTTCTTGGGGTCATCTCTCTTCTCAGAAAATTGGAAAAGGTCGAGAAATTAAATTATACATTCCTTTAGATGCAAAAATGAATGTCTGTCAAAAAAGAATGTCCACCTAGGGACATGAATCCTTTTGGTGGTTGACTGGGTTCATGGTTGTGGTCTGAGGGCATGAAATGGGTTGAAACCTGCTTGTTAATATGAGTCCTTTGATTTGCATTTTTAAAAATGTATTTGTGTGAGACAGAGAGAGATAAAGCACAAGTGTGGGAGGGGCAGAGAGAGAGGGAGACAAAGAATCCCATGCAGGCTCTGTGCTACGGAGCCTGACAGGGGCTCGAACTCACAAACTGTGAGATCATGACCTGAGCCAGAACCAAGAGTTGGAGGCTTCACCGACTGAGCCACCCAGGCGCCCCTGATTTGCATTTTTAAAATTTTCATTCTCCAAGTGGAAAATTGACCTGCTACAAAGTACAAATTTCCTGAAAGCTAGACTGTAAAATGATTTAAAACCTATTTTGAGATGTTTCAAATATTTTGAAAAATGTTAGTTATGTATAACTGAAGATAGTGTGCTGCCTAAAAATATAAGCAAAATAGTTTAAAGATTATGCTAATTGGCAAGTGAAACATAAATAATAAGTTGTACATTTACCTGGCGGTATGATATTTAAAAGAAGCCAAGATTAAAAGGAAAAACTTGTATCTATGGGCGTCACGGAGAAGTGACTATGGAGACTGACTGCCTTTCATGTGCTTTGTGTGGAGATATGCTCCTGTGTCCCAGGAAAATGCTGTCTTGTCTCTCTCATGGGTTAAATTTAGCCTCCCTCCCAACCTAAAACGTGCTTTTTAATAACACAGGGCCTCAGTGGAAGCAAGATATCTTTTTAGTTAAGTATTTTTTGAAGGTGGATGAGATGGTGATTGACTCAAGAGGTTGGTGGGAGGCTTAGCAGGCATTCCTAGAATTGCAGGCGTGTCCGATTCCATTTTACAAAGGAGTTTAAAATAGAAGACACAGAATTAGTCTGTCTAGGAGCTTTAATATTGCCTGGTCATCCAGCTGTGATGTGGAGGCCAGAACAGTGGCAACCAGTGTTTTCAGAGCCCTCAGTGGTACGTCTTCTTAGGAGTCTTTCACTGGGGCCCTCGAAAGAAAAGTTGTCTTTATCACAGAAGCGTCTAGAGAGTCTTAAGATATTTACATTGTTCTACCCAGTTAGGAAATTCAAGTTTAATCGATGACTGCAGCTTTAAATGAATTGTCAGGAACAGGCAACTTCTTTTATTGATGTTAGACTCCTGTACCATCTTCTACTAAGGTTTTAATGGGCTCTCTCTCTTAGGGTTAGGACACAGATTTTACTTTATTTAAAGAAGATCATGCAGTTCGTTCCAGGGACACAAAGAAAACAAAGAAAAACAAAGCACTCAAGGGGCGCCTGGGTGGCGCAGTCGGTTAAGTGTCCGACTTCAGCCAGGTCACGATCTCGCGGTCTGTGAGTTTGAGCCCCGCGTCAGGCTCTGGGCTGATGGCTCGGAGCCTGGAGCCTGTTTCCAATTCTGTGTGTCTCCCTCTCTCTCTGCCCCTTCCCCGTTCATGCTCTGTCTCTCTCTGTCCCAAAAAATAAATAAAAAACGTTGAAAAAAAAATTTAAAAAAAAGAAAAACAAAGCACTCAAGTAGTCCAAATAGAGCTGGTTGCCTATGCTTTTTGCATTCAAGTTTTGGATTTTTCTAGGTCTCTCTACCACGTGGCATGAATAACGATAAGACCAGTTCTCATTGTGTTGGGAGTAAATACTCTCAATAAAAGAAAGCACATATTTGCAGCAGGCATGCCTTGGAATTCATGATTATCTGGGCAAGGGTGAATGAAGGGCTTGTGAGCCCACTGGGTGTGAAGTGAATATTTAAATGAAGAGCAGTTATAGGAGTGACCCCTTCTGAAGAAATTGATAGTAAGGGAAGAGAGAGTAAGAGGCTGGGTAAATACTCAAAAGCTGGTGCGAGTCGATGGACCACTTTAAAAGGAGAGGGGTAGGGGCGCCTGGGTGGCGCAGTCGGTTGAGCGTCCGACTTCAGCCAGGTCACGATCTCGCGGTCCGTGAGTTCGAGCCCCGCGTCAGGCTCTGGGCTGATGGCCCAGAGCCTGGAGCCTGTTTCCGATTCTGTGTCTCCCTCTCTCTCTGCCCCTCCCCCGTTCATGCTCTGTCTCTCTCTGTCCCAAAAATAAATAAAAAAAAAAAAAAAAAAAAAAAAAAAAATAAAAGGAGAGGGGTATATCCAGTGGTTATCATTCCAGATTGGTCATATCAATGGATCTAAGGCCTAAGGCAAGGAGTGATTTCATGAAAATATCTATGCGATGTAAGCGCACACACTGCTAGTTACTCTCGTGCTAGCAACTGGTGTCTTAAGAGGACCACTTCCTTAGCCAATAACACCCTCAACCCTGGGCACGGCTAGCTTCTGGGGTTGGTGGCCCTGGGACGTAAGTAGAGATTAGCAGCAATATCATTGCCTCTGGGAGGGAGCCCATTGGTGTAGTTCCGTTGCCCACTCTCCTGGGAACTGTTCTCAGGACCAGTGACTTCAGTGGGCATAGACAGAAGTGACGGCAGCTTCTCTGGGCCCTGGTGATTTTGACTTCATCATGTGTCATTGGCATACACTGCCACTTTTGGCGTAAACAGTCGTAGGAGCTGGGCCATGCAAGAGGGCACAGTGGAGAGCATGTGAAATACCCCTGGCGAGGTAGAGGAGAATTAGAGAATTCAAGGCAAGTTGGAGGTCCTCCAGAATTGGGGGGGCAGGGCCAGTGTTGCAGTCTTTAGCCTTTAGTTGTGACCTTCTCTTTATCCTAGGTTAGGACAACCTGAGAATGAGATTTGATTACTTTGGACCAGATATTCAGCTTAAATTCTGATGTTTTGAAGTGTGAGGTGTTTAGAGGAAACCAATAAATAACCAAGAAAGGAGAATTGTAAAGCACTCCTTTCCTTTCGGTTTTCTTTCCATGTTTCTTAATTCACGTCAAGATTTTTTTTTTTATTCCCTTTATTTCAAGATTTCCAGCTTAATTTTGCAGGAAGAGAAGCTTTGTATAAGTAAACATTCCGTTTGCATTCTTCCCACAAATGTGAAAGGAATATAATGAGGATGAGTTTTATTGAAGCCCTAAAGGCCAGAGCCAACTGGATAGATCCTTTAAAAATACATGGTGGCTGTTAACTCTGGAAATTGAGCATCACTACTTTCCATTCTGTCATTTACTCCTCAGTGGCTCAGCTCCACGTTGATCATTAGAATCAAACGTCATCTCCAAGTTTGGCAAACAGCTGCCCTATTTGGTTTAGGGCTAAAGCCTGTTCTGGCAAAGATGGATCTACTCATTCCAGATGAGAAGGTTTGGATGAGAACAGTGTGGCTGTCTGCCAGAGCTGTGGGGATCAGAACGAAGGCTGCAGTACGTGCACCTCGTGAGGTGGACCCAGGAGTGTAGATGAAACCTATAGACTTGGACTCTGTGTGCTAAAGGTTCAAACTTTGAGCTCTCAAGCCAGCAAAATCCAATCATGAGACAATCACACAGCCTTGGATCTAGGTATGTTACATCATATCCCCCGAAAATCCTTACACATGGCAAAGGTCAGTTACATCTCAGTTCTCCTACCAGAGGAATATTAGCCTGGTCTCTCATAAAACTCCCTGTCCATATGTCACACGTAGTGGTAATGATAATAGAAACAGTAATTTGCTATTACTACTAGAAATATTCTGGATAATATTGCGTTAGTTTAGCCCTTAAGTAGCCATTACGAATCTACCAGCTTCCCACTTATTTGCTGAATAAACTTCTGTGTGTCTAACATTGTGTAATGGCAGATAAAAATGAAGCTAGAAATGACATTCCCTGGCTTTGAGAAGACAAGACATGCTTGTATAAAATAACTTGAGGTAATACGCGGGTAGAATCGGGGTTAGCAGTTTCAAAAGTTAAAGACAATTCTGAAAAAAAAATGCAGGGGTGGGAAGTAGTCAGGGAAGGATGTCTGATTTTTCTGCACATGATAAAGAAAATGTTTGATCCTAGTTGGCAGAGAAGAGAGGATTTAGCTTTGTAGGCTGGTAAACAGCAGCAAAACGATGTAGGTAGGCAAAAGCACCCTGTATGGATTAATGGTAAAGGAAGAAGCAGTGAGGAGCTTGGATAATGGTTGCAGTGGTAGGAGAAAGACTGAGTAAAGATAAGACCAGCCTAAAATGTTCTTGTTAAGGTTGTTGGAAGGAAGCACTGGATAGGTTGGGTGGACCCATGTGATGGAGGCTCTTAACTATCTCGCAAGGGCCTTTGGGTTATCACTCACTCATTCACTTGTTGATACATTTATCAAATGTTTATGTGTTTGGCACTGGACTAGACATTGGGGATGAACAGGACTGATGCCCTAAGGAAGTCACATTAGGGAAAAGAGGCACATAAACAGCTCCATAACATAATGGCTCTAAAGAGGTCTGTAGAAAGTAGCCTGGTGACAAAGCAGAAGGATTAATTTTGCCTGGAATGGAGGCAAGGCTAAGCAACCTTGGAAAAATATATGTTCTGAACCAGATGGAACTGATGGAGTAGGCTATAGAAGCTATTGTAGAACAATCCAGACCCAATGAGAACAGACTAGATGCAGTTACAAAAACTGCAATGGGCACCAGTGAACAAGGAGGGAGGCAGAGGTACTGTAAAGATGCCGTGAAGCTTAGGTGTGCAGCAGACCTAGGTTTGGGTTACTGGAGAAAAACTGTGTGGGAAGGCGGCTGGACGCCCACCAAAGTTCTCACTCATGGGATGGCATTCTTGGTCATTTCCTTTGCATCCTCTAATGCTTCAGGCATTTTCTGTGCCTCTGAATCTGTGACTGTTTCCCTCACATCCCCTTCCACCCCCCGAATGCTCTTGTTCTCCTGGAGAAATCTTATTTATCCTTCACATGTCACTTCTCTTGTACCCAGAGTAATTCCTCACTCCTATAGGTAAATATCTCCACTTTGTATATAACTCGACTTTGGCACTTACCTTATCATAGTTCGCCATTTATGTGCGGATTTCCTCTGTAGATGGTTCATTCGAGGACAGGGATTGTGTTTTATTTATAGCAAAAGCAAGATTGAGCCTAGTCTTGGCTTCGAATCCCTGCTTTACCACTTACTAGCTCTGTGAATTTTAGAAACATGGTTAATCTCTCTTTACTTCATTTATAAAATAGGGCAAATAATATCTACCTAATAAGGTTACTAATTAAAAACCAAGATCATGTATGTAAAACAACTGTCAGAGTGATTCATTCATAAAGACTCAATAAACATTAATCTTTTTCTTCTCCTTTACTCACCATTCATATCCACAGTGCTCAACACAGAGCCTGGTATATAGTAGGAACTCAACAACTTTGGTTGGATATACAAACTGTAAAATTTACCGGTGCTTATCACATTCCTTCCAGACATTGTTCTAGGCACTGTGGGTGTATATGAACTCATTTAATGCTTTCCGTAACACCGTGAAAACATCATTAGTATCCTCATTTTACTTATGAGGAAACCAGGACATGATACCCGAAGTCTCTGCTCTTGTCTTAATTAACCCTTTTTCTGCAGGTTCATTCTGTGGAATTTACATATGATGTTGAACCTTCTGGCAGTTTCTCCTGGTGATGATCTGGCCCATTCAGAGGGTTCCAAAAAGCAAGATTGCCATTTGTCTTGAGTAAATCCATTCTTGGTAAGCATGCAGGGACTTCTGAAGGCTTTTCAATTCTTCAAAAATTATTTCCTGTAAGAAAAAAGAGCTATTCCTTTTTTTTTTTTTTGTGGAAAATCCTCCACTAGTATGGACATCTACTCAGATTAGCCTGTGATTTAACTAAGTAATATATTCGTTTGAGTCCTACTTAGAGGTTGCTCCATTGTCAAGATATAGAGTTATAAGACATGATAGTTGCCCTTGATGAATAACCAGTGCCACCAGCACCAAAACTGCCATTTTGTGAACTAACTTCTATGTGGCATCCCTAGGACTAAGTTACAACTCACTGCTACATCTCCATTTTGCAGCTGAAAACTAAAGCTCACAGAGATAACTAATTTGCCCAAGGTCACAGAGCCAGCACATCTTTGTACTCAGCTCTTCTTGACTCTGATTTTACTTGGGGAAACAAGAGCAACATAATTAGGGGAGCTGGACATGGCTTCATAGGGGTTTATCCTTGGTTCGTCTCAAGAGGAAAGGATTGAAGATATATGATCAGTACTCTCCAGGGTAGAGTTCTCGCTGTCTGGGTGACATTCATGAGAACCTCGTGTTATTTCAAGCGAGCAGCAGTGCAGAAGAGGAGAATAGAGCGGAAGACACAACGCAGGGTGGCTTGGGTTTGGGGCTGGCTAACTCCTCAATTTATTACAAAACTAAGAATAATACTGGTATTTGCCTCAAAGCGTTGTTGTGAGGATTAGTTGGCACCAAAAAGATACTTTACCGAGGTAATTTGCTTATAAGGGCATCTATTTATTTGTCTGCCTGGCTTCTATGAGGCAGAGAGAGGCATTCACTTATTAGCGGGAACATAAATAGAAATGGCACAGAGACATGAAGCAGGAGGTTCCTGAGGAAACCACGAGGGAGCCATGAGTATGAAGAACCAAAAGGCAGAGAAGGGAGGATGTGAACTGTGTATCACCAGAGTGGTGGGAATTGTCACATTTTTATCCCTGAAGGGCAAGAAGGTAACCCAATGTATTAATTTTCTATGGCTGAATAACAAATGACCACAAACTTTGTGGCTTAAGATAGACAAGGTTATTATCTCACAATTTCTGTGGGTCAGAAGGCCAACCATGGCTGAGCTTGGTCCTCTGCTCAAGGCCAACAGGGAATCTCAGTCCAGTTTTCTACTGTGCTGTCTTCTAGAACAACATAATCAAGGAGCAACCACCCCGCCGTCCTCACAGTGTCTCCACATCCAAGGGGAGGGGTTACACAGTGGGTATAGACCAATGGTGGGAATCTTGGGGACCATCTTAGAATTCTGCCCACCACTCCCAGGATGATGGTGGCACCAGCATCGTTCAGTTCTTGAGCTCTATTCCAGCTCCCTGGGATCTTTGCGCAGTCCCTGGGTCTCTCCTTGCTAAATGCTGTAATTTCTTGAATGAATCAAAAGACCCTATTTAAGACCCAGAAGGAGGGAAACATAACAAAAACTACCTTTTCTGACCTGAAAAATTCTAGTGAAAAAGAAAAAAAAACTGCTTCAGTCATTTTCTTTTAATTATTCCTGATAGATATATTAGCACTGAATTTTGATTTGAGCAGAAGTACAATTACATGGCTATATACAAACTATAGCTAGTCTCAAGTCAGACATTCTTTTTAAAAAGTAGAAAGCTCCAAAAACAATTCATTTTCTGACTAGTTAGATGAGAGAATATTTTTCTATAATAAATGTCACTTTAAAATTAGCCAATGAGAGTATAATAGTTTTCTCTTTTACCCACTCACTATGTAATTTTTCAGTTTGTGGGGAAGCCAGAAGATGAATTTTTTTGTAGGAAATTAAACATTATACACATGTTTTCTCAGAAGGGGTCCACACGCACAGTATTAATTACAAGTGATGAAATGGCATAACCTTATGACATTTAATTTTGGTGGTGTTTTAGTGTATTGACGGATGGAGCCCAATTTCCTTTGTACTTTATTTAAACCCATCTTATGGTTTCTAGCAAAAAGCTTAAAACTGAGCAAAGATGATAAATAAGACTAATGTGCACAAAGTACACATTCCTTTCCAAGCTGGAAAGTACATACATTCCTTTTTTCCCCTACTCGGCCAGCTAAGCACAGACTGTACTTGTGAATAAGTCAAGAATAAAGTCATAAACTCCAAGTATGCAGTTTTAAAAACTAATTGATATATGTGACTTTTCACTGACACAAGATTCCTTGGGAAATCAGTATTGATGCTAAGTACAGAAATGACTGTGCCTTGGTTCCCTGGTTTGGGACACCTTGGGACCCTTCCTTCCCTGTTGGCATTAATGTGCTGCAGGGAGGAGCCAATTAGATAGAAACGGCAGCAGCCCTCTGTCATTGGGAGAACAGGGAGCAGGACAGGCTCCAAGTTTTCCACGTTATTTATTTTCCAATAGGTCTGGGTCTCTTTCCCTCAGACACTAACACTCAGCACAATAGGACTAATCTTCCCCATTTGCTCTTTTGGGGTCTCCGCCTCTCAGCATGAAGGTAGCCCAGATACAGGTGATGAGAGCGCACCTGTTTCTGTTTTCCTCTTAGTGGGATAGTGCTACTTAGGTGATACAGTTGCATGACAGGGAAGCCCACGGGGTTTCTGGGAAGATGGAGCCTCGGAGCCACAAGTGCTCGCGTCTGGCCTTGCACCTTCAGGTCTCCCTGGTCACCAGTGTCTCTGCCTCCCCACAGGTGGGCAAGGACACTGAATGGACTTTCTATTCCCATGCTCACGTTCAGCCAAGAACATCCCACAACAAAACTCCCAGATCCCAAACCTAATAGCTCTTGGTGGCGCATCTCTTTCCATTGCCATGTAAAGCCATTTGCCTTTTAGCACATACACTGTGGCAGAGCGACTAGAACATGCGATGCCAGCATCAGCTGTACACTTGGCCCCGGGTTGACAGTTCTTCTACGTATGCCCTGCTATTGTGTCTGGGTCCATCCTCCAGAAGCCTGATCTCATCATCGCGATAAATGTCTCTATTGTCTTTTTCTGTTCTTTGTCTCACATAGGATCATACTAGTTCATTAGGTATATTTTGAAGTCTTTGGCCCTTAAACAGAAAGGGTCAGGCTCCTAATCCCTAGGTCCTAATCTAGGTCCTCTGCCCCTTTGTAGGAATATGGTTGCAAAGTGATACACGGGGAAAGGCAGCAGTCAGCAATGTCAGTGACTGAAATGCAGATAGATGTGTTGATGGAAGGTGACATCTATTTCCTCTACCAGTGATCGGCAGGACTCAAGATCTTGCCATACTCTACATTATATGAGGGCAACAAAGGGACTTGAGTTGTATCCACATGATAATGACTGTGCTCACAACAGTCTAAATATAGTGTCACTTATTTTCAGGTGATAGTGTTTCTGCTCTCAGGAATTCTCTCTGACTAGATTCCATTTATTTCTCTTTTAATGTTGAAAACTTCTGCGATTTCCTAGAGGGTTTGTGTGGCTTGTTTATCAAGTGATGACAGAGAAATTTTTCTCCAGATCACAGCTATTATAGGCAGGGTTCTGTCTTTTTCCTGACTCAAGGGTGGTATCTTCATGTTTGAGTGGCATTACTTCCTAAAACATTTACTCATTGTCTCCTTAGGCATAAACTTGTTCCTCTGAGTGATGAAATTCTGGTTCTTGGGCTTTAAAAGTATTTTCTTCAGTTTTCCTGTCCTGTGCTCCTGAAGCAGAACCTCTTCTGGTTCTGAGGGAGCCACATAACCCCTCTGCACTAGGGGTAGTGTTTGCCAGTGTCTGCTCTTTGGGGAAGGAGAAGAGCTGCTGGAAAAATGTAACCATCCTGAGACCAGAGAGGAGCTTAGCCAGAAGTTGCCAGATTGCTCTAGGAAGGAAAACTATATTTAGCAAAATAGTATTAGTTTGTCAATATCTTTTTTTCCCCCTCTCTCTATAGAGTTACTTTTTTCTGGACATTTTATGTAAATGCAATCAGAAAATATATAGTCTTTCCCCCAATTTTAGAGGGAAAAACATTCAGTCTTTCACCAGTAAGTATAAGCTAGCTGCAGAGTTTTTATAGGATCCCTTTATCAAGTTAAATAAATTCTTTTCATTCTAGGTACTGAGACTTTTCATCACAAATGGATGTTAGATGTTATCAAATGCTTTCTTGCATGTATTGAGATGGTCATGTAGTTTTTGCACTATACTCATATTATTCTATTAAAATGATTTTATAATGATTGATTTTTACATATTCAGTCAACTTTATATTCCCAAGAGAAATCCTGCTTGGTCATGGTATATAATCCTTTTTACATGTTGCTGGCTTCATTTTGCTAATGTTTTATTGAGGGTTTTTACATCTCTACTCATGAAGAATCTTGGTAAGTGGTTTTCCTGTGATGTCTTTGTTTGGATTTTGGGAAATTTTTGCTCATATTTTATGAAAGAGTTTTTGAAGGATTGGTATTACTTGTCTTTTAAATATTTTATAGAATTCACCAATAAAGACCTCTGGGCCAAGGCTTTTCTTTAAAGAAAGATTTTCATTTAATAATTCACATTCTTTACTTGTCTATTCTTGTTTTCTCTTTCTCTTTCAGTTTCATCAATTTATGTCTTTCTATAAATCTTCTTATTTTATCTGAATTGCCTAATTTGTTAGCATAAAGTTGTTCATAGCATGCCCTTATGATCCTTTTTACTTTCTGTATGGTTGGTAGTGATGTCTTCTTTAACATTCTTGGTTTTAGTAATTTTCATCTTTTCTCTTTTTTTGTTGATCAGACTAGATCAGTTTTCTTAACCTCAGCACTGTTGATACTTGGTCCCAATTCTTTTTATTGTGGAGAAGCTGTCATATAATGTAGGACACTTAGCAGCATCCCTCCCTAGCTTCAGGCAACCACTCATCTACTTTTGTCACTATGGATTTAGTTTGCATTTTCTAGGATTTTGTGTAAATGGTACTGTAGTATGAACTCTTTTATGTCTGGCTCTTTCATTCAGCATGAGATTCACCTATGTTGTTGTATTAGTTGTCGACCCAGCCTCCTCCCCTGGCTTCCTATTTTTGATGCTAAGCAGTATTCTATCATAAGGATAGTCCACAGTTTGATATTCATACCTTTGATGGATATTTGAGTTGTTTCAGGTTTGGTTTATGCTGCTGTAAACATTTGTGATAACTCTTTGTGTGAACTTAGGTTTACATTCTTTTGGGTGAATACCTAGGACTGGACTGACTGAATCCTATGGAAGGTGTATATTGAACTTTTTGAGAGACTACCAAATAGTCTTTCTAAGTGGTTGTACCATTTTGCATTCCTACCAACAGTGTATGAAAGTTTCAGTCTCTCCACATCCTTGCCAACACTTGGTATTGGTAGTATATATGCAATTTCTTAAAGTGTAACTTCATGTAAATTAATAGTTACAAACATATACTATTATGTGTATAACAAATAATCCTAGAGAATTTTTGTTTTTTAGTGACTGAAGGAGTTTTGGGATCTCTCTCTTCCTTTTATTTTCATATGTTGTATTAAATTGGATACTTAGGAAAGAAAATTCATATTCTTTAAGTCACCAGGGGACCCCGTAACCCACTGTAGCTAGGATTAACAAAAGGCACCACTTTTAGTATTTTTGACATGAAGAATTTTTTATTTCTTAACTCTTTGAATTACAATTGGGAGGAATGGAGAAGAAAAAAAAAACGATTAAAAACTATAGGTAGGAAAGGGGGAAATAGGTTGGAATATGGTGATTTCCACAGTAGTTTCAGTTATATTTGGTCACATTGATGTCCTCAAACCATAACTCTATCCATAGATTTCAACCAAAGTCTGGGCAGCCAAATTGAGACTCCTCACATCTATTAACCTCTAGTATGCTTTCTCCTCAGTTTTCCACTTTCTACTGTTCCTCCAATTATGTTAACATGGCCTCCTAAGAGACCAAAGGTCATAAGAAGTTGGCAGCAGCTGTGACCCATTCTCCAGCTTGCTCTGTAGGCCTCGATGCTGTCCATTTCTGCCTTACTATTCAGTTACCAGCCCACAGAGCAGCTGGAGTGGGGTACAGGGGTGGAAGTCCTAGGTGAGAGGAGGACTTGGGTGGGGAGCTCACTGAAGTACATCTGGCCCTCATGAGTACTTTGGGGGGTCTTGAGCTCGAGTGAGGTCCTCCAGACATGGTGATGCTATATAAGAATGTGTGGGACTCCAACATAAGGTGAATGTGTAAAAGTGGAGAGAGAAAGTAGAAAAGAGAAAAAAGTAGAGGAAGAGAAAACAGAAGGAAAAAAATTGTCACCAAGGAAAAGATATTTTAAATTTTTTTTAACATTTATTTATCTTTGAGAGAGAGAGAGAGAGAGAGAGAGAAAGAGAGCACAAGCAGGGGAGGGGCAGAGAGAGAGGGAGACATAGCATCTGAAGCAGGCTCCAGGCTCCGAGCTGTCAGCACAGAGCCCCAGATGGGGCTCGAACTCATGAACCATGAGATCATGACCTGAGCTAAAGTTGGACGCTTCCCCAACTGAGCTGCCCAGGTGCCAGAGCTTTTTAAAAATATAAAAATAATCTACGACAAAGTTTCCCATTTTTACATTAACAATACCCACTATATCCTCTGCCTTCTCCTGCAATGGTATTTTTGGTGGGAGAGAACCAATACCATAGGGGGGAGCTGTTGTGCCTGAATGTGTTGCTGCATTCTTACCTAAATCACAGCCTGTGCAAGATGGAGAAGGGGGGAGGGGAGAATGAGTCCTGGCATGAGGTCAGAAGCCTGACTCTGTGGCTAACCAACCTCAACTCCTCTGGGCCTCAGTTTCCTCAACTGTAATGCAGCAGTTAACATGCTGCAAAATAGCCCGTTATCAAAGGGCTATTTTGAAGATCAAAATGAGATGGTGTGAAAACTGGCACTCAGTGAAGGCTTTTCATCTGCAATACTTTCATGTTTTCCAGTTTTGAAGCAATGATTGTGGGAGCTCAACCGTGGGAGCTCAACTGGGAAGCTCAATTGTGGGAGTTCCGAACAATCTCTTAATTGTCATATGTCTTCAGTGGCATAATGGGAATATAGGATTGGAACAAGTTTCATCTGGGTGCCTTTCACTTTTACTGTTTTGATTATTATCTATACTGATGCTTGCAGACAGGCAGCCCTTGAAAGATCATGGCTTCTAAAAGTTTAATTCTTTCCACTCAGTTATTGAAACTTAGCATATTTTTGCTATCCTCATTGTAGATATCATACTATCTGGCCTCACACACTCTCTGGACCAAATCTGTCCTTTCCTCTTGAGGATTGTCCAGTTTTTCTCCAGTAAACCCTGTAATGAGTTTCATTACCAAGATGCTTGCTGTTTCCATGCCTACGAGTCCTGTTTTCCAAACTGGCTGTTCTCTGGCTGGCAAGAGTGAACTGATTTAACTCCAGAAACATTTTAAACTTCCCGAAAGCTTAAATGGCCAGGGGTGCTCCCACAGATCCTCTGCAGTATTCTTTTCTGAGGTCAAGGTTCATGCTTTCTTTATAACTATGATTTTCTGTAGATGTCCAAACTGTAACGGCCATCAGAGATTGTTCTACAGCTGTCGTCACAAGAGACTGTCTTCCCACAGCCCTTCCTTTCCAGAATCTCCTGAATGCTTTGTTCTCCAGCTGCTTTTTTGATGATTTTGGTTTCCAGAACTTTTACCTGCTCGGGATGAACTTGTCATCCTTGAGCGGCCTTGGCAATGGCTTCCCATGGCGTCTGACGCTGAAGACTAAATATAGCAAGATGAAGCCCAAAGCATTCTCCAAGGAAATAAAATCGAGCAACGTAACTGGATTATTCTTGGTTATCTTGCAGATATCCGTGTGACCAGACGTCTGCAAATGGTGGTGAGGTCATTTCTAGTCGCCTTTTAATCTGCTGGCAGCTGGCTTCTGAAAGCTTCTTGATGGTTTTTCTTTTTTTTCCCAAAGCCAAAGGCAGCCAGCAATTTGGAAACTTTCCATGTTGGTTTGTCATTTCGACTTTCACAAGTAACTTTGTAAGGTTCCTTTTCCTTTCTTTCCTCATTTCAGGCTGGTTTTTTTTGTGTGTGTCGGGGGGGGGGGCGGGGAGGTGAAGGTAGGATTTTACTTGTTCATAGTGGTTGCTAAGAAAGAATCTTCTCTGTTTATAGGCCCCTAACAAATCGTGACAGCTGAGAGACAAATATGGTGTTGTGTTCGCAGGAGAGGATGGAAGGAGGCCAGCAATTAACAACCTCCAAGCACAAACGCTCACAATGAGGCCTTTGAGAGGGTCGGCTGGCATTAGGCTTCCACAGATTGCTTGAAATAATTTAAAAAGGTGTTTGCCTCATGCTTTCAATGACAAATTCATTTCCAGAAATCAGGGTTGTATAACTTGATAAGATTGTAAAATGACATAGTCTTTTCTTTCTCAAAGAAGCATTTGCTTAACAGGAGCCAAATCTCTGCAGGGTTTGTATCCGTTTTCAGAACAGGATTCTTTCACCTTTGGGTCAGAGGCTGGAGCATCACAAACCAACAAAGGGAAGCCAGGAGTATTTTGATTCAAGTTCACCTTTCTTGACTCTTCGTTTGAGGGGATTTACTTCATTCTGATGGTGTTCCCCTAGAGCAGGATGATGTCAATTGGCTGGAGTTTAGAAAAGCACTATGCAAAGAGAGAATAAAGGTGTCTTTCTAACACTAATATATAAGTGGGTTTTTGGGTCCTTCATTACAGCATAAAAGAAATAGTTAACTGGGATGAAATACAAGGCTGTGAAATGATGCTTACTGAAAAGAAGGTCTAGGGGCACCTGGGTGGCTCAGTCGGTTGAGTGTCCGACTCTTGATTTCAGCCCAGGTCATAATCCCAGAGTCATGGGATCAAGCCCCACATTGGGCTCTGTGCTGAGCATGCAGCTTGCTTAGGATTCTCTCTCTTGCTTTCCCTCTGCCCCTCTCCCCCACTCACATGCTCTCTCTCTCTCTAATTAAAAAAATAATAAAAATAAAGAAAAGAAAAGAAAGGGAAGTGTAGAGTATTTCCCCTTTAGTCAAGGATCACGTTAAGAGGTTAGAGTAGCACAGGGTGATGCTTGGGACGCCGGTGGGTCACTTTTCTAATGTTCTCTACACTATATCAACCCGTTTCACCCTCAGCACTGCCCCAGCAGGTAGGCACTATTATCATCTCAGCTTACAAGGAGAGAGGGCACGAGCAACTTGTCCAAAATGTGCAGTAAGTGTTGGAACTGTGGTCTGGATCCACAAGGCTTGGTTGAGAACCAGTGCTCACAACCGCTGCTCTGTGTGGCCTCTGTTGGGATGCCAGTGGTTCCCAAAGCCTCATCTTTGTTTCCCATCTCTCAACAGCTGATCAACAGCTCTTCTGGCTCTGGGGAGACCTCTCTGAAAAAGCTTTTCCACGGACTTAGTCGGGAGAATACCTGCCTTCCTCTCCTTCCTTTCCTGTCAACTTCCCCGAAGGGAGCGGTGTGTGTGTGTGTGTGTAGAGTCCTGAGATGACTTTGAAAGAAACACATGGAACTTTGATATGAACATAATGGTCCAGGTTTAATGTTAAATTTTTTTCCACTTTGGTACACAGTACCAAATCTGAACGTTTCCATTTGGTACCGCTACTCCACATTTGCTGTTTTAACTCAGAAGTGCTTGGATTTATTTAGTCTGTGCTCTATAAAGTGTGTCAGAAACCATCCATAAGCGCCTGGCATCAGGCTATCAACCAGTCATCAGAGGAGAAAAATTTGAGTTTCTGTTGGAGAGATTTCAAACCTGTTGAAGAGCCGAGACACACATGTCAACAGAAAACTGATGAAGTCGGGCTTGTCCTTGCCTTCAGGATGAAGTTCAAACCCTCAGCCCACATGGCCCCTAGTCACCTAACCATACTTCTGAAGGTGATTCTGCAAATGTGATTCTCTCTGCCTTTAATTCCTTCTGCAGAAGGCTTATAAGCACTGATTCTGAATGAACCAAGTTGCCTGCGTTCAGACCGCAGCTCCATCGTGGGAGCACAGAGCAAGAGGTGGGGGGCGAGGAAGGATCCGTGTTTTGAGGAAAGGTTTACAGGGGAGATAATATTTTGGCTGAATTTTGAAGGATTTATTTACCCATTCAAAAAATAATGTTGGATGTTTACTATAGGCTGGATTCTGTGACAGGTGTGGGGTGTACAGTGGGGATAAAAAGGCCCAGGTTCACCCTCAGAGGGGACACAGAGGCACTGAGAGGACCGTTAGCTGGCAGCAGCCTGGAGTTGGCAAGAGGAGGCTGTCATGGGCAGCGGTCTGGATTGGCAGGGGGCAGTTGAGGGCTCAAGTGTCAGCAGCAAGAGTAGCTCTCATCTGCCAAAAATCCTGTTGGGATCAGTTGTCCTGAGGGGCACCGATCCACAGTCCAACATGGTCAGGCCACTGCCCTGAAGAGGCCAGCTGAGGAGAGAAGCCCACTCTCCCACCATTGCTAGGGGGACTCATAAGGTTTCCTCTGTGCCCAGATCAACTTGGGAAGGAGGAAGGAAGGGGAGACAAAATCTGTTAGTGAGTGTACTGTAAGCTGAGTCTTTTCCAAAACAAAGCTGAGTCTTAAACTAGAAACATCTAAGATATTACCGATTGCTAAATTTGAGCTAACGTAAATTTTTACTGCCACCCAACAGAGTTGGAGTTCATAGGGGCAGTTTGGTTAGTTATGTAGCATATGATTCAGTTGGCGTGAAGTATCTAAAATCGGCAAAGGCGGGGTGCCTGGATAGCTCAGTCAGTTAAGCATCTGACTCTTGATTTCAGCTGAGGTCATGATCTCACGGTTCATTGCTCTGGTTGTATGGAGCCTGCTTGGAACTCTCTCCCTCTCTCTCTGCCCCTTCCCCACTCTCTCTCTTTCTCTCTCTCAAAATAAACAAAGAAACTTAAAAAAATTAAATAGGCAAATGCATAGAGACAGAAAGTAGATTAGAGGTTGCCAGGGGCTGACTGGGGACAGAAAGTGGGGAGTGACTGCTAGGGGGTATGACATTTCTTTCTGGGGTGATAAAAATGCTCTGGAATTTAGATAGTGGTGATGGTTGTACAACTTTGTGAATATACTAAAAACCACTCAATTGTACACTCTAAAGGGGTATGGCATGTGGATTATATCTTAACAAAAACTACATGGAAAACATCAGGCTGGATAAAGAAAATAAGGAAGTGGTGATTTTCTTCACACATCTGAGTACTGGTATGAGTAAAGGCCCCTCTATGTGGAAATAGGTTTTTTTTTTTTAAGTTTATTTGTTTACATTGAGAGAGAGACAGAGAGAGCGCACGTGTGCAAGCTGGGAAGGGACAGAGACAGAGAGAGGGAGAGAGAGAATCCCAAGCAGGCTGTGTGCTGTCAGTTCCCTCCCATGAAGTGTGAGATCATGACCTGAGTGGAAATCAAGAGTTGGATGCTTAAGCAACTGAGCCAGCCAGGTGCCCCTGAGAATTATTAATCAAATGTTGATTTTCCAAATATCCTAATCTGGTACCACGTTGGATTATAGTTTACATAGAGCTTTATATTTTTTTCTACAAAAATAATAAACTTCATAAAAAACTCAACTGGTAGTCAGAATTCAACTCAACTACCACTTGAAGCAAAAAGTACTTCTTAGAGAACTACACGAAAAGTGATCTACAACACACATAAACTCAACGTGAGATGACACGTGTAAATTCAGACACTTTTGGTGAAGTGTTTGCGCTTTGATTCTGTTCACCCTTTGAAGATAAGAAATGATAAACGTAGGTTTTAAGTCAGAATACTTGTGAAAAACATACAAATTGTACGTCGTACTTCCACTGAATATACGTGTTTGGTACAAATTTGTGAATTTAAAAAATTTTCCTCCTTTACTTGTTGGCCTACGTATATTTCTCTAACAGAAAACCTGCAGGTGGAAAATAAATTGCTGTCATTCAGAGCAAGGCTGAAAGTGGGCCATTTCTTGTCATGTTTTTACCGTTGCTCCAGTTGGCTTGGCTTGAAGTCTCATCGACATCGCGGACCCTACCATCTCCTCCAATCCCTAAATCCAGTGAGTGGCCAAGTCTCATTTATTGTACGCTCACGTATATTCCACTGCTGCTGCCCTGATGCAGACGATCATTTCCCCCAACTTCGACCAGGGTGGCCGCTGGCTTCTTGGCTTCCATATTGCTCCTCCTAGAGCCCTCAGAGTCAACTTCCTACAGCTTTGAGCTGCCGAAGTCACTTCCCCCGCACTCTTTCACCATGGCTCCTTTGACTGAATCACCATTTCTTTCCAGCACCTTGGTTTATCTTCTTCTATCTAAGCTATCTCATTTCCAACATTTCTTTCTCTTCATATTCTATTTTGTCCACGTGAACTAGGAAGTTTACATCTTTGAATGCCTTTTTAGAAGAATCATCCTTTTTTTGAAGCTCCCTAATCATTTTTTCCTATAGTGTGAGAGTTATCCCTGTTAGTTGCCTGAAATTCTTTCTGGAACAAGATGGTAGAGAAATGAACTATGGACTTTGGTGTCTTGATTATTTACCTTGGTCTCCTGAAAGTTTTATGCCCATGGCAGGAAGAGTTGTGTGTACCATAACTATTTCTCTTTGAGGCAACATGAGTGTGTAGGGAAACTTTAAATATTACAAATAAAAATATACAGGACATTTTTATTCTTCCCTCCCGAACTTTCTCTGTATTTTGCACTGGTTTTTGTGAATTCCCTTCATTAAGTTTCAGTAGCCTCTAAGTCTCTATTCAAAGCCTTCTTCTCCCTCTCCTGGTGACTCCCTGTTTTATCTAGGTATATTTTAGACTGATTCCTTTTTTTAAATAACTTTATAATGGAGATAAAGTCTTAAAATATTTAGTTTTTTTTTTCTTTCATGAGTCAAAAACCTTTGCCTCTTCTGCCCTCAGCATTCATTTAAACATAATTTTCATAGGAGAAATGCCAAGAGAAAGACCAAGGTAATACCCAATATTAATATTATGTGATTAAAAACCAGAACGACATAAGCAATTGTCTTGCAGCCCATTTCTTGAGAAAGGCTTCCTACTTCCCTTTATCAAAGTAATAACTGAGCTTAGAGGGCCACCATTCAGAGAACTTTTCATGTTGCAGAGAAGAGACAACATAGAAATCTATGTATTTAGCTGGAGTAGAGGTGGCGAGGACATGAGGTATAGCAGAAGTAAAAGAAAAGCTGGACCATATTCTGTCATGAGAAATGATGGAAAGATGGAGAAGGAGAGAAAGGATGAAGTGACTGGTGCGTCTCTTGATTTCCTTTCTGGAGGCCTACGCTTTAAAGTGAATTAACTTCAAGAGCAGTCTGGACCTCAGCCGACTCAGAATACGCTGGACAAAGCAATACACTCAGGCAGAAAGAGGGCTCTGGGATTTAGCTTTTCCTTTGTTCTTTATCTCACGGAGGTACAGAATCGAGGCATGAAGAATCTACAGTGGTACACACGATGGTGGGGTGAGGTGACCCCCGGCAGAGGCTGGGTACACTGCTGGGCCAGAGGCTGGAGGGAGCGCATGGCAGGTATTCAGGAGTCTGCGGCCCGCAGGAGCGAACATGAGGCCGAGTCAGCCAGGAAGTGATCATCCTGACCAAACCGAGGGAGATCAGATCACCAGTTACACCATCCTCAGATTTCAGCCCTAGAGGCCAGGAGATACCCAGGGGATAAGGGACACGGCCCTGGAGACCAGAAGAGTCAGAGGACATTGTGCCCAATACCCCAGGGCTTTGCCACTGCCATGAAGGTGTTAAGTTCTCCTTCCTCCCGATATAATTATCTCTATTATATGTTTCTGTTAACCAGAAGGTGGGGATTTGGAAGCCAGAGTAGCTGGGAAATGACATATTTTAGGGTTATTTAATGTGTAAATTCAATATTTGACCTCATTATAACTTTCTCATATATCAAAAGAAGCACATCTTAATTATAAGGAGTTAGAAAAATAAAGGTATCCATAGTCACTAAGATATGGTCATAGTCAACATTGTTGTGAATATTTTTCTAGTCTCATTTCAGTATCTATGTATTTGTGTGTTTGGTTGAACCCTATGAACTGATTGGTATTTGACTGTTTTTTACTTATAAAATTGGCAGTTTCATAGGGTCAACCAAATACACTTGTTCTAGGTCCACACACACACACACACACGCCCTTCTATTTTCTAGGTACATATACACATATGTAAAAATACACATTCTTCTTACTAAAACAGAAGATTTGTAGCACTTTTTTCACTTAACAATGTATTGTGAACATGTTTATACATCATTAAATAATGTTCCATGAGGTCTTTAAAAATGACTATGGGGTATTTCATAGTAAAAAGTGCCACAATTTATTTAACAATTCTTTTTTTAAACATTTTTTTCAAGTTTATTTATTTTTTTGAGAGAAAGAGTGCACAAGCAGGGGAGGGGCAGAGAGAGGGAGAGACAGAATCCCCAGCAGGCTCTGCAATGATGGTGCAGATGCAGGGTTTGAACTCACAAACTGTGAGATCATGACCTGGGCCGGGATCAAGAGTCGGACGCTTAACCAACTGCACCACCCAGGCACCTGTATTTAGCAATTCTTAATGTTAGATATTTAAGTTTTTAAAAATTAACTGATGTCAGAAATAACATGATAATGACTACTTACGGCTAAATATTCGAACACATTGATAATTATTTCTAGTAAATATATATGGAATATATAGAAATAATGTATAAAGATATATTAGAAATACGTAGAATTGGAGGCACTTGGGTGGCTCAGTTGGTTGAACATCCCACTCTGGCTCAGGTCATGACCTCATGGTTCGTGAGTTTGAGCCCCGCATTGGGCTCTGTGCTGACAGCTCAGAGCCTGGAGCCTGCTTGGGATCCTGTGTCTCCTTCTCTCTTTGTCCCTCCCCTCCTCATGCTCTGTCTCTCTTTCTCTCTCAAAGATAAATAAAAACATTAAAAAAAGAAATATGTAAAATAAAAGTATCAAATAAATATATACAAATGACGTTGCTGGCAATGGATCCATAGTATTTTAAAGTTTTGTTATGAACTGTCAAACTGTCATCCAAAAATTTTATCAACTTACATTCATGCAAACATTATGTGGAGACAACCTTACAGTTGCCAATTTGCTAGGTGAAAATGCTAACTTATTTTATCTATTTATTTATTTTTTACTTTCTCAAGCTTATTTTATTTTTGATTTCTAGAGTTGTTTAATTACCCCTATGCTTATGTACTTTCATGTTTCCTCTATTGTCTTTACCTGTTAAAAAAAATAGTCTCTTCACACTCTTTATTCTGTGCTGTACTCTTCACCGAACCCACCACAGCAGGATTCTAGCCTAAGATTTCATGTTTATGAATTTCCATTTCTTTGAGACTCATATCCAGTTGCCACCGAGTCTTCTGGCCTTTTTCCTCACATATTTCCCATTAAGATTTCATGGACAGTTTAGAAATGGAAGGGTCTTGGTGATTCAGTTGATTTTCTTCATTTCACCCATGAGGATATTGACATTTTGGCCATCTCAGTGACTTGATGTCACAGATTGTATGAGGGCAGAATTCAGAGCGCCATGATGCCTGGCTCCAGACCTCTGGTCTGCTTGCCTATCTTGTCACCCCTCCTGCCCACTAGGGTTTCTGCAGCCTCTATCACAGACTAGATCTCTGTGTTGGAATCATCAAAATAACCAATGGCTGATAGCACTTTATCTAATTTTTCGCCCTGTTCTCTTTTTATTTCTGGTTTTTAACTCCATTTTTATGTCACTTGCTTCCTTAGAACTGATTAGCTTACTATGAAAAATTACAACACCTGTTTTATGCAATACAATATCTTCTTTGAAAATCTTATTGATTTTAAATGTGTTTTTAGGGATGCGTGGGTGGCTCAGTCAGTTAAGCCTCGACTTGGATCTCATGGTTCATGGGTTCGAGCCTGACATCAGACTCTGCTGACAGCGTAGAGCCTGGAGCCTGCTGCAGATCCTGTGTCTCCCTCTTCTTCTGCCCCTTCCCTGCTTGCACTGTCTCTCTCTCAAAAATAAGTAAACATTAAAAAAAATTAAAAAAATAAAAACTATTTTTAAGTGCTGTATTCTGATTGTCCACTTCAAATACCCCACCTCTAAAACTCGGCAGTGGAGCAAGGGGATTATCTAACAAGTAACTCCAAATGTTTGATGCCAATTAGAATCAGCCAAAATGGTAACTTGAAAAGGAGAAAGAGAGCGTGGAACTAGCCTTTATGTAGTTCCAACTCTGTGTTAGGTTCTGCTTGTATTACCTCATTTACTACTCAGATAAATGCTGTGTGTTTTTAAAAAATTGTACCCAATTTACAAGTTAAATGAAGTTGTCACCAGTTCAAGGCCACTTCCTTAGACACCCAAGTAAGGTTGGATTTGAAACATACGCTTTTCTGTTCTATAGGACTCATGGTGGCAAAACAAGGCATCCACACTTTTCTACTTATTCCTTTTTTAAACTGAATTCCAGAATGATCCCCAAATAATTATCATCAAATAGTTATCAGCACCCATACAATACATCATCAGAAAGGAGGCTTAGACACCTTTGGATTGGAAATTTGCACCGTGGCCCTTGTTGTTGCTTTAAATCTTTTCCTGCAGGGAAGAATGTCTCCTGAGGGAGGAAGATTATTCATGACCCCATTTAGGAAATAGGTCATCTCCTCCGTGTATCATCAGTGTTGAGAAGTACGTTGTGGTTTTCAATACAGTTGTCTAGCAATTTATCTTTGATACTGAAAGAAATGCCATGCCCATTAATCCATGGGCAGATGTCCACTGAGCTTGTTTTCGTATCGTTTGACAGCTGACCAAAGGCATAACTGTGTGTGTGCAGGGATCCTGGATGGGGGGGGGGAGGTCTAGATAGCACTAGCTCAGAGTTCATGAGCATTTTACGACTCCTCCAGTAGGAGACAGAAGAAGAAAAAGAGAGTGAGGGACAGGCCCTGTTGTAAATACTTTGAACAGTGTCAGTGTTTCTCCTAGAGAGTAGATCAAAGATAAACTTGCGGGGCGCCTGGGTGGCGCAGTCGGTTAAGCGTCCGACTTCAGCCAGGTCACGATCTCGCGGTCTGTGAGTTCGAGCCCCGCGTCAGGCTCTGGGCTGATGGCTCGGAGCCTGGAGCCTGTTTCCAATTCTGTGTCTCCCTCTCTCTCTGCCCCTCCCCCATTCATGCTCTGTCTCTCTCTGTCCCAAAAATAAATAAAAAACGTTGAAAAAAAATTAAAAAAAAAAAAAAAAAAAAAAAAGATAAACTTGCTAGTTCCAATTCATTTCTGTCTTCCAGTAGCTATCCTTTTTTGCTGAAGGCAAAGGGGGGGGGGAAGTGCCAATAATTCTAGGGAGAAGCCTATGCTGTCAGCGACTCTGTGTAAGTAAGCAGATCTCATGTTTCTGGCCTGGTCCATGGCAACATACACAGATTCTGAATATCTTGATGTCTCTCTGTGTGTTTTCTTCTGTTTTGAATTAAACATTCTGTATTGATATTGAGTCACCAAGAGGAGTGCAGTGGAATTATCAGAAAGAGTCATGACTTGCTGTGTCAATGGCTTTGAGTGTCATCCCCAAGGGTGCTTAGTGGAGATGTTGGTGGCATTCGGTCGGGAATGTTCAAGCCAGAATGCCTTGAATGCCAAGTTTGTTTGGAATTTTAGTCCTTGTATCAAAGCTCATCTATAGGAAACAACAACAACAAAAACGAGTAGCATTGGCTCAGATAGAGTCTAGTGTCTTGAGCAGTGACAATAAAAATGTGCTACCGGTTGGTATTACATTGTAGACCCAATAACACCAATATTTATGCCAATGTAATTTTGACACCAATTTTACTTGATATGATTGAGTCATTAGAAGAGACATACTGACTCCTTGCCGTTTTGTCCAAGGGAATTTTTCTGGCATAAGTATTATCTATAAATTCTTTTTTTTTTTTAAGTTTCTCTGTTTGTCTTGAGAGAAAGAGAGACAGAGAGAGCACAGAAGCAGAGGAGGGCAGAGAGAGAGGGAGAGAGAATCCCAAGCCGGCTCAGTGCTATCAGTATGAAGCCCAGAGTGGGGCTCTGTCTCATGAACCGTGAGCTCATGACCTGAGCTGAAATCAGTAGTTGGACACTTAACCGACTGAGCCATCTGGGCGCCCCTATTTATAAATTCTTGAACTTATAACTCATCATGACCTTAATACTTATACCCTAAGGAA
Source organism: Neofelis nebulosa (assembly GCF_028018385.1). NCBI lineage: Eukaryota > Metazoa > Chordata > Mammalia > Carnivora > Felidae > Neofelis > Neofelis nebulosa. The sequence goes on from NC_080784.1 coordinate 17,179,681, forward strand.
GAACATTGATATTTCTTGATTGATAATCTTGATATCATGATTATCCAATTAACAACTTCTGATTTTATTAGCTTTCAGTTTCTATCTTTCCATATTTTAACCCAGCCCATAAGGATATATATGTGTGTATATATGTGTGTATTAATATATATACACACATATATATATTAATATATATGTATTTACATATTTATACATGTTGACATATTTATATACGTTTTCTATATTTAGTGGCAAACAAGAGTCGGTTTAATGTTTCAATGCCACCCTCCATTCCTTGTGGAAGGAAAACTAGCAGATTTTTGACACTTCCTTTGAAGGCTGTTCTGAGTATGTATTTGAGATGTCTTCTTGAAGCATCACATTAAGACTATCTGGTGACACAAAATAGGTCAAGTAGTCTGGTCTTGTGGAATTAGGTGCCAACTAGAGATCTCAAAAGAGTGTGAGTACTTGAGGTATCTTCTGGAAAGATCCAGGCATCTATTAATTGTTTTGTTTTCTTTGGTTTTGGCCTCAGCAGCTCACCCTTTCCAAGTTGTGCAGTTACCATTTAGAATTGAGGTGTGCCTCCCACTGAGGGGGTAGCCATCGTGGCAGCAGACCTTGCAAAACTTGGGGACCCAGAGTTCTGAAAGGCTAGCAAGAGAATAACCCAGAAATCTCTGGAGCTTGTGGAGACATAAAAGGCTTTGGGTAGCTTCTCAATAAACCCCATACAGACACCTTTAGCCACCAAGATGAGTTCAGCAAATTTGTTGAAATGAGATTGTGCTTCAGCGCCTGATCTTACGTTCTCAAGATTCAGGAAAATGCTCTTCAATGACCTATGATTCCATAAGGTATGTTATTACTGAACCTTCCAGACTCCCCAGAGGTACCCAGGCTCTGACTGATGTGCAGGTTGATGTGCAAAGACAATGGAGAAAGTTAAGATTAGAGATAGGGACTCCTTTCCCTGTGATGGATACCTCTACTGACTCAGAGCCCTCTGCTGCTGTAAGATAAGTCGATGGTGGGTTTTCCTGTCAATGCAAGTTTATGTGTAATTAACAGTGAGTTAGAAGATCTTGCTAAAGTTTTACCTCCTGGGACCTAGAATTTTTTTCCTGCATTACAGGATACACGGTTGGTTATTTTTTGTTAAGGTGGCTCTATGTGGGTGGGTGCGTGGGTGGGTGGGTGTGGCGTGCACGGGCACGCGTGCGGTGCCGGGGAAAAGGGGTCTCTTCTCTCCTCTCTCCGTGAAGGCGTAAGCAGGAACTACTCAATAGTTATCCTTTGTTATCTCTTGTTTTTATATGCGAATTTCAGATGGAGGACAGAGTTGGGGGAGGGGGAGTTGCAGTCGTCACCTCGGGAGCAAGATATGTGTTCTGCGTGTACTGCCCACCGAGAATTGGGGAGCCGAGAAGGAAGAGTGTGTAGAGGTGAGAGGTCCCGAGGGAAGGACTGGATTATTTTTGTAGTACTGCCGTCGCAGAGGACTACAGACTGGGTGACTTAAGCAACAGAAATTTATTTTCTCACATTGGGGGGCTACAGGCCTACGATCAAAGTGTCAACAGGAACGGAGTCTTCTGGAGGCCTCTCTTCTTGGCCTGGAGGTAGCTGTTTTCTCCCTGGGTCTTTACACGTCTACTTTCTGCGCACATCTGTGTCTGAATCTCCGCAGTCATACTGGATTAGGGGCCACCCATCTGATCTCATTTTACCTTATTTACCTCTTTAAAGGCCCTACCTTCAATTACAGTCACATTCTGAGGTCCTGGTGGTTAGGGCTTCAACTGAAATACGAATTTGGGGGGATATAGGTCAGCCATACCAGAGACTGAGCTCCTCGTTTTGTGTTTAAACGGTCACTATTCCTGTAGATGTTGACTAGAGATGAGAATGTTCCCAGTCTTTTATTCACTAGGAACGTAGATGTGACTCTCACTGCAGATGGTGTGAATGATTTGAGGGGCACAGTTGGATGCGTCAAGTTAAGCCTCAGGAGACGGCACCTTCCAGGTTCTCACTCAGAGCCCAGGCTAGCCTCGTCGCGAACCCCCTATGGTCTGCATGTCTTCTCGAAGGAGGTGGAGTCTCTCTTCACCAACCATGAGACCTACGAACAGCTTCCTAATAACTGAACTCATCTTACCTCACACACCCAGCCCCTGACACAACTACACTCTCTCTGAGATCCTCTGTAGGAGAGAATGTACTCTGCTCTAGATGGGCCATTTTGTCCACAGAGATTTTCCACAGATTAATGTTTCTCTATAAGCAATCACCTATTATCTTACTCCATATGTACTTTTGTATGCATTTTGTTCTTACCTCCCAAATTTGGGAAGAGGGACTGCTTTCTGCCAAAGGATCTGGTATTGCCAGATGTAGAGAGAATATAGAGACCATTAGGCTTCTGGCTCTCGGCTCTTTAACCGTGGATTAAAAAAAAAAAAGTTTAATAAAATGAGCTACAGTATGATTCCCCTAAGTAGTATGGGTTCCCCCGAGCAGCAGTTCTCAACCTCAGCACTACAGACATGTGGGGCTGGATACTTGCTGTGAGGACGGCCCTGTATCCGGGAAGGTTTAGAAGCACTCCTGGCCCCTACGCCCTGGACGCCAGCAGTGATATCTGCCACCCCGAGTTGTGACAAGCACAAATGTCTCCACACATTGCCTAGTGTCCCCTAGGAGAGAAACAACATTGTCCTGGGTGAGCAGCGCTGTGCTTTCACATCATAAAGACGTTTTCGATCTAACTTGTCTGGAATATATCTACTTTCAAAATAAATGATTATCTGTCCTGTCAGTTTTGACTCAAAACCTGTGCACTTTGCTAACGTCCAAGATGGTTTGGAGGTTGCATTCCACTGCTCTGAAGTTCACATATATTTCAATTTAATATCTCTGTGTCTTTGGCCACTCCTTAGCTATAAAAATGCCTCACACGTGTGATAGCTTATGGTAGGGGGCTAATAAATGTTATTTTCTTTTCCCTCTTCGTCTTTTCTCTCCTCCCCATAGCAATTCCTCAGATTGCAACAGATTTTCCAGCCTAGTGGTAATTCTGTAATTCTTGCCTCTTGACTTTGAATTAATTACAGGTTCATAAGTCCTGGGGATTGACTTTGACTTTTCCTCACTCTTTTTATGAACCTTGGTAGTGTCACATTGACTTGGAAACCTGATTTCTCCCCCCCTTCCCCCACCTCCTCCTCCTCCTTCTTCTTAGTTTTCAGAGTCCTGCTCAATATTAAGTGCGGGTTATGAAACAGTATGTTCAGTATGAACCCACTTTTGCCTGCACACTACGTACTAGAAACACACTAATCTGCACGTGCAGAAAACACTCTGGAAGAGCGTATTCCAAAGTGTAATCTGTACCCTAAATGGGACTGTTAGTGATTCTATGTTTCTTCTTTTTACTCATTTATATTTCTAATTTTTTCCCGTTAAGTGTGTGTTGCCTGTATAATTAAAAAGGAAAAAAATGCTTCAAGAAGTCATTCTCAAGCTTCCTTGACACTTGTCCATGGGTGTTGTTATTGGTAACAAGAGTTTTGTTTGAAATGACACTTATTTTTAGAAGACACTGGGACTACTGAGTCACCCATCGTATTTTAGGGAAAAGGATGAAACAAGAAACCCCAAAAGAACAGGTGAAGATTTGCTAGGCAGATTTCTGTCTTGCACTGAAAGTTTTTTGGGTCAAGATATATGTATGTGCATGAGCTCAGATGGAATTTTCCTGAGCTGAGTGGCTGAATTTAGCAGTGAGCTAAGGCTTAGCGAGTTGTCTAGCGGAGAATGGCTAGCGTATCCTGGGACTTGGTATATTGAAAAGATGTTCTGTAAGCACACTGCGTTCCTGGAGCATGCTGGGCTTGTCTCTCTCCCAGTGGCTCAACAATACCAAGAACTTCCCAAAACACCCAGAGTTTCCCAGAGCTCAGTTGGCTCATAAGCAACAGTCCCTAGGGCCATAATGAATCATAACTCATGGACAGGCTTATGCTTAATTAAAACGTCAATAATCAAAGTCATTTTCTCCCTGGTTACCATGTGCTTTTAGAATCGAAAGTTAGCTTTCCTCAGGGAAACACTATTTCGCTATTACACCCTCTCTCGTCATCCCATGCACAGCAAGGGGCTGTTATGAGTGGCTGGCTGCTCGCGACGGCAGAGTCTGGGAAAATGATGGGGCGGAAGGAGGTAAGCGGATGTAGCTGTTTAACTTGGAGCGCACAGTTAGATCAACAGTGTGTTTAGCACCAAGCTTGGTTGATTTAGAAGAAAGAGCACAGGCTTGGAAGATAGACAAACCATATTTTGAATCTGATTTCCATCTTACATTTCATATCAACTTCTCAGAGCCTCAGCTTCGTCACCTATAAAATAGGCACAAAGTTGATTTCCTCTTAGATTTGTTGTGAAGATAAACCCGTGGGACGCATGTAAGTTACCGCCTGGTAATACAGCGGATGTTCAGTATTCCTTTCCCTCTGGTCAGTTTTCCGGTTTGTTGCTGTCAGTTGGCATAGACCAGGGTTTCACAGGCTTTTTCTCTAGTGAGTGATAGTAAATATTTTAGGTTTTGTGTGCCAGGAGGCAAAATTGAGGATAGTATGTACACAATTATGTAACAAAGAGAAAACAAATTTTCACCAGTTTATTGATGAAATTCAAAATACAGTAGTATTGGGGTAAAGTTTTTAGTATAGATCTACCAGTGAGAGGAAACAGATTCTTTTTCTGGGGAGACAACATTTCACTTAATTGGGGTTTAAAATTTGTGTTCCCTATCATCAAATTGATCGTCAATGTCTATCTATACAAATAGTGGGACGCCAATGGTTATTCCTAATTTGCAAGCCATAAAAAAACAGGTAGCAAGCTGAATTTGGTCCACAGGCCTTAGGTTGCCAATCCCTGGTATAGACCACTTATTAATAATGCCAATCTCTGCTTGTGCTCTGACCCAATCATTCACGATGAGGACATGATTTGAAACCATAACTGATACGTAAATAGCTATTAGAAGGCTATAATCTGGAAAGGAGGATGGAATGATTTAGTCTTTAAATAAACAGACTTTTGGAAGCTGACAGAATACTTAGTCTTTTGGATTACCTGATTCCTCAAAGTATACCACCTCTTGCGGCTGAAATCTGGACAAGAATAGGAAGAAATAATCAGGCCACACGAACTGACCACCTACACAGAGATCAAGCAGTGAATGATCATGGGAACAGTTACTCAAACAGGTTCTTTTTGCTTTCCATCAAATAAGAGCTGGGCATACCTGCTTTTAGTGAGGGTGTCGCTAAAGGAGGGATTAAAATTTGGCACCTAAGGTACCAGAGGGTCCCTTGTTGCTACTCTTTCACTGACTGAGATGGCCAGTTAGCACACAGATGGGAGTCCACAGCAGATAGAGGCGGATAAGCAGACAGTGCTTTACAGGCCCCGCCATATTGAGTTTGCAACAAGGGATCCTACTCCACCTGCCAGGGAGGCTTCTAGTAGCATAAATGACATGCCTTAAAGTAATTTTTGGTGTATGATGATGAGCGTGCGTTGACATAAAATCAAGTAAGATAGGTTACTAAGTGTGAGGCAATTCTAAAGCAAAAAGTACTTCAAGATTCCACCTGGAATCCTGGCCTCCACAATGAGGAGGCATCGCAGGCACGTCACACTGTGGTGTAGTTGCTCTGGACCTCAGAGCAGTACCCGCATGGCGGGGATACAAGTCTGGGCAAACCGCAAAGGTGTGGAGGGGGTTCCTGGGCGCGGGGCTTTGATAAGGCTGCTGCGCCATTTCAGCAGATTTTACGGAGAAGCACAAGTGAGTAATTCTCAAGTGGGAAGAGGGAATCTAGATTTTGATGGGTGTGTTTTTAAAATCCCAGATTTGTATTTTCGGGGTGTTGATCATTTGGCAAGAGATTCACTTGAAGAGAGCAATGGGAGACACCCGGGGTACACAAACAAGCACCCCGACCTTATCAGATTCAGATTCACCTGGTGAAATTACCCATAAATGCTCTGATGGAAACAGGAACAAAAGAATATTCTGGGGCATATTCTTCACACAAAGGGAACACATTTTGGTGGAGAGCTAATATACAGTGGAAGTTATCCAATGGAATGGAAGGGTCCAAGGTGAGAATTAAGGTGAACCAACTTGACAAAACACCTCTGATAACACAATTGCCGACAGAGGAATGTATGTGTTTCTGAATGCGAGAGATAGATGTCGACGAGGGTTGATACACATAGAGCCACAAGGGTCTAAGGTCTATTAGAAAGGATCCACGGTGGGGAGCTAGCCCTTTACTATTTGTGAGTGAGAAAAGCACATAATTTGAAATTTGCCAAAAGCTTGTGGGTGTTACCAGGGACTGCCCATGCCGATGGTGATAAAGCTTTTTAGGGAAGTAATTTTAAAATTTAAGCTAGTTGAGTTGAGAAAGTGCTTCCAACTTCATGTAATTAACTTCTCCTTGGAAAAATAGCTGTTTCTGAGGCAGAAATATTTTTAAATGCGTTGCTTTTAATTTTTTTTTTCAACGTTTTTTATTTATTTTTGGGACAGAGAGAGACAGAGCATGAACGGGGGAGGGGCAGAGAGAGAGGGAGACACAGAATCGGAAACAGGTTCCAGGCTCTGAGCCATCAGCCCAGAGCCCGACGCGGGGCTCGAACTCACGGACCGCGAGATCGTGACCTGGCTGAAGTCGGACGCTTAACCGACTGCGCCACCCAGGCGCCCCTAAATGCGTTGCTTTTAGCTGAGTGGTGATTTTCAGCCAAAGGGTATTCATTCCGCAAATGAGGTTTAGTGATGAGTTTAAAGAATATTTCTTCTCTGAGCTGATGCATAGACATCTTTTCTCCATTTGTGCATCAGGAGAACATAGAGTAAATGCATTTTCTCTTGGCTTATGGAAGAAATTGGGGGTAAACTACACAATTTTCTTACGGAGAAATGTCAAAAAGAAAAACTAAAGTATACTTCCAAGCAAAATTTATTAGATGTCTATTCAAGAAAAACACAATGACCTTCGCTTATAAGAATTCAAAGTCAATAAGCTGAAAGCCAGGTATGAATATTTTTCCTTTTAAAATCGGATACAGAGAGTAGAAACAGTAATTTTTCTTAAATATGACAGGCAACAGATATTGAAATCTTTTCTCATAAATGGCATCAAAGGTAAATATTCATTTATCAGCAAAGCTGCATGCAGTTGACTCAATTTCAAACCCAAAGCCTTTAAAATATAAAGCTGCTTGTGAATTTGACAGTAATCAAGGTAGTCTACTCAAAGATGTTTCTTTACCTTCTTTCTAATGAAATTCCTCTGTAATCAGTATTTATGTACATTTCAGTTTGGCTGCTCAGATCTTGTAAGTTCATAAACTTTTGCATAAATGCTATCTTACAGAATCGCGCAATCAAGGCGTGCTTGTGATCTGTGGGATATGTAAAGGATAATCTGTTGAAAGTGTTTTAGCTTAGTTTAAAGTGAAGGATAAAGACCAAATTAGGAAATTCCCATTTTCTCAACAACTAAATAGTCTGTACAAAAGAGCAAACATATGTACAAAATGCTAGGGTCTACGTACGTTGTGAAAAGATCAATCACTGTCCACAGAAGAAACGCCATAAAAAGTTTTATCTATAAGGTGCTCAAGATCCAAATATGAATAGTTCTTATGCAAAGTCATAAGAAATACAAAGCTAGTTCTCAAGGTATGTGTAATTCAGGCACTGTTGACCACATTAAATCTTTCAGGTCCCAAAACCAGTTTGTAAATGTCTACTTCAGGGCAGAAAATATAACCCGAATGATTTAACATTGCCTCTAAAAAGTGCCTAATGTATTCCGAGGAAATATTTTTACACACACCAGGAAAATCAGGCTCAACATATTCCTGTCCTCAAATGTAGCCAGGATTCTGAGTTCCATAGAAGAAAAATAATTATCATAGTAAAAATAATTGTATTGATCATAATCCTTGCTAAAACCAGCCTTCATACTTGTGATGCTTCTGAAGTACTCTATATCTATAAAATAATGTGTGGGATTCCTTTACATTTCCATAAAATGTGCAACATACCATATGGATTGTCTGTTTTCACACAATCTCAAATGTATATGTGTGCACACAGTGAAATCTTACCTATGAATATTGCTTACAGATACTTTCAAGTGTCTACGTTAGGATAATTCTTTGCACCTCTCACTAACACTGTTTTTATTAAAATTTTATCAGATAAATAAAACACTAAGAGCTCATTGTTCATGATGCTGATTATTACATTTTAATATAAAATAGCAATGCAACTTTACAACACAATAGGTTTTGTTTTTGTTTTTGTTTTTGTTTTTGTGTTTTTTGTAGTCTAGCTAAACCTCTTATAGTCTCATGATTATTACCAAAGGCTCTTAATCACTTACGGTTTGCGCTTCTAAAAAGTACAGAAGAGACTGCAGGAAAAGGCTCCTATTTGAAAACTCACATTCAATCAACAAAATCACACTCATTCGGATTAACTTTCCTACTCTTGCTTTAGATTTTTGTAATCACTGTGCGTATTACAATATATAAGTGCAGGCAAACGATAGCCGAAGTACAGTTTTCATGTCGTGTAAACCAGGACACTAGGCAAACTCGTGAAAGGAAAATACACTGCCAAGCTAAGGATGCGAAAATGCAAACGACAGCATTTAGTAATACACAATCTCTGGCTGCCTGAGGGGAGAATATCTTTCGAAGTGAACTAGAGAGTCTCCTTGAGACATTTCCTTTTTTTTTTTTTTTTTTTTTGGCCTCAAATACGTAACTCTTTCTAACTATAATGATTTTCTTTCTGATCTCACGTATCGACTTCTCAAAGTTTAGAGCAGACATCAGGGATATGCACTTTCATGCGGAAGCAAGTCTGCTAGCCTCCCCAGGGCGGGGCAGCAGGAAGTTCCTTTGCTGGTGGTCTGGTGGCAGATAGAGATGGTGACAGTGGGTGACTTCTACTGGAAACTGGAAGGCAGGACAGCGGGAGGAGGAGGCCTAAGGGTATCTTTCAGGCAAGGTTATACAGATGTGGTGCTGAAATGCAGCGTAAAAAGGAGGGAGAGTGATTCACAGCCTCTTGACATAGTTTCCGGGAAAAGTACCAAAGAATTTGGTTCTTCTCGAGGTTCCTGAAAATAGAAGCAGCAAATGAAACGGACAGCAATGAAATAATCGGTTTATCTCTGCAGTCTTGAAAGCTCTTCATTTACAAGCCTTCACTAAGAGAGCAAGCCCAGCAGGGTTTGGGAAAGAGAGCAAACTCACTTGAAGGCATAGCAGACAAAGTGAGCGGTTTTATTTGTACTGCCTGCCGCCTTCACTGCCTCCTAAGGTTCGGCGCTGCGCTCCCAGCCCACACCAGACTAAAGGGAAAAGCTCAGCCTCCCTGCCTGAAGGGAAAGACAATCCTGCCGAGGAGGTGGGTTTTTAAGTGTAATGATATTAAGTATAATGATACTCCATCACCAAGGCTGCTAGGCAAGAGTGAGGAAAGGAAAAAGCACTGGGGGAAGTGACGTTTTCAAGGACAATCTAAATAAAGACAAGGCTGGCAGTGTGATGGGATGGACTAGAAAAGTGCGACACGGTGTAACAATGGCCTATCGGGTACTATCCAGTTTTGTGATGTCATAGAAGATCACGCTGAATGCCGCCTCATTCATTTACAAATAGCACTGCCAGAGTCCTTGATAAAACATAAAAATTTACAGTCACTAAAGAAAAAAAAAAGGCCAAGAACTATTTGTAGACAGCGGTTCATCATCAGGTACGACTGGCCATCATCATGATTGCCTTTGGTTTCAAATAACAGAATTGCTTTGAAACCGTTAATAAAGGTTGGTGCGCTGAATTCTTCCTTAGGATTTCTAGCGCGAATGGAGTGAAGAGAGGCTCTACGGTTTCATTTACATTCTGGAACTTCTTGTCTTGGTTTGATTGATTTTCTTTTCCCCTGTGTGGGTTAGCCATTTACTTTTGTTCTAAATGGGGGGATTAATATGAACAGAAGCAGAGGCTGGTGTCTGCTCGGTTCTTTTATTATTTTCCTCACTGATTATCTGTCTATAGAAAGCCCTCGTTTCCTCATCTTGTCTCCTCTATCCCCTGTGCCTTTATTTCCTTTTTTTTACCTCTTTCCTGTGTGTCCCATTGTATGATTCTCTTATCTACAAAAGTTTTCTCAGAAAAGCTCTAGTCTTCTTTTAAGATGGTAAGAACGTGATTGCCTTTTAAGTGGTAAGAATGGAACTTCTCTCAACTTTTACCAAAAATTAACATAAAGGTGGATCATTGAACTTTCAGGGCACTTAACATCAGACCTAGTAGGTAGATGAACTGCTCGCTGCATCTTGGTTTTTCCAATTAGATCCTCACTGCGGACATCTAACCGCCCACCCGACAAAGTGATACTGTTTCTCGTTTAGGAAACACCGTCGTTATGGTTCTTAGACCTCAGTCTTTCCTGGTGGGTGCTATTCGAAGACATTTGCTTCTCTCAGTGGAAGTGGCACTAAAACTAGCAGAAAAATCACATACGGCCAAAGCAGTAGATACTAAGCCATATTAAAAATGCAGGGCAATGTGTGAAAGATCCGAGGCATCGCAAGTGCCTTTGTCTATGGCAAGTGAGCAAATACGAGCAAGTTCTAAGGCGGCCAAAGGGGTGTGGAAGGAAGGTGTGGAAGGAAGTGTACACATACCCACAAACCATCCATCGTCACACTTCTCCATCACATCAATGACATCGCTTTCTCTGAGTTCCAGCTCATCTTCATTCCTAGGAGTATAGTTATACAGAGCCTGAAACCTTAAACAGGACAAATGGATGCGTTTAAAAACAAATCTTTACACCTTTGTGAAACTATAGAAAATTATACAATAGTCATTTTACTTTCAACGTGTCTATTCTTATTAACATGTGAAATTGGTATAAATCTTTGGTAAGCGTGAAAAGTAAATAGAAATATTTAGATTTTCATGGGACTTAGACCACTCTGATAACATTTCAAGACTACAGTGAGGAGTATTTGTGGAAGGTTAGAGTATCCACAAGTTGGATTAAAACATTTTGACATTTCTAAATCAGACCTGGATTCCAATTGTCCACTTATAGATATCATGAAGACATTAAATAAGAGTATAGAATATAAAAGAAGTGATATGTGCATTATCCAGCAATGTAAAAATGAGAAAGGGTTACAGGTTTAGCTGACTATAATCAAAAGCAAATAATTGGGACTTCCAAGTTGAATTTTCAAGTGATTCTAAATTGAGATGTGCAAACTGTGTTAGTCATGTCTTCTAAATCGCTATGTGGGGATTACTGTAAAAGAAAAGGTTATTTTTTCCGCCAACAGGAATACTTTACAGCCACTTAGTTTTATAGTTTGAATTAGTGTTCTATGAGGATTTAGAATTTGAAAATCTGATGTAATTCACCTCTGAAGTCAAGCAGGTGTATTCTATGCTCAGTGATTACTGAGCCAATATCAAAGAATAGATTATGGGTATAAGTTTCGTTTTAAAATAGGTCCTGGAGAAATTGTGTTTGATGTTGGAACTCTCCCTTGAAATAATTTTATGTAAAAAAGAATTACTGACAGAATGCTACCAGTTTCCTTTCTCTGCCTGAATTCTTTGAACGCCTTTATTTGGGTGACATTGATCAGTAAAATTGAATTTGTGGTTAACAAAATAGTATGTATTTTACTGCATATTAACATGGATTGGCATTTTGGAAAGTGAAGACACAAGTCCTAGCAGCTGAGCAGTTCAAGAAGCAATTGATATGCAATTAACATGAAAACTTTATATCACTATTAAAATATTACCAATAGAATGAGGGGGATTTTAAAAACTCAGTGAACTTTCGTTTTTGCTGCTTCTTATATCAGTTGTGTAATTCTGCCAATGCAAGAAAATAAAAACCACATTTCAGGGCACTTTGGATTTTTAAGGTCAACTTTAGAAAGCAGATAATATTGAATACTGCTGGAACAAGAATGATTTACATCTAATTACTTCATTCAGTCAGAAAATCACATTTTGGTGGAACAAAACTATTCTACCATTTGAACTCAAACAGCATGTCATAAATCAGGGACATGGCTCCGTTGGCTTTCCTCTCTGTCCATGAACTTTTTCAGACTGGGGGACCCAGATAAAGTTGACTTGTGGTGGGGGTTAGCGATGGTGGTGGTTGTCTGGGAAAGAGCTGGTGAGATGTGATGCCTAACATCATCTCCTAGAATACATTATTTTCTCTGGCTGGTACCAAAGCCTGAAATCACAACATTAGAGCTGTCTTTCCCTGTTAATATTTTATCCTGCTAGGGAATCTTTTCTGCCACTTGTACTCTTTTGAAACTGGGCATCTGATGTCTTCTGTTGAAAAAGGATTCTGATTATGGAGAAGGACAGAGAAAGGTAGCCAGAATCCCAGAGCAGTGGTAAAAAAGACAGGGAGGTGTTGAAAACCAACATTGCTTAATTTCGATATTTGCACAGGGCCAGCCCTGATTAGAGGAGACCTATTATTTTGTTGTTTGCTTTAAGGATTTGATTTGGAGGCTGCTCTGGTAAAGGGACGCTATCTTTTCTATATTCATATGGGGAAAGTTGATTTCAACCTGGTCCCTTTGCCAGTGTCACATTTGAGGGAGAAAGTCATTCCTGGGCTGCTGATTCTATGGATATACATTGAAGCTCTCCCTTTGGGAAACACTGATTCTCTGATTGAGCTTTTGAGGCTTCAGCCTTCTTCCCTCGGGCACTTGTCCAAACTCTTATGGAGACAGGCCCATTTAAGGCCACCAAACCCCAGCTGCTTGAAGAATCTCAAGGTCCCAAGGGCTAAAAAAAACAAAATTGGCACAAACTCCTACTTCACTTTGGTATGACAAAAGCCAGTATGCGCCTCAACATTTACTTACCATTCGGGTTTAATTAGACCACACACCCATAAAAAAAAAAAAAAAAAAGGAAAAGGAAAAAAATTGGGAGTTTCATGGAAAACATAAACAAACCTTCCGGAAACCCCTCTGCCTCTGCTGGCTTTCAAAACCAGTGTTGCACGACAGGAAATGCAGCCGAATTACAATTAAAATGCTATTTTGAAAGATGTGTCGGTGAGATGAATGATGGTGGTGAGGTCAGGATGCTTCAAAAAGAAATTTGTCTTTTAAATAAAAAATGCTCAGCCAAGTTTGAAGCTGTCTCTATAACTTGGAATGTCTCCTGTAACACATTTTATTATAATTCTGAATTGCGGCAACATTATAACCTTAGGTACCTATTTTCATTCCAATCTATTTTTTAAATGAAAGAAATTAAGTGACACCCCATCATCCCACTCCTTGGGGTTGTAATCACATAGAAATTTAGTAATGTTTAGTAGATGTTTCTAAAGTCCACAGCAGGACCTTGAAAAAGTGCCTTCTCCCACCTGTGAACTCTGTGGTTTCCATAAATACCCAAATGACCACACTTGGAAGTATTAACTTTATATGGCATAAAACAGTATAACATAATATACCTATTAATGCGTAATCTCCTTAACAGCTGCTTAATACGATGTGCTGGTAACACAATAGACCTAAACAGGCCCGGAATTTATTTTTTGTGTTGTGTTCCTATCATTTGCTTAAATAAGTCAACAAACCAAAACTTTAGAATTACAAGTCATACTTGATTTTTAAAAATTTTTTCAGTTAAATGGAACTTGGAATGATTCTTACTTCCAGCGTGTTCTTTTCATAATCTTTCCCTAACAAGAAAACCTTTCTGGCTGGACTCGGTGACAGGCAGTCTCAGGTGAGAGATGGTTTCTGAAGAGCATGCTTTCAGCTCACTGCCAGGTCCCTGAGAAGCGAGGAGGGAGCCAGAGGTCAGGAAGGCCCCAGGCCACTTGCTCTACCCCAGGGGGGCAGGGCGTGCGCCGTGGGCTGGAGGCCCTGCTTGTGCTCAGGGGTACCTCACAAGGTTTAGTTCTGTCCGTGCTCCCATCCGTGCTCCTTCCCAGGGATCTAGCGTCTGACTTACAGGCTAGGCAGTAGCCAGTGGGAAGTATGTCGCCGCTGAACATCTATCATGGGCAAAATGGAGCAGAAATAGATACACACGCAAAAGAGAATCTTAAAGACAATGTGTGACACCTTCGATTTGAGGTGACTTGTGGGTCAGAGAGGAGAGGGAATTTGTAAGCGGGAAAAGGCATTTAACTGAATGACAGTGACTGTTTTAATACACTGCCATTCCGAAGACCTTTATCAAAAGGTAACCTTGGAATTTTGTTACTAACGTATCACTTCTGGTCTACTTTGACATTCTTCTGGTCTTCAGATATGTGTACAACCACTGTTAGGACACTTCCGTGTCTTTACAGCCGTGGTTACTGGAATTTGCACGGTTGGTAGAACAAAGAGGGAGGCAGATTCGTAAATCTTAGGCATCACTGGAGCACCGTTAGGTTTTTCTGGTGTGTGAATCGAAGGCTGCTATGCAAAATGATTGGGTTTCCTTTTAAAATGAACTTCTGCTCTACGTTATGAAAGAGACTGATCACAGAGGCCTCATTTTAGTTACTTTGTCCTCTTTCACTTGCAAAGTCCTCTGTTTTGGTACACCAGTTGTCTATTTTGTGAGTCAAGGTTAGTCTTGAACTTAGAAGATAAGAAGAATACTTACGGTTCCCCCCCACCTTGAATGTTTTCATGAGTAAACACAGGACGCTGTGGCTGAAATGAAATGATTTTCAATGTAATCAGCGTTTAAACTGGTACTAAGTAAAAGATAATTTGGATAATGGCATGGTACTTTTCTTGACATTTAATATTTCCTGTTGTAAAAAACCAAGAGGAAGGAAAAAAAACCAAATAAAGGGTTTCTGCAGGATTAATAATCCAAATATTTTGAAGGGTGCTTTGAATTAAATGAAAATAACCAAGGTTCAAATAGTTGGAATGTATCTAGAATCTAGTCTGTTCAAGCTTTAAGGAAAAGTCAGGGTTTAGTCCCATTGATTTTTCAAAGGCCAGGAATATGGCAAGAACATAGACACCAAATCACTAGAATGGGAAATTTGGACACCTTCATACAACCTTATTCTTCAGCTTTTTCTCAAACAAGCGGAAAATAAACCACATTTAGTCTAACGGCAAAGTATCCACATTCATTCTACTTTTCCTTCACAGACAACATTTTCACATACGGTACGGATGAAAATGTAGATAGGCAGACATCCCATGCTACATTTGAATTAACACTCTCTGTTCTCAATGTTGAGAGAACACATGCATTTTTAAAAAGAGAAAACAGAGAACTTTAACTAGAGGGTAACAAACAATATCCAGGTAACATGTAACATTTTACCTTAGAAGAGAAATATTGGTAGAAATTCCCAGTGCACTGAACTCTCAAAAGAGTTTCCTTTCTTTTTAAACTAAGCATCAAGACCAGTATCTGTAATAGATACTTATAATATTGGAAATGACAAACCTTAGCATCCCACATATCCACACAAATATTGCAATGAATGAAAGTTAACATGTTTGTCGACTATGTAAACTCAACGCAGTTTCTACCGACTACCTAAATGTTACCATTTCAGGGAAAGAAAAATATTACAATTCATTCACAACACAGTTCAAAGACATCCTCTTCTAAATGATGGCTGCGTGCTAAAATGCGATAAGTAGGCGTTTGCATGACACTTATAAAAGTGACTTCTTGATGACCACTGAGTTAGATGGATCCATGTCCTTAGACATCAGGGCCAATTCATGGGTCCCTGCATTATGAGTGGATTACCGACAGGCTGGGAATTTTACCCTAAAAATTGTCCATAAAAATCCCACTGGTCCAAGAATGGATGGAGAACTCTGGGGTTCCTTTCAGTCTGTGAGTCTATAATTTGCTCCCCTTTCTCAATTCTGTATTCACTGCCCTCCCATCCAAGCTGTCTTTCTAGCATAAGAAGATGAGGCACTTAGAGCACCTGGGTGACTCAGTCAGTTGAGCGTCTGACTTCGGCTCAGGTCATGATCTCACAGGTTCATGAGTTTGAGCCCCACATCAGGCTTACTGCTGGCAGCTGTCAACACAGGGCCCGCTTCATATCCTCTGTCCCTCTCTCTTTGCCCCTTCCCCGCTTGTGCTCTCTCAAAAATAAATAACCATTAAAAAAAAAAAAGGATACCAGGCACTTACATTACTAAAACTTTAAGCATTCAGTCTATTAATTGGAAGTGTTTACTTTTTAGAAATTTCACTCAGCAGTCTGTGCATGGAATATATAAACCTAAGACTACAGAGTGGATGGAAATGATTGGAAATGTGTATGGCTTCAGAATACAAAACTTCTATAAATCAATATAAAATTACTCACAATGTATTTATTATTAAAATGATAAAATATACTATTTTAAGAGAAGTCAAAACTAAACCATTTTCTAACCATTTTAAGGCCATTTAATTCAATATAAATATATTGAATGATTCTATAATTCTTATATATAAATAATACAAACAAAAATATAAATAAGTAAATATTATATGTAAAATAAATATAAGCCATCCACAAGCCTATATCCTATTAAATTTCTTCAAATCCTCATCCAATCATATATATATAACTTTTATGCAGAAATAAAATACATATATATCAATTACTATTAATATTTTCTGATAGTTGTCTAGTCTTCTTTTTCATTTTAAGCCACTGCAGAATAATATGCCCTCACGTTGGTGTAGATGTATTTTTTTAGTTTTCCTAACCATTTCTCTTTTTTGTTTTCGAAGTTAAGGTTAGTCTAGCCTTTTTACACGTTCATAAGCAGCAATGCTGTAAACATTTTTATACAAAGAATTATTTACTTCTTTTGGACATTCTTTAGAACACACTTCCAGGAGTAAAATTTCTGGCCAAAGATTATACATTCAAGCCACATGATATTGAAAATGCTCAGGTTAATCGCTCAAAAAAATTTTTAAATGGAATTAAAAAAATCAAAATGCTGTATTTCAAAGCCCATTCGAGGACAGCTACTGTTGTCTCGCAAAAACATCATAGCACCAGTTATAGTGCAGAACAAAATTATAAATAAGAAAATATCATCTGATGATCTTTTCTTATCTTCAGAGAAAATGTTTTGTAAAATGTATTTCGTTGTGCTCTTTCTACATGTTTAAGTCATTCTAATATTTTTAAGTTGAGTAAAAGTTTTACTTTTCTATCATGGCATCCGGTGCTTGGTAAATCTGGGAGGTCGAATTTCATTGCTCTTTTCTGTTAAATGTGAATATGACTTAATTTTTTAATTTTTTTAAACGTTTTATTCATTTTTGAGAGAGAGACATACACACACAGAGTGTGAGGCAGGGAGGAACAGAGAAAGAGAGGGAGACACAGAATCTGAAGCAGTCTCTAGGCTCCGAGCTATCAGCACAGAGCCTGACATGGGGCTCGAACCCACGAACCATGAGATCAGGACCTAAGCTGAAGTCAGATTCTTAACCGACTGAGCCACCCAGGTGCCCCTAAATATGGCTTTAAAAATCAGATTGTTCATTGAAATAAAACAATCTACTTTTAAAGTCCATATGGGACCTTTTGTTGTCATCATTACAATTCTACTTTAATTCCTTTAATTCAACTCACACCACAAGTTATTTAAATGAATCATCCCTTTGGCAACTGGGAACATGGGGCTGTTGCCAGAAGTATGTGGCTCCCTTAATGCCACAGGTGTCTATGTCTCAAGGGGACTCACGTTCCTGGGTGAGCCAGCCAGTAATGTCCTTGTTTTTACCAATCCTTCGCAGTATGTCTTTTCTCTTCCTTTATAGCCTTTAATGAACCTCCCACCCCCTTTTCTGACTTACCAGGTCTCTATACTGTTCACATGCTCAGGCCAAGATTTATCGCAGCCTTTATTAGCAGTATTATCTTGGTGACTTCAGAACTTTTCTAAGTTTACCTTTAACAGGAATCATCTCCATGTGAATCTGGATAGTTAAGAACCAGTTTTGAGGAAATGTGACTAGCTACAGTATTTGAATTAATTTATTTAAAAAATATTTGGTCCATAGAGGAACAAGTAGCATTATAGGGCACATTCCTGTCTTCATGGTAGTGGCACTGACTACCAATGTAGCCTTGGATATGTGCCTGAGCTTCCTTTTCTCTAAAACCAAAGAGTTGGTCAGGATGGTGAATAGAATCTTGTCCCCCCTCAGGGAATCCGTTCCCACAGACACACTTCCTCCGTTATGTATAGGTGCCCTCATCAACCTTAACCCTCTGTTGTCAGAGAGCTGTGCCAATTAATTTTCAAGTGTCCCAGTCATGTAAAAACAGTCATGGTAACAATTCAGCTTCATTTTTCAGATCAGTGAACCCAAACTCACAGATCATTTCTTAAATCACAAATAAGTAAAAAGAAGAAACAGAATTAAAATGTTGACTGGCACTCATAGTAAAAGATGACTGTGATGGATTAGGTGGATCAGCATCTTTATTTTGTCTTTTAGGCAGGTGTTTATGTTCTATACGGATACTCAAGCCAATTATCTTAGGAGACTATCTTTTGCCTTTCCCCCGTCCTGGTGTTATAAGGCACAAACCTTGAGGAAAAGATCTGTAACGTATTTGTACTCTATTGCCACCGAATGGTGATTAGTGGAAGCAACATGCTAAAAGTTTCTGCCTTCGGACAGCTCTCTCACAAAGTTTCGTTCCTTCAGCCTGGATTCGTTTTGAAAGGCTACTTTAAAGACCACAGAACGCTGTGGAATAGATATTCATGTGTCTTTCTGACTACCTACTTCCCTTCCTGTGTTTTAAATTCTTGAGAAAAGATCTCTGTGTAGCCACCCGTCTTTTAGGTCTGTCCTTGTTTCTGTTTTAACTCTGCTCATTACTCGTAACTTCTTAGCAGTGTTGTGAGCAATATAGAATATACACTTGTGACATTCAGAGAGTCCTACATGTGTCTTAAGAGTATAGTAAAATTGGAAAACCCAGTGAAGCGCCATGTTGTTTTCATGGAATCCTCAATATTTAACTTTTTTCCTCGGCAATGTAGCCATCTTTTTTTTTTTTTTTTCCTCTCTCTCTCTTTTAGTGTAGCTATTTTTTTTTTTAAGTTATCAAAACAGATACAAATGGGACAAGTTTTAAGCACATGCTAATATTCAAAGCCAGAACCAACCTAACCATAAGGGAACTGGTCTGAAATATCCTAGAATCTCTGGTTTCAGTAAAACATCTACTTGCCTAGCTCAGATGGGGAGATGCAGTCTGTCCAGAAGCCATTTGTCTATCTGTGCTTCGGCAGAGGCATTTCTGGTAGCTCTATCTAGTATTTGGTGATTCTTGAGTGAGGATTGGCTGTTACTTTAAATACTAATGTGGAAGAATATTTGAAAGAGTTATAAGCACTTCTAGAGTTTTTCAGTCAATTTTTTCCCAGAAAATGTTAGGTGTAGTATTTGCCAACCAGAATTCTATGACATTCCCCTAATAAAAGTCCCATGTTTATGTTTATAGGATTATTTTTCCTTCTTAAATGATGGTATACAACTTTGGATGAATCTAAAGAATATAGAAAATGTATGTTCCACACAAACACATGTACATAATGTATACATCTGGCAAAGAAAAAAAACTTGAGGTGACCC
The DNA here is from genome assembly GCF_028018385.1 of Neofelis nebulosa. NCBI lineage: Eukaryota > Metazoa > Chordata > Mammalia > Carnivora > Felidae > Neofelis > Neofelis nebulosa. The sequence goes on from NC_080784.1 coordinate 17,199,436, forward strand.
AAAACATAGCATCTCATTGACCCATGGGAAATTTATGGCTGGGCCACATTAATTGTGGAAAAATCTTTCTTTTTGTTTTGGCTCTAGAAGGCCCTTGTGTGAGTGAGTCTAAGAATCTCTTCAAATCAACATTCCTCTTTCTCTATGGCAACCCAAATCTCTACCTCAGAAACAAATTGAGGTCTCATTATGCAAAGCAAAAAGCACAAAATTGGCATAAACACAGAGAGGTATCTACATTTTTTGAAAGTAGAAAAGGAAATCCTCTTTGCAATCAATTGGGCCCTTAAATATTTGCAAAGCATAGTCATGTAATAGACCAGGTGAGGTTAAACCAGGGTTTATCAAATAGAAATGGTGAAAAGACTGACTTTTGAGGAGATGGAAATCCCTACAAGCCTTGGCTGCCTTCCCCAGAACTGATAATACCATTTACAACCCGTTCATAGGAAAGCGCTTTCGATGTGATGTTACAGAACCAAAGAGTTACAGGGAAAAGTAATTTCACCTTTAAATTCAATCAAAGCTGTTAAGAGCCTGGGAGTATCTGGAGTCCAGGGCAGTAGCATTGGCTTAAAAAGCGTCATGGAGTGAATGTAGCACACATCACCAGAGCAACAGGGTATTTTGCAACAACAATCGTGAATTTAAAGGGAAAAACAAAACAAAACAAAAAACTGAAATAAACAGAATGCCACAGAAGCAAACATCACTGGAAGTGTGCGAGTTCAGTATATGATTGGTAGCAGCCTTATTCTTCGCACTAAAAACCGTGACTGGAAAACAGCGATTTACAGAGAACGTGGAAACCTGAGACGGACGTAGAAGACGACATACGCTACGCCCTCCTTTGTACCATGAGAATCTGGTCAGACCTTTTTGGATTTTGGAAAGCTTACACACACACACACACACACACACACACACACACACACAAAAGGAAAACACATTGCTTAAAGACAGCAGAGGATATTTGTGTTGATCTGATTTCATAGCTCATCATGGTTGGGGTCACTTTGTCTCAAGGGTACCTCTGGCCCTACTTTATGGGCAAAGCACAGCAATGACAATTAAGGAGGAGCCACCCACTGGGGGTGAATGGCCAGGGTGCCTGGCTCAAGGTGGGGCGTTCTGACCCTACCCTGTGGGAACCGCTGAGCCCTCTGACAGGTGAGCTGCAGTGTCTCCTAGACATCACTGGGCTACGCGGAGGCTTACCCAAGACAAATATCTCGCTTTTTAAGTCAGCCTGGAAAAGCCATAAGAGGTTAGTTAGTTCTTGTCTTCGGTTTCCAGCCTTCAGGAGAAGCTTTCCTGTTTTGTTTTTTCATGCACACACACGCAGCATGCCAAACTCTTGCGTAGCAGCAGAGCGGGAAGGGTTCACCAGTCTGCAGACAGCTCTTCTGGCTGCCTGTAGGTTTCACACCACAGGCGTCAGGTGCCGCTTTCGTATGGAACTCAACAGGCACAGCAGAGAAAGACTTACAGAGAGAAGCTGGCATAAAGAAGATGTTTGAGTGCGATATCGATGGCTAAGAACGCATACAAGAATTTGTACGTCTTTAATAGAATGTTTAACAGTGGGATTCAAGACACCCTCAGATTGGACCTGTTTTTGTTTTTTTTTTTTTTTTTTTTGCACATTTGAGCAGATGCAAGGTAAAATAGAGGGAAATTTCACTCAATACCCATAAAGTTTCATAAAAAGTCTCAATTGCTTATTGGGGCAAATTTTCTGACAAAACACATAGGAAGAAAACATGGCTTTTCTGGGGGAAAATGGTGAAATATAATTAAATACTGAGTATTGTCCTAACTCCACCTTGTGACTATTTTGGCGTTCTTCCAAAGTAAGATTTTTAATAGGACAGTGAATAAGCTAACCTTTCTTGTGCGTGAGTATGCTTTATTTTCTTTCCAGTAGTGGACAGGATCTACCACTTGTCCTTGAAAAGTATTTGGGTCACTTATGGGAACTTCAGCAGGACTAAAGAAAGGACTTTTCAATAAAAACATGATTTTCTAAACTCTCACTGAAGAAAGTTTTTATGATGACTGACCTCAAATCTGCAGTCTGTGGATACGAAACGCATTAAACATTTTTCTCTAAGGGGTTATGGCAGAGAATGCTTGATGTGCTCCAATATCCATTCTTTTCTTGTCTGTCCTCTGTACTAGAATCCTGATAGGCACATGGACCTTCTGAATAAAGTCTTCCTTGGATCTAAATGTGCTCATGTGTTAAGTTCTGACAGACGGGATACACAATAGGAAGGGGCTGCGAGAGCTGGTGCAACCACTTTGGACCAGGCAGTGGAGGCTTCTCACTGGGGAGATGATGTGCAAAAATAAAATGGAATCTCCTGGGTTTTCTGATGATTCTGGAGCCACATACCAGCCCTGGATGCCCGACACTTAGGTACCAGAGAAATATACTTGTATGTTGTTTAAGCTGTTGTTATTTTGAGTTTTTTGGCACAGCAGCTGTCCCCATTTCGACTGATGCGGGGAGGGGTTCTACAAACATCAAGGCTCATAGAGGAAAAAGACATTTAGCTGTTAGAATGATGTGGACAAACAGCTGGAAAGATCATTTGAACATATTAGGAAGAATCAGGGCTTAATTCCATGTTGGAAACCGTGCTCAAGGGGGTCACTCTCTGATGGGATGGCTTTAGGGTGAGGAGACTTCCCAATGGGCCCACAAAAATTGAGTTTCTTGGAAGAAGCCCAAAGAAGAGTCCTTCTATCTCTTCATAAAGAGTTTACATGCCATAAGTCTCTTAGATGGAATTGGAAGTTCGGCTTATAGGAGAACTGAGAATTACGATAATTTTTATTATGAAAAACCATTATTAAAAAAAAGATGTTCAAAAGAGTAGAGAAAATATTGGTTTCTGATTTATGTATTGCTCATAATTTATATGTACATTTTCAGCCTTCTGTCATCGATAACGTGTTGGTGAATTTTGCGTTTATGGAAGATTTTGGATTGGATATGACAGGCTTACATTGTCTCAGAAGATACTTCACAGGAGTAAAATTGCATCAAATTTTATTAAAAGAATAAAAGTGCATTAAATGGTTGATAAGGATTGATAAAAGTGTAATGATTCATGCATACTATGCTATACCTACTAAAACATTATTAAAATTTTATTTTATCTTTGCTTTTAGTGCAGGGTTACTTTCTTGGTAACGAGCATAACGTATAACATTCTTGAAATGGAAGAAATAGGAAGGCTTCTTAGAGGACTCAAGCCTGCACAGTTTATCAGTATCAGACGTGGGGTTAAACTATAATAATGGCCTGAGATTTGCAGCTGTTTCAATTTGCATTTATATTTACAATAAGCACCAACGAATTCATCAACTTATATCTTTCCAATGAATAGAAAAAGACATTTATAAGGTTTTCAAAAACTCAGTGGGGGATTGAAAGTTATCATTTGCTCTTGAGTATGAGATAAAATAGAGAAAAAAAACCACTTCATTTTTCTGGAGTTAGTTATTTGATGTAGTTATGAAAAGTATTCTTTGGAAACATTGTTATTGTAAATATGTCCATTCTCTCATACCATTCTGCAAACAACTGACACCTAACGTGTGTATCAGTTGAGCTTGGTTCTTGAAGAATGAACTTGCATAAATCTTGGTTTTGTCCTTGATAGTACAATGCCAGTGAATGATCTTTATGTCTCTAAATTCTAAAAATCCAAACTGATTCTAAAGTTATTTAGCCATTTATTGACTAAGTTTAAGGGCTAAAGAACAAGTAGGGAAAGACAGGGAATAAATACTTTGGCCTTAAAAAGAGAACCACAGAAGGAATGGGGGCGGGGGGTGGGCGAGGCAAATTCTTGGTCTTAGATAATATCTAAAGTATTATTATTTTTAAGATTTCCTAATTATTTCATGCCGGCCAAAATGAAATCTCAAAGGGCAAAGAGCAACTAGTCTTTAAAGTATTCCACTTTTTCAAAAATTCCTTTCACACATAAGATGAATTCACATTCACATTGGACTATTTTGTTGGATGGAGTTAGTGATGGGAGTTGGGAGTATTGTGCAGATGGCATTTCTCTGGTGTTGGTGCTTCCTGGTAAAGAAACTCGACTCTACCAGAGCCTTGGAGTTTTCCCTTAACTGCAGAGGCTCTCATTCACATTCAAAACATTGGATGTGAGGATGGGTTATTATTTGAAGTCTATCACCTTTTGTCTAAAGGAAGAGATTTCAGGATCATGCTGATTGTAGAAGCCAAGCTTTTCTGTGATGGAGTCATTTCATGCTGTGGTTGTCATTAAATGTCTTTCCAGGGCCAGTCATTAATTTTGTTGAAAGTCTTTTTTCCTGGTGTCCTTATGGGGAGTTGAAAGTTAGGGGAACTGCCAGCCCGCAGGGCTCTGAGTTGGGTGCTTTTAACAAAGGGAAGTATCATTCCTGCATCCTCATTAATTTACTTCAGTTTTGTGGAAGAACAGAGCTCAAGACAGTGCTGAAGATCATCCTGCCCTTGGGCTCTGCTGAACCTGCTGATGGGTGAGAAACGTGGGAGGCAGTGAGCCCACTGAGAAGTGACAGGAGATGACAGGCACCAAGCTGATGTCTTTGAATGGGATGCGTTCTCCAAAAAAATACCTAATGATTGCTTTTTATTTTTCTATGTAAAATTGATTTTGGGTATGCAAGCGTGTCTTTTAAATTTTTGGGATAGAGGCCATGCCAATGATGTTAGAAGTTAGCAACCAATATTTACACGACTTCTTAGAACTTGTAAGATGGCACAAATCTAAATACATCTAATTAATAAAATTCATTTAAAGGCATGCAATAAACCACACTCGGGATGCAGTTACCTTTAATTTTGGTGAATTTATCTCCTGTTGATAAGGGTATTTAGGGAGAAGGGGAGGTGTGTAGGGCTGGGTAGTCTGAGAAAGTGTAGAGGCCAAGTCAGAGACAGAGGCCCAGGGAGAATGGAAAGGAAGGGAGGGAAGGACACCGCTGGGAAAAGGTGTAGACGTTCGATCTCCCGGAGAAAATGGAGGCGGCTTAAAGATTGAGGAAAGACAAGATGTGATTACGCTTGTGCCCAGAATGAGGTTATGTGGTCTTTAGAGAATATCCCCCAAAGTTGAATAATGTTCAAGTTACCAAATGCCCTGGGAAGTGACATTTATGACAAATTCTTGCTTTAGATTCTTGCTTAACTTTTTCTTTCGAATTTGACTCAAAATCCCCAGTGAGTGTGATCATTTTTCTGATGTGGGTGGCTGGACAGAAGAACCCCCCTAGTCTACAATTTTAGAATATATTTACAGGATGGCTGCTTCTAAACATGAAGGAAAAACTACAAACCTGCAATGACTCTTTGTTACTTGCTTGTAAAGTAGATTACGATTTCTAGCTGGTTAGTTACAAAGCCGGGGAACTGATGTGTGCCAGCAGCTATTTGAATAACTGACTGAGAAACATGCTTGACTTTCTGTAATGAATGATCTCTTTTACTAAGTAGTGTATTTGTTTATTTTATACAAATACAGGCATGGCTGGGTTCTTTGTGCAGATGACCTTTTCTCTCCTGGTTGAGGAACTAGCCAAGCCTCGGGGTTTTGTGGATGTCCAGGGGTCTCATAGGCACTGATCATTATTTAAGCCCACGAACGTCCTATAGTACAGGCCACGTGCCTCTATATTTGTTATTGGCAAGGTCTTAATGGAAAACTATGGGATTTTAAAAATTATTTTTGTTTTCTAAGATTTTAAAATAGACGATCCATGGGGGAAAGTGACTGCAGAGCAGCATGATACAAAACATTTTGTTTCCTAATTTCAGTATTTGCCAGTAATCGTATTTTCTTTCTAAATTACAGGTTACATATGTGAGAAATGAAGTTTTGTTTTTGTCTTAAGAGAAAAATTTACAAACTAAAGATTTAGGGTATGTCCCCTCTTTACTAATTAAAATCATTGCTCAAGATTCTTTGTAAGATGAAAATGCATTAGTAGTCTTAAGTGGTCACCGACCTGAAGAAATTATTTCTTCCGAGAGTTAAAAGGGTACCGGCGTGCCTTTTGGTTCTGTCTCTCTCCCTTTTTACAAACTGCCATTGGAATTGGACTCGTCTCTCTGTGTATCAGTTTTCTAATTTCTCAAGTGGGGCTAATAATATAACCCATCTCATTGACGAAGAGTTCTTCGAACACTGTCTGATACTCAGTAAGAGTTCAACTATGTAGCTATCATTATTAATAACAAAAAGTCAGGAAGACTATCAATTATAGACTGTTTAAAATATGAATTTCTAGTCACAATCAAATAATGGAATGACATCAGACATTTACATCATCTTACTAAAATTTGGTGACTTTCCATACACCCCTCCACCCCCAACTTACGTAGTGCTTGTGTTTCTTAGGAGGAAGCCTTTTAGGGCAATGCCAAAATTGACGTTTAGTAATGTGATTAACTGTACTAGCTAAATATAGTTAAGACGGGTTAGTTCTTTGGTAATTAGGCAAGGTTAAAATACCTCAGCACTGGTTTTCACTGCACTGCTGTCTTCCTTAGGGATCCTAGGGTCTGTGGGGGTGGCTACTGGATATTTTAAACAATCAGGTTGCCTCTCTTCTTCCTCCTCTTCGATGTTCGGGCTTGGTGTCATCTCTGTGCCGTCGCGGGCACACCACAAGGCATCCGGTCCTCGACACTCTGGCCCTCTTGGGATGCCTGACAGAAACCCCTCATAGATATCCTCATCTTCCTCTCCGATGGCGGGGAGACTCTTGGGCAAGGGAGCCACATTAGTGTGTGCAGAGGCCACAAACTTGTCACCTAGGACTTCGGGTACTTTCTCAGGGCCTCCAAAGCCCTTTCGTATTTTTGTCAAACCTGCACACTTGTTCTGAGTTGTCTTTCTGGGATCTTGAAGTGGTGTTGCCTCAGAAGGCCGGACTGCGGCTGAGGTCACCCCTGAGCGGGGGAAAGGCAGCGGAGAAGAAGGGGATTTGGCAGGTGCAGATGCTGGGGGCAAGGGGAGGAGATCTGAGGGCTCCTCCTTAATTTCGAGGACGATCTCCTCTAGGACACTTGGTTTGGCTTGGTCGGCTGGTAAGGTTAAAGCACCAAGCTTCTCCAGTTCATCCAAGAAATTGTCCAGAGAGTGAGGCGGTGTTGGGGTCAAAGGGTTTGCTGGTGGGCACTCGGCTGTCAGACGCAGCCGCCCCTGGGCTGTCCTAGCTGAGCCCGGTGAAGCTTTGTGCGTGGGAGGAGGGGCTGGTTCACTGAAAGCCAACTTAGAAACGAGCAGGGATTATAAGGTTAAAATGTAAACCAAGAAAATCATACATCAAAACACAGAGACAGAGAAATGCAGGGAAGTTGTGGTAATAAATAGAAACATATTTTACGCCGTGGTCTCGATTTGTGGATATTTTTGCGGAATTTAAATAAAATCCTTCGCATGTTAACTGGAAGGTTATCTTTTTTTTTTCAACGTTTTTTTTTTTTTTATTTATTTTTGGGACAGAGAGAGACAGAGCATGAACGGGGGAGGGGCAGAGAGAGAGGGAGACACAGAATCGGAAGCAGGCTCCAGGCTCTGAGCCGTCAGCCCAGAGCCCGACGCGGGGCTCGAACTCACGGACCGCGAGATCGTGACCTGGCTGAAGTCGGACGCTTAACCGACTGCGCCACCCAGGCGCCCCAAGGTTATCTGAACAATGGAACTCTCCTAGTATTTGGAAGGGGTCTTAGGTGTCAAATGATAAGGTAAAGCTGTAGTAGAGATAAGAAGGTCAGACAGTGAATCCCTAAGTGATTTTATCTAGGGGATCAGCTCTTTTAAACTAGGCTTCACATATGACTCTGAAATAATGTTACTGTAAAATGAAAACCAATAACGAAACCTTTCCTTATTCCCTGAATTTGTTTACTGTTCTTTCTGCCTGTAAGAGTGCCAAATCTTTTGAACTTCCATGATTTTTTCACTTATGTTTTGCAACGTAATTATAGCGTATGCCATAAAATATTTTTACATCATTATGCATGAATACATTTCCCAGTGAATCAATTCTGAAAAATATTTTCCAAGAGCAGAAACCCCTGATCAGAATGAAACTAAAGATAACTACTACTTCAAGGTTTAAAAAACCCAAAGTAAATGTTTGCATAGAAAGGGAACATATGATTTTAAGGGGAGTAAACTTCTGCTAGGACTCCCATTCTTTTATGTAAACCTGTGGAGTATAATTTATGAAACTTAATCTCCTGAAGTAAAAATATATTTCAGTGGATCTTACTATTATCAGTATATTTTGGATATATTGAACAAAACAGAATGGTAATGGAAATTCCTTAAAAGTAGTTCTGGAAGGGCTGCCTAGAAACATTCTAAGACATTCTATTGCTGAACTGGAAAGAATGCTACATGCTGTACGTAGGAAGGCCTTGACAGTCTGGTGGATGGCATTTTACTGTCATTCTCTCCAGGGAGATGGTTTGGGTCTGGAAGATTTTGGAGATGCATTTTCTCGTTGGTTGTTTAGGATGAGACCTCACTCATGCACTCGGCACTCTTGGTCCTAAGGCCACTTAACTTTTGACTTCTGTGTCCTTTAACCGGAATGGGGCATTAATACAATTTATTTAGCTATTTTTTTTAAAGGAAATATGATGTCCTGTCACCTTGGGGTGGGGGTATATAAGCCAAAGAGTCACAAAACTCACGTGAGCCATCCTAACAGAAAATTCAGGTGGTCTTTAGTCCGCCTAGCACCTGATGCAAAGTGATACTATACATGTGGCCTGTTACTAGATAGACAGCCACCCCTAGCAGGTCCTGTCTACGTTATAATTTTTAGTAAGACGGAAATTACCTAAGTCTCATTTCATAGTCTAGAGAAATTCTCTTATTGGCCAGCATTCTATCTTATGCTCTTTGTTATGCAACAGAATAACAGATTTTGAACCTCTGTGAAACACATAAGAATTCTAGATGATTACTTTTCGCTTTCATTTTCTCTCATGGTCAGGAATACTATGTAGACAAGGAAGAAAGATCTTTCAATCCCACTGTTGTCATGACTACCACTGTCACTATTACCACCACTACTCCGGTGCTGTTACCACGACGGTTGCCAGTATACATGTTAACAGGTTCCAAGTGCTTAGCTTTACAATGGACTTGCTTCTACAAAAAGGCAAATTACGTATCTGAGATACCTACATAACATAAATATACCTATAATACAAAAATCACATAATTACCTTTCCTCCCTAAAGCATTCGAATTGGATTCAACTACACTAAAAGCAGAAATATCAGAAATGGTATCAACTTCCATTTGGATCTCCCCTAAAATAAAGATAGTATGTCAGGAAATGTGATTTGAATGTGTCAGAGTGATGCATGAGTCAGTGAGTTCTTTCCTCTATTTGCAAATACCAGTTAGAAAATAGGATACATGACATTTCGTGTATTTTGGATGTCATGGCTTAGAAGTATATTATAGTTCTTTTTCTGAAAATGATCCAGTTCAACACTAGTGAGAAGTTTCCCTTATTAAGTCAATGATATCATAGATTACCAGATGGGTCGAAATTATTAAGCATTTTTTTTTTTTTCAAATTATGGACATAAGCTTTTCAACATATTTTCTTCCCAGCAGTGAGAATAAAACACTAATTAGTTTTTAGTGAAATTTCTCTATTTATAAAGCGTAAAATCTGGTATTCTAAGAGAAAGTTTAGGAAACTGAAAATACATTTAAATCATATCCACAACAAGGATTAAAACACTGTGATCGGGGCACCTGGGTGGCTCAGTCGGTTAAGCGGCCGACTTCAGCTCGGGTCATGATCTCGCGGTCCGTGAGTTTGAGCCCCGTGTCGGGTTCTGAGCTGATAGCTCAGAGCCTGGAGCCTGCTTTGGATTCTGTGTCTCCCTCTCTCTGACCCTCCCCCATTCGTGCTCTGTCTCTCTCTGTCTCAAAAATAAATAAACGTTAAAAAAAAAAAATTTCAAAGGAGCCCGTCCTTTGGTCTTAAAAAAAACAAAACAAAACAAAAAAAACCAAAAAAAAAAACCAAAAAAAAACCCCACTGTGATCTACAGTATTACATTGCCAGTATTAATTAAGACATTATGGAAGAATTTCTTAAATATTAAATAAGGCTTTCTAGATAAATGCCTATTCTTTCTTATAATATTTTGTTTGAAGGTACAGTTGCTTTGAAATTCATCTGGTAGTTTTTTAAGATGACTGAATGGTAAATAAGACAAATATATGGTTGAAGGTTCTGATATTGTCTTTTTATCAGTAGGAACTATTGAAGGAAGGATGTTGCTCTCTAATGCTAAGCTCTGGTAGTGAAGTCAACCTACTAAAGAAGATTCTGGAAAACTTTATTATCAACCAGACACAATCTGATTACCATTCTGTTACCCAGTGTTGCCAAACTGTTCTATTATTCAGTGATAAGGGATTTACAGCAATTACCCTGCAATGGAAACCCAGTCTTCAAAGAGTAGAATAAATAAAATGCCCTTTTAAAAGAAAATGCTTCTCTTCGGATAGTAGATTCTTAGCTCATTTACATATGTAAAATCCTTGTAGACTCATTTTCAAGGAGTAGTTTAGGTCACTGGGGATGCTCTCTTGCTTTGGGACATGAAATGATTTCATGTCTGTGATGTTGATGTTATTTTGCTAGGGCCAAATGGTTTAGTTTTCCATGTCCCAGCCTTGGTCTCAGTTAAAATTTTCAGTAAGTTATGGGAAACAAAATGTTTAAAATGTTGGGAAGTACTTACAATATTTTGGAAATAATTCCTTGGTAATTTAAAGTTTTACCCTTGAAAGTCAATGAAAAGGAGACAGAAATCCCTAAATACCATCCATGAGAAGAACACAACATATTATATATAATTCAATAGAAAATTAAGAACAATTTCACACTGTGAGTAAAGAAAGTAGAATAGCCTTTTTCTTTTTCTTTTTTGGAATAGCCTTTTCTAATCAACCAGTTCAGGAAGCAAAGTCCCTTTTAAACTACATGTTGAGAAAGGTAATTATCTTTAGCTACTGGCTCTAGTGAGACAGTGGAAATCATCCTAAACCTAATAAAACAAACTTGAGGACTCCTAAGAACCAATGACATTTTCATTCAAACTATTAAACAAACTGACTTACAGACCTTAATTAAAAATTTTTACTTTCTCTCTTTCTGTACCAAAATACCCCAAGACTTTCATAGAATTTTGTCAACTCAATTACCATGTGTTGTTGAAATAAACCATTTTGGGATCTATCTATCTACCTATCAATACATTCTATACTTATATATACTACTTACACCTGCATAGAATCCATGTAAAACATGCATATCTAAAAATAAAATCAAGCTTCAGAAAAAAATTGAGTTTCAAAAAGCAGCTATAATTGCATACACACATACAGACGTATATCATATAGGATTTTATGATGCTAATGTTTTCTCTTTCAGTATTTTACTTTGAAAATAAAATTATCCAAATCAAGCATGAAACCTTTGTGCTAGCACCCCTCAGAAAGATTCAATTATATTGACTTGACATGGCATGCACACTCAGAAACATAACATGTACATTTTGTCGCTTTGCAATAGGTATGATGTTTTAGTCTATGCCTAACATCCCATGTCGATGATCTTGCATCAAGCTCCCAAACATGACGCTAATATGCTAGGATGTCTTCTTACCTTATTTGAACTTAAGCTGTGGATTCTATCACTAGAATAGCTGTGGGGTATTGGAGGGTCAGGGTAGTCCTCAGCACCTTTGGTTGTATTCTTCTTGACAACTTCTACGTAGGAAACAGGGAAGATGCCTTGTCTGCTGGTTCCTGGAATTTTACCTTCATACCAGTTTTGATCAACTCTTTTAAGAAGAATAACTCTATCTCCCTGCAATGAATATTAGGAAAATGCATTATAAATACAGATGTGGTAACATAAAAACTGTCAATTGTCAATGGTTTCTAATAAGCATATAGCTTTCCATCTGTGAAAGTTTGATACCTCCAGTTGTTATGATTGTTGTTTGTTGTTTGTTTTTGTCAGGGGAATGAAAATGAAGGCTCTGAGTTCATTCCCAAATTACAGATTATCAACATGTACGATATGTAATCATTCATCGATGACATTAGAATCTCCCCTAAGGATGCTTGGTTTGTGTGAATGGGCTTACACATGTTCACACCGGTACCATGTGAAATGACTTGTATCAGTTACTTTAAAAAGCAGAATAGTTTAGGGGCGCCTGGGTGGCACAGTCGGTTAAGCAGCCGACTTCAGCCAGGTCACGATCTCGCGGTCCGTGAGTTCGAGCCCCGCGTCGGGCTCTGTGCTGACAGCTCGGAGCCTGGAGCCTGCTTCCGATTCTGTGTCTCCCTCTCTCTCTGCCCCTCCCCCGTTCACGCTCTGTCTCTCTCTGTCCCAAAAATAAATAAAAAACGTTGAAAAAAAATTAAAAAAAAAAAAGCAGAATAGTTTAACAGGGAAAACCTCAATGACAGTAGCGTTATCCTATCATTGACAGGATTCGGGGAAACGACCTTCTGCAGGAAGAGCTTCAAAACAGTGCAACTCAGCTCGCTGTGATTGTGTATCTGAAATGGATTACGGAAGTCAAGCTCCAGAAGGGAGGAAGTTGAATGGCATACCGTTTTGCTTTCTTGATCTACATGTGGTAAGCAGGAGCAAAGAGTAAGGCTGGCAGGATGGGGCAAAGGACGTACCCTAGATAATCCACAGCTGTGCCCAGGGCCGACACCCACCTGGTCTGGATCAAGATCGTGTAACACCACTCACTATCCATTCTGATTGGCCTCTGCATAGAACATAACCGAGGAAAAGTAAATCTCCCTAATGTTAAAATTGCACTGATTTTCTGGGCAGCACACTGCTGTTGCCAGGCTGTTGCTGGAGCTATAAATTACATTGGCAGAAGCTTCTCTTTATAGTATGAAACATCAGCCGGGATGGTTCATGGAATGTTGTGTTGTCGCTGGGACGGTAGACGAGGAGAATGGGTTGATGATGCAGAACCAGGGCCGAGAAGGGAGAATGGGATGAGGTTCTGCCAGTACAAGAACCGTGTCGTTTGCCTTCCTTGCCCCTGGCTGAGGGATTCGCTAGTAGGCGAAGGAGTTCTAGAACCACCCTGCCTGGGACTCTCTAGCCTGTGCTCTGTGGAGACACGTGGTCAACTCAAACAAACGAATGTGATGGTTTAGCAAATCATGAAGATAGTTCGTTTGATCTTTCTGCGCAGAAACAAATTAAAAAGAGTTCTTTCTGGGGGCACCTGGGTGGCGCAGTCAGTTAAACATCCAGTGTTTGGTTTCGGCTCAGGTCATGATCTCACGGTTCCTGAGTTCGAGCCCCACATAGGGCTCTGTCAACACGGAGCCTGCTTGGGATTCTCTCTCCCTCACTCTCTACCCCTTCCCCCCATGCCCTCTCTTTCTCTCTCTCTCTCTCAAAATAAATAACTAAACACTAAAAAATGAGAAAAAGAGTTCTTCCTGATAATATTAAGATACTAGAATTGGATCGGTTGCTAGTGAAACTTGGGTCAGTCATGAGGCCTAGAGAAGGCTGATCAGGGGAACAGCCCTGCACAAAAATGTCTCCTCAAAAAGGCTCTGTAGGGAGAAGTACCTTCATTACGTTAGGACCGTTCCTGGATTCCAAGATAAAAGTAAATGTTGAAACACCCATTTTTTTTTTTTAATTTGAATAATAAGGCAGCAGGACAAACAATATTTTGAAGTGTATGCAAGTGCTTTTCCTTTTGATGTTTCCACGTGTAGAGCTCCTGGCTGTTCAGCCTGAGGTGCCCCTTGGAGGAGACGTGGAACCTGCCATGCTAAGCCTGGAGGGAAAGTCTCTCTGAGAAGCTGTGCATCCCCCAGGGGACCTCTTCTGGAAGGACACGGAGCGGTAGGTAACAGCACCTCAGGGTGGCCTCATAGTGTCCTTTGTAGCACATGGGGGAAACACAAAAACGTCCAAGGAAATAGATAACCAATTTTAGTTTTGGAAATACACAGCCTTTCAAAAGCACTGTTGACGACAACGGCCAGGGTACCTTTCTCAGCGACAGCTCCACGTTTGTGTCAGCATTGAAATTATATTTGGCTACAGCTTCTCCGATTTCTCCAGGCTGGGCTGGGGGAGGCGGTCTTGCAGGCTGTGCCTTCTCAGGAGGCGTGAGTTTCTACGAGGGAAAAAAAAGTTATCTATTCTTGATCCGTGGCGACTTTGGAAACAGCAGCCATGGGAGAGGGAAGGGGTAGGACTTACCTCCACGTAGGAGATGGGAAAAATGCCCACTCTCCCGTGGTGCTCTCCCTCATACCAATTTTGATCAATTTTCCTGAGGATGTAGACAGTATCTCCTTTCTTAAATGACAGCTCCCTGGAAGAGACACGTTTCAGGGTTGGGTTCCCCCCACCCCCACCCCCGACCCCTGATGTGTAGCCATTACTCTTAAGATCAACACTCTCACTTGATCTGTATTTGGCTGAGAAACGTACTTTCAGTATGGAATAATCCGTCAAGCCCAGTTACATCAGGATTTTCGTTGCAAACCCTTAGAATTCACTTATAACTTTCAAAGTGATTTCAAAAACCGAACAAATAGAAACCTCGTGTTTGATACAAGGCACAGGCAAACTGATATGAAATTGAAAGGCAAGGATGGACTATTGCTGTGTAATCATTAGTTTACTGTGGAGGAGCTGTTAGGCTTGGCGTAATGATAGATTCGCTCTGCACTGATCTTGTTAGTTCTGAAGCTAGTGAGATAGTCAGAACCTTAACTTCTCTTTCTTTCTGGCCCCTTGGGATGTGCTAAAGCTTACAATAAGGAGAATAAGTAGCTTTAGCACCGAAGCGCCATCATCAGAAAAATTTTTATTTACAGGTCTTGGAAGCTGGTTGTCGGGCATTTATTTAACTGGCATATCTTGATAAGGAATTTATTTTGTGTAAAGAAAAAGATTTTATTCTTCAATGGAGCGCAGACATAAACATGTTTTAAGTGTAAAGACATGCACGGGTTGCTTGCCGCCCTCTTTATAGCTTTTGTTTTTAAAAAGTAAAAGTATTTTCAGGACACCATCTATGCTTTTCCATTTTGGTTATTTCTAAGAAGAAACCTATATGCCTGCTTATTTCCTAAGTAGGTAGATGTGGGTATGTAGTTTTAAGCTATAAAAACATTACTTATTTTAGATAATTCCTGCCTACCTTCTCATCCCCACTGCATCTGTTTTTGACGGCTTCATTATCCAGGTAACTGTCTGTTTGCTGTTTTGCCCTCGTAATTACGTTTTGTTGGAGGACACTTATTTCACATCTTTTCCCAAGAGCCCTACTTTCCTACACATCTGCCTCCCCATTCTGGAATCTTCTGCAATGTTTAGGTCAGAATCTTGAGTTGGATCGTTTATATGTGCAGAATGGATCATGAAGAGAGCTGGATATCAGATGTAGCGTATTTCTCATTGATTAAAAGAATTAATTGAAAAACTGTTACATATTAGGGGCGCCCGGGTGGCTCAGTTAAGCGTCCGGCTCTTGATTTCAGTTCAGGTCATGATCCCAGGATTGTGGGATCCAGCTCCGAGTTGGGCTCCATTCTGAGCACAGAGCCTGTTTAAGATTCTCTCCTCTCTCTCTGCACTGCCCACTCCGAACCCCCTCCCACTTGTGTGCACTCTCTCTCTCAAATAAAAAAAATAAAAAACTGTTGCTAATTAAAGAATTATTGCACAGTTCGAAGTGTTAAAATCTTCACATTGAAAGTGTGTTAAATTTTCAGTAACCCTAAAGACAGAGGAGATTCAAGGAGTCTTACATTCAAATACAGCACTCCCTTCTTTTATGCAAATGCCTGATGTAGAAAACAAAAAACAAAATATTTAATGTTTGCAATCCAATAGCTTTCTGAGTACCAGGTGTGTTTTGTTTCTGGAAATGAGACTAGGAAGTTTAGCTTTTTTTAAAAACAAGTCAATTAGAGAAAACTTTTTCTTTCAAATATGAAAAGAAATCTTTTCTATTTTTAAAGGCTTGTATTTAAACGTTTTAAGCCTTCTACATAAAGGACAGAAATCTCACTTAACAGCTTTGAAAACTGTGTCTCAGACCCAGAATTTCTGAGTCCCATAATGGTAAGCTTGCTTTCTCCCTCCCAAACCCTTTTAGAATGGTGGCCACTGACAACCTTTGGAAATGACGTTTTATGTCTTTTTCCTATTTAACAATTGAGACATTATGTCTGGTGAGTTACTGAGCTGTATCGTTAGCTGTGTTGTTAAAAAATTAAACTTTTTGCATTAGGTAAAGACAAGTAGCTTTTATTTTATTTTAGTTTAGTTTAGTTTAGTTTAGTTTTTTTAAGACAAGTAGCTTTTAAAACAGATGTTTCTTTAAAGCAGATATGTCTGTCTCTTGTTTATAAGATGTTAGGCACAAAAAAGCACCCACATCTAGCTATTAATTAAAAGCACGTAAAAATGTGGCTGGGCCTTTGTTAACAGTCAGTGCTTCTGGGTGTGTGAGCCTTTGAAAGCTGTGTGAGTCGTCCAGAACCTCGATTTTTGTGTCAAATAGGTTAACTACACTGGGGAGTGCTCTTTACATCTCCTAAAAACAGAACGAGAGGAATATGATTGAACGGCAGTCAGATAAATTTATTTATGGTATGTGGGAAACATTTTTTGTTTTTGTTTTTTACTAACATTATGGGATGACTTCCATGGGTGATTACTGAATCGACTTCCCTGAAGGGTACAATTACACAATTAGATCCTGTTGGTTTAGGAAGATTTGGTGAAAGGTGGGGGGGGGGGGGGGGTTGCAGATAACTCTGCAGGAGGGCTGTGCCATTTGCAAGCCTGGAACCCTTGCTGACTCAGAGCTTGCACCAGGAGGACATGGCCTTGGAGGATGGCATCAGGCTTGGCAACTGGAGCAAACAAAATCCAGCGACACAATCAACACCCCAACACTCGCCTCTGCACTACACCTCACCTTTCTCTCACGGCTTGTTTTTTATTGAGCCTTGTCAAAAAGCGGTGGGCCCTGGGTGGATACCTTTCCCGTGTCATATGCCCTGTCATTCCTCAGGGGTTCATACATTTAAAAAGCTTTTGATGGCTTGTCACAAAGAAGAAATGACATTTACATGTTCTGTACCGTTCGCTTATGAAATCGGCACGCATCGTGCACGTTGTCGCACCATAACCACAGAGCAGTAATAAGGGTGAGAAGGTGGTAGGCACGAAGCAGGTGTTACATATCTCATCAAAAAAGGAAAAAAGAGGGGCGCCTGGGTGGCGCAGTCGGTTAAGCGTCCGACTTCAGCCAGGTCACGATCTCGCAGTCCGTGAGTTCGAGCCCCGCGTCAGGCTCTGGGCTGATGGCTCGGAGCCTGGAGCCTGTTTCCGATTCTGTGTCTCCCTCTCTCTCTGCCCCTCCCCCGTTCATGCTCTGTCTCTCTCTGTCCCAAAAATAAATAAAAAACGTTGAAAAAAAAAATTAAAAAAAAAAAAAAGGAAAAAAGAGGTAAGCTTTCGTCAGGATTTTTTTAAATACCCGATTTAAGCCACGTTTGACATCTTAAATTCTGTTTTTTAATTTTTAAAAATGTTTGTTTATTTAGTTAGTTATTTTGAGACAGCGAGAGAGAGAGAGAGAGAAAGAAAGAGAGAGAGAGAGAGAGAGAGAGAGGGCACAGAGCCTGATGCAGGGCTCGAACTCACGACTGTGGCATCATGACCTGAATCGAAACCAAGAGTCAGATGCTTAACTGACTAAGCCACCCAGGTGCCCCAACATCTTAATTTCTAAATAGCATTTTCCTATTTAGTTCATTCTCCATCTCAGCAGCATTACAAAAACCTGAGTGATTTTATCTTTTTTACATGTCTTATGTCAGAGACAGTTTCTAGAACTATTAATATAATATGCATTTTAATGAATAAAGTATTTTGTTATTATGTATTATATATATATTATATATGTTCCGTCTAAACAACAAAGGATAATTTAATGCCAATGTACAATGATTTCAATATCTTCAATTCTAATGGAGATCAAAGTTTCTTAAATAAGGTCTGTACACATGGGCCATGACACTTCTGGGAGACTGCCTCCCTCCCTAGCCTTTCTTAACCACATGCCCATCTGATGAACAAGTTCCTAAGGACAAAGGTTAAAAAAAATACTGCAGCAAAGGAGTATGAAAACACTAACATCAAAAGAGTGCAGGAGGAAGGGTACCTGGGTGGCTCAGTCCGTTAAGTGTACAACTCTTGATTTCAGGTCAGGTCATGATCTCCTGTGGGGTCCAGCCCTACTTTGGGCTCTGCACTGAGTGTGGGGACTGCTTGGGATTTTCTCTCTCTCTCTCTCTCTCTCTCTCTCTCTCTCTCTCCCCCTTTCTCTTCTCTCCCACCCCTCCACCTCTGTCTCAAAAAATAAAGAAAGAAAAAGAAAAAGAAAGAAGAAAAAAAGGACCACGGGAGAAAATTTTGCTCAGGATCTCCAAGTTTTGAGTGTTAAGACATGGAGATATTACTCGAAGAATCTTTGTACACAGTTCTACCCTTCAATCCCACAAACTATCCTGGATATAGTTGGATAAATAGGTGTTATCAAATTCTCCCAGTGAGTGTTAATTATTCCCCAACACTGTATTTTTATGTTATTCTTGACACAAAACTTCTAGAAAACAAGATTCTTTTTAAAAAAAAATTTTTTTTAACGTTTATTTATTTCTGAGACAGAGAGAGACAGAGCATGAGTGGGGGAGGGGCAGAGAGAGAGGGAGACACAGAATCCGAAACAGGCTCCGGGCTCTCAGCACAGAGCTCGATGCGGGGCTCGAACTCATGGACCGCGAGATCATGACCTGAGCCGAAGTCGATCGCTTAACCAACTGAGCCACCCAGGCGCCCCGAAAACAAGATTCTTAATTCCGTTTTATTTGCCCTATCCTTTTGAACTCATGGTGTACTAGCATGTTCAGTGTCACTTAAAACCCAATGTTTCTCAAGAAAATTACAAATGAAAGTAGAATTAGCCGTATCCCAATTAATTGTGAAGGAACCATTAGTTATAGCTGATTGCTGAATTCGCTGAATTGGGACTTAGACCTTACTGTAATACACCCCATTAGAATATTCACCTCTTAAAGTATTACCAAAGTATTTAAAGCCAACCTAAGTCACATAATGAATATTTATCTTACTTACTTAGACGTCTGAGCTTTAAAATCGTAAACAGCTTTTGCAGGCAATTTCTGAAAGGGAAAGTAAACAGAGCTAACTTAAAATTTGGATTTTTTTTTTTTTACAAGAAAGCAATTTCATGTGAATTAAAGGGAAATGAAAGCACAAGGAGTAAACATATATAATGTAAACCCTCTATGCAATTCATAAGTCAACCAATTACTTCTTCATATAGGTATTTAAGCTGTAACAGGAGTGTAACTGATGGCTTGCTCACCGTAATTACTGAATATCATATTTCCTCTTAGAAACTAAGGTAGATGGGGGCACCTGGGTGGCTCAGTCAGTTAAGCAGCCGACTTCAGCTCAGGTCATGATCTTACAGCTTGTGAGTTCGAGCCCCCCATTGGGCTCTGTACTGACAGCTCGGAGCCTGGAGCCTGCTTTGGATTCTGTGACTCCGTCTCTCTCTTCCCCTACCTGGCTTGTGCTCTGTCTCTGTCTCTGTCTCTCTCAAAAATAAACATTAAAAAAATTTAAAAAAAGAAACTAAGGTAGATGAACACTGCAGTACAATACCAGAGGGATCTGTCCCAGGTATAATTCTGGCTTTTCACAGTTGCCCTGTGTCTTATGTGTTAACACAACTCCTTTGGAATCATAATAAAAAGACTGGAAAAAGTCACGAAGGAAGCCATTATCCCTTTTACTAATACTTATTAACATAGTAGCAAAGAAATATTAGCCCAATTCTCATTGGGAAGCGAGTGTGTGGCCCAAAGTATAGGCTTGGTCATCTTGCATTCCCCGGAGGGTTCAGGAATTCTTTATTGACACGGTAAATTGGCCGTTCATCTTCTAGTCGTGATAAGATGTGACACACCCTCACCTTCAATCACCCTGCACGCCCTAGCTAGCCGATTCAGCTCAGCCTTTTCTACTTCTCAGTTATCTCCTCACCCCACTCTCTTTCCTTGGGATTCCATGAATGTTAGGCAACCTGGGACATTCCTGACTTCTTTGGGGGGCTCCCACGGGTACTGGGCTGCAGGAGACACCTGTAGGGATTCTCCTGGAGCGGCTACCAGTCCCAGGCCAGCTTCAGTTGCCGTCAAACCTTCACGGCTCCAAGACGGCGTGAACCTGAGCTCCAGCCCTGGCTCGGGACCATGCACAAAGCTAGCTGGTACCTGGTTCCTAGGAGCAGTGATTTTCCAAGTGATTTTCCAGCAAAAGCAGGCCAGCAAAAATTAGGTCGAATTTGTATTGATCTGCGACACAGATGACCTAGAGCTCTCCTCTACATCAGGGGCGAAATTTGTACTGGGAAATCTCCTTCCTCCATGGGGCAGCCCAGCTCAACACTCTCGCAGAGCACGGTTGTTAATTCACGGGTGTCAGGTCAAGACTCGGCGGGGCCTCGCTGCCGGAACCGGACCGCGGTTGGGGGACATCTACAGCTAGGGTCGGGGGGCGTGCTGCCTTGAGTCCTTTGCTCAACCTCGAGGGAAGGTGTTTCTAGTTTCTCTCTCGTCATTTTTATGTTCTTGACCTGGGCTCTTTACTGGTTTTGGAAAAAACTCTGGCTGGCAAGTGCTTTATCAAGTGCGTTGCAGAAAAAAAGACTCCAGTGCTGTTGAACAAACTACCTCTTTTTCTGGAGTTCCTCTTCTTTCCCTCGGTGCACTTCTCCCCAGGTCAGTCATAGTGGATGAGTAACTTCTAGGCGACTCATGGTCTGTGGGAAAGGACAGGGTCAGAGTGAGTGTTCACATAATTAAAAGCCGACCTTTTTTAGCCATGGTCCCTGGTGGCAACTGTTTTCTCCTTCGGATTTAGAGACATAGCACAATGGAAGACATGGGTATAGGATTCATAGGTAAACGATAAAGTTGTGATGGAAGGCACAAAACCAGAGCGTTGCAAAAGGGAAAAATATCCGAGGTTGCAGAAGTGTTATAATCCCAAATGTAACTGTTACATCGCTGATGTAAGTATGCTACAGCACTTGGTATAGACAGTTCATACTCGCGGGGTGATGGCGGGGCGGGGGGGGGATTTCTCACCTCAGAGATTTAATACTTTCTATTCCTTTGGCCTCCAATTTGTAATTATTTTTCAGGGCAGGGGGAGCCTGGGTGGCTCAGTCGGGTGAGCGTCCAACTCTTGATCTCAGCTCAGGTCATGATCTCACGGTTTGTGAGCTTGAGACCCAAGTTGGGCTCTGTACTGACAGCATGGAGACTGTTTGGGATTCTCTCTCTCTCTCTCTCTCTCTCTCTGCCTCTTCACCACTCATGCGTACACACACTCTCTCTCTTACTGAAAATCGATAAACTTATAATAATGACATTTATAGGGCCTATAGAAGATGGAGAATTTGAACATAGCAACAATTAACAAAAACTAAGACATCTCATGGAACAATTTGAGAATGTAGTAATGAAAAAGAAAAATAAAGCATGATGATGGCGGAACTATGGTCGTGTCCATTCCCCATGCCCCATCCCTACACGCTCTGTCCCCCTATCCCCCCACCCCGTTGGTACATAGTTGTTGAGTTTTAAGATGTCATCCTAAGGCTTAAAAGGCCTTTATCTTTTGCCTTCCCTTTTGTTCAACTGCCTTATCAGAAAGTATATATTTATTCCAAGAAGCAAAGGGATAAAAATTCTCTAAACAGGAAGTATCCTATTGATTGCTACGCTGCTTATGAAATACTGAATTGTTTTTGTTCATCTGAAAGCACAGTATAAATAATTACATTCCCAAATTATAAGTATCTCTTAATGGTTTCTTATACTTTACACATTTGTATGTGGAAATGTAACTAGAGTCTAAGAATATCTCAGTAGTCTCTGTTATAGAATTTTACCAGTATAACTGGGTCAAAATTAGTAAATTCTTTCTCTTATCCCTTTAACAGATTTAGTTATATTGATTAACAAGAAGCATTAAAAATACAATAAATCCAGCTACAAAGGAATTAAAAAATGCTAATTCATAAAAAGAAAACATTACTTAAAGATCGTGACTACTTTGACTATCAGACAGAATTGTCTATTTAACAGCAGGTGGACACCAGTTACATGACATATAAGGACAAATGTCTAACTGTCGGTTGTGAATTCCAAAGTCTTTAGATTTAGTAAGGTAACATGGCCACAAATATTTCAGGTTAAACTTACTCAGTTATTTTCAAGCATGAGAGAGATTCTGTGCCATATATTTTCTGTTTCTAAAATGGAAATACTTTTATGAAAGCTTTCATACTGATCATTAAGTTGTAAATCACTTTTACTAATCCATGGCATATAAACTATTTTTCAACTGGGCTAAACAAAATTGGAAAGTGGGTATGTTATCAAAAGACAAATACCCTTCAAATGCATTTCAAAGCCCTCTCAGATCAAGTTTCAGTAAGGTACTCTATCCGTACATAAAATTTACAGGTGATTATTATCGTTGATACACTTACTTGAATAGCTGGAATTATCCAATATTGAAAAACTGGAAAAGGTAGCGGACTTATTATAAACTTAAATTATGACGTCTCAATCAGTGAAAATTTCAAATTGTAGGCACTGTTTTAAAAAATTCTAATTTGTTGTTTTTGAAGCGTGTTGTATGGTATAAATGAAAGCAAAGATAAATACTAATAAAGCAAATTTGTGCAGTGGCCGCTAACAATTGAGTCACATATATAGTACATTAATATGAAATTTGCATTGTCTTTTTTTTTTTTAACCTATAGAGATTATATTCTATACTACAAATACTGAATTACTAGGAGTTTGCATCTCTTTTCTCTTACCTACTCCCTAACTGACTTTGGTCAAATCTCTTGTCTCCCCTGGGTCTCACTGCTTATAATGATACCTATCACCTAGGTTGGTGCCAGTGCTAATTAGATAGTGTGTAGAGCACTTTGCAATGCCCAGTGCATAGCAGACTGTTGACAATCCAAATTCCAGCAGGGAATGTTCTTTCCAGCTTCTGAAAACTTACATAGTGAACAGATGTCTGTTAAGAATTAAAAAAAGAGAGAGAGAGAGAGAGAGAATTGTATACAACTTGTATAAAAAAATATCAGAACCCCTAACAAACCTCAAAAAAAGTCCTCTGCCTTTGAACTGTTATTTGTCCGCATATTGCCACTCCAAGGTGATAATCCATCTATGAAAATGGAGTTGAGGGTCACTTTTAACCTAAATGGTCTAATTCAAATGTCAATAGAAGATTGTTTCAGCGGAAACAGAAAATAAGGTAATGGAAAGGAAACGAAAATGAATACACTGAATGATGGAAATGAGACTTCTGTCTATACAGCTTAAAGATGTATTCACAAAAATTTTATCCCATGTGCCCTTTAAAGGTTGTTCAACAAATCCTATTCTCTTTTCATTGTCCATCAATCACTACATTGACTAGTTCAGTTTTGCTTCCTGAGTGTTTGGATGTAGTATCTTGATGTTGAATGTAAGGAAATTATTTATTGAGTGAGTGACTATAAAGTTAATATAATAACTAAGTAAAAGCTGTTTGTTAGATTATTGGTTTTGATTCATTTTACGACAAAACAAGAGTCATCAGTCTCTTAAGGATACTGATACTCAATCATGGTTTCCCTGATGGGATCCTTTTAAATTGATAAGATAAATTTAACTGGTTGTTTCGACGTATGTTGTTTCAACCCTAACATTAAGCTACAAGATGGTTTTCCCTTTTGATTTTGAATGAATAAATTTTTGTGAATTGGTGATCACTTTAAGCCACACGTCAAGTCCGATTATCACATGGGCAAATGAGACTATTCAGGAAGACATGTTTGCACAACAAGCATTTGCTTCAAAAACACGTAACGATGCCGAGTGGTCTCACAGCTTAGGAATGATGAGATGTAGGAATGGAAAATGAAAGAGCTGGATGGTGGGTGTCTGAACCACAGGGACAGAGAAAGAAAAGTTCATCCACCTTGGAGACTCCGTGCACTCTCATAGTCTTGGTGGTGGTAGTTGTTGGTGGTGGTGTCCACGTCTGGGAAAGAGGCACTGTGAGGCATTCTCCCACAATCGTTCTGGTACAATGGACAATGAATAGCACCATCTTGAGGCAGTGGGTGGAAAGGCTGGTGCACGGGGCTCCTTTTTAGAGCTTTAAGTGATGAGTTCCTCTCCGGAATATCTGGCAACAGTTCACTGATAAGACGGTGCAATATACTGTTGTCTGGCAAGCTTCCCCTTCTCTTTTCAGCTTTAATTTGGTCACAGATGTCTTTAAGGGCAGAGTCCAGAGCCTCAAACACAGACGCTTTACATTTTGCCTTTTCAGCCTGTTTTTTGGGAGTCGAGTTCTTTTTCCTCCGGAAAGGCACGGGACTGACTAGAAACGCAAGTTTAGAAAGGCCGGGGTCCGTTTCCTGTCTTCTGGGCTCCTCGGCATTTTCGTGTTTAGCTCTTTCATGTTTCAGCATTGTGGTAAATCGGGTGTAGGAGGCAGGGCATCTGCCTTTGCAGGAGCTGATGAGGTGCCGGTGGTGGTGGTGGTGATGGTGGTGGTGATGGTGGCTGGATCCATAAAAGCTCTCAGAGGATGTGAAGGAAAAGTGATCAAAGTCACTCTCGCTGCAAAAGGACGACCCTTCCACGTGGATGTAATCACTGTGGTCAGACACAACTCCTTCTTGGTCACTGTCGGAAAACTCCAAATGAGTTCTCGGTTGCTCGTCACTGGTGACTTCGATGTGAATCGGCACCAGGGTTTTGGGCTCGTAGCTGCGTTGTACGTGAGAAGGGTGTCTACTTTGATTTTCTTCCTCCAGCAGAGACTCGATGGAAAACCGCCTTTTGGGACATAAACCGTTTTGTTGGGGTTCTAGGGTTATAGGAGAGAACATATCATCTCCTAAATTTGGCATGGATTTTGACTTTTGAATCAACTTCTCAAATTCAGAAATGCGAGTGGGGACCATGTCCCTGGGCACCTCCTCAGTGGAGGACTGACTCCAGCCATGGAGCAGGCCCTTGTGTTGCTGTTCGTTTTCATACTGCAGGATTCTCGACTTCACCGAGCAAATCACCTCTGAGTTCATCAAATCCTTGCGATTAATGCGGTGCATCTTCTTGTACATTTTTAGGAACCCTGGGGCGTCATGGGCTGACCTGTGTCGGAGCCTCGATCTGCCGTTACCACGGCCCTCCTGGATGTAGGGGGAAGTCCAGGCCCCAGGGCAGCTCTCCTTGGACTCCTCTTCACATAGCAGAGAGCCCATACTTTCTGACTTGGCTTTTGGGTCAGGGAAGCTGTCACAGTCACCATTTAGGAGATCATCACAACTACGGGATTTGATTTTGGGGGAGACTGTCTCTTCAGTGCTGCTCCAGACCTCTGCATTTTGTCGGGCCATTTGCCAGCCGTTCTTGAACGTGATGGCCCGCTGTGAGTCACGAGGGACATCCAAATGCTGCTGTCTCTTGTAAGCGTTACAGTAATCTAACTCATTGGAGGGGTTGCCGTTGAGCCCTGAGTAACTGTAAAGGGATGGACACATATCATCCCCACCTTTCAATCCAGGCCAGCGTGGTGGAAGAGAGACATTTGGAGAAGTTAAAAGGTTCACAAAGAGGAAGCATGTCAGTTAGCATCAGATAGCATAGCAGAGGGAAAGCAGTTAGCATGGTTTAGTCTAGACACGGATTGTTACACATGTAGCTTCAAGTTTAGAGGAAGAAAATCCTAATTCTAAGGCAGGGTAATACTTTTTCAATGAATGTAGCTTCGCAGATATTAGAGTTAACAAAACCACATATAAAGAGTAATTAGTGTAGTTTCGATACCTATTTGTATTGTGTTCATACATCTTTCTGCAAACGAGGTATGCCAAAACCACAGAAGTACCTCGGAAGCTAATAGCCTGACCCGGTGTAATTTAAAGGTTTACCAATTAAGGCCAAAAGCGGTAGAGGTTTAATCAACTGAATAGGGTCAGGATTTGAGTCTCGTTTGATTTATAATGGTAGAGAGGTAAAGAGTAATTTATAAATTTGCATTTAGTTACTACTTCCGTAACTGTATTAAGTAACTTTTCGTGGGCATTAGATAGAAAAGGCAACAAGACAAAGCATTTTCCAAACTTGTAAAATCAAGATGCTTTGAAATACTGCTGTTAATATTTCTCCAAGACACACAGTACAACCTCTTTAAACATACAAATTTACCTCATTCATTCCGCATTCATTGCTTCATTCTATGAGGCAGATTCTCTTAAGAATAACTGGATATAGTATAAAATTCTCATCAGAGGTTAATGCATCTTAGTTTTTTCCAAGGAGGTTGTTTTTTTTAAAAAAATAATTTGCAATTTGATAATAGCTAAAACTGACCTCAATTTAGAATACGTTTAGAAATATTCTTTTCTTATGCTCTGCTGCATTAACTCATAAACGAGAGGCCAAATTAACATCCAATGGGACATTTTCATCTTAGAAGGAAACCTGATGAAGGAAAATCTCTCTCTTGATAGTTCCTGTCTTACAACCTTATCCAAACTTTGCAAAAGTAGATAAGCACATCAAGCAGATATGTAATGTTTGGGAAAGGAAGTTGAGTCAACACTCCCTAGGGTAAAAACAAATATATACATTAATCAGAATCCTTTTAATTTTTGGGTGCTATCCAAGCATAATGAATCAATGGTATTTCATGACCTATTTACTATCTTAAAATATTCATTTGCATAAGTGAGTGGAACCTGATAAATGTATGTCTGTTAATTGGATGAAAGGTATCGTAAAAGGGGCTCACTCATTCTGAACCTTCCAGGTAGTAGGCCCACTTTTACTAGGCCATGGAAGACAGCTAGTGACTCCCACCTATCCGGAGTCCAGGCATCCAAACCAGCCTGTGTTTTGCACACAAACCAGCTACCACTTAGCTTTGATTGCCACACGGCCACGCTTTTCGTGCTTACGTTTGATACGTGTGGCCGAATCTGTGCTATTTAGGGGAAACTTCTGTTAGAGCGCAAGTTCTTTACACATTTCAAATTCCTTTTGTGTTCTGTTTCAATGCCAGGAGATTGGGGAAGATTTCAGGGCCCCAAATTAGGTATGGCCTTAGGTACCTGTAGATGCTTTAATCCTCAGTCTCCATCTTGGGAATATTCCTGTTACCACAGCAATAATGCACTAACCAGTCTTCCAGAGACCTGAAGGAGACTTGCCCTCTCTCAACACAGCTCACTGAACTTCCAGAGAGGAGAGAGGCCATATGCAGCAATGGCTTGGTGATATCTAAATTTTCCAAGTATGGCTTGAAACCAGTTGGTTATTAGTGGACTGTTCTGAATCAAACACCATGTTACACGCGTAACGTGGATATTCTACTATCTATGTGAACGTTGGCCAAAGTATAGAACAGATGACGAAAGAATAAACTTCCGTAAGTCAGACAAAATTTTATCTCGAATTAAATAATTAAAAAAATCAAAGTACGTTTTAGGCAACAATGTTCTTTGTTGCTACTTCTAATTCCTACTCTATAGATGTGATTAACTTTGCTAGTTGTAGTAACTTTAGACCATTTTTTTAAAATACGCAAATATTTATAAATGTAATCTTTTAATGGCCTGACAATAAATTAGGTACTCTGAATTTGTTCAAAAAAACCACAAATGATACATTTGGAGAACAAAAGCATTGAATATGCTAGATGATAGAGTCCATTAAGTCACTCACATAGCTCACCAACCTGACCTAGTCTGTGTAAAAAGAAAGCTATTGTTATGAAACCGGATTGTATTCAAGACACTGTATTTAAACGCTAACTATCTCTGCACGGTTAATGTTGCCCAGCTGTCACAGGTAGCCTAGGTTAAAACTAAGCTAGTGAATTGCTTACCCATCAATCTATGATTGCTCACCTTTTGCTCTTGACGGGGAAGAAGGGGAGGAACTTATGAAGGACTGGGTCAGGGTGGCGCTTGACCCTGGGAGGTCCGCTCGGCCTGGGCTGGTCCTGCGTGCACCGTGATCCAGGCCCCTCGGCTGCCCCACCGCAGGCTCGCTCTTCCTCCTTTTCCTGAAGTCACTGGCCATGCTCGTGGCACTAAAAGAAGAGATCAGCTTCAGTCAGGCTGCTGTTAGAGGAGGCTAGTATGTGAACCAGAAAGACTGATGGAATGTGCTAGTGACAGTGGTACAACTCTTACCTCTGTTCCCCCGAACTGCAGTTTTCAGAATTCATTCCTTGCTATTAAATGCTATTTCTTTATCATCTCTTTAAAAATATTCATAGACTGCATTTTATTATTTTTTTATTTTTTTAATGTTTATTATTTATTTTTGAGAGGCAGAGTGCAAGCGGGGGAGGGGCAGAGAGAGACGGGGGGCGGGGGGAGACACAGAATCCGAGGCAGGTTCCAGGCTCTGAGCCTTCTGCGCAGAGCCCCATGCGGGGCTCGAACCCACAGACCTTGAGATCATGACCTGAGCCAAGTTGGACGCTTAACCGACTGAGCCACCCAGGTGCCCCTGAGACTGTATTTTAGAGGAGTTCCAACAACATGACTATATCCGGGGAAGCGTGCCCGACATGAAAGAAAGGACTGGAAAAAAGGAAGTCACCTGATGAGACAAATTCCTCTTACCCCAAGGTTTCCCTACGGCTTTTCCTACCAATCTTAGCTTGAAAACACTTACACTGAAATTCTAACATTTTCCCAGTGAAGTGATGAATGAATCACGATCTGACCAGCAACCAAACCGTCTAAGGAGACTTTCATCCGGTTGTATGAAATGGTGTAAGCTGTCTATAATGGCAGGACATTTTTATCACGGTCTCGATCTGAATATAGGATCACTCAGGACAAACGCTAGTGAACAAGGATACACATCACGCAGCATGCTGTCTGTCCGATCATTACACAAAATTACATCAGGAACAGCAGGAACAGCAACACCAGCTCCCACGAGGCAGCAATACACAATTGCTTTGCTGCCGTTACTGTCTCCACGGCCCACACGCAAACCTGCGAGGTGTGCACGTTACCATTATTGCGTAAATGAGTCGATGCAACACACACTTTGCAAGCATAGAGTTGGAGCTGGACCTCAGAATTTGTCTTTGTTCTTCTGAAGAGGATAGCCGTCTTTTCCTAGACCTGTTTTTGCCGTCACTGTCCCGTCACGTGAGGGTCTGTGCACAGTCTTAATAGCAATCTTAGGTCAGATGAGAACTCTGAAACTCAAATACTTTAGGAGTGTCTATAGATGTAAAAGATATGAGAGGAATTTGAGGAGCCTTTTCCTTAGTGACATTGATGTCACTGAATGGCCCCCATGAGCCCAATTTACAAAGGACCCAATTTACAAAGTTTTTGACTTACGCCGAGAGAAATCTGTAGAAGGGCAAATTTATATTTCTTGTTGGTGATACAATATGGCTGAGAGTTTGTATTATTCACTCTTGCTAGTGAGCTGTGTCTGAATTTCGGTAATGCTTTCAAGTCAAGTGATATTTAAAGCCTATCAGCAGGACTTAACCTTGGTGAATTCGTGGGACAGTTAGGGGTAGTTCCAAGTTATTCTGGCTCAGTTTTACTTTGTCTCTGCTCCTTGCTAGCTATGTAAACTTGGTAAGTAATGAAGCCTAAGTTTAGTGCATTCAGACCTAAGGTGGGGAGAATAGTACTTGACTCACCGTGGTGTCTTAAGGATTGAATATGTTTATGTACTTAGAATGTGTGGTATATAGTAAGCCATTCTTTATTGGTAGCAACAGTGTTTTTGATTTGTGCAGTCAGAGTATAATGAACAAATATGTATAGAACATAATTTAGAAAATTTCTAATAATTTACACATTTTTTTCAAATATGCCATTGTAAGTATCATCTAATAATATTGAAAATTAGATGTTTATAGTTCCCGTTTAAAGAAAAGAAAACTGGATAGAGAGGAGATAGGGAAGGGAAGAATTTCTTGGTAGAGGAACCCAGAATTATTTCACTTAGTTTTTATAAATTTTTGAATATGCTGATATACAGTGATGCAAAAACACAATAAAACAACTTCATAAAGTATGGTGCTTAGAATAATAATGACGGGTAACGTAATCTTCATTATCATTTCACTGAATATTCTGGTTGCATAATGTAGTGACATTCTTACCTAGTGGGTCTTTCTAGGCTTCTGTCTATTGAGGATTGATACAAGGAGGCCTGTTAAGATAGAAAAATAGTTCCATGAAAATTTTTACCAAGGTAAAATTTCATTTGTCCGTGGACATTAAATTAGGTATCCTAAAATGAATATTATAAAAATTGCGATAAAAATACCCTGTATTTTGATCATAAAATGTCTTTCAAAGAGAGATCATGCAACTCGAATTCTACTCTCTTCCTATCTACTTTCTCTTTTGATATAATGCGCTGTATTTCTCTTTGTAACTCAAACTATTCACAAACCAAACATTGCCTGGGGCAAAAAAAAAGTTGTTAACTGCTCCTTCTTGTAGGAAATAGACTGTAAGTAGGAATCTTCTACACTAAGGGATGGTTTGTTGTTTAAAAAAAAATATTTGTAGGCATCATTCGACCCTTATACAACATAAACCTTCTTTATAAATTTTTTTGTCATGTTGCCAGGCGTTACCTTCAAAGTATAACATTTGAGCAGAACTGAGACATCTTTCCTCTGTCAACACAGAGATGGCATTTTAATAATACCACCGAATTTGGTTTGAAATTAAACTAAACTATCTGGTACTTAAATCAGGTACAGACTGACATCTTTCAAATTAGTTAAGTTCAGGGTTAGTTTAAACAAATGATTAATGAACCCAAATATAACCTTTTTATAAACAGAAGTGGGCTTTTAACATTTCCATGAGAAAACCAATTCTCCGTTGTCCATGGTTGTAGGAACAAAGAGAAATAGATAATGCAAAGTGACTCATAATTCCAAATACCTGTTGTACACACCATTTTCATACCCCTTCATTCTGAACAGGACAATGAAACAGATATTAGGCAAAATTATTAGATATGAAGTTTTTACTCCCCATGGCCATCTCCTAGAATAATTACTGAAATACTAAAAGGCAAAAGAGGATCTGTTTTGAGCTCTTGAACATTTGAAATGACACTGCAGAATGAGCGAAAGTAGTTATGGTGCGACGTCTAGAATGTATAGGAAAATGTATACAAGTATATATGTGTAAGACTGTATATGTGTTCGGGCCACATTTGATGATCCATTATTTATCACAAACTTTGGTCTGATGAAGAGCTGAAATTCTAGTTTAAAAATGGCCTTCCGTATGAAAGTTTAAAAACGTCAACCCAAAAGGCAGGATTTGACAGATTTTATTTAAGTTCCTATCACACAGAAATATTTAACCAGAGTGTTAAAAACCTACTTAAGTGGAAACTAAACCACACTTTAAAACCCATTTCTATAACTTTATTTTGTACTTGTAAATTGGCACCAATTAACCAATTAAAATATTAGTATGTAATTTTGAGATTCTTTATGTAGATCAGTCTGACAAGCCCTCTTATGCATAATTCTAAAGTTGGTTCTGTTAATTAATATTTTCATTTAACTTCTTCTTACCGAATGCGAATGGAATCTTGCCCAGAAACAAACAAAAGCACCTTTCTGCAGGAGACTATCGCCCCTCCTTTGAGACGGAAAAGGCATAGTCTAATGTTTTTAATTCCTAGAAAATATTTGGATTCCTAGGTTCTCGACAAATATAAAATTAGAAGAAAGAAATGTGGTCCACTGTCTGATAAATGTACATAATTACTTAACTTGCCGAAGTCTGAATCGTACACTGGAAAAGTGAAAAAAATAAACACTAAATAAGAGGGAAAACAAAGAAGGAAGTGAAGAAAATATTCTGATTTAGAAACATTAACTCCACAAGTCTGCAGAAGAGCAACATCAAATAGCCTCAGAGTATTGCCATCTGTGTAGAGCACAGCATTCACGGAAATGACAAACCACAGTTGATTATCAAAAAGTGTCAATTTCAGAACATCCCTAGGGTGACCAGAGATTTTGAATTGCCAGCTTGGGATGAGCCTAAACAAAACTGTAACATGAGAGAAAACATAGTGTAAGAAGTGAACGCTCTATACTGGTAAATTTATTGTGTTTTAGACTTGGGCAAAGAAATGACAATGATTCCTCCTTGTGCTGGTTTCCGTAATCCAAAAGAAACTGAAGCCAGTTTTATTTACAGTCAAAGGAAGACATTCGATATTAAATTACAAGGAGGAGGTCTAGGTAGATGACCAAGAGAAAAACTTGAAGGATAATTATATAAATGACACTCATTCTGAAATGGAGATTGTGTCCAGAAAAGGGGTTAGCTATTTTACCTATTATGATCTACTATTTACATATTACCATTATTTTAACATACCTAAATTAAGTTCATTCTGATAAAGTATGGACACTGAATCACTCTTTCTGCTAAGTGATCGTGTGATTTAACTTTGCTTAGAAGTCCTTAATTGTTCATCATTAATGCCAGTTTCTCAGTTGTATTGATTAAAAAGTTTGTTATTCATGGCATCTGCTAGGCACTTGATAAATGGTAGCCAGGGTGATATGTAATCAATTACAAATTTTACCAGAAATGTTTTACATAAAGATATTAAAGATAATATCTAGTACCTTAGCAGAGTATTTGTTTACACTCTGAAAAACCATGATGTGAGAGTAATATGCTACAGAATCGTACAACACTCCTTCTCAATTCCAAAGAAATAATGGCAAATCAGTTAAATCATCAGCAAAGTGCTTTTTTTATGTGATTTTTTTTTTTTTTGGCCACTACCATAGCATGTAGAATGTATAAAATTTCTACAATTTTTAGCGCAAGTTATTGTGTAATGTTAATTATAGAACTTATTTTACAAAAATAGTTGACAAGGAATAATATTAAGTAAATAACTTGTTTCTAAAAGATTTGAACTCCAAATACATCTCTTGGATGTGCTAAGAAGTGTGGTATAGAGGAAACCTCATAGAAGTGGAGGTTAAGAGATCTATGTTTTATTTTTAACTTGCCACCCTCTTACCTTGTGATATTGGACATATATGTTTTTAATTTTGGGGCTCTACTTTTCTTGACTTAAAAATGAGTGAGTTGGACTTGGTGATCTCTGAATTTTATTTCACTTCTCTAAGAACCAACCACCTTAAAATCATCCTAGAACTATCTGACCAAAATATCAGAAAAAATATCTGACCAAATTGAATTCCAAAGTAAATTCTTGGGCTCTTCATATGTTGAAATGATACCCTTTATTCAGATGTGAAGGTAACATAACATACAGAATAGAATTGCTTGTTGTATTTGATTGTCTTTAGGCTATAGGCCTGTCTACAAAACATAAGCCTCTAGAAATGACTACATTCAGTAACCTAGAATGCTCTTGATTACTCTATTTTCCTTTTTATTTAATATATAAATATTTTGATTAGTTCTCTGTTTTAATGTACACTATGATGCATAATTTAGAATTGCAAAATTGAAGCTTCAGGAAGTTGGGTATTTTCTTCTGAGACTGTGCCTGCAATTCCAGTTGTCACCACTGTGTGTCAGTAGTACTTCCTGAAGCATAGGTATCTTAGTAGTTTTATTTTCTAGTTGCACATTTTTTTTTTTTACCAAGTTAAGACTTTTTGATGAAAATAAGGTATTTATTAAGTGTCTTTGTATATATTTAGGACCACAGAAAATCTGTGTAAAACCAGTTTATGCACTTTGCTCCCATTCCAGCTACTTCTAAGAATTCCCACACAGAGGCTTTTATATAGCTGATGTTTAGCAAAACTGTCACTTTTGCTTATGTCAACCAGTAAGTCTTAAATATGCTTTCCAAAATAATTTCAATTTTCTTTGCAGAGAGCAGGATAAAATCCTTTGACTCTGGAATGTTTTTTCCTTTTTCATACTCTCTTTGACTAAATCAAATAAAATTTGACATTGCCTGGAATTTTTTTTTTTTTTTTTTTTTTGCCTAGCAGATTGTCATGAGTGATGGCAAATGCATTTCATCTCATATGCCAGTCATAGTCTATTATAGTGGCAGCCTGGATTATAGCATTGAGAAGGATTAGTAATGCCTGTCAAGGGTGTTGAACTGGGAAATCGTGACATGTGTCCCAGTTGTTTGTCAGCCCCATTCTTGATTTTATCTGATGCTAAAATCCACAGATTGTATGTAGGAAAATGAAAGAATTAAAATAAATTTTAAGAATATGTGGGGCATCAACACGTAATTAAGAATCTAAACTGTCATTCTGCACCTCCAAGCACGATGATAAAATGACTCTGCCTAGTATTTTGTGCAATCTGATCAAAACAGGTAGTTGATATATGCGCTAAGAGTGCTACTTTTGATTTTTTAATGATCACACTACAGGACTGTGTTGAACAGTTCCACTGAAAGTTATGGCTGGCATGATTCTTCACCTACATTGCAGAAAGAGCCAACAACTTTGGTATAATTAATGTCTAAGCAATGATACTGTATACGACACAAGGGTGCAAAGGTGGGTGCTCCAAAATAGCTTAGACCCTATGGTCAACTGTTAAAACGCGGATGGTTCAGAATCACAGTAACGGCTCCTAAGAGAGAAATCTGAAAAAGAGAATAATTTGTTTTTACCTCATTGGAAACACCAGAAGAATGATCTTGAACATAGTCCAGAGGCTTTTTAGGAGGCTGGGTGTAGATGCACCACATAAGCAGAAGTGTAGAGATGGAATATGGAGGAGAATCAATGGCAGCAAGGAATGGACATGTGGAAAAGGTGACAACAGTTAGAAACTGAGTGCTGACAGCATCAGATACACATAAAGAGTGCATGAATGGAGCAAAATGGGGGTGGCCCAGGAGGAAGGGTGCAATGTTCGTAAAATATTCTCAAGCACTGGGCAAAATTACTAGTGATTTGATTAGTAAATTTGTAAGTTCATCTCATCAGATCAAAATGAGCACTCCTAGTCTCTAGCCACAGAGGAATGCGAGGTGTATTAAAGGAACATTAAAGGAGCAGGCAGATAGCTGGTGAGTTTCCATGTGTGGCTAAAAATGACTATAGAAAAATGCTGATAATTTATGCTCAGAACAGAAATCGGTATGGTCCCTACAAACCACGTAATCAGTAATAACAATCCGCATAAAATAAAGCTAGAGAATTTTTATTCCTCTAAAATAAAATGCATCTATGTGAATACTTGGATACAAATTAGGAAAAAAATGAGAGAAAACACTTTTCCTGTTAAGTATAGAAATTCTAGGAAAAATCTTTTGGTATATATTTATTTACAGTCACTTTTGATCCAGTTCAATAAGATAAGGAATCTAACCAAGTGTCCCTTGCATTTCAATGGACTAAAGGGATGACTATAACCACCCCCCCACCCGCCCCGCCCCGGAACCAATATATGGTCACTTTATGAGTATGCAAATCAGTATGTGGCATGGTAAAAGAAACATTATGCTCTTTGATCTTCAGTAAAATTCTGTGCAGTGGAATAACTGGTATCTTAGAGAGTTTAAAATCCAGTACCACCAGTAATATAAAAAATATACTGACAAATAACAAATGCACAGCTATTGGTAGATAGAATTCCCCAATAAAACTTAAGGAAGGAAACCGTTATTTAAGGCTTAGGTTGACTATCCCAAGCAGACTATGCAGTTCTCGTAAGGTCTGCCTTTGGCGGGTTTGGGGACAAGATGTTTCACTAGCAAAACTAGAAATCAAGGTCCACAGGGGTTATTTATTTTTCTCTTTCCCTATATTCCTGTGAGTAAATGAGTATTTTATAGTGGGAATATACTGATGATATATTATGGTGGGAATTGCCCAGAGTTTTTCTGTTTGTTTGGTAGACCCGGGTTTAACTTCTGACTCGACCACTTACTGTCTTGTGCAAATTACTTAACCTCTCTGGTCTCCGCTTTCTTCTTATTAGAGGGGCATCCAGAGGACTCACTGAGATAGTGAGTTCAGAACCCAGTGCTCTCCAGGTGCTTGGTCATTCCTCAGCAAATGGGAGCTTTAATAATAGTAATTACTGTTATAAATGCCACAGTACTTCCTGTGATTGAACGAGACCAAAAGGGACTGTAAACAAATATGAATCTTCAATAAATCTGCAACAGTTGTCTAACTATTCCAGGACAAGACCTGTCTCAGCATTTTGAATTTGTTTGGATAGAAAGTAAGTCTAAGGCATGGTGTGGGGTAACGAGAAGCTGCATAGGAGGTGTCTGGGCATGTTTAACCCTTCGGTACAGAAGTGAATGTGGGCTCAGCTGTACCGAATTTGCATATGCAGCACAGGTTCGGCTCTTGTTCTGTGAATGGCACCTATCTCTTCCGAGAATAGTATGTTTTATCAAACAACATTCCCCTAATTTTCTTACATTAATAGTCTGGCCTCACTTACCGGGCGTCCAAACTCCAGTTCTGAAAAGAATTTATACCAGGGCTCATTTTCTAAATCTATGTCATCTGGATTTATGCGATCATTCTGGAGCAGATGTGAAGGAAAAGGGAAGGAAAAGGCACACTGAGCTGAGTGAGGGAAACGCCGTGTGGTATGAAAAACACGCACGCGCATTCGTACGCAAACAGGCACCGACTCATCCAACGAATCTCAGCAGGACGAACAAAGGAAGTAAAGTAAAATGAGTAAAATCAGGATATGAAGATGAGCTTCGATGGCATCACCTAGGCCCCTAGTCACTTTCTCTGTCCACCTCTGTCCTCTCTTTTGAGTTTTCTCCTTAGCTGGAGGCATAAACCATGAAAAACTCTGTGAGCGAAAAGAGCACGGGGAGCACACCTCAAAGAGGCTAACTTTAGCCTATTAAAGTTAAAATAGACTCAACTAAGCCACCGAGGAGCTCATCCGGGTGAGTCACGCCACCGCCCCTGCCCTCACTGATCCCAGCGTGTAAGCCTGCAGTCTGCAGACAGTTTGCTTGGGTGCAGATATAGGGAGAGCCTGGCGGGGAGGGGAGGGCAAAGGTGGGGAGCGGGGTGAGGGGGAGGAGTGAGAGGTGCTGGGAGGCGGTTAGGGGTCGACTGGCATGAAGAACCTGGGGTCTAGTTGGGAAAGAAAGGGGCAGCAAGGTGGAGGTGGTGGTGAGTAGCTGGGATCTGATTGTCCTCTTAACCTCTGCAGAGTGAGGGCCACCCCTGAGCTTCCCGAGGGGCATTAGAAGGGGTAAAGAAGGAAGGAGCTCACCCAGATGGGGGAGAGAGCCGGGGTGCGCGGGCTTGGAATGGGGAGGCCAGTCCTGGGCGGAGGGGAGGGGCTACCAGTTACTCCTCCATGTGGTGAGACAGAAAGAGGCTTCAGGCCAGGTTCCCTTGGAACAGGTGTCGGAGTTGTTGGGAGAGGGGGCTGCAAGAAAGAGGGGCGAAGGAAACACTGATTGATTAGATGGAGGTTCTTGATGCCACGAAGAGGATGTCAGTTAGCACAAGGAAATGTTTCAGAAAAGGCAAGATGTCCCTTGGGAGACCCAGAGAACTTAGGAATGGTCTGGAGCACTGACAAGTTGTGAAGACAAGGAGCCTCCCAGAAAGTAAAGAATGATCATGCTTAATGAGCTACCCCAAGTATCCACTTCTATCTGTCTACCTTGAGCTGGAGAAATGGATTTGGATGGGGTTGGGTTTTCACAGTAGTTGGCTAAGGGTGGGGAGAGGCTGAACAATGGAGTCCCACTCTGATTTGGTTGACACGCTGGTTTAGAGAAAAAACCAATTTTTATAACCGACTTTCTCCCCTCTGGTGGTTTCTGAATATTGTATTCAAGATAGAAAAACTAGGAGTGTTAATATTAGCAGTTGGAGAAAATACATACAATTGCTTTAGTAATAGAAAAAAACAGACGTGGAACATTTGCTTTCTCCAACGATATCCTTAATGCTTTTGCATAATATATGCTGATCAGACTGATTCAGGCTGGCGATTACATACTAAATGAAAATGCTTAAAGTATTACAGATGGGTTATTGCTTCTTGGATAAATTATTACATGACACTAATCAAACATGGTACAATTTGACAGTGATATTTTAAGTCAGGCACACACACACACACGCACACACACACGCACACACCAGCGCCCTAAAAGCCATCCACCATGTCCAGAAGAGGACATATTCTTGGTAATATTGAGGGCTTTGAGATACTCCACAAACAAAAGCGATTATTTTGACATTAGCTTGTCGAAGCCTTTTACTGACTTTTTGAATTCCCAATCATTTTGTTAATAATATACAGTCTGTGTGCAACGATCAGTTATAATCAAAGTAATTTTAGAGATGTGCTTTTTATTTCAATATTTTATAATAGGAGATTATAATAGTAGCTATAGACAATGAGGGAGAAATTTGAGGCATCATAACAAAATAGTGAAAGGGCCTAAGTTCTCCAAAATTTGCAATGGTCGTGATGATAAAGACTGTGTAGTAACTCTGGGGATTATTTATGGTGGAATGCTAAGTGATAAAAGCCAAATATGATCATGTGCTTGTACAGCGTTTACACTGATATCACGAAGTCTGTGTCTGGGTGAGCACAGGAAGAAAACACACACATCCACAAAGAAACCACAATGGTGTTCTGGTGTTGAGATTGTTCTTTTCCTTCTTTTAAAATACTATTTTGCTTTCCTGTTATAATGTGGAGAACATCCTGTAATTACTATGGGAAATGTTGCAGAAAACTTGATTCAATTTACACTTGATTCAATAGGATAAAAGGACTCACTGAGGTTTCAGTATTAGTAAAATACTGTTTTTCTCCAATTATCATTTAGATAATAGCTGCGGCTTATGACTATTTTATGGAATAGTTCTATTGGAGCAGATTTTTGGGGTAATGGGTATTAGAATTTTCTAGTAGTTTTTGTTGTGTCTCTAGAGGCCTAGTACTTCTTCCAGAAGAAAATCAATCTTTGGTTCTTTCAAATATCATTGTTTCTAGTATTATATACTTAGTAATATTACTAATTCTTATTCTATAATCTCTGCTTTCATGTACAGTATTTTGTTTTGCTAAAGGGAGATAGCAGTTTCTCTTAGAGGAAACAAATTTGTTTAAAAGTATTTTGAACAGCAGAGGGCAGCAAATTTACTAAACACATAAGTATATTTACCAGTGGTTACAACTTCACTTTGACTTCCACCTTAAGAAACTGTATAACCAACAGATATACAAACTCCTGATTTATGGAGATATATTTCTGTGACAGAATGTGGAAGAGGGAGAATATCTACCTTCCTGCATCATATCTTAAAATGACAGTGTTTCATGAATTATGGTTTTGTAGATTGAAAATTTAATTTACAGTCTCATTGGGCAACTATCTAGAGCCATGCCAATAGAAATGAGCAGAGAGAATGCCTCAAACAATGGTAATTGGCAATTATCTATAACTTTGGAACTTAATGAAAGGCACATACTTGAGTACAGACTTGATGGTAAAGAAATGGAAATGACAGAGTAAGAATTGTCTTTTCACTGTGGTTGACCTATTGGATCCCTTTGGTTCCGCAACAATGTCATGTATTACGTAGCCATCTAGATCCATGGCTGAGGTACATAGAGGCCTCACAAAAGTTAGTGATACATATACAGATGGTCAGCCAGCAGAAATACACAAATACACACTCACAATCTCACTAAATCGTGCATCACCTGGAATCTCAGGTTCCACGCGTAACCTGAAAGTTCCTTTGAGTTGTTTGACACCAATGGGAACACTGAAAAACTCACTTAGGAAGCGTGGTTATGCTTTACTCTAATTGCCCATTAAAAACAACAAAAAAGCAGATATACCGTTGCACATCTTTCTAACCTTTTTGGTTCTCATTTTGAAAAACCCAGCAAATCTGTGCTTAAAACAAATGTCATGTACCAGTGCCAGAGGAAGTATTTAAGAAAACCTGAAACTATAAATCAGACAGGATTCTTATTTAAAGGCAACCAGTGGGGAACACTTTTTAAAGTTTTTGTGTTTTCTATAGTTTCAAACCATTTAGTTGCTTTTGGGGTTATAGAACTCTACGATTCTCCGTATTCTCACTGCAGGCATAGAATTTTGATGTGTTGTTCCAAACGAAAAGAAGTGCTAACGTAACTTAGTTCTTCAAAATTTATGCTCATGAGAGTTTAAAGCTTTGATGGCATTCACTACTATGTTTTATATTTATTGTGGTTCCACAATCGATGATATACATAATTGTCAGCTGGGATCATTCCTTATGGTTCAAACCATCGGATAGAACTCCCCAAATTTTTGTACTTTAAGCTTTGACAATCTTCACTGATAAGGAAGTGTAAATTCACTGAGGGTTTGCATTGCATTTCAACTCTGCACAGTGCTTGTGATGATTTTTTCTCTCTGCTTTTATCATTCTGTGCTAAGTTATTGTAGAGAAAGGTAATATCTTCATATTGTTTTCTATTTTATCATGTGTAGAGAGGTCCTGAGTAAGTGCTTACTTTACTTTACTTTACTTTACTTTACTTTACTTTACTTTACTTTACTTTACTTTGGGCTCACCTATAAATATATCCAGGCCAGATGGGATGTCAAGTTTTTATCAATATAATCTCAGCAGAGAGTTTTGTGATTGCCTTATGGAATAAATTGTGGTTCAAGTCAGTTAAAGATAAATTCCTGGTAATTGCAAAGTACGTTTGCAGATCAAATGTTAGGCCCTTTTAATCAGTGTTTTCAAGTTCATAGTCAAATGAATATCTACATGCTTCAAAAAGTTGCATTGACCTTTA
Source organism: Neofelis nebulosa (assembly GCF_028018385.1). Taxonomy (NCBI): domain Eukaryota; kingdom Metazoa; phylum Chordata; class Mammalia; order Carnivora; family Felidae; genus Neofelis; species Neofelis nebulosa. The sequence goes on from NC_080784.1 coordinate 17,240,573, forward strand.
TGTTCCTGTTAAAAATAAAAATGCGTATTTCATTGATTCCTAAAGAAGAAGGGGATCCCTTTGGCCAGAGTCTGGGTAAAGACTTTTATTCAAATAGTAACGCCTCTTCTGCCCACCTTGTCCTTACTCCATGGAATCATGGAATTTGTGAGCCACGGTTACGAATAGCAGTGTGTCAAAGCTATTGTGTGTGCTGTGATGGAGACCCACTGTGCCTTTTGTCACTAAGAATATATCGACTTCATAGAGAAGCAACAAAACAGGGATTCTGTCTCACCAGTTTTACCCACTAACCACAAGGGTAAAACCTATATTCTTTCATGCACTTATTAGTTCGATGACTATTCACTAAATGAAACACCCATCATGTGTGCTAAGTGCTAGCGGGCTAGGTAATGGGGATACAACGGGTGCACTAGACATGGTCCTGCCTTCAAGGTGCTTAACATCCAGTGAGGGACACAGACAAGTAAACAGGCCATTACTATTCAGTGTGTGAGGAGGAAATGTGTGCTACAGACACACAGGAGGGAAGCTTTACACCCGGGGTGGAGGAGTCAGTGATGATGCCCTGGGGAAAAGAGACAAGGCCACGGGTGAGATGGGATTTTCCAGTGAAGAGAGAGGTGATGGAAAGAGCTTTTCCCTCCTGGCGGAGAGAAAGCCTGTGCAAAAGTCCAGGAAGGCAGAAATTGAAGGCTGTCTGTCTAGCTGGAATATGGTTAGTAGGCAGGAAGAGATATGAGGCTGAAAAGGTCAGCAGGAACCCAGATCACAAGGTTTTTTGGAAATTACATTAAGAAATTTGGATTTTGCTCTAAGGATACTTGAGAGCCAGGAGAAAGTTTTGAGAAGGAAGTTTTATAAAGTTTCATAAAGATTGCCCTAACTGTGGGGCGCCTGGGTGGCTCAGTTGGTTGAGCTTCCAACTTCGGCTCAGGTCATGATCTCATAGTTCGTGGGTTCGAGCCCCACATAGGGCTCTGTGCTGACAGCTCAGAGCCTGGAGCCTACTTCAGATTCTGTGTCTGCCTCTCTCTCTCTGACCCTCCCCCACTTGTGCGCTCTCTCTCTCTCTCTCTCAGAAATAAATAAACCTAAAAGAAAAAGAAAAAGATTTCCCTAGCTGTGGTGCAGAGACTGGACTGGATAATTAGGGAGAATAATTGGGTGGCTGTCACTGTAATCTAGGCAATGGGTACATTGTGGACCAGAAGAAGGGTTATCTGTAGCATATGTCCTAGTGGTAGGACTTTGAGATCTTTGGGGGAGAAGGGAATCCAAGATAACACTTGGGAAGACTGGGCAGAGGAGGGGGTCATCTAGGAATTCAAAAAGGCAACAGAAAATTACCAAGAGGTTGTGTATAATTTACAAAAATTAAATAGGAGAGGAGCAAAGGGATGCTCACACACCATCTTGGGGTAAAAAGATGCAGGAGAGCATTCCATTGAAACCCTGAAGTTTTGTCTGTGTGCTTTTACATCACTCTGATTTAGTAAATCTGCTCTTCATCCTCTGTATCTTGTGGGTATCTTTAGATACTCCAGAATTGTACGTAAACTACATCAGTATATAGACAGTCTCTGAGATACCACTGTGCACTTAGCCTTTTGGATTGTTTTCTAATTTAGAGAGCCAATGAGAATGAATTTCAGGATCGATGAAAAGAAAAAGAGGATAATAGCTTGGTCCTAGAATAAAAAAGCCTGGCCAAAATTACGTAGACTCCTCGCCCAAATCCTTTTTGCATAATGCTGGCCCCCAGCAAAATTGTTCAGGAGGAGTAGAAATGTTGATTCTTTCTGTCTCTCCATAAGGTATCTATTCTCATTTCCTTCCATTCCTTCCCCTCTTTTTCCTGTGGCTGCAGAGCCCTATCTGTACCCAAATCTCCAGCAATACAAATACTTCCAGAACTTTCGGTTCTTCTTAAAATACAAGTCTGACTCTGCACACCCATTAAATGAAAGACTCAAAGTTCCTCAAGATAGAGTCCGTGTCTTGTTCACTACTGTGTCCCTAGCACCATGCTTAGCACATAGTTGGTGCTCAGTAAATGTTGAATGAGTAAATAATAGAAATATCCTGGTGAGGAAGCTTCTAAAATCAATCCTGTTGCCTGAGATCACAGCTACTCAAGTGTTCCAATATAATCACAATGTTCTTATGCATTCTTAGAATGATTATTAATGAGCCTTTTATTATTTATATTTAAATCGGAGTCTCATTGTTGTGCATAATTATTTTGCTGTTTTCAATTTTATGCAATGGTCACATTGTGGTTCACGCAATTCTCATCCCAGACATTTCAACGTGTCCTGATATTCAATCATATAACCTAGTAAATGGGTTGTAAGTTTGCACTAAGCCTGCAAACCAATGGTGTTCCTTTTTTTTTTCTTTCAGTTTTTGGTTTTTTTTGGTGAAGTTCTGTTACCCTAAAAGATGTGGGTTATTTGAAGAAAAGCAAAGATGGCTTAGATAAATATTATGCGTGAATTATGTGATTATAAGGTTTTTGAACATGTTTCTCAAGAACATAACCATAAGTACAGGGTTTCAAAAGCTAAATGCAGGATGCTTATGTTGGGTGTGGTAAGGCAAAGGTTTCCAATCAAATTTCAGGGCTGGCCTTGCATTATATATAATAATGTGCTTTCTTGGATACTCTTAAGGGAGTAAACAAAGACAACTCTCCTTTTCCTGTTCACTGACACCACCCCAAATTCTTCTAAGGCAAAGAGGAGAGTAAATTGCAAATGGCTGTCTAGAAGCAGGTTTTGATAGAAATGCGAAGGAATCATAGTTTCAAAGGGATCCTGTGGGGACTTATCTAGGAAGGAAAGCAAAGGACTTGGAAAGGAGGATGGAGGGAAATAAAAACCAAGACCGAGGAATAACCTGTTTGTTAAATTGCACTTTGAAGCGGCAAGTGGCTCTTTTCAAGTTTATATCTCTTTTTGTTTGCATATATTAAATAACTAGCAAAATTTCTGCATAGTTAAATATAATCTTGATCCATTAGATTGACAATCAGGAAGCTTGAGGCTTGGTAACCTGAGAGAGATTTAATAAGAATCAATTAAAACAACTGTTTTTTTTTTTTTTTTTTGAAAGGCATTTCATAAATTTCCCCTTAATCCAAAGAAATATTAAGCAACAGATACGGAAGCCAAGGGATGGAACTGTGTGGGTTCATTTGTATCAGAGAGACTAATGAATGATTTTTCTCATTAGCAATGGAGACTAGCAATTAAGACTAATAAGACAAGCCATTAGTTACGAATTTTTTAAAAAATTAAGCTCAGGGCCATGATGAGGCCCAGCTATAGTTATATGCAAATGGATCCCATATTTGGTTGGTAGGGGCAATAAATTAGAGCATGTGTCTTCAATTCTCAGGCAATATGCACGAATCGTGATACAAAATAAACTTGATTTTTAAATAATGCCAAATACATAGATTACGTTTGAGACAAAAATTACTAAACGATACAGAATTCAGGTCTACTTGGGAACCCAGAAGCCTAGAGAACTGGCATTCTGTTGAATGGCAAGTGCTTACTGGTCTTTCGTGCTGCAGAATTGATGACTTCCCAGGTTCATACTCAAAAATACTCCTTGGCTCAGAACGAAACTTTCTTGTGTCCACTTTTCTGTCTGGCGGATCCCAGTCATGCCTAGAAATAAACAACAAATTACATATAAAATAATTCTCTATGCCTCAAGCTGTTCTATAAAACCATTGGCTATCTGTTTACAAAGTTAATTTTAGTATCGAGTTTTAAAAAGTATCTCAGGATAAAAAGTTAATCTGCATAACATACCCCATTTATATGTTGTCTTACATAAGTGATTTAAAGAAAGACTTTTATTTCATATTCTATTTTCCTCTATTTTTTTTCTCTCATAAGCGACTACCCTGCTGGCTCCGTAACTCACACGAGGGGTTTATAGACGCGCATGCTGCCAGTGATCTGCCTGTAAACCCTTGGGATCATGTACAAATAGCAGCTGTGTATACTTGTGTTTAGAATAGGTGGCGGTTATGTTCCATTGAGTTACGTGAGTTTTGCACCACTCTGTGACCGGGCATCCTTGATCCAAAGTGACAAGGAGTAATGCACACGCCATGTTTCATCTTATTTATCCTACAAATGGCATCCCAGTGTGTCTGTGAAAAGGACAAAAGTGTCCCTTGGATCGCCATCCAGAGAAGCAAGCTGTGTGGTAGGGCAGAGCCTCCTTTGGTCTTACCCTTGAAAAACCAGAGTGAGACAGCCATCCTATTGCATAAGAGACCTTGGAAGCAGCACTTTTTCCTGAACTAATATCCTTCAAAAGGCGGTCACCGAGGGACTTTGAAAGTAAAGCTTTTCTAGGTAGCCAGGGCTATAGAAGGCTTCCTTTGTGAGGATCTTTTTTCTGCGAGAAGAATTTTCTGACTATAGATGGGAGCAATTCTGACCCATGGAATGAGATTAAATTCTCACTCTGAAGCACACTGGAAATAGAAATGCTTTAAGAGACAGGACAATTGGGGACAAGTCCTGGCTTACCAGTAACTGATGACTGATATTCAACAGATAGTATTTTGAGCATCACATGAGACAATGTATGTGAAAGACGTCTAGAAATTTTTAAGAGATTATCATATTTCTTAATGAGAGATTTATTTCCACTAAACATAGAACATATAATACATTTAAATTTGAGTTAATTTTGGTTCTCTTTAAGTGGCAGAGATACGATTTTGTGTCTAGACAATTATGTCTCAAATTTAAGACATCACACTTACAAACCTATAGTCTATCACGAGGAGACTGGTATTAAAGTGAGGATCTCTTCATACATGATGTATATCTATTTTCATATCTCATACCCAATTTGATCACCAGTTACTCTTAATGGTACAATGACATGTTGAATATAATATTTATGGGATGTTGATGATAGGTGGATGCTTAAAAATTAGTACTGATGCTAAATAATGCTTATTTTTTCATTAATTGCTGTATCTCATGAGCTATGACTTTAATCAGAGCTGAGTTGGGACATACTGGCTTATGAGCTGAATAATTTAATTTTCTAAAACAGTTGATTTCTCTCTAAAATGGGTTTAAAGTAGAACAAACCTCATTGAGTCATTCTCAGAATTACATGATATAATCCAGGAAAAGCACTTAGCATAGTGCTTGGCTTATCGTGAGCTCTCAATAAAGGTTACCTGTAAGTAGGATTATTAGTCATAATCCTAATTTAAAAAATGCACAGTAACAGTGTGTTTATAAATTTTTATTTTCGTGTAAATAGTTTCTATAAAAACATTTCAGTGGGGAAATGAAAATTAGTATCATCTTGAAAAGCTGGTATAAATGAGTCACAGATAGACACTTACTAACTAATGCCTTATTTATTATTTATTAATAATTTTGCCTGCTTTCAAAGAGAGGCTTTTGTGTATGAGAGGGGAAATTTTAAGTAATGAATAGACCTAACATTTTGAATCTGAGGAAAATGAAAACGGCATAATCTCTGACATGCTATGCCAAAGGAAGTACATGTCCGTTATTTTTATTTATTTATCTTCTGATATGCATTTATTGATCAAAAAGTAGAGATTGTGCACATGCTTTTTTGTTTTAATTTTTTAACGTTTATTTTATTTTTGAGAGAGAAAGAGACAGAGTGCGAGCAGGGACGGGGCAGAGAGAGAGAGGGAGACACAGAATCCGAAGCAGGCTCCGGGCTCCCAGCTGTCAGCACAGAGCCCGATGTGGGGCTCGAACTCATGAACCACAACATCATGACCAGGCACCCTGAGATTGTGCTCATGTGATTATGATATTATGAGCCAAGATTGTGAAAACGTTTGGGGCGCCCGGGTGGCTCAGTCAGTTAAGCATCTGACTGTGGCTCAGGTCATGGTCTCACCCCTTGTGAGTTGGAGCCCCGCATCGGGCTCTGTGCTGACAGCTCGGAGCCCGGAGCCTGCTTTGGGTTCTGTGTCTCCCTCTCTCTCTGCCCCTCCTCTGCTCGCACTCTGTCTGTCTCTGTCTCTCAAAAATAAATAGACATTAAAAAAAAAAAAAAAGATTGTGGAAGTGTTTGTCACAATCCCAACAGGGGAGGTCAACATGGCATATATGTTGACTAATAAGGTTATACGCGCAGTATCTTGCTAAGGTAAGCACTGACTCTTCTACGGAGTGCCATCCCGGCTTACTTGTGTCCTAAACTAAACAGAGGCCACTTCTGGGGAAAATGCCTTACTTTTCCGTCGAAGATCGATCTCTTGGTCGAAGTGGTGGAACTGGAGGAGGAACGTGCGGGGGAGGGATGGGGGAGGAGGCATCCTTAAAGACATCAGTGCCGTTGTCCGAGTGGCTTTTGGAGAGGGGTCTGTAGGTCTGGGTCTTTGCAGCAGGATGTGACTGAGCGCTGTAGGGTGAGTTGTACAGGCCTATCACGAAACACAGCACAATAAAACAAACAGAAGCAGAAAAACATTTTAAAAGTGCATTAAATTGTTTATACCCCACAAAACATCCAATGATTTTACCCCAGTTTTTATCGGCAAGCATATTCATCACGCGTGCATCAGGTGGTATGTTCTTAATCGATTTATCAATATTATTAATCTATTAATCATTATTAATATATTAATTTATTAGCGATAGGTTCTGTACAGAATCATTGATTGCAGTAAATCTTCGACAGTCATTTTTAAATTAGTAATGATTCAGACTGGTATTAGGTATAAATCTACAGATACTCAGCAAATTTTCTCCTGGATAATATAAACAAATAACATAGTTAAGGTTTCAGGGGAAGATTAAAAATAGTTCATAGAACTGTTTCCAAATATCTTCTATTACTTTAAAAGCTCTGATTTACCTGTGATAATTGACATGTTAATTGCAATCACGCAAAATATAGTTTTTCAATTTTTTATTTTAGTTTATTTTTTTTTACAGAGTATGCATGAGTGGGGAGAGGGGCAGAGGAAGAGGGAGAAAGAGAATCCTAAGCAGGCTGCACGCTGCTCAGCCTGGAGCCCAACGTGAGGCTTGACTCAGGACTCGATCCCACGACCCTGGAATCATGACCTGAGCCAAAATCAGGAGTCAAGATGCTCCAGGGACTGAGCCACCCAGGTGCCCCAGTCAAACAAAATATTGAGCAAGTTGTATATGTGCTGTGCAAGGCTCAAGGACACAAAATCCTCAGCAAGCTTGTTGTATATCTGAGGAAATGAGACACGAATAGAATGGTGATTGCAAATAATTGGTAATCTGACAAAGGCCAGATGAGGAAAATGCATATGAGGAATGAAACATTTTAGAGGATGGTGGATTGGTCAGAGAAGATATTATGGACCAGATGGCACTAGGATGAGCCCTGGAGAACTGGTTTGGGTGGGTCGGGGAAGAGGGAAGCAGAGATGGCTCAGGAAAAAAAAAAGAGGCAAGACATAGCACAGTGGGACTCAGGGTTTGTAGAGAGGGAAGAGGCTAGTTACATTGCTTCGTCTACCAATTAAACGGCAAAACTATCTCAAAAGGGCTCTGCAAGGTTATATGTAACTATTACTCTTCAATTTATTAATTACTAATGGCTACAGAATTTCAATAGTAAAGATAATAATAAAAATTCTGAATTTCCTGCCACCTCAGACTTGTGAGTTAAGTCACTTTTCACTCATCTGCTTCTCCTGAGGGTCCGTACAACTTGCCACGACAAATGGAAAGACAGTGTCTACACGTACTGCTTTGCTTGGGTTCCACGGTCAGACGTCAATTGTACAGCTTGTTAAAAACATAAGAGGCCCAAAATGGAGTCACTTATGCTAAGCACCCCCGTCACCCAGTGGAGACTTAATTATAGTTTTGAGCAGAAATGGCCTCTTAAACCAGACAGTCAAGCATCGCCTGACCAGCAGGGGTGAGGTCATCTCACTCACAGACCCCTGCCCTCCCTTAAAGCAAAAGGAACCTTGCAATAATCTCCTTTTTTTTTTTTTTTTCCTAGTGTAACTTCCTTGTTTGGCTCCCTTCTGCCTAGAAAAGCCTTTCATTTTGTACAGCTCCTCAGGGCTCCTTTCTATCGGCTAGATTGGATGCGGCCGCATTCGTGAATCGTGGAACAAATCCAATACTATCTTTAAAATTTACTTGGCTGAATTTTGTTTTAGAACAAGCTAAACACGGGAGGTGAGTTTGGAGTACCTGTGGCTTGGGATACAAGTTGAGGGAAAGATTTTACTGGGCTTCCTGCTGTCACCTGGAAGAGTGAGGACCTAAATATCAGAGGTCTTGCAGCTTGCTAAGCTCATTCTGCCTGTTTTTTCTTCTCTGTTTGTCTTTGGAGACTCTTGGCAGAGTCCCTGACAGTTAAAGGGCCTGAGTGCTGGCCTTCAGGCAGCAAGGAGGGAAGAACCTTATGCAGGCCTGAGGCCAGGCTGGCCAGGGGACCCCTTACAAGGGTGCAGGTGAACAGCCTGAGCCTCAGAGCCTACTCTCAAGAAAGGAAACCGTTCAACAGTCACTAGCCTGGGGCTGAGTGGTGACAGGAGGCCCTATATAGGATCCCCTAATGTGACGTTTAGGGGAAAGGGAAGCATTTTGTGGGGATCCCTCACTCCGGCCCTGCAACCATTTCACAAGATACCAATGCCCTCAAATACAAGTAGAAAACGCCCAGAATTGAAGTCATGCCATTATGACTGTTGGCGACTCTGAGTCAGAAAAGTGGCCTCAGCAGAGTGGGATTTTTAAAAATCCTTCAATGAATGGTTGCATTTTGGGAGCAAAAGCATGGACAAAGTCACAAAATACTTTTGCTTGACTCGTTTTTTTGTGAAGCGTATCTGAAAGATCTTACGCAATTGTGATCACTCTCTCTGCTGATAAAAAGAGATCTTTATCTTATTTTGTACCCCAGTTACAGTGTGTTCTTTCAAGCCGTCCTTCATACTTTGGTTAAACATTCCTGAAGCTGCAAATAAACGGACAGTGTGAGAATGAAGGAGACAAAACAGTATTAGTTCTCATTTCCATGGGAAAAGATCGATCCTTTTGTTATGCATGCTTTGAGAAAAGAAAAAAGAAAAGCATCCTCTTAATTGTCTACACTGAAAACATGCGCTCAAACAGTGGTAACACAGTGAGTGGGAAGTGATTCCAAGCATACGGTATTCATTGCGAGCAAGGAACCCCGTCCTACCTGCATTATATGTATAAGGAGTATTATACATGTCTGTGTCATCATCTAGAAAATGAAACATAAATATCATGGTAATACACGTTCGGTCACCATATCGTAACAAGACAGTAGAACTTCAGAGAAACAAAAACAATTTGGTAGAAAACCAGGGTCTCTTGCCTGGTGCATAACACCATTTTTCGAATTTTCTAATACTGCTTTGTTCCCGAGCTGCTGCGGTTTGACCTCGCTGGTCCGTAACATATTTGCTGGGTTGCCCTCTCCCCAGCATGCAGGGCCAGGGCTTTTTCCTCACTTCCTGGGGCAGCCTTCTCTTCTGAATCATGAATTTCCTCCGGAAGTGCTTTCGAGATCTTTTGTCAAGCTGGTGAGACCTACCTCTGCTTTCTCTCTCTCTCTCTCTCTCTCAATCAGCAGCTGGCATGGGTGGACAGAGGAACAATGACAGCGCCACACCCCACACCACGCCAGACTGTGGCTGGGGAGGGAGGAAGGGACCAGAGCACCTGGCACCCCTCCAGGGCCACCTAATAAGAGGCTTCTTGGCAGCTCAGGGGTGAGGCAGCAGCTCAGGAGTCTGTGACTTGAGGACGGTAGAAGGAAAACAAGGAGGAATGTTGAAAGAGGGACCGCCATGGAGTAGCTAGGGTCTTAACGTTTTGTGTGAACCTGAACTCTACAGGAGGATACATATATACTCTTTGGCCTGGAGGATCCGATCAGAAAACAGAACAACACACATACCCGGCTTGTGTACCATGTGGATCTGCTTGAACATCGTCTTGTACCAGTCCTTCGGTCTGTCAACTGTCTGTAAGAGAGAATGTTCAGTAGTTACAAAACCGGTGCTGAGTCAACACTGCTTGCCCCTCCACGTTTTTCTTTCTTCATTTTATCTTTTCTAATAGCAGGTTTCTGTCTGTGATTACAAAAAAGAACAAAAACCTATTTCATGATGACAATACTAGTAACTTACCTAGTTATGCATGAGGTTTGTAAATATGTTACCCCTTTAGGCTGAATTTAGGCTGAATTGGGACATTATATGCTGTGGCCAAATCGCACTTGTGCCCAGCATTAGATAGTTGATATTTGTACAAACATATTTATATAAAATGCACTGAATAAAAGTTGTAGTGTTGTAATAGTTTGTTGAACTCCTTTTGGTGCTAATTATCATTATCCTTCAAAACATTTTCGTGAATGTTCTGTTGAAAACATCATTTTTAGAATTAACTAGGGAATATTTTTTACTGTATTCTGATCAGCTTAGACTTAGAGAAATAAAAGTATGATATTTACTAGGTTAAGCTCATAAAACCCCAAATGTAGTACAGTCAAGGTAAATCTGCAGTAAATCTAAAAAAAATGTAGACATTGTTTAAAACTTTTTTTAACATGATAAATAAATGTATGCAGCATTTGCTTTGCTAAATTATAAATTCCTTGAGAGAAGAAGCTCTTTCCACATGCCTGGATTAAGACACGATAGAAACTGGGTTGTAATGGAAAGAAGAAATTAACATCACCTCAACCTAGATTCAAGTCTTGCTTCCTTTAATTATTGTTTCATACTTCCTAGCAGTGTGAATTTGGATCATTTAGGTAAGCTTTTAGAACCTCAGCTTGTCCTTCCTAAGATGAAATAATTATATCTACATCATAGGATTGTGATGGAAATGGAATGAAACCATGTATATAAGACCTAAAACAATGCCTAGAATGTAAGAAATGCTCAATAAATAGTAACAGTCAGTAGGGAACATAACATATTTATAGAATAAAATAGTGAAAGAACCCAGGTTATTGGATGGCATTCTACCTGATTACATACCTGTGAAAGTAGACCTACACTTTTATAATCATAATTAAAGACTTTGCTTGGCAAGATCTTTATCTCAACGTTTCCAGAAATACTCCAGCAAGAAACCCAATCATTCTGTATATAGTGATAAATACACCAGATTTTCCAAGACCATTCTCTTGATATAAAATATTCTGTTAGGACTGCCACACAAATATTCTTGTACTTTTTAAAAGACTGAGCATTCGTTTAGATTTTATATCCTATTTTTTTCCCCTCAGAAATGTGGTAATTGCATTTTTCATCTGGAAATTGAGGGTTTTGTGCCACCTCTAAATTTATTTTGGTCTCTGAGCATACATGGTTCTGATAATCACAGCAAATATAGATTAATATTAAGAGCTACTTGACTTTGTTCTGAGTCACCTCTTCATTCATTGTAGGCTCTTTCTACATTGGAAAAGCTTTGAGGAGATTGTTAATTGACCTTATTTTCAAATGATGGGAGCTGGTGGGAGGGGTGCAGTGATGAATCAGGAGTTTAGTTATTATTGGCTGATTTAAATAAAGTGGCTGAACATGTATCTTTAAGGGACACTTTCATAAAAGATCAGTTTCTCTTTTGTTAAGCTCTGTTTCCTTTATGTCTTCAGCAATAGAAAATAAGATGTAAGTTGGTGCAAACATGTTTCCCAGCCATACCTGGACACAACCAATAGCAACAAGGAAGCCTAAATAAGTGACTTATATCCCTGTATATGGCAGTGTATCTTGACAGACAGGATTTTTTTTTTTCTTCACTTGCTGGAGGGCACATATCAGGCAGGAGCTTAGTTTTGCCGTCTGCTAGCTTTATATGGTGAGCACAGAGATGCCAGGAAATGCCCAGTGGTTGGCAAAGAGGAGTATGAAACTAGTATAGGGCAACACTAAAACTCTTTGTCCCTTTCTAAAAGAAGCACTCTGGGCATTTGAAGTTTCTTTTATAAATGGCATCATGGACATGTTATGTCTAATACCGAGATTAAGTAAATAGAAGTCTACTCAAGTTTAAGGAAGTTTGCTTCTGTATGTGTCCTTCCAGGTTACTTTGTACGGGCAGTAACTACTAGCAATTCACGACGCACTTGTTTTCTATAATCTTGGCAGAATTCACCCGGATTTTACTTTTCTACAGTTTACAAAGTATCAAAACTCGGTGTTGATTTATCACGCAGAGATTTCCAAAAAGGGAATAGACACATATTTTCTCCGTACGAGTATACAGTGATTCTATTCTATTTTTGCCTCTTTCCAGCTTTGAAAATGCTCGAACGGTGTTATATTTGAACTAGAAAAAAAAGAGTCTTGTATTTCACTTAACTAGCTGGCTTTAATTAGACAGCCTCCTGGGATCTGAACCCCAGCGATTTTTGTTGTTGTTAAGAATGGCAGTAAAAGGCTAACCCAGACGTCCCAGGTCACATGAGAGAGGGCAGACTGGGGAGCCTTCATTCAAATAACTCAAAGGTACATTTGTTGACTTTTGGCTTTCTAGAGTTTCTAGCTTACAAAATTCTGTTTCCTTGGTATAGGCTGGTTGTCTAAAATGAGGCTACAACATGATACACTGAGACAGTACTGCCTTTGGTGGATACGCTGAGCAGAAAGTCCATGTAAAGCAATTTGAGTCTGATAATCATTACTCTCTACACGGATGAGAAAGAAAAACAACCTTGGAGATTCTTGGCCTGCTGTGGCTCAGAGACAGCCTGACTCAACATTTATAAACACAGCTATACTTGGGGATGTGCTTGGCAAGGCTGAAAAACAGGGAACGCAAGTAAGAGTATTCACAGACCTGTACCTTGTGCGTACAATTTTAAAAGTCTAAATAAGAGAACAGCTGTGCCTAAAAATTACGGTTCCTTATAGGGAACTTCTGGGTTGCTTACATTTTATTTCCTATTTTACAGAAGGGGAACCAGCATTGAATGTTTAGTATATGTATTTGCATATGCATATCTAAACATGCTTTTGATTTGCAAGTAGGCAGACCACTAGAATTTTAATATTACTTGATTTTCACTAACCTTTGACAATGTCTGTTATTTTTCCTTTGGAAAACTAAGAAGCAAGTCTTTGCTGTTTAAGAAAATTATGTCGGATGGATAAAAAAAACTGGTCCAGCTTTTCATGTTGTTTCTTATATATCATTCATCATGTTAAAAACACACCCAGAGGTCTCAGACACAATCCTTTCAGACAGAATCTACAACAAGTTAGAGTCAGGAATATCCTAATTTGTGTATATACTATGACTCGAGGGTCGATTAAGCAAAACCAATGACACCATACCTGTCTTGACACTGCATCCCTACGTTATTTGGAAAAAAGATTCCAGTTAAACCATTTTGAGTCAGAAACCTTCAAAGGGAAACAAATGACAAAACACTGTCACCAGAAACATGCAGTTGTCTTAAGACCGTTAGTCACAATCCCTGAACTTTTCTGTGACTTAAATATGACAATCATCAGTTCCAACATAGATTGTTAGGACTTGATAATTAGTCACATTCAGTGTTCCCAGAATCTAGTGCGTCTACAGCCCCATCAACTGCTGTGCAGGTTGACTTTCTGGCTTGCAATTCTGATACAGATGCTTGGAATAATCCATTTTTTAACTCTTCTCTCAGAACGCGCAATCCCCATCTATGAGAAATGCAATCTTACCACTGCTTTTTTTTTTTCCTGACCTCTTTCCCATTCGTTTCCTCTATCCACTATTGTCTTTGCACCCCCTCCCCACCCCCAGCCCCCAGAGTTTGCATTCCAGGGAAGCAGCTCTTGGCAACACCCCTGCCAGGTAGGCAGGAGTATGCAGCCTGAGCCCTCTCCTTGCAAAGCCCCCCAGTTCACCTGCAGACGTGCTGCGGCCCTCATCCTGGCTTCCAGAGTCTTCCTTCTGCCGGCTAGCACAAACCTTCTCTGCGAGTAGACTGGTCAGCGAGCAGCTGCCTGCCCGGGCTCTCAGTAGCTGCCTTTGCTGCTGCTGAGCTTTGCCAGAAGGGGCTGCCCTGACACACTGAGCAATGCTTTGGCAGAGTTTAAAGCCAAAAAAAAAAAAAAATCTAAACACTTTCACTTAATATCCCTGAGGGCTCACAGCAGGCACAGCTGAAGAGGGACACTAAAATGTGTATTTTTCTTCACAGTTTTTTTTTTTCTTTCCATGACATTAACTCCCTTTGCTGCAATCATCTCACCGCCCAGCTGCCAATTCACGGCTCCCAATCTCCTGATGTTAACACACATCCATTTCAAGAAATAAATCCCTGGTTTATTGGCAAAGCAGTCAAAGCATTCACCTTGTCTCGTTCCTTCTCCTTTCTCTCTATTGCCCTAACGCTCCCTGGAAGAGGTGAAACAAAACAAAATATACCTTTATTCAACGAAACTCACAATCTTCGTGATTTTCAATTAAGATGCAAACACAGATTCTGTGATTAGCTTCAATCCACAGTTCTTTTCCTCTTTCTCTGCCACATACAACATAATATTCACGAGAACTCAAATGGCATAGAGGGCAATCCTCGTTATATAAGACCATAGGAATGCACAAAGCCGTTGACAATCCGGCCTTTGTAGAGCCTGGGCATAGCCCTGCAGCCACCACGCTGGCATTTCCTACCGTTCTAATTGCGGTGGGGATTCCGGATTCATCCACGGGCCCGATCCCCGGGTAGTGGGGGGCTTTGATGACCGTCACTCTCTTCTCCTCCTCTGAGGATCTGTACAGTGGTATGGAGCTGCCCATGGTGCCGTCCAGAGACTGCGCGTGCTGGGGATAGGTCTCTGTGGAATCTGCCAAGAAAATTTGGTGACATATCATGTATTTGATGCACAAGGACTCAAGTTGACGGTGCCTCTTGTATATTTATGCCAACTGTAACGTAGAATCTATTTCCATCGCTCTCTCTTTTGACCCATTTACCTTGCATTCGAGCCACTCGTTGTTAGCATGTAGGTATATACCCAACAGAACAGTAACAAGATCCTGTCATTGTCTGAAGAAGGGGGAGGGGGAGGGTGACATTTGTGGAAGGACCGTGTGGCCGTGTAGCAGCCACTGTGTTAAGACAGTACTTTACATCTATTAGCTCACCTCACCGTCCATTTAATTAATTAATTACTTTTTATTTTGTTACTACTTTTTAAATATTTATTTATTTTGAGAGAGAGAGAGAGAGAGAGAGAGAGATTTTAGAACACCAGCAAGGGAGAGGCAGAGAGAGAGGGAGAGAGAGAATCTCAAGCAGGCTCTGCACTGTCGGTGCAGAGCCTGACTCGGGGCTCGAATTCAGGAACTGTGAGATCATGACCTGAGCTGAAGTGAAGAGTTGGACACGTAACCAACTGAGCCACCCTGGTGCCCCGTGGGGGGCTCCGTTTTAGAGACGAGGAGGCAGACCGAGACATTATCTTTGTGTGAAGTTGCTGACTACTGTTATTTGAAAGCACCGGAATGTCCTCTTAGAGCAGAAGATAGGACTGTTGAGTCTACAGCAGCAATTTCATACAAATAAAGTGAAAACAAAAATCACATTAAGAAATCCCCACATCCAAACACATACTTAGATGGGGTGAAGGCTCATGGGTTAAATGGATGATTTCAAATTATTAGTGCTGATTTGTATTTAAGTAGACACGATGGCCAGATATCTTGGCTGTTACTTTGAAGCATAATTATTTATTTAATTTAAAAAAATCTTTATTTTTGAGAGAGAGAGAGAGAGACGGACAGAGCACGAGCAGGGGAGGAGCAGACAGAGAGGGAGACACAGACTCCGAAGCAGGCTCCAGGCTCTGAGCTGTCAGCGCAGAGCCCGACGTGGGGCTCGAACCCACGAAAGCAAGTTTATGACCTGAGTCGAAGTCGGACTCCCCACCGACTGAGCCACCCAGGCACCCCAGAAAGGTCTCTTTTTATGTGGATATGGAAGAGCTCTAATGTTTCAGGATACCATCACTTGATGACATATATATGCATATATGTGTGAATATATATGTAATCTATCTATCTCAAAACATATGATAGTATTTTTTTATTTGTTTATTTTTTACTTGAGAGAGAGAGAGTGCAAGCAGGGGAGAGGAACAGAGGGAGGGAGAGAGAATCTTAATTTTTTTTTGAGCGAGAGTGCACACATGAGCACACAAGCTGGGGAGGGGCAGAGGGAGACCTGATGGGAGGCTTGATCCCATGACCCTGGGATCATGACCTGAGCCAAAACCAACAGCTGGTCTCAAGCGACTGAGCCAGCAAGGTGCCCCATATATGACTGTATTTTTGTTTTTGTTTTTGTTTTAAAAATTTTTTTTTAACGTTTATTTACTTTTGAGACAGAGAGAGACAGAGCATGAACAGGGGAGGGTCAGAGAGAGAGGGAGACACAGAATCCGAAGCAGGCTCCAGGCTCTGAGCGGTCAGCACAGAGCCCGACGCGGGGCTCGAACTCACGGACCGTGAGATCATGACCTGAGCCGAAGTCGATCGCTTAACCGACCAAGCCACCCAGGCGCCCCTATGACTGTATTTTTGTAACAAATTTATATAAAAATTCATAAGTAAGATTTTAAAAGATTTAACTCATCATTATAAGGATAACTACAGATAGGACTCCTGTAAGCTAAAATCTATTTTAACACTTATAACTGCTATTGCTATTATTATGGCTATATTCAGTTTAGTTTGCAACAGAAAAGCATTTTAGATACATTTCTGATGAAGAATGAATAAGGCTAGGAAGGAAACGGTATCTTTTCCAAGCAATTCCAAATGTGATATTTGACTCTGATTTCCCATTTAGTTCCAAAAAGTGTTTGAGTCAGGAACCATGATGGCGGCATTTCTATTAAACAACAAATAATTTTTGAGCACCTCCTATGTGCAAAGTCCCAGCCTAAGCAAGGAGTATGAACTCTGTCTTCACATATGGTTCGTTAGAGTCAAGCAGTTTATAGCTTATATAAGTTAGCTTTTTATTTTATATTTCTTTAAAAAAATTTTTTTTCAATGTTTTTTATTTATTTTTGGGACAGAGAGAGACAGAGCATGAACGGGGGAGGGGCAGAGAGAGAGAGGGAGACACAGAATCGGAAACAGGCTCCAGGCTCCGAGCCATCAGCCCAGAGCCTGACGCGGGGCTCGAACTCACGGACCGCGAGATCGTGACCTGGCTGAAGTCGGACGCTTACCCGACTGCGCCACCCAGGCGCCCTTATATTTCTTTTATAGGTCCACTAACTCTCACTTTTGTAGTCTTTTGTCCTCAGCTTAATATAAAGTTTCTCGAAGCAGGATAGATTTGTATATTCTCAGAACCTATCTCAGCACTGGCTGATTGGAATTTGTTCCAGTGGGACAAGGGACATTTCTTTCCTTGTAGTATAGCTTATATGTAAATCTACCCATCAGTATGTTCTAATAAGAAAGACTGTCTACATTCAAGTATTTATGTATTTTGTTTCTCGGGGTGGGAGGGACAAAATTGTGTGTATTAAGACAGGTGATGAGGAAAAAGAGTCAGACTTTGATAATAATTATTTGAGAAAACATTATGGCTAGAATAATTTGTAGTTTTACTAAAGGAGTGTGATGATGCATAGCTATGTAAAAAATCTAGGTATGGGGGGCCTCGGTGGCTCAGTCAGTTAAGTGTCTGACTCTTGATTTCAGCTCTGATCATGATCTCATGGTTCATGGCATTAAGCCCCACGTCGGACTCTGTGCTGACTGGGATTCTCTCTCTCTCTCTGCCCCTCCCCCCTTACGCACACACATGCTCCCCCCCCCCTCTCTCTCACAAAATAAATTAATAAACATTTTTTAAAAGTCTCGATATAAAGGACTCCTGTTACAATACTGCACCACGGACTGATTGTTTCAGAGCAGTGTCTGGGCACAAGGACGTCCTACTTTCTTATACTCTAAAAGGACAGCATTATAACATTCACAGGTGATCCCCACGAGCACCATTAGAGAAGGCACAAGTATATTTAGACTTTTCTTTGGTGAGTCTCAGGGCTCCATGTGAGTGTTCCAGAGGCTCTGTTGACCACAGAAGCTGAGTTCCATAACGCACACGCTGAATGTTCCCGGGTAAGCCTGGATGGCATCATGTCTTTCAACGAACAAAGGGTGCTGGGGGAGAAGAGGTCCTGCCTGCTGTTCAAGGAGGAAAGCAGAGTGAAAGGCCTGTGTTCTGTTGCTGTTTGGCGGTGGCCCGGAGGGATCAGTCTCAGCCTTTCTGAGAGGTGTGCTGCCTGCCCTCTTTCCTCTGCCTTCCTCCCGGCTGTCTGGAGGGAAGCCTTCCAGTCCCTCAACATCATGGGACCTTTCTCAGCTTGAATTCGGACGACGGCTTGATTTGGTTTGGTTTTTAGTGTTTCGGGGTTTTGCTTTTTTACATTGTTAAAAACTAAGAAATACATTGTTTTCTAAACAGTCCTACTATATTTGCCACGTAAAAGTGTTTGTGATCATACAGTACAAGTTCTTATCCAGGAGGCTTCAAAAAAAAAAAAATCACAGGGCCCGTGAAATGATACGCTTGAAAGTTTGTATGAATGTTCAAATGTGCATTTTTCTTTTTCTGGAGGAGAGCTCTCTCTTTCATCTAATTCCTAGTCCTCAAAGGATTAAGAACTCTCTGTATAGCAACTTCAGGGATCATTATTTAAAGGAACTCCTGTCCCAGGCCAATGGTCTTCTGGTCTCAGCTCAAATTTTTTTTTTTTTCAACGTTTTTAATTTATTTTTGGGACAGAGAGAGACAGAGCATGAACAGGGGAGGGGCAGAGAGAGAGGGAGACACAGAATCGGAAACAGGCTCCAGGCTCCGAGCCATCAGCCCAGAGCCCGACACGGGGCTCGAAGACACGGGGCACGGACCGCGAGATCGTGACCTGGCTGAAGTCGGACGCTTAACCGACTGCGCCACCCAGGCGCCCCTTTCTGGTCTCAGTTCAAAGAGTGTTTTGCTACTTTGTGAGGCGATAGTTTACTATTTACTGTTTTTGTGAGGCAGCTGTCCCCCTGTTAGACTGTTTTAACTGTGAAACAATTCTGTGTATATGCCCAGAGAATTTTCTACAGTGAAAGCTTTTCCACAAAAGAACGAGCTGTTATGAACATGGATGGTATTTGCCATCCATGGAAATGCGCTACACGAATGTTCCAGTGGAGAGAACTCTCCTGCCTGACTGTCCACCTTCTCTCTACTTCAAACTACAAACACTTAATAGTTGTTTCCAGGCTCAGATATAGGTGTAGTCATTGTCTTGGGATAGCTGGATGCCTATTTTCTCCAGTGACTCCTCTGGTCTTAATTCCTCCCCTAGCATAGGTTCATTAAATACTGGAGTGTTGAATATCCCACCTCTTTGGAAAAATTACTCTGATGTTTTTCTCATGTGGTTTGTACTTGTTATATGAAATTGTCATGGAAATCATGACTGCAAAAGACTTACCAAGTGACCGGCCATGCTGCATGATAATGCTTGAGTTGAGCGAGCCTGGGAGAGAGTAAGCTGAAGGGGAGAACGGCCTTTGATAGTAACTCATTGGGCTCACAGCACCTCCTGAGTTTCCATTCACCGTTATCTGGCTCTGAGAAGAGAGTTGAGACATCCAGGCAAAGTGAGGAATATAAGGAACACAACCGTTTGGATTTACATATCATGAAGCAATCTATCCTATTCTAAAAGAATCAGTCTTTTCTGGCAAAGCATCAGAAAGGCATGATAAACCACTGGCTTCTCCCTATTGCAATCTCATTTAGTACTTTATGGGTCTCTTTTTGGTTTCTTGAGAATTTATTGTTTTGATTGATTTATATCTGAGTGTATTATATCCCCAGCGAGATCTTAAGATACTTGTTGGAGATAGTCATATATGTGCTGCTTTTATGTTTTTTTATAATGTTCGACCTGTGCTAATAACATAGTAGATATTCAATGGATACATATTCTAATTGAATTGGATCAACTTAGTTCACAGAGGCTGAGCTCACCACTATTAAGGATGCCTCTCTATCCGCAACACAGCGCCGAGCCTGGGCACAGGGGAGATTACATAATGCATGCAAATGAGACAAAACATTAGTAAGAGCATTTGGTTAAAATACTTTACAGCTGAATACACACAAACACAGATAAAGAACCATCATTTGTGAACCTTTTCTACTTTTCTACTGATCCTAAAACAAATTAAACTTCTACAAGACAGGCCTGAAATGTAGGTAGTCAATTACTTACATATTTCCTTGATTTTTCATTTTAAAGCTCATGTTTTGAAAATGGCCAAGAGTTAATTTAATTTCATATTTTTATAGCCATACCACATCTGCCCTGGGGTCAATAAATATTCCATCACAGCGATTGTGCTTACTGATTAAGTGCTTCTCTGAGCTATTACAGAAACCACTCTTCTGTCACAAACCACCATATCTTATAGGTCTTATACCTGAACAGGACTGGACATTCAAATGATCTGAGGCACTGGCCCACCCAAATGCCTCAGAGCCTGTCTACAAGTTTGATAAATTACCTGAGAATATTTTTGCCACCTTGCCCAAATTGGTTTGGTTGTTCTTTGTAAATATAATTATGGTACTCTTGCTATAATGTGTGTTACAATGAGTGTTAAAAGCAGAATTCTTATTAAAAACCATCATGTTACTGTGTTACTAAACTTAGAAAAGTTGGCTTGAATCCTATTTTGATAGTTGCAATAATATTGATTATGGGTTAAGAAAGTAAATATTGCAAATAGACTTCATCTTTCATCATGTGAAACGGACCAGGATTTTACTAATGAAATAATACCATTAGAATTTTAGAAAATACTTTATTGTTATAGTGTAATACTTATTAGGAAAATCATCTCATGGACGACCTATATGCAATTTGACCTGCAACTTGAAACTAAGTTCAGTTCCAGTTAGCTCTGATTGTGCCTGTAAGACTATATGTATTTAGGCCTTTCAGGCTCCTAAGGAATCTTAAATATAGCAAATTGAATTGGTTAGTACATAATTTTATATGCTATTACTGTTCTGTGTTTTTGGTTAAAGGCCCTACTATTCCTTGAAGTTTTAAAATGGAGAACTATTGAAAACATAGTAGAACATGGAGAATCCCAGGACCACTGAGCTTCTGGCTGTATTGGCAGGTAGGGTGTTAGCCCTGCAAAGTGAGGGCTTTTTTTGTTTGTTTGTTTGTTTTGTTTTTTCTGTAGCCAGTCACTAATGGGAACATTTCATGGCAAAGTTTTATACCCAACCATTGAATGAATACTAAACCCCATTTAAAGTATTGTTAAGTATTTAAGAAAGATACTAAAAAGTCTTTTGTCTTCTATAATTGCGATGTCTTGAAAAGCATGTGACTTATAATATTTCTCCATGCGTGAAATTTTCAGGTTTATGACATTGACATGACATAAAAATTATGTAGCACAACTAAAATTTTGTTTACAATGGTGCTTATTTCAAACTTCATCATAAAATCAATTTTAGAAAAAAATTCTCCACTTTTTTTGTTTGCCTAAAGTTAGATACCTTTCAAACTGAAGCCACTGTCTATACATTATATGTGATGGCAAATGTGTGCGTTAGGAGCGCCTGGGTGGCTCAGTCCGTTAAGTGTCTGACTCTTGGTTTCAGCTCAGGTCGTGATCTCACAGTTCTTGGGTTTGAGCCCTATGTCGGGTTATATGCTGGCAGTGCAGAGCCTGCTTGTGATTCTCTCGCTCCCTCTCTCTCTGCCCCACCCCTGCTTGTACCCTCATGCTCTCTCTCTCGAAATAAATAAACTTAAAAAAAAAAAAAAAAAAGAAAATCTGTGCCTTAAAATCTGAAAGCATTTAGTTATTCATAAATCATTTGCTAGGGACTCTTGCCATATAGACATATTTAAATGATATCATTTGTATGGGGACTATTTATATATTGCTCTAAATGAAAGATGAATTATTGGTATATAAAACAATAAATGAATTCATAAATGTCTAACCCAGAATGGCTCAGGAGAAACAATTCCAAAAGATCAGAGGGCTAAATTTCTGCAGTGTAGACTAGGAGTATTTACATCATTCGCCCCTATAAGACAGGTTCAAAAGATGTAGCGGTTAGTGAAAGAGAAGCGAGAATTAGCGTCATGCGGTCAGCAATTATGTATGCGAGAAACAAGGGTATGTGAACTATTCACACAGGACAAATTCATGTGAATCTCAGAGGTAAACCGTTATCTACCAGGATTTAAGACTGGGTTAAAATTTTGGAAAAATGTTAAGACTTTTGCTATAACTCGATCATCATAATATATGTATACTTATCTAAATTTCTGAGATAATTTATTATTTTTTTGAGATAACTACTTATCAAAGCAAATCACTGTACAACTCATTAGCTAGAGCAACACAGTGTAAATATAAATGACTCTGAAATGAATCAGAATAGGGGCGCCCGGGTGGCTCAGTGGGTTAAGTGTCTGACTTTGGCTCGGGTCGTGATCTCTCTGTTTTTGAGTTTGAGCCCCGCGTCGGGCTCTGTGCTGACAGCTCGGAGCCTGGAGCCTGCTTCGGATTCTGCGTCTCCCTCTCTGCCTCCCCACCTTACACTCCCCCATGCCCTGCTCGAATCATGCTCTGTCTCTCTCAAAAATAAATAAACATTAAAAAAAAAATTTTTTTTAATGAATCAGAAGACAGTTGACTTTTTCAGCTGAAAGTAGGCTTTTGAGGATGACTGTAGAGGATTTTCTGGACAGACTGTGCGGAATCGGTTTAGGTATAATTTACACCTATGTGAATAAAAACGCTTGGCAGCAAAGTGAGATGGCAGACGAGAAATCAATCGGTCCTTGTGTCTGGCCCGTGGAGATCTGTTTAAAAAGTGGCGGAGGCAAAGGAAGGAAGAATAATGTCCCGCATGGCCCCCTGGTGCTGCAATCTGTCACAGATGACCTCTGATCCACGGTCGGGAAGGTGTTTCAGAATGGTCAGGGATGTCGGGGGCACCTGGGTGGCTCAGTCAGTTAAGCAGAACGGTCAGGGATGTCAGAGTCAGCTTCCTGAGTGCATGTGGGATGGTTGGGGAGAACTCACCGGAGGAGCAGGACAAGTCTGTAAGTGAGAGAGTCTGCGGTGTGGCTGTGGGCAGGGAGGACAGGAGCGAGGGGAAGGGGTTTGCAAAAAGCAGTGTGAAAGGCTCGGGGGGGGGGGGGTGGGGGGTGGTCTATGCAGGTGTGAAGGCCCCAGATCAGCAGGTGGTGACAGAGTCGGTGAGGCTGGGCTGGGGTCACCGTCAGGTAAGAAGTGGTTCAGTTCAAAAGCACCACGGAAGGAAAAGCGTGAAGAGGCTTCTGGTGTGCTTTGCCTGTGAGCCTGTGAAGCATTTACCTCTGGCACATGGGCAGCTAAGTTCTGGTTTCCAGGCTGAGTATGAGGGAAACATAACAAGAGATATAAATTATTCAGTTAATAAGAACATCTCTTTTTGCAATGTGGCAGAGAAGGCTTTATTCAGCTTAATCATCAGCTGTATTTGCAAGCCCTTTTAAGAAATATATTCAAAGGATTAGTTACCGGCATTCAGTACAGAGCAAGAATGAAAAAGTGAGGAAAATAAATCCAGTAAGTGTTTTTGGAAATAAGACCAATTTTCACATAGCACTGCATTGTAATTTGGGGTGGGGGCTTGAGAGGCTTGGCATCATGGAATTTTTCCCTCAGAAGTTTTGTATTGTGTCCCTGTGACAGCAAAATAATATCAGGTCGTCTATTGGCCAGCAGAATTCCTTTCGCTTCAATAGAAAAATCTTATAGTAGATTTTCCCTGACTGCCTCCCCCCTGGAAATAATCCCCCCCCCAAAAAAAACAGGTTACCCCATTTTTTTTCTGACTTACAGATCTAAAGAATGATGGAACTAAAAACAATGAAGTGGAAAGGATATTTTGATTTCACTATAAAACACTAAAAGAATTGAACTTTAAAATATCCTAACTGTGCAAATGGAGACACCTGTTTGTGAAAATGAAGTGAAGACAAAAACCAGCCCCTGATGATGGTTAGAAGGTACCTTAGTTGGTTAGAGCCACTGTTGGTTTTAAGTCTTAGGTAAAGGAGAAAGAAACTGGAGAAAAATAAGTTTTAATGCCTCTAAGGCTATATAACCCAAGAGGCTAAAAACCATGGTGGAGGGGCTGTCTGTAAAAGGAAGAGAGTGGATGGCCCATTACAGGCTTTATAGCTATCTCTTCTGACCATTGTGATGTCTACCCACACATGTCGACTGTGATGATAAACATCAGCCTCATCATGAGTAAATGAAACTTTGAAGCAAAAAAGAATTTTTTTTTCTTAATTCTTCCTTTCCCCCTTCAGAATAGAGGTTTTTTTTGTTTTGTTTTTGTTTTTGTTTATGAGTGTTTGGTGTGGTGCCAGTTGTAAGACAGATAGCCAGAAGTATTGCAGGACATTGATACCAGGGTGAGGAATGAATTAAAGAAAACTGTATAAACTTAGAAATCTTGCCTAGGAAAAGTTTAGATGATACTATTCGGTGTTCTTGGCTAGCCAGCATTTTCCTAACAGTTGGTGCCATACACCTGTTCCTCTCATAAAAAGTCATAATTAATTTTTTTCTTCAGCCTTTTAAACAAATACTTCTAAAACAAATATGTAAAAAGATTTCTCTTAGTCACAGCTTAAAAAATTTGATGAAGACTATTGACTCTTAAGTGTACAAATTCATGCCTACATAAAATTCTGCATAAACTTTGGGGATTGTGGATACCATAATCTAACAATCTGATTTTTCAACTTGTTCGATTAATCTAACAAGTTAAGAAATTCCAACCCTGGATAAAAAGACAGTTTTCCTTATCCTATTTTTATTTAATACGATTGCTGTTGTTGTTGTTTAAACACACTTGTTTTGAAAGTGATACTTTTTTACTGTCTCTGTGGGGTTTTTTTTAATGTTTTATTTATTTTTGAGGGAGCGCAAGTCAGGGAGGGGCAGAGAGAGGGGACAGAGGATCTGAAGTGGGCTCTGTGCCGACAACAGAGAGCCTGATGTGGGGCTTGAACTTATGAACTACAAGATCATGACCTGAGCCGAAGTTGGACGCTCAACCAACTGAGCCACCCAGATGCCCCCTTTACTGTATACAGTTTTAAAATCTCTAGAGTTAACTGACAGAAATCTCCAAGTCACCCAGAATTTAAAATATTCTCGTAGTAATGTATGCATGTTATTATTACATTTTTATAATAAAGTAAAATTACATTATTATGAAGTAAAACTATAATATTATGAAACTACAATAATTATAATTTAAAATGTAAGGATTTTGCTAGAATTCTGAATGCAATTCAATACAAAGCTATCTCGGGTGAGTACGGTGTCCATGGAATTTCTCATAATAATGTAATTTCACTGAAGAGCTTTCCATGGAACATGGGTCTCTTTAGTTTTACTTATGCTCAGTGACAATTCTGTTAAATAATATAAATCATGCCAAAGGATTTGAGTTATCTGCTCAAAGGAGTTCCTTCCCCTTCAAAATTAAAAGGAAAAGCTAATGACTGTATCTCTCCCTGGATTGGCTTACCGTATGTATCCTTTTGGACTTGAAACATGTCAAATGCTAAAGCAGATTGTCTCTAAAACCACTGTTGTCGTGGGTAATATGATCAGTTTGTTTGTGTGGCATTGTGTCTAGGAATGGTCTCTATCCATTCATTTGTTCTTTCAAGAGCTTGTCTGCAGAACTCTTCCACTTTGCCAATTTCTCTCCCTACCTCCTGATATGCTCACAATTTTGAGTCCTAATGCGCGTGTGTGTAACAGATGGAATGCATCTTGGTGAGTCATACCACATTTAAATTGCTATAGATGAAACTAAGAAAAAAAAAATCAAGTCTATAGGTTACTCACACAAAAGCTTTGAAATAGCTTGCCATAAAGATGTAAATTGCATCTTAGACTAGTTTTTTGCATGACCCTGGTCTCCTCGTTGATGAGATGCCCTCTTAGACACAGCAGGAGAGAAAACCACATGCTACATGTTTCTCTGAGGAAAATGTGATAAGAGTGGGGGCAAGAGCCTGAAAAGGGAAGAGGAAGTATGTTGTCAATCCAGACTACTTGGAGTAGGAAACACTAACGTAAAAAACAAGAGAATTTGTTTTCCTGCTGAATTTCGTGGCAGATAGACAGATGACTGCAGAAAATCATCATAGTTGTTTCGTGTCTCCATCTTCCAAGACATGTAAGGTTAAGGTGCTTGGCTGTAGGCCCACAGTCCCCAACTTTTGTGGGTATAAGTTCCTTTTCACTTTCTCCAACTGTTGAGCTGGGAGGGAGAGAGGAGCTAGAGACACCAGTTTGCTGCTGCCTGGTTTCTACAAAGGAAAGGGACAGTGCTTAAACCCCAAGGTACTCAATATTCCAAGAGAGAGCAGCATTGAACATCTGGGTCCCCGTGAATTCAACCCAGAATGCTAAGGTGAAGTTGTGGATGAAAGAGATCACTAACTCGAGGCTGTACTCCTTGAGGAACTAAGGAATGAGGCGGCTCAGGAAGGATGAGTTTCAGCAGCGGAAAAGGTGTATTGGTCGTGCGTAGGCCTTGCCAACTCAAGTGCCTACCCAGGGCCAGGAATGTACCCAGAATGGGTAGATCAGGTCAGGCGTTAGATAAGAGGGAATAGTGAGAACCACAGTAGGATGGAGAAGGCATGTTCCTCCTAAAGGCGGCCAAATTAGAAATAAAATAAACCCCGTGGCAGGCCAGCCAAACGTATCTATAGTTACAAGGCCGTGGGCCGTCAGTTTGCTGACTCTGTAGATCCAGAAGCTGGAGGTGAGAAAAGGGTCGTTGGCTGTGGGCTGGGTATAAAACTGGGGCACCGGGAACGGAAGCATAGTCTGGCAACTCCAGGCCTCAGGGGACATGAGGAGACCCTTATCTTGGGTGCAAAATTGAAAGGAGTGACAAAAATTCAGTACCTGGGGGGAACCTGGGTGGCTCAGTCAGTTCAGTGTCTGGCTCTTGATTTCAACTCAGGTCATGATTTCACAAACTGTGAGATCGAGCCCTGCATCAGTCTCCACACTGAGCATGGAGCCTGCTTGGGATTCTGTTTTTCTCTCTCTCTCTCTTTCTGCCCCTCCCCTGCGCATGCACTCTCTCTCTCTCAAAATTAAAAAAAAAAAAAATGCAGTAATTGAGACAAACATTATTTTAATGCAATCTTAGAAAAAAAAATCAAAATCAATGTCCCCCCCAAAATCCATACAGAACCAAATGCCAAAAATTTAAATAACATGACAATGGGGCGCCTGGGTGGCGCAGTCGGTTAAGCGTCTGACTTCAGCCAGGTCACGATCTCGCGGTCCGTGAGTTCGAGCCCCGCGTCGGGCTCTGGGCTGACGGCTCGGAGCCTGGAGCCTGTTTCCGATTCTGTGTCTCCCTCTCTCTCTGCCCCTCCCCCGTTCATGCTCTGTCTCTCTCTGTCCCAAAAATAAATAAAAAACGTTGAAAAAAAATTAAAAAAAAAAAAAACATGACAAGTCACACTGAAGACCAAGGAAAAAGGAAAAAATTGTATCCTGGATTTTTTAATGAAAGCAAACCCATCAGTAAAATTTCCCAAATCTTCTTTTTCCTGAACTCATTTTCAGTGGAGAGAATAGCTGTGTTAGACAATTTCCCCTTGACTAACAATGATCACAAAGAAGACAATTTTCAATTAAGAGGAAGTAAGGTTATAATAAATTCTGTTTGTGTAAATAAAATATTGAAACGTAATGTTGGTTTTAATGCACCTACTTTTTAAACTTTCCAATATTTTAAAAATGACTTCAATGTTCTAGAAAAAATTAACAATACATAACAACATATATATATGGGCACATATTTTTATTTCTGTCTTGGGCTCCAGTTGGCTTGACATGCTACTGTGGTCTGGGACCTTAATCTTGTAGGTCTCCTTTCCCGAGGAGCATACAGAATACTTGAGAAATATCAGGCAAGGGATTTGACTGGTTTTATTCTCTATTTTTCCATAGAGTAGACAGTAATTTACTTGAATAAAAAATCTAGGAGGGAATTACATAAGAATCAATCCCCTTATATGGAGAAATCATTTATATTTTATTGGGTGTCATAATGGTTCTTTCATTATTTTTTTTCTCTTCACTCGTTGGATAAAGGTACTAAAATTTCTACTAACTTAAGGGAATGGTGTCTTATGTTGATTTTAAAACACTACCAGGATAACTGGAGTTGACCGTTGAAAATGGATGACCAAATAATGGAAATTGCTGATGGGTACTTATAATGGAGTTTTGTAATATAATTATCCATCTCATTGTTAAGACTTTGAATTTCCATAATTTTTAAATAAACAATTTAAGAATTTTTAGGAAAAATAAAAGTCAATCTTTACCTCTCCTGCCCCCCCCCCCCCCCCTTCCTGCTTCTGTAATAATCAGCCTCCTCTCTCTGCCCCTCCTGAGGATGCTGGGGAGGAAGACCTGGCAGCCGTGTTTGTATTAGGCGATTCCATTTCTCTGGCCACAGCTGGCTGTTCAGGAGAATAACTGAACTGAACTGGGCCAATTAGGCACTTCCTCCCGGTGGGGAATTTGAATTATATGACACTGAATGCCCCAGTCAGGCAGTAGTGTTCCCCACAACCCCAGACACAAGTTCATGCATAACTGGCACCAGACAATGTCATAGGAATCCACAGACAACTTGAAGCAATGAGAGGATAGAAGCTAAGAGAGAACGAGGCTGACTCACAGAGGACAGAAGGAACTAGGTGGCATCTCGAATGGAGACAGAGTAGCTAACTGGTCATTCCCCTGTTCCCCGAAGGCCTGGCTGTACCACTGGCATTTCAGTGATACAAGATTGCCCTATAGTCTCATAAGGAAGACCCTTTTACCAGAGATCTTAACAGCATTATAGTCCCTACCTGTGGGCGCAAGTGGTCCAAAACTGTCACCCAGATTCGGACACACAGACACAGTGTGGTATCTGATCAGGGGAGCGAATATTTCCACTGTCCTTTGTGGTACTCTGATGGAGAATATGGTTTTGAATCTAGGAAGGTGTCATATTTTAAGAATGTTGCCAGAAGACGGGGTTCAGGAGTCAGGTTATCTCAGAAAATAGAGGCAGTGGAAGCTACTGGCAGAGCTGTGGGTCTGGAGTCAGACAGACTTGGGCGGGTCACTTAGTCTCCCTTGGCCTCCGTTTCCTCATGTGTCAAATGTGGACATTAGTGAAACCCATCTCCTAAAGCTGGTGAAAATTAACTGTGGAAATGTACGTAAAGTACTTAGTACAGTACCAAAAAAAGCATTTAGTACAAAAAAAAAATGAAATGCCTGGAAAGCACAGGCCTGCTTTGCACAAAGCAAAGAGCAGGGTAAGGAGAACATTAATATGAAAACTGCCATTGCTGGTAGCATAACAGACTCACAAAGAAGAATATGGGATGTTGGTTGGCCGTCCTAATGGAACACATGAGCGATCGGTGTGGTACTGATGGGATTGGTCCAGAAAGCATACTTGGTATTCTAAACCTTTCTTACCATTCGGCACTGCTGACATTTATTCATTATTCTGCCTTCCTTAACTTAGACGTCTTGATTGCATGGAGCAACAGAGATGCCTTTGCTCCTTCCTCTACGTGACAGCGAGATAAATTCTCTGAGTCTCTAACATATGTGCAGCCACAGCTGTGAAAGTAGGCTCTGACAAATGGTTGATTAGGTTATTTCATCATAGAAGGGTCGAGCTTATCCTCCTGAAGCAACGGGAACAGCATTCACAAATGCCAGGGAAAATATTTAGGGTGTCGCTTTTGCTGTCTTTTCAAAGCTTCTGGCTTAGACCTCCGCTTATCTGACACTGAAGAACAATGTGACTTTTTTAGCAACAGGGTATCTGTTCCCACAGTGATAGTCGGGTAACACACCTCATTTTGGTTCTATTTATAAATTAGTAAGAAAATCAAACACTATGTTCAATTATCAAATATGGAGAGAATAGAAATTCCTAAAAGTAGGTTGCTGTTTTCTTCTTAAACCAACGGACAGACTTTAACAAAAACAGAAAAAAAAAAAAAAAAGAGTAAACGGAACTCGTAGAACACTGAAGTTTCCTTTTCACTTCTCAGTGTAGAGAATTTTTGTTTCTTGGGTCTGGTAATTTCTTGGGAGGCTAATTCTTTATAATGGAGCCTATATTGGGCTGATTCATAGAGTGTAGCCTACAGCTCTCAGTATTTGATGAGACTTCTCACCAGAACGTGGAGTGTAAGTATTTAAAATGCAAAGGTCACCATTGTGAGAGGCCATTACGTGGAAAATGAGACTTAACAATGCCCATTTTTCACAATAGGCAAGATGGGGAAACAGCCTAAATATGGATCAGTGGAAGAATGGAGTAAAGAAAGTGTGATATGTACATACAATGGAATGCTATTCAGTCTTAAGAAAGAAAGAAATCCTGTCACATGAGGCACGGATGAACCTTGAGGACATTATGCTCAGTGAAATAAGCCAGTCACAGAAAGACAAATCTTGCACGATCCCGCTTACATGAGGTATTTAAGACAGTCAAACTCAGAGAAGCAGAGAACAGGAAATCGGTTGCTAGGGGCAGGGGCGGGGGGTTGGGAGGGACGTGGGTTGCTGTTCAACAGGTATAATGTTTCAGTTATGCCACATGAATATGTTCTGAAGATCTGCCCTGCAACATTGTGTCTATAGTTAACGATACGCTTTAAAATCTGTTAAAAGAGTAGATCTCATGTTAAATATTCTTACTACAATCAATCAATCAATCAATCAATCAATAAAAGCAAGCCCAAAGTGCAATAATCTCATGCCACCTTTTGACAAAATGCTATAAAGGGCAACACACTCTCATCATGGAACACACAGTAGGTGAGATGAAATAAACTTTAATCCACTCCTAAAAAATGTGTTGTGGAAAACAACAGATTTCCTTTTCCCCATCAGAGGTAGAGTTTGGAAAAAGGATACTATTTTAAAATAACAACTTCTACATATCGAGGGGTTACTATGTAGCAGGCCCTACACCAGACTTATATATCTTATGTATCTTATATAATAAGATACGTATACAGTATCTTATTCAAACTTCACAGGGGATGAATGCCGTTATTATCCCCATTTTACAGATGAAAGACTGAGGCTCAGAGAGGGAGAATCACTGGATGAAAGGGCTTACAATAATAAGGCCTTGAAAGGATGTCTTTCCAATTGCTCTTCTCCTAGCCTCTCTTAAGCCCACTCCAAGAAAGTCTCTGTACCCACAACTAAGTCCAGGATTACTTAGCAGAACTCGTCGTACACTTGCCCCGTCAGCAGTATTTGTGCACTTAACCATCTCTTCCTTCTCCGTATACTTTCCTTGCTGGGCTTTTAGGATACCACATGTTCCTGGATTTCCTCCTCCTTTAGTGGATGCTTCTTTTAGTCTCCTCTGCTGGTTCCTTCTTTTACTATTGGGATGCTCTTGGGCTCAGTCCTCGGGCCTCTGGTTTTCTCAGTACTCATGCCCTGGTGATCTCATTCAGTCTCTTGCCTACGAGAACCATCTGTAGGCTGGTATCTCCAACCTGGCCCCTTTACCTGAATGCCAGGCTCCTATATTGGACCGCTTACTCCACCCCTGCATGTGGATATCTCATAGACACCTCAAAGTTACCATATCCCAGTGGAACCTCTGATTCTCCCCCAGACCTGCTCTACCCAAAGTTATCCAGTCTGTGTGGGCAAAGGCTGGCAAATTCCATCCTCCTCAGGTGCAAAGATTCAAGACCTTGGAGTCAGTCTTCACTCTTCTCTCTCCCTCACGTCCCCCAGGCAGTCTGGCAGGCAGTCCTGTTTCCTCTATTTTCACAATACAGCCAGAATCTGATTTCTCCTCACCTCTGCTGCTTCTACCCTGCCTCGAGCACCATCATTTCTCACATAAATGGTTGCAAAAGCCACCTAACTGGCTGCCTGGTCTCCTTTCGCCCTAGCATAGTTTGTTCTCCCCTGAGCTGCCAGAATGATTCAGTTAGACCACGAGTTAAATGACAATTGCGGTAGCCTTGAAATTCCCAATGGCTCCCATTTTTATTGAGAGTAAAAGTTGAAATCCTTGCACTGTTTGCAGGGACTGCTGTCATCTGGCCACTGTTACCTCTGACGTCCCCTCTGCCTCCTCTGCGCCTGCCTTTCTCCCTCTCCTTTCCACTGGCTTCCCTGCTGGTCCTCGAGCAGCCCCAGCATGCTTCAGT
Source organism: Neofelis nebulosa (assembly GCF_028018385.1). Classification (NCBI taxonomy): domain Eukaryota; kingdom Metazoa; phylum Chordata; class Mammalia; order Carnivora; family Felidae; genus Neofelis; species Neofelis nebulosa. Next base: position 17,272,989 of record NC_080784.1, read on the forward strand.
TTTAAAGCCTTTACACGATGCTGTCTCTGACAGGAATAGTCTTCCCCCTTCAAAGCTGTTCGGTCTTCTCAATGAGGATCCTTTGACTATCCCAAATAACGTGGAGTCTGCTCCCCGGATCCCTGCTTAGTATTGCTTAGTTATTTACAGAATCTCCTTCTGATGTATATAATCCGCCTATTTAAATTTTTTTTTTTTTTACTAAGTTTTGCCTCTCTCTGGCAAGATTTTAATTCTCAATAGTTTCAAATACAGCTCTGTGACTAGAACAGACTTGACACATAGTAGATACCCAATAAATAATTGTTCAATGAATAACAGTGACAGGTTCTCAACACCTTAATTTGTGTTTCATGCTGATTCTCTGGGGATTATGTAATGAAACCAACTATCTCTGGTCGGCATGGATAGTGACAAAACCGTGGAAAAAGAAAGTTATCGGACTTAAGTTTCCCTGCATATAATAAACTCCTAGTATTTTCAGTTGCTATTATAATTATTGTTATCATATTTCATAGGGGCTTTCAAAAGATATTACCTTAATTCAAAGAAATTTCGCTAATGAATTAATTTTGCATATCACAATCAGCTGATGAAGGAGATCTTTTTAGCAGAGGTATGAAAATACCCGTTTGTCTTTTTTTTTTTTTTTTTCAATATTTATTTATTTTTTTTTTTTTTTAATTTTTTTTTTTTTCAACGTTTTTTATTTATTTTTGGGACAGAGAGAGACAGAGCATGAACGGGGGAGGGGCAGAGAGAGAGGGAGACACAGAATCGGAAACAGGCTCCAGGCTCCGAGCCATCAGCCCAGAGCCTGACGCGGGGCTCGAACTCACGGACCGCGAGATCGTGACCTGGCTGAAGTCGGACGCTTAACCGATTGCGCCACCCAGGCGCCCCTCAATATTTATTTTTGAGACAGAGAGGGACAGAGCATGAACGGGGGAGGGGCAGAGACAGAGGGAGACACAGAATCGGAAACAGGCTCCAGGCTCTGAGCCGTCAGCACAGAGCCCGACACGGGGCTCGAACTCACAGACCGTGAGATCGTGACCTGAGCCGAAGTCGGACGCTTAACCGACTGAGCCACCCAGGCGCCCCGCCCCCCCCCCCCCCCCCCCCCCGCCACCTTTTGTCTTTTTAATCATCTAAGCTTAAGGTTTCTGCTGTACAGGTGGGAAAAGGGATGTGGTGTCAATCAGATGTCTGATTTTCTACAAAGTTTAAAAATATATCTCTTCAAGGATATGTTTTGATTGATCTTTAATAGTGCAGCTACAGGAAATCGTATTATAGAGATTATTTACTTGGGTATTAGTGTTTCCAATACTCCCACTACTGCTGTAGTTGTATTTTATTTTTATTAATGGTTTACTTCCACTCTCTCCCTAGTCCTACCATAACCTAGGAATTAAGGATTAATTATTATTCTCATTTCTCTGCTCAGACCGACAGAGAAGTTAAGAAGGTTGCCTCATCACATAGCCAGTGATGGAGTTGAACGGAAATCTGCTGTTTATCCTTAAAGCTTATGCTCTTAACACTATATCAGGTTGCAGAAACCAAGAAGAGGAACATTTATCTTCTAAATGATTAATAAATGCCAGGAGAATGACACTATGAGAGCATTTTACATATAGGGAAATAAGGGTTTACTTCCTAACAGTCTGGATATTGAAGACTGACGACTGTATGTCCTGAGATAAATTTTAAGAGGTAGAAATGGATCAAGTTTCAGTGAAAATGAATATTGAGGTGCAAAGGAGTAAATGCTGGGTGAATTAAAATACATGTTCCCTGCCAAAGTGAATTGTAATTGCTAATTATGTTATATAGGTAAATGAGGTAAATCAAGGCACTCAAAGGCCTGACATAAAAAATATTTCTGTGAAACTTAAAAATTCTTTGAGCGCTGAGGTGGTTTGCAGAGTATTCAGTGATAACCAATTCATCAATACTTAGAGGGAAGAAATGTTAGCACATGATTTCTGGATTAAAAATCTGTGTATATTATATATATATATATATATATATATATGCACATATATATTGGTTGGTTGTATATATATATATATATGCACATATATATTGGTTGGTTGTATATATATATATATGCACATATATATTGGTTGGTTGTATTATATATATATATATATATATATATGCACATATATATTGGTTGGTTGTATATATATATGCACATATATATTGGTTGGTTGTATTATATATATATATGCACATATATATTGGTTGGTTGTATATATATATATATGCACATACATATTGGTTGGTTGTATATGTATATATATATATATATAACAATATATATATAGTGTATATATACACAATAGATATTGGTTGATATGTATTTTTTTAATTAAAAGATACCTAGAAATCTATTGATGAACTTAGTAGGGTTTGAAATAAGAAGATGGTTTCTTTCTCCTTTCCCTTCCTGCTCGGAAACTAACAAAGCATTTGGTTATATAAGAAGCCCAAATCAGAGGAGTTAGGGTCTCTACTGAACACCTGTAAGAAGAGATTGGAAAGTGTAATGTACCACCCGGCAGTCTGAGGACTGGGAGGCCGCAGCAACTGCAGATTTTTGTCTCTCTTGCTGAAGAGGTATCTTTGTGGTCTCTGGAGAAAGCTCAGGTAGCTGTTTGTGGCTTTCAGGATCGTGTCCTGAAACGGGAGTTATCTGAATGGAAAGAGATGCTGTGTATATTCCAGGCACTGGGTTAGGGGGTGGTGAGCAAGGCCTTTTGAGCCACGATGGTACCTCAACAGGTTGGGAAAACCGTGGAGTATTAAAGTGGACACTACTTCCTAGATCCTGGTTATGGATTAGTTTCAGTGTAGAAATTCGTCGAGTTTGAGAGTCCTGCGTGTAATCCTCTTGTAGAAATGGGGTGCTGGTGTCAGCATTTGATGGGGGACCAGTGCTGGCAGCTGCTGGTAGTGGGTTAGTGATTTTTTGGGTATATGACACAGTTGTGTTAGATTCTTCCGAATACACAATTGTCTGGTTTGAGTCATCATTGGAATGCATAGTTCCTTCAAGAGGTTTTCTGCTAGTAAAGTACTTCGTACAGGAGGGAGTTTGTGTGTTAGTTACTAGTTGATCTGAAATGTCACCCTGTGTGTGGCTGGTTATCAAGGAACTACAAAAGCTCTCTTTTCTGGGCGGTGGAAAGGGTGCCTGGATTGCCAAAAGCATCCGGAGAGAGAAATAATGTTGAAGGAAAAACAGAGAGAAAGTCAAAGTTAGTCATTAAAGAAACCAGCGTCAACCTTACCCTTAAAGAAAGTAAAACAATGTCATATCTCCTTATTATTCTACACATTTTGTTGGCTAGATTAAATGATCATTTTTGTTCCATTTAGAATGCCTTGTAATTTATTATCAATAGTTGCCCTCTGGGAGAAAACGGTTTTTATGGAGAATACATTATGAAGTTTGACTCCATCTATATTCTTGAAAATTATGTTAAAAATGAACATGTGTTCTCTTGGCAAATTTTTTAGGCCTTGGGATATATGCATAATTTTAGACTTTGAGGTATAGGTACCCTATATTTATTCACACTGTTTCGGTAACACTTTTAAGATTCGGGGCACAATTTTACTAAGATCTCCAACACAAGGTTCTTTCAGTTAATGTAATGAACAGTTGCATAACTCCTATTTATTGAATAAACGTATGGCCGACCGCATAACTTCGAAATCAAAGCATCGGCTGACAGCTTTTTATGAATTTAAGGAAATATCATAAACATTATGTAGAAAGTGATCGTACTTTTATGAACTGAATCAGAAAAAAAGCCCCACAAAGCCCATTTTGAGCTTAAAACTTGTCTTCTATGTTGTGAATTCAAGTTTGGCAAGGAATACAGATCCAAAAGCAAAAACACATTAAAGATAAAAGATGTATCTAAATATGTACATGTTGCTGGAGAAGAGACTCTAAAGCATATTTTTAACCATGTTTAAAATAACACAGTAAACAAGGCCGTGCAAGATTACCTGAGTTGGTGACTTTTTTTCTTGTAAGTTTGGTCGAACGCTTCTAAAACCTTTTGCTGCAAGAGAGGAATATGTAGCATCGCCGTTCAGTGTCTCTTGATTTCGATCATTGTAAGAGCTCCAAGCTTTTATTAAGGGAAGACAAATTGGATACAAAAATATCTACATTCACTTTTAACATTTTTTTGGTAAAATTTATTTTTTTTTCCAAAATAGAATTTAATTTCTTTCTAGAAATTAGACATAAGTGTATATGCAATTGAAGTTTACTGTGAGGTCAACAATGTGACTACAAATATGTTAACAAAAAAAAACTCACAACAAATGTAATGGTCATTCAGAATAGCTTTTCTGTACCTGAGTCTGGTGACTGAGAATCACGTCCTAAAAGAAAAAGAAATGCTGAAATTAATACCAGGGTAAAAGAAATGAACAGTCTAGTAAAGATCATTTGGGAAAGAACCACAACCACTTTCTTTTTTTTTTCGCAAACATGATCTCATTTCTAAAACTCGAAGTAAGTCCAATCTACTAAATGAGAGGCTTGTGCATTTATGTTTATTTCAATTAAAATATCATTCATTAAACATAATATGTAATTAACACACATAACAAACACTGATTTTTTCCCCTCAATAATATTGCAACCATGTAATTTTATCTTATTATTGCCCAAGCTGGATATATGAATTTTTAAATACTAAATTAAAGGATCAAAAGGTATCTGGTCTGAAAACAATAACTGCTTCTCCAAGCATTAAATCAAGCCACGAGATACTTAGTTTTCACTGCCCTGGTGTTAGTAACCATACTCGAGTCCTATGTTAGATAGCAGTCAATTTTTTGTAGCCTGCATTTCATTTTTATATTTTAGGAAAGTGTAGGTGTTTCCACCATATTCTGCAATATTTTCAAATCATTCTCTGGACTTTGAATTTTCTTCTTGTTGCCATTTTAAAATCATTTTGTATTCAAATATGAAAGAGCTGTTACGGTATATTCCATTGTCTTGCAGAAAGCTATGGAAAACAAGTTCAGTATTAACATAGTTGGAAAATGGCTCAATGGCATATTTACTATGGGGTTTATTTGAATTATACATTCAAGAATACTCTGTAACCGAGGTACACTTGAGGCAATCGTTTGTTCTTTTATACCACATGGCCAACTTCTCACAGAATCATAAAGCCTGAACTTTAGAAAGGACCTTAGGGGTCATCCAGCCTGATCTTCTGTCCAGTCCTGGACTCCTCCTCAAGGTTTCCCGAGACCATTATTAAATTGCTGTATTTCAGTGCCTGATAGAACACGAATGTTACATGTGAAAAGGACTCTTCATTTTCTTTCTAACGCTTATGGGATACTTTGAAATCTAAACACATGAATTTGGAGTGACAAAAATGAATTGAGAAATGAGAGTTTGCTTTTTAGATAAAATATTTGGTATAGACTCTTTCCAAATCAAAGGAACAAACATGTGACATAGCACAGAGTACATTACCATGTCTCCAGCTCACGTGAGTTAGAGAAGACTGACAAGTCTTCATCCTTTGCGATAATTGCTAATTTAGTATGGAATTTATCTCCAGTGAGTTCAAAATCATTCTGCCATAATAAAATGGCTACCGCAAAGAAAAGCAATAACTTTGAAGACTTACATGTGAAATGCTTACTACTAGATTCTATTTCTAGGATTTAATGGAAGCAGAAGCGATTGAAATTCTCAATCACCTCATAAAGATGAGGACTTTATAAAGAAAACAAACATGGTGTAGCAACAAAGAGCAATCATTAGAAGTCTGCTCTGGGGCCCTCAGGGAGAGAGATGTAATAACCACCTGGGTGTCACATACTGTTTGTGGACAAGGAACAAGTTTTGGGACCTGGAATGGCAATGAAAAGGGAAGGAGCATTAATAATTATTATTTATATCATAATTATCTGCGTAAGAGTAGGGAGTTTATTTCACCTCAGTTTGATAAAACTGAGCTTATAATGAAGGGTGTGTGGGTATATGCCGGGGATGGAGGTGGAAGGAGTCAGATGCTTGGAGGTACAAGAGGTATAGACACAGTGAAGGGGAGGAAGGTATATTTAGAGCACATTTGAAGGATGCTTGAAATACACTTTATCTAATTGGTCGTTTGTAGAGGGGCAATTCTGTTTCTTCTTACTGGTGACCATGCTGGAGATTATGGAATCAACAGGGGAATAAACATTAAGTGCAAGACTCACAAGATAGTCACTCTAGGTTCAACCAGAGGCTTCCCTCGTCCCCTGTATTGGGCCCAGGGACTTCCAAATGAAACTGTACGTATGCTACAGGAAATATGAGATATTAATAATGGCGAGCTTTTCAAACTGTACTCAAATAAAAAAAAAATAATGAGGATGAGTTCTACTGAATAGCCCTGCTTACCATGGTAGACACAAGTGTGTAGAATTATGAGCAAGGAGAAAGGAGAAAAATGGCCGTGGATTAAAACTTCAGGATGAACCCATATGTTAATGAGTCTTATGTTAACGATTAAAGTCTACTCTTAAGTGGGTGGTCTCTTAAGGATATTCAAATGTACAACATTTGTTTCTTTAAAATAAATCCAGTTGTATAAAGCTAATACATCAAGTCCTGATTTGCTATTTTATTATAATTGTTCAGAGGCACTGAAAGATAAATACCATCCCACGTGAATACTGTTCACCATAGCCTTGCTTTTATTTAATTTCTGCCAAGAAAGCTTAGGAAAGGGAGGGCAAGTGTGATTTGGAGCAGGTAACAGAAAGCGTCTTGGAACCATGTCAAATAAAGAGAATATAGGGTTTTGGTTTTTTTTAAAGGTCTAGCATGTAAATGATTTGGCAGATTCGTGGGGGAAATGGTTTTTGCCCAGTATCTCGAGCGTGATTCATGATTGTTCATTTGTGAAAAAACATAGCTTGAATTCCAGGGATCAGAGATTTTAGTTTCTAATGTTCTGTGTAGTTGATGGTCATTGCTTCTCTGGAAATTAAAGAATGAGTAAACGGGACAGATTTATCATTCCCTGACTCTTTTGCATGTGCATGTGAATAGGGTGTGTGAGAATTAAGAACTACGATGTCTCTTCTCTGGTACAACGAACACTCCCTGTGTCCAGGCAGAAGGTGGTGGACACCTGTCACAGAACTTGTTGAGGCATTTGTGGCTCAGTTCGGGGATTGGGCTGGATGCCCTCAAAGGTCCTTTCCAATTTGATGATTCCACCATTACGATGTTTATGTAGCTGTGTTTGTGGTACCTGTTATATCATAATCTCTCCCCTGAGGTTTTGTTTAAATTCCTTTCCACTGGTATGCTATATTAGACATTATAAACTATACTTTTGTGAAAATTATGATGATTTTAATTCTTATAGTTCCTTTCTTTAGAGGGTTCAAATGCTTTGCAAGAATTAATTAAACATATTAATTCAAGGCAACTAATTGAACGCCTACTGTGTCTCTAAGTGCTGTGATAAGCCTTTTTATTTATTGTCTTCATTTACTCTTATTTAATTTTGGCAAATCCTTGTGAGTTTGGGAAATGATTATGTTCTCAGAGAGGTAGGAAATGTCAAAAAATTTATTTTTTCTTGGTTTGTTTTTTGGTTTTTGGGTTTTTTTTTTTTAAGAAAGGAAACTTGAAGTCCAAACAGATGGAATTTCCCAAGGGTGTATATATAATACACAGGTGGTGTTGGTAAGACCCAGTTTCTTACCATAGTGGTCCAGTCCCAAAGCATAACACCATACTGGTGTTATCTTAGACTGTCATGCATTTTGGTAAAATAAAATGTCCTTTGAGAGGCTTATGGTATCTGTATAGTCTATAGCCAACATACTTATTGTTGTGGCTCTAGCTTAGGTTGAAAATCTCTGTGTGCTATGAATTGCCCATTGGGACATTACTTCTCCTAAAAGATAAAGAGAAAGACACTGATTTAAAGGACAAATAGTTGATCGCCAGCAGCTCATACTGACTCTGTGACTGAGCGGGGAGAGAGAGGAGCTTAGAATCTTTTGCAGAGGTAGTCTTTTACTTAAAGGTTGTTTTATTTTAATAATACCTAATGTAGTAAGTACTTACTAATCCTCTTTTGATTCACAAAAAAACACTATGTCGAATTAGTTTTCTTGTGAAGGCTACCGTATCATGTAAGAGGCATAAAAAGAGGCTGATTTCTTTCTTCAAAGCGTAATTAAAAGTTCCTTGAGAAAGGAATCATGTCTCATGTGTCTAATAAATACAAAAGAGATCCAGTTTTAATGTAACAATGAAAAGCAAAGTTCAGGGGACTTCATTCTCTAGAAGTCTTACTCCTACTGATACAAAATTAAAATTTTTTTTAATGTTCATTTATTTTTGAGGGAGAGAGAGAGAGAGAGACAGAGCACGAGTGGGGGCAGGGCAGAGACAGAGAGGGAGAGACGGAATCCGAAGCAGGCTCCAGGCCCCGAGCTGACAGCACACAGCCCAACACGGGGCTTGAACCTGGGAATGGTGAGATCATGACCTGAGCCACGGTGGGAGGCTTAACCGACTGAGCCACCCAGGGGCCCCCTAATGATATAAAATTTTAAATGGTTGGGGCCCCTGGGTGGCTCAGGTGGTTGAGCATGCAGATTTGGCTCAGGTCATGATCTCACGGCTCGTGAGTTCGAGTCCTGCATCAGGCTTGCTGCTGTCAGTGCGTAGCCTGCTTCGGCTCCTCTGTCCCCCTCTCCCTCTCTCGGCTCCTCCCTGACTTGCACTCCCTATCTCAAAAATGAATATTTTTTTAAAAAGTTTAAATGGTCCAGAGCCATTGCATATTCTTATTACTGAAGATTATTTCATATTCCTAAAGTACTTAATCTTGTCCATTATTTGGATTCTGAAGCATTAAATATTTTCTCCTAAATTGAGTGTTATGAAATTGATGGTGTTCTAGTTTTGAGTCTCCAAAATGGCAATCTCTGTTTCAATATGCTACTATTCCGTTAATAAACTTTTGTAAATCATAACAATCTGGCATTGTTGAAGTAGTGCCACATTCCCTAGATGGTACCCTCAGATGGTCCGCGTCCGAGCAGCTCGGGCCAGAATTTTACTTGGTTGAAATGCCGGTGGCATTTGTGGTTAGGCATTCCGATCACCTGGTGGCCCTGGAATTCTATTTATTTACTTATTTACTTAACCAATCAATCAATCAATTTATTTATTTATTTTCTTATTGCCCTTTATTCCCTTTTCTCTCGGGTATCCAACATAAACGACACTTGGGTTTTTCTAACATTTTTCCACGCTCATATACACAGGAATAAACATGTACAAATACATACACGAAGATCTCTCTTAACCAAAATGATGTCATACTACATACCTTGCAATGCAATTTGCGTTTAAAAAATGTAATATATTATGGAACCACCTGGACCGGTATTTAAACTTGTACATTGAAATACACTTGTGACCTGGAGGTGGTGGTGGCTAAGAGTGGGATTCTGCATGTGAAAGCTTGTTTTTTCCCTCAACATAGCTGAGTACTTTAGGATCAAGTGGCTTTAACCAAGGACATTCTCACTATAATTAACCACTAAATGTATGTGTATTAAAGCCACTGATATGCAGAGTATGAATTAAAATTATCTAAACACTCTCAATCTCTTTCCAACTTCTCCCGAACTTACAAATATTACAAATAAAAAAACAAGGAAGCCCCACCAACCAACCCACAATCAAACCAACTAACCAACCAGCCAACCCACAAACCAGTCACAATAAGGTCTAGGCGTATTTCAGGGCCTACAGACACTGGGGGTGCTGGGTTCACTTTCGTCTTCCACAGCAACAGCCCCTCTCAGGGTACGTTGTGCCCACAGGCTTAGGTAAGTCAGATAGACATTTGTCATCCAGAGACCCACCTCATTGGATGCTGAAATATCACATTCTCAATGGCTTTCTGCAGATATTTATATCTGAGGGTACCAATTAATCTTACTCGGATCAAGACATTTAAAATATATATTAGAAGAGTCTTTGGTGACTGGACTAAAGCACGTTTCAGGGTCTTTTTCAAAACTATTATTCTATCATATTGTTTGCAACCTTTGGTGAAGAAGTGAATTCATAATGATTCGGTTTCCTGAAAGTCCCTCTTCCTGATCCCGTGTCCCCACCACCCGACAGTTTTCAGGTAAAAAGAAAACAACTAAACCATGTGGAAGTTATCTTAACTGAATATTATACTGCTTTAGTTCGTGTGGAAAAAAAAACCCTGAATTCGTTATTAACACTTGTAGCTGTTACGCAACACATTTTTGTCAGGTGACTGTTGTTTTTAATTAGATTTTTAACATGCTTTTTGCAAGATATCAGTTTCGTTTGGCTTTTTATTTTTAGAATAAAAACAGTCATAAGGGATGGGAGCTATTCTTGAGACAAGAAAAATAAGAACTCGTAGGGCATTAGAAAGGTATTTACAGCCACTTTCATCATCCGCACAGGATAATTCTGGAAGGAGAGAAAGGTCAGATAAAGCCAGTAGATTGTGACATTCTGTGAGTTAGTGATATTATACCTGCAGCCAATAGGTTTGGAGAACTTTGAACTCTCTTCACAGATGTTAATGTAACAGACATGGCAGCACGTTTGCGAGCACACCCACCGCTATCTGAAAGCAAAAAAATGATATAGCAGAGGCCACAGCAAAGGGGAAAGCACATGCACTGTCATGCATTTTCAAGTGGAATGTGCCAGACATCCATGAGGAAGATGAACAGCCAGAATGAGTAACCATGGGATACATCTGAAAATTTCACACCCACCCCAGACTAAGACAAAACAGAACCGAAAAACCAGGAGTCTGTTTTAGCAATAGATGCCAATGCTTTAGTGAAAACACAGATTTTACACTTAATATGTGAATGGTTTTCTTTAATGAAAACACAAATAGGGAACTCAACTTTGTTTGTACCATTTAAATTCAATTAATATTAAATTTATAAGCAGTGTGAGTAGCTTTTGGAGTTATGGACAGCCTGTATTTCAGGACTGAGACGTATGATATAGTATGTTTTGTATCCATCATTTAGGTTTTACTGTATTTTAGCTATTTATGGTTCCTAAAAGTAGCTTGAATCACTTCTTGAAGTAAAAGTTATTAACTGATACAGGCATGGTCTATTTGATCTATAGGACTCATAAAGAAACATGTATCATTTTAGAAATTCTCTGTCTTCCTATTTGGAATCAAAGGCAATATTGATATATACAGGATTGCAATGACCAATGTTTAAAATATTAAATTGCTTTTATACCTTTGAACAATATATATGATGATCTGTATACTTACACTTTATGGAAATCACAACATGAAATAAAATCAGTGAAAATGCATCAGCTATTTAACATGATATGAGAAGTTCAGAGTAGCAAGACTTCTAAAATCGGAAGGTTCATGTTCTAGTTAGGAACAGATTCCAATTTCATTCCCACATTCCTTTGTATATGGAATGTGCAATAAATAGTTTTGCTCCTTCTCCGGGAATGAAAACAACTGAAATTGAATTCTTTTTGGAGGTTATAACAAGAAAAACAAATCCTATAACCACCAATGTGGTAGCATCATCATTGTATATTGCCACATGCTAATCTCCTTTTTTCCCCTTTCCTTTATTTCTTAAAGAAGAGGATGCACTTTGTGTATGGGAAGTGAGAGAATTTAAGAGAGCTTGGAAGTGCGACTTGAATTAATTATTGGTAAAACCGCAAGCAGTAAGATCAGTAGAATTTACAAGTGGTGGAATGATTCCCATATCAAACTAGAATTTCTTGAATATATGTTGAAAATCACGATTTCCTAATGCAGATGATAACTAGAGCAGAAAAATGAAGCAACAGAGGCGAAGTCAAATAAATCAAAGGCCAAACATAGACACAAATGGTAGAAACATACAGTACTAAAGATACCTGTAAGAGGGGCACCAAGAGGATTTTAGCAAATTGCAAAAATAAATAAATAAATAAATAAATAAATAAATAAATAAATAAATAAAATCTACAATAGAGGAGTGTTTCGGAGGCAATGGAGGCAATGTCACTGAATGTGGGCTGTATAGCAGCTATGAGTGGTCTAAAAGGATCGTGTAATCAAGGGCGTTGAAAGTGGACAGTGACCTCCGGGAAGTTTTATCTTCTAGTTCCGTTAATTCTGAACATCTGAAAATTTCAAAATGAGGAGACTCGGGGTTACTCCTTCAGCCCATGGTTCCAAAACTGCGTGCTGAGGCCCCCCCGGGCCCCATCAGGAGCTTCACAAGGGCTTGGGAGGATATTTTGTGTTCTTGAGGAGAACACAGCGATCCCTATCAGACACTGCACAAAACTACTAGCCTGAGCTAGTCCCATTTTCAACGTAGTCAGTTGTGTGGTCTGCCTTTAGATGATATCACATCTTTGAAAAGCTGGGTTTTGGTGATCACCGCGGCAAAAAGCAAGGACCCTCTGAAAATAATTTGGGGCCAGGAAAAGAGAGTGGTGATGTACACTCTAATTCCATGGTCTGAGAAGTTGTGTGTGCGTCCAACAGGCACACACATCCCATTAATAAGTATATTAATGTGGTTATAAAGAATAAAAAAAATGATTATTTTTTTAAGTGAAAGTGCATTATTTTTTCAAATTGCTTCTCAGTTGGTAGAACATGGGTACTTATTAAGTTGTCTGCACCTACTGCTTAATAAATAGAACTGTGAAGTATTTCTTTTGGCTTGAGAGGATGGCTAAAAATTCCTAAGCTATCTCGGCACTATAAAACCAGAAAGTGTAGGAACCTCCGGGTTAAACTGTGTCTGTATTCTAAGCTAAGACCTACATAAAATGACGTGAGAATCCATTTTTTATTCACTGTCTAATAAAGAGCTCCCCTTGAAAAGCTGAGACATCTGTGAAATTGCTAGAACAGAAAAATCTATTGTATTCTGTATCTACTTACCCATGTGTTGATACTTTCTGCTCTTTCTTGAAGATGTGTGTGAGATCTCAAAGTGAGGATGCTGTCTTTAGTACTGTGGTGTTTTAAACAAAAGGGTCCAGTCACTTCTAACCCACTTTGTATGCATATGTTCGAATATCATATTTTGCATGCCTGTATGTGTGTAAATTCACCCAGATAAGCAAAGTAACTTTGCAAATCAGCATTCTATACAGAGCCACACTCACTCCTTTTAAATGAGAGCATGCTTTAGAGGGGGTTGCATTCATGTAACAGACTTGGAGTGATAACTTGGCTCAAGTACCCCAGAGACCTAAACAAACGCACGAATTTCTCCCTGCCTACTTTACTATTTAAGGATTGAATTCCAACACTAGGAAGATTAATTACTGAATGCGTTGTAATGAATATGACATATTTAGTATGATCACATATTACACCGCCGTCATTAATAGGGTTATACTATAAAGGCAAATCAGCACTCCACAAAATGAAGGCTATTGGGAAGTTAGATTCAACTTTAATCCGTGAGGAGATGCCTGCAAAGAATGAATGAATATAACCTCCCCAAGTGGACAGTTTGCTGGAGCGACAACTGTCCCACCATGCCTTCTCCTGTTCAGCTGTGTTCTCTCTGTTCTATTTGCTTTCTTCAATCCTTTTGCCTTGTAATATTTCTCCTTTCATTTCCCATGTCTAACTCTCCTACATCTGTCCCACATCTCCAACTGTCCAAATGCCTTTACTTGGTTCTTCTCTAGGGTTATCATCTCTCTTGATTTCTCAGCTTTCCTTATATGTTTTGACTGTCTCCAATATCCTCATCTCGCCTATTACTCTCCACATTTATAACTGCATTTTTGGGGGCCGGCTGACCCACACTTTTCTGAGGTCAGCTAGAGCAGGTTTCTGCTAAGGGGCAACCACAGGATCATGGACAGAAAGACAAGTGTCCGTATCTCTACACTTGATCTAGGGATCAGATATTGGTTCTCACCAATGGTTGTTAATCGTCCCTCAGAGCATTTTGCTAACACTAAGAGATGGCAACCAGGCAAGCCGCTTGATGTGAGAAAATATCTCGGGCCACCCTTTTCCCTTTGCCACGGAGTAACTGGCTAGCTTTCCAGGGGCCACTTGTGGAAGGAAATGGCATTATCTGTGAACACAGGTTCCAGAATTGCAGTTAGAAAGTTGTTTTTCAGAATCAGTTGATAGCCCATATAAAAGTGTCAAGGGGGCAAAGGTGAAAATAGAACTCAAAATATTTCTACTTTGGAAAGAAAATTCATATGTACCTAGCATGTGTCGTAAACACTGTCACAATTAACGTGTATCATTACATAATACAGAGTTCAGAGACCTCGGTGTTGTTAAAGCTATTTGGAGACAGTGTTCTCATTCTAAAAATATAGTACTTATGACTTTATGTGTATTATGTCTAGAATAATTAACCTGATCTCACATGAAGCTTTGGCACTCAGTCTGCTAACATCGTTAACGTGAAGTGTTTATAAAAGGGGGACTTTGAATATTTTCTACTGCAGCAAGTTGCCTATGAATTTAGCCTATTTTAAGTGAGAAATTACAAATGTATGCATCAAATGATACGCTACTTTTTCCTAGGGCTTAGGAACTCCTGTTCATTTCAAGATACGATCATAGAAAAAGGGAGTTAGAGTAGATAACAAAACAGAAAAGTCTACTTTTGATAGCTATAAGATTGGAGCACAAAAAACAGAGAAGTCAAGTAATGAATTTAGATTAATCAGATCAGCAGAGTACTAAACTTAATAATTTAGGGCCAAGATGATTTTGAAAGGGTCGAAACTAACAGAAACAGCATACCTGTATTCATTTTGACCTTGGAGGGTTTGTTATTAAAATCTTCAGTTTTCCTGTAGAAAGAAAATGATGCATTAATTTGCTCACTAGTATGTGGAACAAAATACCATGAACAAGTGTTTTTGTTTTGTTTTTGGTGTACCTGTGAGTTAATAGCACATTACCGTTAGTCTTATTTTAAATCGGGGTGAATAAGGTAGGCAGAATGTATAATTCTATTCAAATTAAACTTCAGTTACTATTGGTCCTTGATCATAAACATAAACTTAGGTTTTTGCTTAATGGTGACCACTAATGGATGAAAATGGCGAGGAATTCAATTGTGTTAAAAATTAAATTTCTTTCACAAACATTTATGCTAAGAGTTTTTGTTTTCTAAGCCCCAAAGGGTCATTGGTTGTTAAGTGTCCTCTTCCAGAATTTTGAAAGGTAGTCTGGCACTTTGAAATCATGACCTTACATTGTTCAATTTATTACATTATTTAATTTATTTTGTTTGAGATCATGACCTTACATTATTTAATTTATTACTGGGTCAGTTTCTTACTAGGGAATAGTTAATGAATTGAGCATATATTTTGAGGAAACGGTCAAGAAAGATGAGATGCACCTATTTTTTCTTCTTAAGACACAGGAAATATAAAACCTATTTCTGTTTCAGTACCTGATGCTGTGGTTCTTCCCAATTTAGTATTTGCTGTGTAACAATTGAGGTTAATTCACTAGAAATGGTTGGTGGAATGTTGCCGGCTGCAGAAAAAGTTTTAAGATATTGTGCATTATTTTATGTCATGTGAGATGACCTAGTTCTTTCCCTGGCATATTCTTTCAGCCCATTTTTAGAGTTTCTTACTTCTCCATACACCAAGACCAAAGGGGAAGGACGTGCTGTCATAGGAAGCAATTCTTTTAAGAGCGAGAGCTCTGAAAGAGAGGTTTACCCCCAGCCAACCTGCCTTTGCTCCTGAGTTGGATGAACACAAACTTTTCCAGCCCCCATATATTCGGTTTCCAGGTACATCAGCACTCTCTCATCTGATCACTTAAAATACTTATTTAGACATTATGGACAAGTGGGGATAGGCTGAAATGAAGCAGTCTGTCATGATCTGTCAAGAAAGACTTTTGATAAATACATTTTCCCTCAGTCTCTGCAAGGAGCACCAAATGAACTCCCTGTGTTTCTTGTCCCTGCCAGAGTTTTTGCCTTTTCCTCCTTTCTGACCATTTCTCCTGTCCTCATATGGTTGGCTCTGTTCATCAGCTATCATTGTCTTGCAATATGGGCATTGAAGTTCACCTCTTCCAGAAAGCCTGGTTTTGCCCATCACTACTGTGAAATTATAAGAACAAAATCAAAATGCAAACACCAGCTAAGTACAATGATACGTATCTTCTCTCCCAGGACCGGGAGGGGTGGGGAGAAGATGGTGAAATATATAGCCTGGAAAAAACACACTTAACTCATAGGAGACTTAATTATGAACCAAGAGGAAAAATATTTCCTTTTTTTGAGAGAGAGAGAGAGAGAGAGAGAGAGAGAGAGAATGAGAGCACCAGCCTGGGAGAGGGGCAGAGGGAAAGAGAGAGAGATATTTGACCAGACTCCACACTCAGTGCCAATCCTGATGCCAGGCTGGATCCCGCGACCCTGGGATCATGACCTGAGCCTAAATCAAGAGTCAGAGGCCCAACTGACTGAGCCACCCAGGCAGCCCCAACAAGGATTTCTTTTTTAATGATTAGCTTAACTTCCGAATACCTTGGTACTTGGTAAATACTAAAGCAGCAAACACACAGAATGGATAAAACCACAGTAATGATATTCCACCCCAACTTATTTTTTAGAACTATAAACTGAAAACAATACAGATGATAATATCCTAGTTGTGTAGTTTTTGTGTCACCTGATCGTGTTGAGTGTCCTATTCTTGCCTGGAGCTGCCATGTCCAATACTGAGTGACTAAATATTACAGTGAATTTTACAGTGAAATTTCACAGGCCAAGTGATTTTAAAAAGTGAGTGAGGGAAACTTCGCTCTGATGAATTTTCTCTCTTAGTTTTCCGTGCACACAAACGAGAGGAACACGCTCCCCCTCCCCGTCCCCCCCTTCAAATGTGGCCCTTTGTGAAGAACTCTACTCGGTAGTCTCAACATGGCCCGTACTGAAGAGATGCCAGAGAAGTCAGGGAAGAAGGCAGTGGTCAGTGCAGGAGCCTTGAGAAAGCTCCATCAAACATATTTATTTTAATCTCTCGGTAGCAAAACTCTTAGTATGTTAACCTTAAATGGATAAAATAAATGGAAAAGAAAAGCCTCAGGGGATGTCTGTGACCAAGTCAGAGGCAACTGCTAAAACAAGAAGGGATAAACAGTCTCCAGAAAATGAGGACTGTAAAGGACATTTCCCAAATTGTACTTTATCACTCCTTTTCAGAACACTTTATGTTGAAACCTGTCCTAAGTTTTTCTTTCTTTCTATCTTTATTCATTTATTTTTTAACATTTATTTATTTTTGAGAGACAGAGAGAGGCAGAGCATGAGCAGAGGAGGGGCAGAGAGAGAAGGAGACACAGAATCCGAAACAGGGTCCAGGCTCTGAGCTGTCAGCACAGAGCCCGATGCGGGGCTTGAACCCACAAACCGTGAGATCATGATGTGAGCTGAAGCTGGACATTTAACCAACTGAGCCACTCAGGCGCCCCTGTCCTAGTGTTTGAATTGAATGACAAAGATTAGTGTTTGCCTTGGAACACTACTGATTGGTAAAGAAAACAAACACAAGGAAGGTTAACTCTCAGAATACAAAAGCTGCCAATATAAATTAATAATGTTTTCACTCTAAGCTAGGGAACTAATTGCCAACATTTGTTGTTTGAATTCAAATGCAGATGTTTACAAAATATATGCCACTCAAAAAGTAAAATAGGATGAGCAGGAACAAAGAAAGGCGCCACAAATCCTTGAGATTTTCATCTTTAAAGTGATGTATCCTGTTGCTTATAAATGTAATTTCGTGAGGCTTTTAAGCTTCTCATTGTTTTAGATGTCAAAATGTAAAATGACTAACTTCCTGATCAGGCAAGACATTTTCCACGTTGTGAAAAGAAGAGCCACGGGTGATTGAGCTTTCCAGAAGAACCTGAAACCGAAAGGCTTCTTGGGTGACTAATAAAAATGCATGATTCAATTTCCATGATTTGTACTAAACCCATTAACAAGTCCACAACTGAGAACCCTCTTTAGACAATTTAAGCTAAAGCAAATCTAATCTCTTTTGTTCTTTCCTGGAAAAGTGTGTTTGATTGTATTTACAGAACAAGCATAGATTATTCTGGAAAGCATCAAATTCCTAGAGCGTTTGCATGCTACGAGGAGAGACAGTGTTTCAAGTATTCTCCTAAATTGGAATTGAACAAGGGCCAAGACAGTGAAAACTGATGATAAAATGCAGAGCACCTTGAGCCTCAGCAAATAACCCATAGAGCAAAGAACTCTGTGCATTAGTGTCAAAATGATTTTCAACAGGTGGTGGGGAGCTGTATTTACTTAAGTTCAGTTCTTGCCAAAGTTTTATGTAGAAAACAACTGTATATGTATACTAAGTTGTATACAACAACTTATTTGTTTTGGCGTGGGTCACGGCAGCCTTCTTTCCCAATATGCATATGGCAATAGATTGGGTTTGTTGTTCATGCTTGGGAAAAATGTGACTGATGAGGGAGTGTGGAGCAAGCTGAGGGCAAAATACAGGCTCCCCTCCCCAGCCACGCCCCACCCCACCCGCCCCAGGTGAAATATGTGATATTCCTCAGATACTCCTGGCTACCCAAAAACAAAGGAAAGGGGTTTAAGTGTTTGCCATGGTAGTGTAGGTAAGTAAGGCAAATGAAATATTAGATTCCCTTACTGCCTGCAGCCCACTGACAAGTCCTTGAAACTGGCAGAGTGACCTCCCTCTAGAAGCTCAGCTGCCTCGAGGATGACACTTTGCTGGGGGCAAAAGAGAACCTTGGCTTAACATTATCCCAACCTTGAGGATCCTGTAAGTCTACTTCCTTTATCTCAACTGCCCCAACATATATGCTGGCAATCGTACTCCAAGTTTATGGCCCCGGGATCTAAAGGGTCTCATGACTGAGGTTGTAGTAAACGGTAATAAATGGCATTTCCTTAGCAACAGCTAGTCCCTCAAGGTCCTGGAAACCGTGCTTCCAGAATACCTTAGGGACTGACTCTATCCCTGATCCCCTCCCAACCTAAGAGCATATAATGAGTTACTCCACACAAGCCCAGAGCAGCTCTTCCTGCCCACAGGGTCCTGTCCCTGTGCTTTAATAAAATCACCTTGTTGCACCAAATATGTCTTCAAGAATTCTTTCTTGGCCTTTGGCTCTAGACCCCACGAACTGCACCCCCCCCCCAAACCTTCATCAATGACCTTGTGTCTGTAATCTTTTAATTCTGCTTGAGTTTCTTTTGATGATCTAACATCCACTTTTTTTCTTATGGATCAGAGCAATCTTTATTCCCAACAGGCATATAACAATAGATTGGCTAATTTAACTTTTGAATGAGGGTCCTAAGAAGATGTTTGATTGTTCAGGCTAAGATACCAACATGACTTTGTGCTCATAATCTTGTAATTCTCCTTGAATTCGCTTGTTTATCAGGTATCCTATTCTGAAAGAAGCAGAGGCAAAATCCTTTCCTCAAGTTTGGCCAAGAATTCTGTGTAAGTCATTTTATTTTTATAGACCCAAATTGAAGCACCAAGAACATCTATAAAACTATAGGACTAAATTTTAGTTCAGCTAATGTGAGAAGTTGCCCAAAATATTTTCCATAGAATAATTTTAATCCAATAATTGTTAGGGTTATTTTGAAATTGACCTATTTACAGTTCAGATGTTATTTAGAAGAAAGGAAGCACAGTCTAAGTGGTAGGAAAACATTGAGGGATGTTAGATTTTTTAGAGACATAGTTTAAACACAAGAATACAAATGATGCATGCTGAGGTTATGCACCAGATTTTGACCAGAATTAACTTTGGAATGGATCATGTGTACCATTCTCTTTGGATAAACTATTGAGTGGCCAATGCGTGTCTGGCTCTGTCTTTCTTTCCCTGGCAGTGGTAGGATTAGAAGTATTTTTTTTTTAAGTTTTTAATTAATTAATAAATTTATTTTTGAGAAAGTGAGAGAAAGTGCAAGCAGGAAAGGGGCAGAGAGAGGGAGAGACAGATTCCTGAGCAGGATCCTTACTGTCCGCGCAAAGCCTGATGCAAGGCTCCAACTC
Organism: Neofelis nebulosa; assembly: GCF_028018385.1. Classification (NCBI taxonomy): domain Eukaryota; kingdom Metazoa; phylum Chordata; class Mammalia; order Carnivora; family Felidae; genus Neofelis; species Neofelis nebulosa. The sequence goes on from NC_080784.1 coordinate 17,293,162, forward strand.
ACCATCCTTGAGATCATGACCCAACCCCAGATCAAAAGTGGGATGCTTAACTGACTGAGCCACCCAGGTACCCCCCCCCCTTTTTTTAAAGGGATTACAAGTATTATTGTTATTATTATTTTTAATGTTTATTTATTTTTGAGAGAGAGAGAGACAGAGACAGAGAGACAGAGCACGAGCAGGGGAGGGGCAGAGAAAGAGGGAGACACAGAATCTGAAGCAGGCTCCAGGCTCTGAGCAGTCAGCACAGAGCCCAATGCAGGGCTGGAACTCATGAACCACGAGATCATGACCTAAGCGGAAATTGGATGCTCAACCGACTGAGCCACCCAGGCACCCCAGGATTAGAAGTATTCTTAAGTGCCAAATGATTTTATTTTTCAATTACAATCAAATGACTTAATGTAGGTTGATTACAATTTATCTTTTCTGTCAATGTGCTGTTTTGAAATTTTCACAGGAAATACCCCAAGTAGATTATTTTATCCTTTACAGTCTCTGCATTTAGAAAGATAAGTATCCACCTCAAGCCCTTTTCTGAACGTGTTCCCTGAATTGACAGCTGGTATATGACACTGACTCAGAGGCTCCTCGACATCACAGTTGATAGTAAGGTCATGGTTGTCCATGTTCAGCCTTCAATAACTAAAAATTCCTCCCAACATTCCCCAGCTAATGGTGCCTGAAGATGAGTCCTTATTATTCAAGAGCCAAATCATCCACAGCATTTATATGCGAACGCTGGGGTAAGAACACATTCAACATCATTTCTAGGAATAAGGAGAGATCATTACCATGAATAGTGAAGAACAAAGAACATGAGGTCATTGATTATTTTTATAAGAATATACAATATATTTTTAACAAAATTTAACCAAAACATTCTTTTATATCAAATATCCTGATACCTGGAAAAATTTCCTGAGGAGGAATAGCATGTTTAAAATGGAAATTAGCAATTTTTCTTTTGAGACTTTACAAAGCAACCTAGTCAAAATTGGTAACAGATTTTTCCTGAAGACTATACTGGTTAGAAGTCAATCACTTGGTAAATAATTTTCTTTCTGGAGCTCTCCAAAGCCTCAGAGTCTGTGAATCACTCTCTTCTTTATTTTTTTTTTTTTAAATTTTTTTAACGTTTATTTATTTTTGAGACAGAGACAGAGCATGAACGGGGGAGGGTCAGAGAGAGAGGGAGACGCAGAATCGGAAGCAGGCTCCAGGCTCTGAGCCATCAGCACAGAGCCCGACGCAGGGCTCGAACCCATGAACTGTGAGATCGCGACCTGAGCCGAAGTCGGCCGCTTAACCGACTGAGCCACCCAGGTGCCCCACTCTTCTTTAATTATAAAAGAATGCTGACTTCTTTTCACCTTACATGGTCATGTGATTTAATTGAAAAATATTTTTATTTATAAATATTTAATTTAAATATATTCCTCTAGTGTCCTACCTTCATTGGATCTTTAACTTTTATATTGAGGATGCTTATAGGTTACATCTAAATACTGAAAAATGAATGCCTTTTTTTCTCTAAAACGAAGTCATTTGTTCAAAAGTACTAGAAAAATTCCACTGGTTTCTATTATGTAAATCTAAAGCCAAAAGGGTTCCCAATTAAAAAAAAAAAGCAGATTTCTAATGGGGATCTGATGAGTCAGGCACATTATCAAAGAGACAAGTGAGGAATTAATAGAATATAGGAACACATGTTACAGGTGAACTGAGTAGTGTTGGAAGCATAGGGTACGGAGTCAGGCAGACCTAGATGCAAAATCCAAGTCTACCTATTTCCAGTCATCTAAACAATTTATACTAATGTCGTGATCTTCTTCTACGATAGCAACAGCAGCAGGATCAAACCTATCCCCGTCCCCTCTGCAGTAAACCATCCCCAAATTGGCATCATTCTCATTCCCCGATATTTCAGGTACTTTGAGGCATACCTTTTATCTTGGACTGAGTCTTGACAAAATGATCTAGACTTCCCCGAAAGTATATAGGACATTGTTTTATTGCTTTCAATTGAAGTCAGATGGGGTGCCTGGTGGCTCGGTTGGTTAAGCATCCAACTCTTCATTTTGGCTCAAGCCATGATCTCAGGGTTTGTGAGATTGAAGCCTGAGTTGGGCCTCAATGCTGTCAGCGTGGAGCCTGATTGGCATTCTCTCTCTCTCTCTCTCTCTCTCTCTCTGTCTGCCCCTCCCCTGCTCACCCTCATTCATGTGCATGCATGCATGCACTCTCTCTCTCTCTCTCTCTCAAATAAACATTAAATCATGAGTACCTATGGTTTATTATTAACTACAGAAATAGTTAAATCAAATACTTGTTTCCTAGCCCAACTAAGTTATTGCTAGTGAACCTAAGGGAAAGTGACACTTAAAGGTTGTAACAATTAGCTTTTTATAAATCCTTTTTCCATTACCTTTGACAGCTTATAGCCCAAGGGTGACAGTCAGAAGAAAGAGATGTCCATAACATGTCACACAAAAAATTGTGTGACAAATTACAGTGATAACATCCTGATGACAGCCATTTCTGTTTAGTTCCGTGAGTGAAAGTATCTCCCCTTCATTCCACCATTATACAGACTACCATAAATTTTTATTTTCAGCAGCAAGTCTTTGATCTTTTAAAAGAATCATTTGTTTCTTTTCTAATTTGGAAGAAGGAAAACTGTCTGTATTTGTGGATAACATATTATATATAGAAAACCCTAAAAATTCCACCAAATTCCACCAAATATTAGAACTAATAAACAAATTCAGTAAGGTTTCAGGATTCAAAACCAATATGGAAAACCAGTGTATTTCCATACACTAATAATGAAATATCAGAAAGAAAAATTAAGAAAACAATCACATTTATAATTGCATTAAAAGAAAAACTACCTAGGAGTAAATGTGACGAAGGAAGTGAAAAATCTGTGCACTGAAAACTATAAGACATTGATTAAGAAATGGAAGAACACACAAATACTCTGGATTGGAAAGAATTAATATTGTTAAAATGTCCGTACTACCTAAGACAATCTACAGGTTCTATGTAATCTTTATCAGAATTCCAATCACATTTTTCACAGAAATGGAACAAAAAAAATCCCAAAATTTGTGTGGAACCCCAAAAGACCCCAAAACAATCTTGAGAAAGAAGAAACAAAGTGGGTGTCATCATACTTCCTGATTTCCAGCCGTAATCAAAACAGTATGGTATTAGCATAAAAAAAGACACATAGATCAATGAAACAGAATAGAGAAGTTAGGAATAAACCCATTTATATGTGGTTAATTAATTTGACAAAGGAGCCAAGAAACTCAATGGGGAAAGGATAATGTCTTCAGTTAATGGTTTGAGAAAACTGGAAAGCTAAGTGCAAAGGAATGAAACTAGACCCCTCTCTCACACCATACACAAAAATTAACTCAAAATTGATTAAAGACTTGAAGGTAAGACCCGAAACCATAACAATCCTAGAAGAAAATAGGGTGTAAGCTACTTGACATTGGACTTGGTGATGAGTTTTTGGATTTGACAATAAAAACAAGGCAATAAAAGCAAAAATAAACAAGTGGAAGTACATCAAACTAAAAACTTCTGCACAATGGGGTGCCCGGCTGACTCAATTGGAAGAGCATGAAACTTTTGATCTTGGGTTGTGAATGTGAACCCCATGTTGGGTGTAGAGATTACTTAAAAAATAAATAAACGTTTTACAAAAATAAAAACAAAAACTTCTACACGGCAAAGGAAACCAATAAAAGGAAAAGGCAGCCTATAGAATGGGAGAAAATATTTGAAAATCATGTGTCTGATAGGGGATTAATATCCGAAATACGTAAAGAACTCATACAACTCAATTGCAAAACAAACAGAGCCCCCCAAACCAAACAAAAACAACAACAACAACATTTGATTAAAAAGTGAGCAGAGGAAATGAATAGACATTTTCCCAAAGAAGACAAACACATGGCCAACAAGTACATGTAAAAGTCCTCAATATCACTAATCATCGGGAAAATGTAGTTCAAAACCAAGACCTAACTCCTCATGCTTGTTAGAGTGACTATCATCAAGAAGACAAGAGCTGACAAGAACTGGTGAGGAAGCTGAGAAAAGCGTACCCTCGGGCTCTGTTGGTGGGAATAAATTGGTGCAACCACTATGGAAAACAGTATGAAGCTTCCTCAAAAAATTAAAAATAGGCCTACCATAAGATCCAGCAATCCCTCTTGGGGTATATATCCAAAGAAAATGAAAATAGGATATTGGAGAGGTATCTGCACTCCCATATCTATTTCAGTGTTATTCACAACAGCCAAGACATGGAAACAGCCTAAGCATCCATCAACTGATGAAGATGTGATATGTATACACACACACATGCGCGTGCGCGCGCGCGCGCACACACACACACACACACACACACACACAATGGAATATTACTGACCCATGAGAAAGAAGAAAATCCTGCCACTTGAGGCAACATGGATGGACCTTGAGGGCATTATGCTAAGTGAAATAAGACAGAGAAAGACAAGTGTTGCATGGTATAATTTATATGTGGAACCTATAAAAAAAATTGAACTCATAGAAACAGAGAGTGTAAAATAGTTTCCAGGGGCTGGAGGATGGGGAAGATAAGAAGTTGGTAAAAGTTATAAGATGGATAGGATCTGAGGATATTATGTAAAACACGGTGTCTCTAATTGATAACACTGTATCGTATACTTAAAATTTGCTAAGACAGTAGAGCCTAAATGTTCTCACCAAAAATAAAAGGGTATGTGTGTGTGTGTGTGTGTGTGTGTGTGTGTGTACATATGTGAGGTGATGGATATGGTAACTAGATGGCAGGAATCCCTTCACAATGTATAAATATATCAAATTACCATGATCGTACACTTTAAGCGTCTTAGAATTTTATATGTCAATTATACATACCTCCAATAAAGTTGAAATGAAAAAAAAAGCTAATAAACACTTTTGTGCCATGTAAGAGAAATAAAGTAATAAAAGAACTGTTAAAAAAAAATTATGAGCTTCGCTAAATAAGTTTCCCCCTACTTTCAATTTTCAAAACTTCCATCTTAATTTTTATACATTGATATCACAAAATGATCTGATATAAAGAAAACTCTAATCTAGTTTTGTATGTTTCATACTTAGAATTTAATGGATGTGAACATTAAATACTGTGGTAGGAGAGAGAAGTATCATTTTATGTGTGTTTTATTTTTTAAATCCCAGCTTTGGAAAAGGATCTTAGATCAGTCTACTCATTTTTGAGATTAGACATTTCAGGTAAGGAAAAATGACTGCTCCAAGGTCAAATACCCTCAAAAGTACTCAGATGTGGCTTCGCTCCCCTGACTATAAGCAAAGAACATGCATCTCCCTTTAAGGTGTCTTGAAATGTCAGTTGAAATCAAGATAATTTCCCTCGATACGTTACAGTTAATTACAACGCATAACGTTAAACATAGTGCTTAAGTGCCAAATCATATGTGGCAGGGTTTAAAGGAAAGAATGAAATATCAGAAGGCTAAACTGGTTGATGAATAAAAAAGGGCTTTTGACAGAAGGCTATCTACTTATTTTTCTAATACTAATATGCAAATAGTGGCTGTTTATGACAAGGATTCCTTCTGCCCAACTCCTCCCGTAGTCGAAATGGAAACCTTTGTTTAGCTAAAGCCCAGACCAATAGCTATAGATGGCTGTATTTTCAGAAAACCTCGGAATCTGAAGTTAATAAGTATGTTTATTCGAATGTATTTCCATGGCAATGTTATTTTATGAAGTGACTACCGTTAAATAATCCTGCTTGTTGTTAATTGACTGTGAAGAAAAGTTACGTGTTTCTTCTGATTGAACACACGGGCTTCCAGAAACACCGGAAATAATGCTTCTATAACTTAGCGATGTCAAAGTACACTTCAACCGTATTATTGAGAGTACACTGCCAGTATTATTATAAACCTGTGTTTGTATGAGTCTCAGATATCAAATGGTGAAACTCTATTTGCTATGTGAAATTTGGGAAAAAAATCTTGGGGGGTGGTGGCAGAAATTTGCTTCAATTATTTTTTTTTAATGTTTATTTTTGAGAGAGAGAGACAGAGTGTGAGCGGGGAAGGGGCAGAGAGAGAGGAAGGCACAGAATCTGAAGCAGGCTCCAGGCTCTGAGCTGTCAGCACAGAGCCCGACTGCGGGGCTTGACACCGTGGACAGGGAGATGACCACCTGAGCGGAAGTCAGAGGCTTAACCAACTGAGCCACCCAGGTGCCCCTTCAATTTGTTCTTTAAAAACCCATGGAAGACAATAATGGGCCAATGGGGGAAAATGCGGGAAAGCTTGCATTTATTAAAATTCGACATTTCTGGAATTTTTTCAACAGTGGAGAGTTTGTGACATTATTCATTTGGATCTAGTGAAAATAGGTAATAACGATAGTTATCTTTTATTGTGAAGATTATTTACTTTTGATAAAAGAAGTGTATAATCCTCCTCCTCCTCCTCCTCCTCATCATCATCATTTTCATATTGCTATTCATTGGCGCACAAGAATGGCTTGCTAGATCTTGGCAAGAAATTTGGCAAACTTCTTCATGACATCTCTGTGGTCCTGCAATTTGGCTAAACCACGTCACTTTATCTGAAGTAAGTCTAGGGGCTTTACCAGACTATGAACTAAGAGCGACACAGTTGTTGGAAAATATAATTAAATTGATATATAAGGGAATAGTGGTTATTGTATAAATCAAGAAGGATGTGTTCCCACTTTTACAGCTGTGTTAGGGCCTCGTTACCCCGATTTAAAAATGCCCTCTTTTTGTGTTTGTCCATGAACTAGCCTGTCATGGATGCGAACGTGTAAGCAGACTTTGGAGGCTCTCACTGACTGCTGAAGGGAGGCTAGATGAGGCCACTGAGTGATTTGGTAGAAACAACATAATGAGCTACCAGGTGAGTGTTAGCAGCAGTAAGAAAAATTATTGGCATATCCATTGTTTTCGTTGTTGTTGCTGTTTTTGTTTCTTTCATCTCAGGGAAATCATCTCAGTGGCTTTCAGGGTTAATGCTCTCAAATAATCCACATTTATGCTTTGCATTGACGGGCAGACAGATGCCTAACAGTTCCAACTAGAAGTTTTAGTATTCCCTTAAGATGTACCTGAATTTAAGAAACATGATATCCAAATTGCTGGGTTTTTAACAATCTGGTTTATAACTCCCATTGGAAAGAAAGTAAATGAGCCCATCCTAAAACTAAAAGCTTTACGATTTCTGAATTATACAGCAAAACAGGGGTTGGTATCTATTGCCCTTTTGTTCAGCAAAATGCCCACCCAAATGACGTCACTTCTAGTTCTTACCCAACTCCCATGTCCCCAGCATTCTTCCTTTTTTATACCTAATATAGTCCTTCATACCCTGCCACTATTTAAAGCTAAAACTTTCACTCAATCTACCTAAAATAGGCAAAGAAAACAAAATACAAATTTATACTTAAATTATACATTGGAGAATGCTGAAACTTATTTGAACTAAGATTTTGTCATTTTATAATATCCTTATTTATTTGACATGGTGGCTAAATCCCAAAATGGTTGGAATGTTCTTTAAGATGTTTGTTGGGTATATTTCAACATATGTAGTTAAACCTTATTCGATCTACTCTTTATCAGTCTTCTGTCCGCCCCCACCCCCCCAACCCCTTTATCTATGGAAACAAGTGCTCCACTTTTTTCCATCTGCCCTGGATCTCCACTGCTCTTTGAAAAGCAGAAAAGATTTCATCTTGAGTTCCCAACGGCATGAGGACATAAGCTGTTTCAGGGCAGGCTGGTTTCACCCCGAGGTGAAGCAATGGCATGGAATCTTGAATGTAAAGACCCAGGCTGGGCTTTCTGTTCACACGGACTCCACTGTTCTACTTCAGATCCACAGGTGGAGGCTGTGTCTGTGTGGACATCCCCATACAAAAATCTGATACTCACTGACTTCAGTATCATTTCTTCTTTTTTAATGGGGAGCAAAAGCATTGCCTCATTTCTGTTGCAGCGTTTGGTAATGGAAATCTAGAAACTGAGTTGTGACCTTGTGCCATGATACTGATTCATCAAATGTATTTGAGGAGAGGGATCACTTTTCCATAGTACATAGAAAATTTCTAATGTGAACTCATTATTGTTTGGATGTTGGCTGAGTTCCTGGGTCGGAGTTAAGGATAAGAAAATGTAGGGCATCATATTGCAATATATAAATATATAAATCTATTATACACCTTAAACTTATACAATGTTGTAAGTCAGTTATATGTCGATTTAAAAAAAAAGTAGCTCCTATGGGGAGGGAACAAAAACAATAGATAGGCTCAGAGTTAGTAACTTTCTTGTAGGAGTGGCAACTTCAGAAATATACATATACACTCATCAACAGCTGGTAAGCGGCAGAATCAGGATTCAACAACCCAGATTTTAGGGAACTTTCAGGTACTTGCTTTTAACATTCCATTATATTCTAAAGTGAGTATCAATATTAAGTCTTATGTGTGAATGTGTGCTTGGGCAAACCACCACACTCCTTTGGGCCTGAGCTTTTTCGTTTATAAAATGAAAGACTTGTTTTAAAATCCGAAAGCACATAAGGTCCTTTTATGGTCTGAAATTTTCCTAAATCCAAGAAGTGTATATTTGGTTGACAAATATTTATTGAGCTTTCACATACAAACCAATATTCTTATCAACAAGATTATATATGATACTAAGCAGAATCTAACTGGAAGTCAATATATTTAAAAACTTTTTTTTAATGTTTATTTTTTGAGAGAGACAGAATATGAGTGGGGGAGGGGCAGAGAGAGAAGGAGACACAGAATCTGAAGCAGGCTCCAGGCTCTGAGCTGTCAGCATAGAGCCAGATGTGGGGCTCGAACCCACGGACCATGAGATCATGACCTGAGCGGAAGTCAGCCGCTCAACCGACTAAGCCACCCCGACGCCCCAGAGGTCAATATTTTAATGACTCATTTATATATTAAAATTCAGAAGGAATTTACGGTTTAAAGAACCGTATTTCTTTTTTCTTTTTATTTATTTTGAGAAAGAGAGAGAGAGAGAGAGTACATGAGCAAGGGAGGACAGAGAGAGAGAGAGAGAGAGAATCCCAAGGAGGCTCTGCACTGTCAGTGCAGAGCCTGATGTGGGACTCAGACTTAGGAACTATGAGATCATGAGCTGAGTGGAAATCAGAGTCAGATGCTCAACCGAATGAGCCACCCAGGTGTCCCAAAGATCTGTATTTCTAATAGCATCAGAATGAGATGGACACGTATTAATCCAAGTCAAAGCCATTATCCAAATCTGTCTCCCTCTTGGCTGCCTAGGTTACTTAACTCCAGAAACAAGATCTATGGGATTCTCTCTCTATTATTATTGTCTTCCCTATTAACTCAAAAACCCTTCAACTGAGATGATCAATTTTAGGATTTCATCTTGCCTAAAATCACATCCATTTTATAAACCCATACCAAAACAATTTGCCTAAAAGTAAACTTCAGTCAATAAATTATCATCACCTTTGTAAAGTCTTTTCTCATCATGGGTGGTGTGGTGTTGGTAGAGACATTGGGGGGGGGGGAGACAAGAATCATTGATCATTTTGTTTTCTATTAGCGTTGGTGGGCGAGAAGTCCTTCAAAGCAGATAAGTGGTGAATGCAGGTTCGCATTCCAAATGTTAACATTCTTTTGCATGTCTCGTATTTCAAATAGTTGTCTATTGACCTTTGAAGAGACAAGAGGCTGAGAGATCTTAAGCATGTTGTGTTCCAAACCAATAATTTCATTACATTTTCTTTCTGGCTCAATCAGTCACATCATCACTTGCTAAATTGCCATAGCATGGGAGGTACTGTGACATTTGAAGTTACTTTTCACGTGGATGATTACTGCTCCGGGCTTTGCTTACTGTTGAAAAAGTTAGGTATCGGGCCCACAAACAAATTGCCAAAGTCTTATGAGCCACAAAAATTTTGGCCAGCCTGCTCCCCTTTTCAGAAGTTTTGGAATTAGAATGTTTACCTGATATGATTTAATATGCTTGGCTATTTGTAAAACTACTATGTGATGAATGTATCATTAATTTGGAGTGATTGAGAAAGACCATCTGAATTAGGGAGAAGGGTGAATTGTGGAATGGTTGTGAAGAAACAATTTATTTTCCTTTAAAAATATAGATTAACTCTAGGTCCAGGAAATAATGTCCAGACTGGGTCCTTTAGGGTCCTATTTTAATGAACGCATAAGAATGATTTGTACACACAATGTCAATTCACATGTAGTAAGTGTTTCAAAAAAGGTTTCAAAAAAGCCTAAGGATTTATGCTAGCCTTTTGTTTAAGATCCTAGCTTTTAGGGGCACCTGGGTGGCTCCGTTGATTAAGCGTCCGACTTTTGGTTTTGGCTCAGGTCGTGATCTCGTGGCTTGTGAGTTTGAGCCCTGCATCAGGCTCTGCACTGACAGTGTGGAGTCTGCTTGGGATTCTCTATCTCTCCCTCTCTCTCTGCCCCTCCTGTACTCTCTCTCAAAATAAATACACTTTAAAAAAAGAACCTAGCTTTAATATCACAAAAGGTAAATGACAGCCTAGACCCTCATCCAATTATCACAATTTCCAAATTGTACGTTTAAGATACAGTTCAAATATACTTTATATTTATTCCCCACTTCATACTGGGCTCATGATATTCTCCCCTCCCCAAACCTCATCCCATTTTCCATCATGCCCTGTCTCAAGCAATGGCACTATTCTTTATTTAATTCGTTAATCCATTAATCAAAAAATTGGAAGCCAGTCACTGTATAACTAGAACTTAGTGTTTACTTGTGTCATTTCTCTCTCCCTTAACTCTCTGTGTTTTGAGAAGTAAAACAAGAGACCTTCAGCTCTAGAAAGGACAAAATACGTCTAAGCCCCTCGGTTCGTTTGGCCAAGAGATTTACGTGTGAGATGATAAGCATTTTTAGTTTTTTGGATTTTATACAGGCCAAATCCAGGTTAAGCACAGTGACAGTTTAATACCCAGAGTAGGGGAGATGGGAGCACATGACCAACTAATGGTGATAGAGACTAATATTATGGCTTCATGTCCCATGGCAGCAGTGAACCCGAAATGGATGATCTTCTAGTAGTAAATATGTAGGGGCAGATAAAAGTGGGAGAAAAAGTAACACACACACACACACACACACACACACACACACACACACACACACAGAGTCTGTTTTCCCTGCCCAATTCTCACAGGCCTCTTGTTTCCAGATACTTTTATCCTCTTGGTTCAGTGTATGACTACTTCAAAGATGGCAAATGTTAAAGCTTCAAAGAAATAACCATATCACTTTTGGTCAGATTTCTTACCTAGTGAGACAAAGACTATTCTTGTCTTAGCAAAAACTCTTTAGGAACACATGCAATGAGATGAATAACTGTAATACAGGACATATTCATTACTCAGGTACTTAAAGTTTAGTATTGCATATTCTATAAGCAGACACTAATCGTGGGGGCTTTTCTTAGCTTCTTCTCTGCTACCCCTTCCACCCCTAATGATATATGGGCGGTAGAATTTGCTCGGTAAATATACATACAATGAAGGTATCCTCATTTGTGGGCGTGAAGGAATGATTGCCATTATAAAGCAGTTTGTCAGGGAGAGAGACCGTGCAAAGAAGCTTGACAATTGCCCTCAATTGCCCATTACAGTCCCTGCCTTCATTTTTACTAGATCATCTATGACCTTTCTAAGTTTTTCTTATCTGCATGTAATGGTGTCTCTTCTGGAATATGTCACTTCACGACTCTTTGAATGATTTAGAGGTATCAGGCTAACAAATCCACACTCATTCCTGAAAATCACTGGCAAATGTTGAGGTTGGTGGAGCCCGTTTTGGTGGTTGGCAGGATGGCTTTGTTTGAAATGTGAAATGTATTTAAGAAGTTATTTGGAATCCCGGAGTATCGGTACTAGTAATGAATATGCTATGCTTGCCACACTGATTCAACCAATACCAAATCACTGGTTTATATCATGCATTTTAAACAAACGTGTCTTCACTGTCTGAACCCTAAACAGTCACATGACCTGTCGTTTTGTTTTTCCAAGAGAAGAAGACTAATAACATTATTTATTTTAGAAAAATCCTCAGTACATATGGTGTTTATATCTATCTTGCTACTCCTTTTCCCAGCCAAAATGGATCAACACATACAAACAATCCCTCACCTGTGTTATCTTTTAATTATTTGTAATATAACATCACTGGGATTGATTCTAGCAACGGACAATGATTGTCGTTACTTTGAGGGGGCGTGTCTCAAGGATACATAACTGGATAAATTGTGATTCTTGGTTCATGACAAAGCCTTATCATAGGTCCATGTGTCTCTTCTTCTCTCTCTTCCTCCCTTCCCCCTGAATACCTACACACCTGCCGTCTAAAGCAAGAGATAGACTTGGATAGGAACCTGCATCTAACCAGATGGTCTGGGCCACTGTTTCATCTTTTATTTCCCCATACCTCAAGTAGCGGTCATTCTGAATTCCATGTGGGTCATTCTCTTGCTTTCCTTTTTATGAGTTTCCTTGAACATATGTATCCTCTCTTTATTTTAGTTGTTTTTATCTTTATAATGATGTCATCATGCTGGATATAATTGTATTGCTAAAATTCATCTTTATTGTTGCCTGTTCCTATAGTGTGCTCATTTTGCCTCCCGTATAATATTCTATTGTGTGAATATACCAGTTTGCATATTGACTTTCTTGTTCAGGACATTTGGGTTGCTGCTAGATTTTGCTATTTTGCTATTCTGAATAGTGCTGCTATGAATATTTATGTACATGTTTCTTATTGCTTTGCTTATTAGTTGCTTGCCAGAGAACTTAAATGGTAATAATAGCTTTTAATTGCTTTCTGTGTGCCAGGAACTATTCTAAGTGTATTTACATATATATTAATTCACTTGAGGCTCACAACAGCCAGATGAGGAAAATACTGTTGTTATTTTACTGATTTAAAAAAAAATGAAAACTCAGAGAAGTTAAGAAACTTGCACAAGATCACACAGCAATTAAGTAGCAGAGTCAAGCTTGGGAATCCAGGCGGTTTGGCTTTAGAATTTATGTTCTTAAACACTGCACTAGAATGTCTTTCTTAGATCTAAGAATCTGAAGGATTACAGCAGTTTATAAATATGTAACTTAGGTATTGACCAAAATTTCAGCCCAGGACCACTATAATTTGGATCCATCCATGTGTAGCATAACCTGTAATGACCAATACTGAAAATTCTCGTGCATATTATAACTACCCTAAAACATAGTGCGCATAAACTTCCTTGTGTATTTTTTTTATCATAGGCATAAGCTTCTTTGTGAAACTGTTTCAAGGAGAGGATCACTGTGCTGTTTTTGTTTTTGTTTTTGTTTTTTTAAGTAATCTCTGCACCCAACATGGGGGCTTGAACTCACTACCCCAAGATGAAAAGCTGCACACTCTCGAGCCAGCCAAGTGCCCCTAGGATATTCGATGCTGCAGATATACCTCCACACCAGTGGTGGAACTTCTCTGAGGCATTTCCTGCAGACATCCTCGAGCGCATCATTCCAGATCACAGTCCTACCATGCTCCAGGCCTATCTTCATTCCCTTTGAAGGAGCACCAGCTTTTTCTATGTCTTTGTGCTAAGGGCACAATCTGGGCCCTGGGGGGCTCTCACATGATCAGATAGTGAGTTTAAGGCAGAGGTGACTTGGATTCTTAATTTTCAGAGGAAGAGATGCTCTTAGATCAAGAGCAAAAATGCTCATCAGTCAGTAAAGCAGCACCCTCAAAAGTGTATGGAAGTTGTGGCAAACATCGGTCATGTCATTCCTAAGGTTTCTATTTGTTACTACCTAACAACTCGTAGTCAAAACATGTAGTCCAGAAACTCTATTGTCATAGATACAGGTAAAATATAAAGACAGGAAGCACAGACGGCATTTGTTTATTTTGTGAGCACCGAAGCCATCATCAGGGCCACCCTTCGTGGCTCCATTTATTTCTTGTTCATCCTGATTCTGAAGGTTTAGTCTCAAGAGGAAGAAGAATGAGCCATCAGTTGGATGAGTCATATTTTTGTTATAATCACAGGAACATTCAAAAATGAAATCATTTAATTCAGCTGAACGAACCTTATAAAAAGTAAGTTACTTCATATACATTTGGCAAAAGACTAATTAGCTATTTTGAGCTCTTCCTGGAATTATCTTGCCCATTCTTTCCA